>NW_027361788.1:43682500-44282500 GCF_039654945.1 Dendrobates tinctorius
GGGGTCAATCTCTTAGCAGACTCGATATAGGCCAGGTTTTTATGATCAGTGATGACCAATAAGGGATTGAGCGGCCCCCTCCAAAAAATGCCTCCATTCTTCGAAGGCCAATTTAACCGCTAACAATTCCCTGTTACCGACATCATAGTTTCTCTAGGCCAGAGAGAACTTCTTAGAGAAAAAGGCCCAGGGTTTGAGGTTAGTCAGGGTAGAGGGGCCCTGTGACAATACTGCCCCCACCTCTGAAGCATCGACCTCGACGATAAAAGGTCTTGACGAATCGGGTTGTACCAACACAGGGGCTGTGGTAAAACACTTCTTTAATGTAAGGAAGGAAATTTTTGCGGCCACGGACCAATTTTTTACATCTGCCCCTTTAAGAGTGAGGTCCGTCAAGGGTTTCACCACCTGTGAGAACCCTTTAATGAACTTCCTATAATAATTAGCGAAGCCCAGAAATCGCTGCAACCCCTTCAGGTCATGAGGCTGCACCCAATTGGTAATGGCCTGAACCTTCCCTGGATCCATGCGGAATCCCTCCCCGGATACAATTACACCCAGAAAAGACAGTTCTTGCATAAAAAATGAGCACTTCTCCAGCTTAGCATACAAATGGGTCTCCCGGAGTCTCATAAGAACCTTACGTAAATGGTGTAAGTGTGACTGACTGTCCTCAGAGTATATCAAGATGTCATCCAAGTAGATTACTACATAACGCCCAATCAAGTCAGAAAAAACAACATTAATGAAGTTCTGAAAAACAGCAGGAGCGTTAGTGAGGCCGAAGGGCAAAACCAGGTTTTCAAACAGCCCCTCAGTTGTTAGGAATGCTGTTTTCCATTCGTCCCCCTCCCGGATCCTTATAAGGTTATAAGCCCCTTGTAGATCAAGCTTAGAAAACCATTTGGCCCCCGTGAGTTGGTTGCATAGATCAGGAATCAACGGGAGAGGGTACGTGTTCTTAACAGTAATTTTGTTCAGTTCTCGAAAGTCGAGGCACGGTCGCAACCCACCATCTTTTTTCTTAACAAAGAAAAACCCCGCTGCCACGGTGAGACCAAGAGCCGAATATGCCCCTTGTGAAGGCTCTCTTTGATGTATTCTTTCATAGCTTGGCACTCAGGCCCGGACAAATTAAACAAACGAGCCTTGGGTAATTTGGCTCCAGGTACTAAATCGATAGCACAATCAAATGGTCTATGTGGTGGGAGCACCTCAGCCTCGCTTTCGGAAAACACGTCTTCAAAGTCTCTCAGGTACTCCGGAATACCCTCCAGACCGACAGACGACACAGATACAGATCTTATCAGATTGACAAAGGAATCGGGTTACAACACAGACCCTTATCATTACATTCCCATCGGATGATCTCCCCCTTCAAAGAAATCAATGAGAGGATTGTGGCGTTGCAACCAGGGCATCCCCAATACCAGTCCTACAGGCAGATTATTCATAACGAAACAACTTAACTTTTCCACATGAATGGAACCCAGTTTCATAGAAAAAACTTCAGACATAAAGCAAATTCCATCCCGGGTAAGAGGGGATGAATCCACAGCCACAATTTTAACAGGGTCTTTTAACCTGATTGTTCCTATCTTATTAAAAGTCACAACTTGGGCATCAATCAGATTAAGGGAGGAACCACAGTCAACAAAGGCGGTGGTCATAACAGGACCGCCAGCAAGTTCCAATTCAACCTGCAGCACCATCTTTGTACATGAGGAAAAATGTACCTGGGAGTCTGGACAACCTCCTTGATTGTTGCCAGACTCAGTCGTTTCTCTGATGGTTTCTCTGAAGAAGGGCAGGAGGGGCAATTCCTTTTCCAATGTCCAGAGGCTCCACAGTAAAAGCATAGGAGGTTGTCTCTACGGTGCCTTCTCTCTTTCTCCTTAACCGAGACTGACCCAACCTCCATGGGCTCAGATACAGGTGCAGTGTCACACAATTTGGGGTACAAGGGAGACTCTTGTTGCATCATTCCTCTAGCACGGAGTCTCCGTCCATACGGACCGCCTGCATCATAGCATCCTCCAGGGTATCAGGAGGAGGATGTAATGCCAGAGCATCCTGCAGACGGTCAGACAGGCCCCTGCGAAACAACCCCCTCAGGGCGGCGTCATTCCAGGATACTTCGGCGGTCCAATGTTTAAACTCTGAGCAGAACCATTCAGCAGAGTTCCTCCCCAGTGTCACACTCATCACCATATCCTCTGCCAGACGCACTCTATCAGGCTCATCATAAATGTGCCCCAGAGCCTCAAAGAACAAATTCACAGACATACGTTCAGGAGCAGAGGAAGAGAGAGAGAAAGCCCATGCCTGTGGAGCCCCCCGAAGTAGGGAAATGACAACCCCCACCCTCTGGAACTCATTCCCGGAGGATCGGGGCCTCAGAGAAAAAAAAAGCTTGCATCCTTCTCTGAACGACCTGAGCTCCCTTTTATCCCTTGAGAAAGGGTCTGGCAATTTGACCGGAGATTCGGGGGATGCCAATGACACATCTCTATCCCCAGCACTAGGAGCCCCTGCAGCGACAGCCCCTGCACAGTAACCACCAACTGTTGCTGGGTATGGGCCATCGTGCGCTGTTCCACATTAAGTTTGTGGAACATTTGGGTCAGGTGCTTGACCTGATCAGCCAAAGCTTGTATGGGATCCATGAGGATAACGCACTTTTTTTTTTCCTTCAGAGGAAAAAAACCCTGAAAGGGTCAGCTATAATGTCATGAACACCGCACTGCACTTGCTCATTGAGCCAGTGCGCGTGTCCTGAGTACAAAAAGAGTGCTCAAAGATACCTGTGGAGCGTAGAAAGAGCGGTGACGATGCGTGCTTCAGACTATCAGGACCTGAAGCACGTGACTGCTGGGGGCGTGACCTAAGCTCCACAGAGCTAGGAGCTGCAGGGAAACTCCTAGAAAAGTAACTACAGGACAAGTTACCAAGGGGCATAGACAGAGACGTAAAACAGATCAAGCCGGGTCAAAGCACGAGATAGCAGGACAGTACCAAAGGGTTAGACAGAGCGAATAGTCAGGACGTAGCAATAGATCAGAAAACCAGAACGGGCAATGGACTGTACAATAGGGACAAACTGTAGCGGAGTAACAATAGTCAAGCCAGGAGGTCAGAACCAGAGAAGACGATAATACCAAAACGTGAGACAGAGAACTGAGTGATGGGACAGACCGGGTCATACACGGAAATCATAGAATCATAGAATCATAGAATCGTAGAGTTGGAAGGGACCTCCTGGGCCATCTGGTCCAACCCCCTGCTCAAAGCAGGATTCGCTACATGATCCCTGTCAGATGTCTGTCCAGCCTCTGTTTGAAGACTTCCATTAAAGGAGAACTCACCACTTCTCGTGGCAACTTGTTCCACTCATTGATCACTCTAACTGTCAAAAAGTTTTTTCTAATATCTAATCTGTGTCTCCTCCCATTCAGTTTCATCCCATTGCTTCTAGTCTTTCCTTGTGCAAATGAGAATAAAGTTGATCCTTCTACAATGTGACAGCCCTTTAGATATTTGTAGACAGCTATTAAGTCTACTCTCAGTCTTCTCTTTTGCAAACTAAACAATCCCAAATCCTGCAACCTTTCCTCGATAAGACAGGGTTTGCAGACCGGTCACCATTCTGGTTACTCTTTTCTGCTCCAGTTTGTTGATGTCTTTTTTAAAATGTGGTGCCCAAAACTGGACACAATATTCCAGATGAGGTCTGACCAAAGAGGAGTAGAGGGAAATAATGACTTCACGTGATCTAGACTGTATGCTTCTGTTAATACATCCTAGAATTACATTTGCCTTTTTTGCTGCTGCATCACACTGTTGACTCATATTCAGTCTGTGATCTATTAGTATACCCAAGTCTTTTTCACATGTGCTGTTGCTTAGGCCTATTCCTCCCATTCTGTATATGCTTTTTTCATTTTTATTGCCCAGATGTAGTACTTTTTCCCTGTTAAAAACCATTCTGTTAGTTGCTGCCCACTTCTCCAGTTTATTTATATCTTTTTGAATCCTCTCTCTCTCTTCTCTAGTATTAGCTATCCCTCCTAGCTTTGTGTCATCAGCAAATTTAATCAGTTTACCCTCAATTCCTTCATCTAAATCATTGATAAAGATGTTGAACAATACAGGGCCCAGGACAGAGCCCTGTGGTACCCCACTTGAGACATTCTTCCAACTGGATGTGCAGCCATTTACGACCACTCTTTGGGTCCAATCACTAAGCCAGTTATGAATCCACCTAACAGTTGCCTTGTCCATTCCATACTTAGTCATTTTTTCAATAAGGATTGTATGAGATACTTTGTCAAATGCTTTGCTGAAGTCAAGATATACTATATCAACAGTATTTCCTTGATCCACCCAATCAGTGATTCCGTCATAGAAGGAAATTAAGTTAGTCTGACATGACTTATTAGTTACAAACCCATGCTGACTCTGTTTAATCACTTCATTCTTATCCAGGTACTGACATACATGTTGTTTAATAATTTGTTCAAATATCTTTCCTGGTATAGAATCAAACAAGCAATGCAGTATCCACGCACACCAGGGGGGTCAGACACACAGCCAGAATAACAGTATAGCTTACAGGGAATCCTAGTGTGGAGCAAGTATAAATACCCCTCCCAGATCCAAAGAGAGCGTGCGCTGGTATCTAGGGTAAACAGCGAGTATCCAAGAGCTGCGCGGCTCTTAGTTACCCGATGTTTACGTTGGATACCAGCGTGCATGCTGGTATCTAGGGTAAACAGCGGGTATCCAAGAGCCGCGTGGCTCTTAGTTACCCGATGTTTACATTGGAAACCAGCGTCCAGCGTCGCTGATCGCTGGTCTCTCGCTGCCACTCTGTCAAGAGTTTGATCTGAGTATCATCTTGGTGTGATCTGATTCTCTCGTATAAGAGAATCACAGTACAGGTGCAAAGAAGATGGAAAACTTAATTTCTTCAACTTTTCCGTTCTCTGTGTCAACGGATGCCAGACTGAACTAGGATGACATCTGAGTGCAGTCTGATGTTTCATACGCACCCATACGCTTGTATGGGTGCGTGTGATCTGAATATCGGATGCATCGACAGCATGCTGCGATTGTTTTCTCATGCCCTAAAAGGGCATTTTTTTTGCAAAACATATAGAGTGTTATTCAGAAAAAAAGTGTGACTATTGGTGTTTTTACACCAGTTTTGTAATCTTTTTTAACATCGATTGGCGCTTAGTGGGAGGGGGCACAGACCAGTGAGGTCCAACAAATTCCCTATAAATTTCACCACAAAAGTATCATAAAGTATAGTGGACATTTACTCTAATTAATCTAAGTTAATAAGTGACACAACCTCCTAATAATTTTGCTCTAATTTACTACAGCAGATTTTGGATAAGAACTGGAATGTGAAATGCTCATCTCGATCAATTCCCCCTAATCTTACATTAATTAAGTTGAATTACTATGTGCCAAAATATATACAAGGTGGGCCATTTATAAGGTTAGGCCTGGGTGGGCCATTTATATGGATACACCTAAATTAAATGGAAATGGTTGGTGATATCAACTTCCTGTTTGTGGCACATTAGTATATGGGAGGGGGAAAACTTTTCAAAATGGGTGAGACCATGGTGGCCATTTTGAAGTCGGCCCTTCCAGGTGTATCCATATAAATGACCCACCGAGGTGGATCCATATAAATGCCCCACTCTGTATATGTGTGTGTGTGTATATATATATATATATATATATATATATATATATATATATATATATATATAGTGCAAATCATGAAAGTCATTTTTTCCTGCAAATTTCCACAAAATTCTGGTGTATTTAACTTTATCATTCACTTTCGGTGTTTTCTCTGTAGACTTTAAATAGTTTTCTCAATGTAATCCTAATACAGCCTCAATAATATAGGTTTAAATTGAAGTGACTTCTGATTGAGACAGAAGACCTTGTGTGATCCTGCAAGTCTGATGTTTGGTAATTTGATGCAGTCGAGAACCGGAGTGGCACTGATATTGTGAGAAGGCAGCTATCGATAAGTACAAGGTGGGCTATTTATATGGATACACCTAAGTAAAATGGAAATGGTTGGTGATCTCAACTTTCTGTTTGTGGCACATTAGTATATGGAAGGGGGGAAACTTTTCAAGATGGGTGGTGACCATGGTGGCCATTTTGAAGTCGACCATTTTGGATCCAACTTTATTTTTTTCAGTGGGAAGAGGGTAATGCGACACATCAAACTTATTGAGAATGTCAAAAGAAAAACAATGGTGTGCTTGGTTTTAACATAACTTTATACTTTCATGAGTTATTTACAAGTTTATGACAACTTATAAAATGTGTTCAAAGTGCTGCCCATTGTTTTGGATTGTCAATGCAACCCTCTTCTCCCACTCTTCACACACTGATAGCAACACCGCCGAAGAAATGCTAGTCTAAGGAGGTCATTCCTTGTAGGAATGTGTTTTACCACGTCAAAGTGACAGGGTGGGTACACCCAAATTAGGCACACTGAATACAGTTTTATGGTAAAACAATAATGTAACAATTTATTAAGATTACATCAGGATAATGCTGAATTATGGTATGACAGATATAATATTACCCTGTTTTGTTAATTTATTTCATGTGAATCATAGAATTAATATGAATTATAGTACATAGAGAAATAAGCATCAATACATTACCAAATATTGTAACATCACTTCTCCACTGGAGGGACCACAGTGTCAGCGAGAGGGAAATACTCTGGTCTTGTCATCACAGAAACCGTGCATCCACGATACCTTCTGGAATGTCCCTACCTCGCTGACACAGTGTCCCCTTTTTTATAAACAGCTTCCACATCCTCCCCTATCACATCTGTGCAGTATGTTTAGGCCGAATCATCAGTATCTTGCCATTGCGCAATAGGTTGTTTTCTAACAATATCACAATGCTTCAAGGTTGTTTGTTACTGATTACAACCCAAGATTTGTTTGCCACTGGCATGTCTTCTAACAATAGCACAATGCTTCAAGGTTGTTTGTTACAGATTACAACCCAAGATTTGTTTGCCACTGGTATGTCTTCTAACAATAGCACAATGGTTCAAGGTTGTTTGTTACTGTTCAAAGTTCCCCTATATGTTGCTTGTCACAAAGTTAACTCTTCATGATCATAGCATGACGCTCTAAGGTGGTAGCATATGGGCAGCATGACTTCCATAATCACCTATTCTGAAAACTGGATACCTATCGTAACCCAGGCACACATTCATACTTGTCTCATTTGTATCACAATCGGTCCTTGATTATTGATGTCATGCATGACCATTGCTACATGAAACCATCAAAACATTTTGGTCTCCCTTGTCTCTGAGCATCACACTATCATTGAACACAAGACTTCCTTGTTCAAGCAACATAAATATTCATTATCTGTATGGCTGTTATTTTTCCTATTGTTTTTGTAATTTTTTTCTAGCACATGTGTAAGAATACACCACACAACTCTTAACCCTATATATATTAAAATACCACACAGAATAAGTTGGAAAGCTCCTTGTAGAATTCCCATCAGCCACCCCCAAATTCCTTTAAACCAATTGGCAGGGTTTAGAAAAGAGAAAGTATTCCCCCACCAACTATCTTTATTTTCATCATTATCTTTTTGATATTTTTCCCTTAGTTTTTGTATACTGTCCAATTTTGTTTGCAATTGTAATTCTCCTTGTGGATCTATGTAATGACAGCAGGCAGGTCCAATTATTTGACACATGCCCCCTTGAGCAGCTGTAAGATAATCTAATACTAATGTATGTTGATTAGTAACTGTCACTAATTGTTGTTGGACTGGTATTGTTATATTGAGTATATCCAATATCTTGAAAATGTTCTCATCTAAATAATCTGTAGATTCTACCAATTTATCCCACATCTGCATAATCATTGGATATACAAATAGAGTACTGACAATCTTATTTGCAGTACCCATTTGCACCACATGAGGTTGTCCTGACTCCCGAGGTCTATTATCTGCTGCTCTTTTGAATATCATGTGTTTTGGTAATATCTTAGCATCTAACTGAGAATAGGGTACAATAAATGTAGCTGGGGTTAACCGAGCTAATGTACATGTCCCTTGGATTCCCACAGGAAGCCATTAATGTGCATTTTCCCCACATACTCAATACATGTTATGTGGAAGATCCCACAATGCTGAATGTTGCAATACTGAACTAAATCAATAAAAACACTGACATTAGATAATACACACCAACTAGGACTTTGTCCAATAGGACTATAATAACCCACATCTATCACTCGAGTGGCTACAGCAGCAGCCAACTCCTCCCACGGATAAACTTGCTGGAAGTCATCCCAAGTGACCTTTTTGGGCTTGACGACTTCCTTAGTCTTTTCCGCTTTTGACTCATTAATCCCTTTGGTTTTGGTTGTAGATTTTGTATCAATCTTTTTGGCAGAAAGGACCTTCTTTTTGTATAGTTTCCACAATTCTCCAGTTTCTTTCCCATCAATAGACTCTTTGGATATCCCAGCCTTTATTAAAGCCTGAAACACATCTATCCTAGACACCCTTGGGTTTTCCAAAGGATTATTATTATTAGAAGCATTCTTCCAATCAGGATTAACAGGTTTAGAGTTGCCTGGGTGACTGGGGGCATTAATCTTTGGTTTAACGGATCCCCAATCCCCCATATCTTGCAACTCTCTCATACGTGTAATAATATTACTACAACTCTCTCCTGTGAGTGCTACCATTAAGGTCAGCACCACAGTCTTATAAGCTGGGGGAGCAGCGTTAACAATCCGGCTTCTCATGGCTTTATTGATAAAGCTACCTGAGAGGTGCGAAACGCGTGTCAGGGTGTCCCGGGTAAGCGCCGCTGTGCCTTTGATGTGAGTATTCACTCATTCTCTCCTTTTCCTTCCTCCTTGTTGAGCTCTTTACATTAGTCTCCTGTTACTACGGACATGATGTGTGGAACACAATGAGGCCATATAGCTGGCCGAGTTTCCAGTTTACTGTTATGGGGTTCTCCATTGGAGATGCATGAGGTTTAACCCATTTTGATATGGGAGGAGTACTGTTTGGGGAGAGGCATCATGGCTTTACCTTACAGCTTGGCGCTACATATTCCGGATGCTGGGTGTTGATTCTTATGCATTGTCTATTTTTTGTAATGCTATTTTATCTTTGTATACATTAATAAAGATTGTGCTTGCTTTTATGGAAAACTCCTGTTGTTCTCTGGTTTTTCACACACTCATACTTGTCTCCTTTGTATCACAGAATGCTCGGACCTGACACCCATAATGTGGTGGTGCACCATGTTGCTGGAAAAACTCAGGGAACGTGCCATTTTCAGTGCATAAAGAGGGCAACACATCATCATGTAGCAATTTCAGATATCCAGTGGCATTGAGGTTTCTATTGATAAAGAATGGCCCCTCTATCTTTGTACCCCATATACCACACCATACCATCAATTATGGGTGTCAGGTCCGAGCATTCCTACATGAACAGTTTCCTGGAAAGTGGATTGGTCGTCGTGGGCCAGTTGACCCCCTTAGACTTTTATCTTTGGGGTCATCTGAAGGCAATTGTCTATGCAGTGAAGATACGAGATGTGCAGCATCTGAAACAACGGATACTGGAAGCCTGTGCTAGCATTTCTTCTGCGGTGTTGCTACCAGTGTGTCAAGAGTGGGAGAAGAGGGTTGCATTGACAATCCAACACAATGGGCAGCACTTTGAACACATTTTATAAGTTGACATAAACTTGTAAATAACTCATGAAAGTATGAAGTTATGTTAAAACCAAGCACACCATTGTTTTTCTTTTGAAATTCTCAATAAGTTTGATGTCACATGACCCTCTTCCCATTGAAAAAAATAAAGTTGGATCCAAAATGGCTGACTTCAAAATAGCCGCCATGGTCACCACCCATCTTGAAAAGTTCCCCCCTTCCATACACTAATGTGCCACAAACAGGAAGTTGATATCACCAACCATTCCCATTTTATTTAGGTGTAGCCATACAAATGGCTAACCCTGTATATAAACCCAAGTACTGTAGAAAATCATATCTATCACAAAGGCAAAAAAAAAATTGAAAAAAAAAAATTGTGAGTGCTTCTAACACGAAGTGAGATACAAATCTGTCTGTCAGGTTTCACTAGCCATCTTCCTCTAATAGCTCTTTCCAATTTTCCAGCTTTACATTGCTAGTGCTATAGAGTGGAGAAGGGGTTGTAAATAAAATGGATGCCTTCTGGGACAAATAAGTAACACTAGGTGCATTATGAAAGAGATGTGACAAAATATCATTTACACGCTACCTTGAAAATCTGCAGCATAAATCGACCAGTGTTGCAGTTATGAAATGCTCATCTGTATGTCCATTCACGCCGCGGATATAACCTTTTAATATAAAAGGTTAAATATAGGGCAAATCTGCTGCAACGTATTTTGTTACTAAGGATTTTGCCACAAGTTTTGATAAGCAGTAGATGTAGAGTGGAATAACGGAGTATAACGATCTCAAGAGTTGCTGGATGAACCTGTATGGGTAGTGGACACATGGTATATTTGTTGAAGATTAGAAATTTCTGCAATTATTCAGTTCTGAGTTGGATGTGCAGAAATGCTTGCACAGAATGATCTTATGTATTTAACAGAGCTTTACAGTTGCAGATTTTTCAAGAACACATCTCCAACATATGAACCTTCCCTTATTTATGATGGAAGAATATTTTTATGAGAATTAATCAGCAAGAGCAGTAAACCAAAATAAATATTAAAATAAAATAAATTAAACCCGACATACTTGCTTGTCTAAGCAGGTAATGGTTTATTTGTCACTGTAAAGGCAAAAATAAGGTATTTCTAAAAAGAAGAGAAATTTAACATTTTGTAAATTTCATAATTCACTATTGTCCAAATGTTTTTATCTAATTACTTCACTCGCTGTCATTCTGCAAAGAGAAACAAACAAGATTATTTTTATTAATAGATTTATTTTGTTGAAATAAATTAAATGTGCTATCCTGTACCTTGCCACTAATGTTGCGGCTCTTTGCTCGGAGTTTGTTCACTTGGGACTCAGCTATATCTGCTCTTTCCTCGGTTTCCTCCAACTCATGCTGGACTTTTCTGAAGCGGGACAGGTGGGTATTCGCCTGTTCCTCCTGGAAATGGATAATAAGAAAGGTCATTTAATAGATTAATATTAAATTGCATATTCACTAATAATATTATTTCCAAGTGATGCCTTAATTCCAACTTACAGATTCTTCAGCCTGTCACTTGTAAGCCTTGACCTTCACCTGCAGCTTGTCTACCAAGTCTTGAAGTCTCATGACATTCTTCCTATCTTCCTCACTCTTCAAAAATAAGCACTCATATTCTTGTAGGCAAATCAAACAATCCTTTATGAATTACCTACAACTTTCACTCTTCTTTCATATTTGAGGACTACTTTAATTGCTTCGGTACTATGTTTCTGTTCATTTTCCAGCTCATTTTCTAACTCGCGTACCTAAAATAATAATGCTATTTCAAAATGTTTCCTTTTTATTTGCTTACCTTATACAATACATATAAATGCTTGCAGAATATTCCTACCCTAGCTTCCAGTTTCTGGAGCTGTTTCTTGCCACCTTTCATTGCCAGCTGTTCTGCTTCATCTAGTCGGTGCTGAAGATCCTTCACCATCTGTTCAAGGTTCTTCTTCATTCTCTCTAAGTGGGCGCTGGTGTCCTGCTCCTTCTTCAGTTCTTCTGCCATTAGTGCAGCCTATAGAAAGATGTGGAAACATCAGGAATCAGAGCTTCTTATACAGCATCTAATATATGCTTACCTTGTAATGTCTTCACATCCTGTTCCGTCCAGATGTGTCCGGATCCCAGAATTCACTGACCGCCATATTGGGAAACCCAAGTGATGGGTGTCTCAATATGGAAACTGCTGGTGGTACCAGCCTCTTGCGCGGTACCACCAGCCGGACACCGCCGCACCACACACACACACACACACACACACACACACACATACACACTGTATATGCCGTACCACCACACACACACAAACACACACTGTATATGCCGTACACACCACACACACTCTGTATATGCCGTACGCACCACACACACACACACACATACCCACTGTATACACCGTACACACCACACACACACAAACACACACAGTATATGCCGTACACACCACACACACACTCTGTATATGCCGTACGCACCACACACACACACATACCCACTGTATACACCATACACACCACACACACAAACACACACTGTATATGCTGTACACACCACACACACACACTCTGTATATGCCGTATGCACCACACACACACACACACACACACACACACTGTATACATAGGAAAGAGTACACACAGGGGGGAGACAGCTCAAATGAGAGAACACATGAGGGAAGAAGACAGCACAGTGGTGGAGAGAGAGAGCAGACAAGGGGGAGAGCACATGGGGTACACAGGTCAAAGAAGAGATGACATGAGAGGAGAAGACAGCAGATGGGGAAGAGAGACAGCACACAGGGATGAGAAAGACAGAGCACACGGAGGAGACAGTTCAAACGGGACAGCATATGAGGGGAGAACAGCACAGGAAGGAGAGCGACCGCAGACAAGGGGGATAGCACATGGGGTAGATAGGTCAAAGAAGAGAGCACAGACGGGAGAAGTCAGCACATGGGGAAAGAGAGAGTGGATAGGTGGGTGAGCACACGGGGGGAGAGATTCTCAATGCTGCAAAGCCTGCCCCCATCGTGACATTACTGCACTCCCGATGCAATAGCATCAGGCCTCCATCTAGTATATTTATAAATGCCTTTGTAGGTCATCTAATACATACATCAGTGATTTCTTTCTTGGCTTTTTCTTCTGCATTTCTGGATTCTTGGACTGCTTCCTCAACTTCATTCTGTAGTTGACTGGCATCATTCTCTAACCTCTTCTTGGTGTTGATGAGGCTTGTGTTCTAAAGTAGAGCAGCATAGCTATTATCAGCCTCTACCTCCACATTTTATATTCCTCCAACTTTTATATTCCTACCAGTAAGTCTCACCTGAGAGTGGAGAAGTTGAAGGCGTTCATTTGCATCCAGAAGTTCCTGGCTCCGCCACCTTACGGGACCTCTCTGTCTGTTCCAGAGCAGAATGCATCTCCTCAATTTCTGCCTGTTGTAGTATATTCCTACGTTCCACAACAGCCACTTGTTCTTTTAGGTCTTCCTGGCTCCTGAGGGCATCATCAAGCTGGAGCTGGGCGTCCTTTAGGTATAACAAAAAGTGATGTGTAATTTAGGAAAAGTATGTGTTTTTAGTTTCAAGTTATTACCAAGCAGTTTATTGACCAGAAAAAGCTTAATGCTCCAATGATATGTTCTTTCATTGGCACATCTTGTATTACCTTCAGTTGTGTTTGAATATTTCTTAGGTGCTTGTGTGCCTCAGCGGCTTGACGAGTGGCATGGCTCAACTGAATCTCCAGCTCATTCAGGTCTCCTTCCATCTTTATTTTCAGTCTCAATGCATCATTCCTGCTCCTGATCTCAGCATCTAATGTGGTCTGCATGGTGTCAATGACTCTCTGGCTGTTTCTCTTCAGTTGTTCAATCTCCTCATCTTTCTCTGCAATTTTCCTTTCTACCTCAGATTTAACCTGGTTTAGCTCAAGTTGGATGCGGAGGATCTTTGCTTCTTCATGTTCAAGAGATCCCTATAAGGATATAACAAACTTTTTAGAATCCTGTTGATTAAAAAAATAAGTTTAGAACTTTTTGATTTTCAAAATGTGTCAGCACCTCTGCTTCCTCCAAGGCAGCTTGCAGGTCACTCTTCTCCTGTTCTACTTGCTTTTTGGATTTCTCCAGCTCATTGATGGTCTTGCCTGATTCTCCAATCTGTTCGGTCAGATCTGAAATCTCCTCTGTCAAGAAACATGCAAACATGTATTCTATGACTGTTCTCTGGACTTTTTGCTCTCTACAAATTATGGTATGCCTCTTTCATGCAACAATTTTGTGGTGCACTTGATGTATCCGTTTGTACTGTAAAAACTTATGATAGAATGGATACATCTGTATTTGCATAGAATACAATGTGAAAAAGTATGTCAAATGGGTATTTCATTTGTGGGTATGCATTTAGGAGTGTTGCCCTTTCCTCGACAGTGCACCCTCATCCACCCATCTTCCCCAGAAAGATTTTCATTGTGTCAAAACTCATAAGGTACATTTATATGTTTGCATATTGGCCACCACATACTTGTGCTCTTGTACATTTAGTAATAAATTAAAGTGTGAGAACCTTTTTTTGTTTGTTTTATTTTTTAAAATATGCAATGTCCTATGGTTGAAGCCGTTTTTTGTTTTTTTTGTCATTCATTTATTTATTTATTTATTTTTACAAAAAGCAAGTCACATGATTTCCTGACACACTCCTTTTTGTCTTTAAAAATACATATTTTTTTAAGAAAAAATAAAATGGATGCAATGTTTGTCAATAACACTGATATACTTTAAAATGCATCAGATTACTTTTTTTTACAAAGTAAAAGGTGCAGCTTTCAATGGTTACGAAAATGGGGTGTGAAACATATCAAAGCCTAAATGGAAGTATTACTATCTCAGTATCCAATCATTCTCTTTGTTTAGTTTGTGATCAAGATAGTAATATATATTGTAACAATGTTTGTTTAAATTGTGTTCCATTAGCAGCTGACTTTACATTAAAGAAATAAAAAATGATATAAACTGCTTACGTTGTAAGTTCTTGTTTTCTCGTTTCAAGGTTTCAATTTGATCTAAAGCTTCCTCATAGGCATTCTTCATCTTGAAGATCTCTGTGCTCAGGCTACGGGCTTCCTTCTGAACTGCCTCCAACTCAGCCTGACCCTCTTCATATTTTTGTTTCCATTCGATAAGAACCTACACAAGGGCATATATTTTTTATGAATTCTACCCTTTATAACAACAAAAATTACTATTTTTCTTTTATTGATCATGCAAATTTTACATGCAAATCTTGCCTTATCAAAGTTCCTCTGCTTCTTATCTAGAGCAGCAGCCGTGCTATTTGCCCTCTCAGCATCAACCATCAGGTCTTCTACTTCAGCCTGCAGCCTCTGTTTAGTTTTTTCCAGGTAGGCACATTTGGAGTTTACAGCTTCTACATGCTCCTCTGCATCCTGGAGACGTTGCGCAAGCTTTTTCCTGAAGGTGAATAGTTGGAAGATGAGTTACCCTAGATACATATCTTTTGTTTCATACATATACATATAAAATTATACTTGGCTTCTTCCAGTTCCTCAGTGCGCTGAATGGCATCAGTCTCATATTTGGTTCTCCATTGTGATACTTCACCATTGGCTTTGGACAGAGATCTTTGGAGTTCTGCCTTTGCCTCTTGCTCCTCCTCATATTGTTCACGAAGCAGATCACAGTCATGACGAGAAGATTGCAGACTATGGGCAAGAGCATTCTTGGCCTATTGAATTAAAGTATGGATCAAATTATTAAAGCCCATGGCAATTTTATAAACATTAATGTAGATCGCACAATATTTAAATGTAACCTTTTTAAGTAGTAAAGATTGTTGCTAAATAGGCGATTGAGAATTTATGCATTGCTAAAAGGTTAACTGATCATGAAACAGAAGGATGTTAATTTTTTGTACTTTTATATACCTTGCTTTCCTCCTCTAGCTGCCTCTTGAGTTCTTCAACTTGCTGGGTAAATCCTTGTTTTCCTCTGGTCAGTTGAGAAATAAGAGATTCTTTTTCCTCTAGTTGACGGGATAGCTCACCTAATAATATGAAATAACATGCAAAAAATATAAACTATATACTATTGATAGAAATATTAGTGCTGCACAAGAAAGCTGATATATGATATGGTGAATAGTGTAGCATTGTAACATTTCGTAAAATGATGTACCATTTTCAGTCTGATATCGAGCTCTTTGAGCTGAAAGGTCATTATTGAGACGCTGGTGCTCTTCATTTTTTGCCTTAAATTCACTGACTTGGTTCTCAAGAACGCGGCTTACTTTTTCAAGGCTGGCCTTTTAAAGCAAGTAGCAAAATTACTTTTGTTATGTTTAAAATTATCATCTAAAATTCAAATAGACATCCTTTCCAGAGAGTGGTTCTTGTACCTTTGATTTTGCAACATTCTCCTTGTTGCTGGCAAGGTCGTCAATTTCCATCTTCAGCTCACTTTTCTCCTTCTCAAGTTTTTGTTTAACTCGCTGGAGATTATCAATCTGTTCTCCAAGTTCAACAACACTGTCGGCATGTTTCTTGCGCAGGGCAGCTGAGGTGGCTTCATGCTGGAGTGTGGACTCTTCCAAGTCACGTCTCAGTTTCTGGAACTCTGCCTCACGTTTCTTGTTCAACTCAATCTGAGCTGATGTTGCGCCTCCAGCTTCTTCAAGCCTTTCACTGATCTCCTCAAGTTCTCTCGAGAGATCCGACCTCTGCTTTTCCACCTTTGCGCGAGCGGCACGTTCCGCTTCGATTTCCTCCTCCAGTTCTTCTATACGGGCCTAACATGAAAGGATGAATTATGTTACATTCTACCTATTTACCCTGATCTATATGATATTAATAACTCATTATATCACTTTACCTGCAGCTCCTTGATCTTTTTCTGCAGCTGAGAACCCAGGGACTGCTCATCTTCAAACTTTCCTTGCAGTTGGTTTATTTCAAAGTCCTTTCTGCATTTGTAAAATGGATATTTGTTAGTAAGTTCATGTTTAGTCTTTTCATGGTAAAGCTGAAACATACTAACTTCTTGAGTTTTTCTTCAGCTTGCTGTTTTTCATTTTCAAGATCCATAACTGATTCTTGAGATAATTTCAAATCTCCTTCAAGCTTTCTCTTGGCTCTTTCAAGGTCAAGACGAAGCTTCTTCTCTTGTTCCAAAGATCCTTCCAGCTAAATAAATAGCATTAAAAAAATTTTGATTTTATGTCTATTATATTACATTTTATGCATTATAAATATTTATACTCACATCATCTAATTGTTGTTCAAGTTTGGCTTTTGCTTTGGTCAGAGAGCTGACTTTGTCCTCCTCAGCCTGCAGGTCATCAAGAGTTTGTTGATGAGCCTCCTGGAGTGATTTCTTCTCTTTGGTAATCCTTGAGATGTTCTCATCCAATGCAGCCAACTCTTCTGTAAGGTTTTTAACCTAAAGATAAATGATCAGTTATCTAGTGGAAATTCTAGTGAGAAAAAAGGTGCTTTGCTTTACCCATGGGCTATATCCTCTCCTCAGACAATAAAGAGCTCCGTTTTAGCCTAATATCTGTTGGCGGCAGACTCGGCCAGTATGGGGTTTGGTTTGAATCATGCTTATGACCTGTAAGTCGCAGTTTGCCAAGTTTTAACCCTACAGATTGGGTTGTACATAAGGTGATGTAAACTGCTTTGCACTAGGCTCTACAAATTATCACTATATTGCAGTATATAGTGCAAATTGCAATCTCTGCTTAAGCTCTCACGTAGAGATAGATCAGTTCCTGAGATCTCTTCAGAGATGGGCACCAGTGCAATGATGTACTTACATGTCTTTTTGTGTTACGGGATTAAGTCGACATATTTTGTTAGAGTCTGTCTAAGCTACTATTGTTTTCCAAATGAGGGTGTTTCTTTGATGCCAGATGGTATATTAGTCGTGTTCATACAAAGTTATACTGGGATGCTAATGGGGAGTATTGACGTGTGTATTAGTGATCATGGACATATTGCCCTACCAAAAGCCTATCTTGTGACAAAAACTAATTTTCTTTTAGTTAAATGACATTGGGCTAATAAAATCCCCTACCTTGTTTTCAGTGGCATGCTTTTCCTTCTCAACTTTGGCCAAGGTAAGCTCTAAGTCATCAATATCTTTCTTCAATTCTGAGCACTCATCTTCCAGTTTCCTCTTCTTTGCAGTCAGTTCTGCATTGCTTTCCTCCTCATCTTCAAGCCTTTCTGTGAGTTCTTTAATCTTGGCTTCCAGTTGGATTTTGTTCTTAATGAGACCTTCACACCTCTCTTCTGCATCAGCCAAGCTTTCTCCTTCCTTAAATGTAAAAATGAAAGGATTTAGCATTTGAACAAACATCTCATGAAGAAATCATTAACTTGTCCAATTGTTTTTTTTTCTTACGGATTGAACTTGCAGCATTAAGTCATTCTTTTCCTGCATGAAAACAACAATTTTCCCTTCCAGTTCTTTCCTCCTTGCTTCTGACTTGGCAAGGGCTTCTTTGGTTTTCTCAAACTCTTCCTTCATGTTGGCCATTTCCTTTTCAGTCTCAGCACTCTTCAGAAGAGGTTTGATCTTGAAATACAGTTTCATCCATGGCCAGTGCTTAACATTCATGAAGGCCCTAACATTGTACTGAATGATAAAAATTGCATCCCTAAGATAAAAAAAAGTGATTAGATAAAAAAACGATAATTTGTTTATTCTTTTTCCCCATGTATAATATTGACATTTTAGTCCTAATACCTTCTTTCAAACATTTTCCTGAATTCATCTCTCATTAAGAAACCTGTGCACAGAGCCTGAGTACGAGTGATGAGCTGTGCCAGCTTATCATCTCTCATTTCTTCCAGAGTACCCAGGAGACCAGCTTTGAAGAAAACCTGTCAGAATGTAAAGCTAATAATATCTATTTTCAAGTGCTTAATTTTGTCTATCGTTCTACAAGGTGTTTCTTTACCTTTGTATGTCCAAACCTGTACAGGGTATGATCTACATCAATAGAGCCAAGGAGTTTTTCAGAGGCCTTCTTACTGTCAATAAATTGTCCATCTGGGATTGCGCTGGCATTGAGGATCTTGTAGCTGAAGATAGCCATGGAAAAGTAAAACTGTTTAAGTACAAACAGAGCACTTGCAGATATCATAGTTACACTTTACATAATACTTAAAATGAGTTGTAGCATTGACATTCCCTTTCTATTCCCTTTCCCTTTATTTGTTTAGCTTGAGACCCACTATGTGAGCCAAAGCAATGTAATGAATCCGTTGTGCTCAGGCATTCTCTTCACAACCAACAATTACACAATTGTTCTTTGTTCCTTTATTTAAAACTACATTTCTAGTGACACCAAAGAGCTTCTCCCAAAAATAATCCCCAGGGATTAAAGAAACTGTACTTGTGGTAAGCAGGTGACTGCTGGATCAGCTTCAATTCCAGAGAGGATTATCTAAGTGGAATAACTTCTTTAATAAGAATTGGGTAAATGAAGGATCAAGTATATACCGTTGTTTAAAGTCACCATAGAGGATTCTGCTGGGGAATCCCTTTCTGCAGATTCTTATACCCTCCAGCACACCGTTACATCTCAGCTGGTGCATGATCAGATGATTCTCCATAGTTCCTGTAGAAGAGCAATATAAGTGATTATTAACATAATCGTAAGCATATGAACATTTATAATGGTTATTTAATATTTTGTGGAAGGGTTTTTACCTGGAGTCTTGGTCTCATTGGGAATCAAGCAACGAACAAAGTGAGGATGAGTGCTCCTCAGGTTAGTCATAAGCTTGTTCAGATTTTCCTATTTAGCCAAAAAAAGACTTGTTACTGAATTTCACCTGTTTTTAAAAGCTAGGAAAACATCTCAAGTTGTGGAAGAGCTTACTCTGAAGAGAGCAGAGACTGTTTGGAAAGATGAGCCCTTCTTCTTCTTTTCACCTTTTCCTCCAGCATCAGGAGCTACAAATTACCAATACATTTTTAATACGTGCGACCATCCAGAAGAAAAGTTTCTCATAAATTGACTTGGTAAGGGCACCAATGGCATTGTAAACCTAGCAAAGAACATTGCATACGTTTACAGATCACTCATTGTGTTATATTTTTACCTTCCACATCTAACACTTTTTTTTTACCTGTTGAACGGTTTGTCCCTTGGTGACATATTCATTTCCAACTTTGACCCTTGGGTAGCACAAAGCCTTCAGAAGATCAGCAGAGTTCAGACCCATCAGGTAGCCAATTTTATCAGCAACTAAGGAAGCAGAAATGGTCATTTATATTCACTGAATCTAACAATCTACAGAAGCCTGATATATGATTATTTTCTTTACCTTCTGTGCCATCGGGTTCAGCCTGCTCCTCTCTTTGCTTTTGCTTGAATTTCATGTTACCGTGGTGCATGACTGCGCCAGTCATCTTGTAGATGCCATTCTTTTCATCGGGTGTGAAGCCCAGGATATCAATGGCACATACGCATATATATTATATTTCATTATACACTTAAAGCTTCTAATAATACATGAAGAGTGAAGCTCTACAGTGTGTGTCTGTGTATATAAAATTTACTATATGTGTCATTATAATCATCAACCTTAAGAAAACTAAAGATTATTGCTCTAAAAAAGTGCGTGTACTATATATAACTAGAGTTGAGCGACTTTTGGTATTTTAGGGTCGAGTTTCGTTTCGTGAAACCCGACTTTTCCAAAAGTCGGGTCGAGCAAGATTGTCCGATTATAGGGAAAAGTCAGGGTCGTCCCGAAACACGAAACCCAATGTAAGTCAATGGGGAATAAAAGTCGGCAGTGAGAGGAGGACAGGAAACACACCTACAGTGCCCATTTGAATGCCAAAAGCATCAATTCTTCTTACTTAAGCTTGTCAACCTTAATTAACTTCATAATACAAGTTACGCACTGAAAAATGGGGGTTATTTGGCTAAAGTTGTGGGGGGGAGGGCTGGCTGCAGGTTTTCATGTGCCCTGGGCGAAAGAGCGCCCCTTTAACACATACCACAACTCATCATGCTCCGATACGGCAGAGAAATAGCGGTATAGTACAATGAAAAATACCTCACTTTTTACATCTCATGACAAGGCCCATCTATTTCTCCATACAGAATCATTGGTCCCATATAATGTTTGAAACAGTATATGATGAGCTCCACATAATGCTACAGTATATGTTGGTCCCCATGGATGAAGCTCCACTGTCTTATGGGCCCAAATAATGCTCCAAACATAATGGGCCCCATTTCTAATGCTCTAGTGTATAATGGGCCCTGTAAATGCTGCTCCAGTGTCTGATGTCCACCTTTGGAATGTTCCAGTGTATGGTGGGCCCCATCTATCATTCTCCAGAGTATAGTGCTCCCCAAAAATTGCTGTCCCAACATTGAAAACAATCAAATAAGTCTCCTCGCTAGGGAATCCCTGTACTAGTCTTGACTCCTCGTCGTCCCCATCTTCCATCTCACTGCACAGTATTTCAACCTTGCAAGTGCTGTGATCCTGAGCAAGCAGGGGGGCACACTCGTTGGCGACGGCACTGGCACAGGGCCTCTGATAGTACGGTGGTGTGTCTGATGGCGGGTGGGCCGAACCTGCACTTTCATCTGCAGCTTCCTCTTTGTCACCGTGTAAGATGGAACTGTATATGGGAAGGGTAACCTGAGTTTCATCAGGGTCAGATTCAGGCCGTGTGGCGTGCGAGGGGAATGTAGTGGTCTGGGTCAATGTACCAGCAGATTCATTGAGCAGTGGCTGGGCATCAGTGCACTTGTGTCGCCCCCAGGAGTACGGTCGCCACAGTGGCATTACCTTCTTCCTAGGGAGTGTGATGTCATGCTTGGGAGCAACGAACGATCTCTCTAGCAGGTTAACTGTTTGGGCGGCGTTATTCCCACGAGTCATGACCCTCCAAACAGCGTTCATGAAGGCAAAGTGTTTGTTTTACGTGGGCAGTATGGTTGCAAAGCTAAACCTTAAAGGAATGTCCAGAAGGGCACCACCAGGAGTGGAGCCTACGGTTAAATTCGACTCCACCTGGGAAACCTCAACCATGCCAGCTACAGAACAGATGCACACATTGCAAGCTTAATTCCGTTAAAGAACGAGACTCCGTCATGCCCCGCGGTCCGAGTCCGGCTTACTAGAGGGACACGTGAGGCTCTGGAACATGAGATTGGCCAATAACTGGTGTGTCATGCCCTTACATGTCCGTGGCTGCATGTGCGCTACACTGAAAAGGCCAGCGTTTGTCGCTTACAGGTGCAGATAACCCGCTGAACAACGTTAGTGATGGGGATCACTGATTACAATTATTACCCGCGAACAATGATTTCCCAGTAAGTGCAGGTCAACTGCAGTTCCGGAATTAGGCCTAACCGTCATTCCTGAAAAAATGAAAAACTTACGTGTGCAAACCACAGGTGCTATAGCTTGCTTAACAGCTCGCCAGCCGTTCTCACGCCCAGTATGGATTACACGTGATTGCACAAAGGTTAGAAAGGGTACCGTATCCCCGGATAACATGTATGGATAGCGTACACATTCAAAATATATGTCTCAGGAGGCAGGCTCAGACGGTGTTAGGCCCAGTATGGATTGCACGTGATTGCACAAAGGTTAGAAAGGGTACCGTATCCCCAGATAACATGTATGGATAGCGTACACATTCAAAATATATGTCTCAGGAGGCAGGCTCAGACGGTGTTAGGCCCAGTATGGATTGCACGTGATTGCACAAAGGTTAGAAAGGGTACCGTATCCCCAGATAACATGTATGGATAGCGTACACATTCAAAATATATGTCTCAGGAGGCAGGCTCAGACGGTGTTAGGCCCAGTATGGATTGCACGTGATTGCACAAAGGTTAGAAAGGGTACCGTATACCTGGATAACATGTATGGATAGCGTACACATTCAAAATATATGTCTCAGGAGGCAGGCTCAGACGGTGTCAGGCACAGTATGGATTTGACGGCCCAGATTACACAGCGGAGGAGCAGGGAGAGGTAAAGATTGCAAATGCTGGGGCCCTGCCCAAGCAAGGGGGGCCCACTCGTGGGCGTCGGTACTGGCACTGGGCCCCTCATAGTACGGCGGTGTGTCTGACGGCGGGTGTGCACCACCACCGTCAGAGACACTTGATTGCACTATGAGGGACCCTGTGCCAGTGCCCGCGCCCAAGAGTCGGCCTACCCACCTGTCCAGGGCAACAGCACTCGCACGGTGTCGTGCGCTAGGTGGTGACCCCGGCCATGGGGGGGGAGGCAGCACAGTTAGGGAGTTTTAGAAAGTGGCATATGTTGATGTTGGACATTCAGCTGATGCAAAAGGCGAAATAGGTCAAGTCCCAGGAAGAGGTGGACCAAAGCAAGCCATTTTTCTGTCACCCTATGTGTCATCAGGGGAAGGTGGGACAAAATCCTTGGAAACCCATGCATGGTTCATTTTAATGAAGGTTAGATCATCCACATTTTGGGTTGACAGACGGGTCCTTTTTTCTGTCAGGATTGATCCAGCTGCACTGAAGACTCTTTCCGATAGCACACTTGCAGCTGGGCAAGCGAGCTCCTGTAAGGCATATTGTGCCAATTCAGGCCAGGTGTCCAGTTTAGCGGCCCAATAGTCAAAGGGGAATGACCTGTGTGGGAGAACATCGATATGGGAGGAAAAGTAGTTTGTAACCATGGTTGACAACTGCTGTCTCCTGTCACTTTCCATCGATGCAGTATTACCAGTTGTGTGAGCGGTATTTGAAAAATCAGTCCACAACATTGTCATGAAACCCCTGTCTCCAACGCCACTTCTGCTGTGTGCACCACGAACACCTCTGCCAAGCTGCCCCCGGCCCGTACGGCTTGTGTGAGAACCATCACCGCTGCTGTGTGCTGGGAATGCCTCAAGCAACCGATGTACCAGAGTTGCTTGTTTATTAGCCAATATAAGGTCAAGGTTCTCCTGTGGCATGATGTTTTGTAATTTGCCTTTATAGCGTGGATCCAGGATGCTGGCCAACCAGTAGTCGTCATCGTTCATCATTTTGGCAATGCGGGGGTCCCTTTTTAGGATCCGCAAGGCATAATCTGACATGTGGGCCAATGTTCCCGGTGTCAATGATGCACTGCGAGTGCTGGGTGGAGGAGCACCTTCTGGCAAATCCACATCCCTCCAGTCACGCACAAACCCTGTACCAGACCTTGCCACGCCAACATTTTCACTTGCCCCACGAGATGCATCCTCCTCCCCTAAGTAATCATCCCCATCATCATCCTCTTCCTCCTCTTCTTCCTCCACCTCGTCCAGGAAAGGTCCCTGAGCAGACAATGGCTGAATGTCATCAAGGATTCCCTCCTCCTCTTCCTCCTCATCAACATTGGCTGCAGACGCCTGCTCCTTAAGGTGCGTCAAAGTTTGCATGAGCAGACGCATAAGTGGGATGCTCATGCTTAGGATGGCGTTGTCTGCGCTTACCAGCAGTGTGCATTCCTCAAAACACTGAAGGACTTTACAGAGGTCTTTCAGCTTCGACCACTGCACACCTGTCAACTCCATGTCTGCTCTCAAAGTGCCTGGCCGTGTATCCTCCCACAAATGCATTATGGCCTGCCTCTGCTCGCACAGCCGCTCCACCATGTGCAGGGTGGAGTTCCACCTTGTTGCAATGTCGATAATGAGGTGGTGGTTGGGAAGGTGGAGCAATCGCTGCAGCTTCTGCATACGAACGGAGTGTACAGGCGACCGGCGGATGTGCGCGCACAGTCTTCGCACCTTCTGGAGCAGGGCTGTTAACTCCGGATAATTTTTGAGGAAGCACTGCACCACCAGGTTCAAGGTGTGAGCCAAGCAAGGTATGTGGCTGAGTTTTGAAAGGGCTATGGCTGCCACAAAATTACGGCCGTTATCACTAACTACCTTGCCTGCCTCAAGATGTACACTGCCCAGCCATGATTCAGTTTGTCGCTTCAAGTACTCGGCCAGCACCTCAGCGGTATGTCTGTCGCCCAAACACATCATCTGCAACACAGCCTGCTGATGCTTTCCACTAGCTGCTCGATAGGGGGACACATCGTGTGCAACAGTGGCAGCTGCAGATGGAGTGCTCGTACGACTGCACTCTGTGGACGAGCTTTCGCTTCTGGAGGAGGAGGAGGGTGGAACGCCTACAGCCAACTGTTTCCTATACCGTGGGCTAGGCAGCACTGTCCTACCAACGCTGTCCCCTGTGGACCCTGCATCCACCACATTAACCCAGTGCGCAGTGATGGACACGTAACGGCCCTGGCCATGCCGACTGGACCATGCATCAGTTGTGAGGTGCACCTTTCCGCTCACTGACTGCTTGAGTGCATGGACAATGCGGTCTTTCACATGATGGTGGAGGGCTGGGATGGCTTTGCGAGAGAAGAAGTGGCGACTGGGTAGGTCATAGCGTGGTACTGCATAGGCCATGAGTTCGCGGAAAGCTGTGCTTTCCACCAACCGAAAGGGCATCATCTCAAACGAGATTAGTTTGGCAATGTGGGCGTTCAAACCCAGTGTACGCGGATGAGAGACTGAGTACTTTCTTGACCTACTCATAGTGTCTGGGAGGGTGAGCTGGACTTGAGAGCTGCATATGGTGGAAGTAGCGGTGGACAGGGCGGACTGAGAGAGGGTTGATGATGGTGATGGAGTTGGTGTTCTTTCTGATGGCCTAGAATCAGTCTTTCGTTGATATAACAGTGGGATTCCCTGACTGCTGTGGCCTTGCAACGACACCTCAACATTTGCTGCTGTGCTAACCGGTGGGCTTACAGTGGGGGAAACAATGTAGCGTTGATGACTACCTTCGTTGTGATCAGTTGCACATGTGGCACTTGAGGTTTGGTGTTGTGTCCACGCTTGCAAGTGCATGCTGGTTAAATGTCTAAGCATGCAGCTGGCATTCAAATTTTTCAGATTTTTCCCTCGGCTAAAGGTCTTTGCGCACTTCTTACAGATAACCTTGGCCTGATCATGAGGATTTTGTTCAAAAAAGTGCCACACTGCACTCTTCCTACTTTGGCAGACATTTTGCGGCCTAGCACGCTGTGATCTTTTGACCCTCTGGACAAGCTGTCCAGCAACTCTTTTGATGTTTGGAACCTGTCTTTGGAGTGCTCCGGGCATGCCAGATAACAGCTGTTGCGATGTCGATGTCTGCTGTGGATGCTCCTCATCTGAGCTATTGGAAGCAGCACCCTCTTCCCCCAATGGATGCCAATCTGGGTCAACAACTGGGTCATCCATCACCTCCTCTTCTATGTCATGTGCACCTTCCTCTGTGTCACCGTGTATGGTGGTATAGTGTGCGGGAAGGGGCACCTGAGTCTCATCAGGGTCAGAATCTGGCTCTGTATACTGCGAGGACAATGTAGTGCTCTGAGTGAATGTACCAGCAGAATCATCCATCAGCGGCTGTGCATCAGTGCACTCCATGTCAGATTCATCTTGGCCTGGGTAATTCACCATTTCACTTGATAATCCAGGCATGGTATGTGAAAACAGCTCCATGGAGTAATCAGTAGTATGGCCTGCGTCATCCTTCAATCTTGGTTGGGGTGAAGGGCACAAGGAAAGGTGTGGTTCATGAACATGAGCCTCCAATGACGACTCAGTGCTTTTACTTTTTACAACTGAAGAAGAGGAGGCGATAGAGCTGGAGGCTGAGTCAGCAATGTAAGACAAAACTTTTTCCTGATGCTCTGGCTTTAAAAGCGGTTTGCCAACTCCTAGAAAACTAAGCGTTTGAGGCCTTATGTAGCCAGACGATGACGCAGGCTCAACACCTCCTGCATTCGGTCCTATTTTGCTCTTGCCACTACCATCAGATCCACCACCAACACCATCATTACCAGCTGCCAACCCCCGCCCAATTCCACGGCCTCTTCCACCAGCCTTCCTCATTTTTGGTAGAAATGTAGACAAAATCCAACAAACTATATAGTATGTAAAACAAGGTACAAGGTGTCTATAGGACAGGGGAGATTTTGAATTTCTGCACACACTTTTGGACACTGGACACTTTTGGATTGTGTGAGGCCCACTGATATCTGAGCGCTATGTGACAGGCTCGATGGCACAGCTGTGACCTAAGTGACTAGAGGATAAGTGAGATTTTGAATCTCTGCACACACTTTTGGACACTGGACACTTTTGGATTGTGTGAGGCCCACTGATATCTGAGCGCTATGTGACAGGCTTGATGGCACAGCTGTGACCTAAGTGACTAGAGGATAAGTGAGATTTTGAATCTCTGCACACACTTTTGGACACTGGACACTTTTGGATTGTGTGAGGCCCAATGAATATCTGAGCGCTATGTGACAGGCTCGATGGCACAGCTGTGACCTAAGTGACTAGAGGATAAGTGAGATTTTGAATCTCTGCACACACTTTTGGACACTGGACACTTTTGGATTGTGTGAGGCCCACTGATATCTGAGCGCTATGTGACAGGCTTGATGGCACAGCTGTGACCTAAGTGACTAGAGGATAAGTGAGATTTTGAATCTCTGCACACACTTTTGGACACTGGACACTTTTGGATTGTGTGAGGCCCAATGAATATCTGAGCGCTATGTGACAGGCTCGATGGCACAGCTGTGACCTAAGTGACTAGAGGATAAGTGAGATTTTGAATCTTTGCACACACTTTTGGACACTGGACACTTTTGGATTGTGTGAGGCCCAATGAATATCTGAGCGCTATGTGACAGGCTCGATGGCACAGCTGTGACCTAAGTGACTAGAGGATAAGTGAGATTTTGAATCTCTGCACACACTTTTGGACACTGGACACTTTTGGATTGTGTGAGGCCCACTGATATCTGAGCGCTATGTGACAGGCTTGATGGCACAGCTGTGACCTAAGTGACTAGAGGATAAGTGAGATTTTGAATCTCTGCACACACTTTTGGACACTGGACACTTTTGGATTGTGTGAGGCCCAATGAATATCTGAGCGCTATGTGACAGGCTCGATGGCACAGCTGTGACCTAAGTGACTAGAGGATAAGTGAGATTTTGAATCTCTGCACACACTTTTGGACACTGGACACTTTTGGATTGTGTGAGGCCCACTGATATCTGAGCGCTATGTGACAGGCTCGATGGCACAGCTGTGACCTAAGTGACTAGAGGATAAGTGAGATTTTGAATCTCTGCACACACTTTTGGACACTGGACACTTTTGGATTGTGTGAGGCCCACTGATATCTGAGCGCTATGTGACAGGCTTGATGGCACAGCTGTGACCTAAGTGACTAGAGGATAAGTGAGATTTTGAATCTCTGCACACACTTTTGGACACTGGACACTTTTGGATTGTGTGAGGCCCAATGAATATCTGAGCGCTATGTGACAGGCTCGATGGCACAGCTGTGACCTAAGTGACTAGAGGATAAGTGAGATTTTGAATCTCTGCACACACTTTTGGACACTGGACACTTTTGGATTGTGTGAGGCCCACTGATATCTGAGCGCTATGTGACAGGCTTGATGGCACAGCTGTGACCTAAGTGACTAGAGGATAAGTGAGATTTTGAATCTCTGCACACACTTTTGGACACTGGACACTTTTGGATTGTGTGAGGCCCAATGAATATCTGAGCGCTATGTGACAGGCTCGATGGCACAGCTGTGACCTAAGTGACTAGAGGATAAGTGAGATTTTGAATCTCTGCACACACTTTTGGACACTGGACACTTTTGGATTGTGTGAGGCCCACTGATATCTGAGCGCTATGTGACAGGCTCGATGGCACAGCTGTGACCTAAGTGACTAGAGGATAAGTGAGATTTTGAATCTCTGCACACACTTTTGGACACTGGACACTTTTGGATTGTGTGAGGCCCACTGATATCTGAGCGCTATGTGACAGGCTTGATGGCACAGCTGTGACCTAAGTGACTAGAGGATAAGTGAGATTTTGAATCTCTGCACACACTTTTGGACACTGGACACTTTTGGATTGTGTGAGGCCCAATGAATATCTGAGCGCTATGTGACAGGCTCGATGGCACAGCTGTGACCTAAGTGACTAGAGGATAAGTGAGATTTTGAATCTCTGCACACACTTTTGGACACTGGACACTTTTGGATTGTGTGAGGCCCACTGATATCTGAGCGCTATGTGACAGGCTTGATGGCACAGCTGTGACCTAAGTGACTAGAGGATAAGTGAGATTTTGAATCTCTGCACACACTTTTGGACACTGGACACTTTTGGATTGTGTGAGGCCCAATGAATATCTGAGCGCTATGTGACAGGCTCGATGGCACAGCTGTGACCTAAGTGACTAGAGGATAAGTGAGATTTTGAATCTCTGCACACACTTTTGGACACTGGACACTTTTGGATTGTGTGAGGCCCAATGAATATCTGAGCGCTATGTGACAGGCTCGATGGCACAGCTGTGACCTAAGTGACTAGAGGATAAGTGAGATTTTGAATCTCTGCACACACTTTTGGACACTGGACACTTTTGGATTGTGTGAGGCCCACTGATATCTGAGCGCTATGTGACAGGCTCGATGGCACAGCTGTGACCTAAGTGAATAGAGGATAAGTGAGATTTTGAATCTCTGCACACACTTTTGGACACTGGACACTTTTGGATTGTGTGAGGCCCACTGATATCTGAGCGCTATGTGACAGGCTTGATGGCACAGCTGTGACCTAAGTGACTAGAAGATAAGTGAGATTTTGAATCTCTGCACACACTTTTGGACACTGGACACTTTTGGATTGTGTGAGGCCCAATGAATATTTGAGCGCTATGTGACAGGCTCGATGGCACAGCTGTGACCTAAGTGACTAGAGGATAAGTGAGATTTTGAATCTCTGCACACACTTTTGGACACTGGACACTTTTGGATTGTGTGAGGCCCACTGATATCTGAGCGCTATGTGACAGGCTTGATGGCACAGCTGTGACCTAAGTGACTAGAGGATAAGTGAGATTTTGAATCTCTGCACACACTTTTGGACACTGGACACTTTTGGATTGTGTGAGGCCCAATGAATATCTGAGCACTATGTGACAGGCTCGATGGCACAGCTGTGACCTAAGTGACTAGAGGATAAGTGAGATTTTGAATCTCTGCACACACTTTTGGACACTGGACACTTTTGGATTGTGTGAGGCCCACTGATATCTGAGCGCTATGTGACAGGCTTGATGGCACAGCTGTGACCTAAGTGACTAGAGGATAAGTGAGATTTTGAATCTCTGCACACACTTTTGGACACTGGACACTTTTGGATTGTGTGAGGCCCACTGATATCTGAGCGCTATGTGACAGGCTTGATGGCACAGCTGTGACCTAAGTGACTAGAGGATAAGTGAGATTTTGAATCTCTGCACACACTTTTGGACACTGGACACTTTTGGATTGTGTGAGGCCCAATGAATATCTGAGCACTATGTGACAGGCTCGATGGCACAGCTGTGACCTAAGTGACTAGAGGATAAGTGAGATTTTGAATCTCTGCACACACTTTTGGACACTGGACACTTTTGGATTGTGTGAGGCCCACTGATATCTGAGCGCTATGTGACAGGCTTGATGGCACAGCTGTGACCTAAGTGACTAGAGGATAAGTGAGATTTTGAATCTCTGCACACACTTTTGGACACTGGACACTTTTGGATTGTGTGAGGCCCACTGATATCTGAGCGCTATGTGACAGGCTCGATGGCACAGCTGTGACCTAAGTGACTAGAGGATAAGGGAGATTGGATTGCTTTTACAAAAGCAGTTTGCGGAGCAGTGGGTAAACAGCAATGCCAGCCTGTCAGGAAGCCTTAAAAGGCAGCCCAACAACCAACACCACTGATACACCACTATATAGCCTCCCCTTGCACTGCACACACAGTGACTGGTGTGTTGTGCAGGCCAAATTGCTATCAGCAGCAGAAGCAGTTTTTTTTTCTTCTCAGCAGGACAAAAAAAAAAATTGGGATTGCTTTTAAAAAAGCAGTTTGAGGCCCAATGAATATCTGAGCGCTATGTGACAGGCTCGATGGCACAGCTGTGACCAAAGTGACTGGAGGATAAGGGAGATTGGATTGCTTTTAAAAAAGCAGTTTGCGGAGCAGTGGGTAAACAGCAATGCCAGCCTGTCAGGAAGCCTTAGAAGGCAGCCCAACAACCAACACCACTGATACACCACTATATAGCCTCCCCTTGCACTGCACACACAGTGACTGGTGTGTTGTGCAGGCCAAATCGCTAGCAGCAGAAGCAGTTTTTTGGTCTTCTTCCCTGCCTAACGCTCTCCCTACAGAATCAGCAGCAACCTCTCCCTATACTGAGATCGGCAGAAGTAAGATGGCGGTCGGCGTGCATGCCCTTTTATACCCCCTGTGACGCCCACCAAAGCAAGCCAATCACTTGCATGCCCTTCTGAAAGATGGTGGTGACCCGTGCCTATGTCATCACGTTGCCCACAGTGTCCGTGGATCCTGATTGGCTGAAAAAGAGCGCAAAACAAACTTTTGAAACGCGACTTTGGCGCGTAAGTCGCCGACCTCGTGGCCGACCTCATCCTAGGGTCGGGTTTCGTTTCATGAAACCAGACTTTGCCAAAAGTCGGCGACTTTTGAATTTTTTCGACCCGTTTCGCTCAACTCTATATATAACATTTGTAATTATATTCTCAGAGCTTCTAATAATACAAGAAGAGTATTCGGGGAAGAGTGTAATATTTGTCTTACGTCTGTGGCCATAAACTCCTCTACATCATCAATGCTCTTCACCGAAATTTCCCCTTGGCTGATGGCGTGGTAGTCATATGGGTTTGTGGTAATGAGAAGCATTTCTAGGAAGAAGTGGTGCTTGACATAAATCCACAACTCACTGTCAACCTCCAATTTGAATAAATGAATCTAAAATAACTCACCAACAACTTCCGGCCTCTTGTTGGTCTGGATCTGGTAGAAGATGTGGTAGCTCCTTTCTGCTGAAAGCTGGAACGTCACTCTGGATTTTTCCAGCAGGTCTGTAGATGAGTGATGTTACAGGTCAGTGATGGTAAGAAGACACATACTAGATGACTAAACTAAGTCTTCAATCTAAGACTTACAAGCCTCAATATCAGCGGAAGCCAGTTTTCCTGTTGTTCCAAAATGGATTCTGATGAATTTACCCTAAGGGTTGTGTATATATGGAGCTTCAGTAAAGGACGTATTTTCTTATAAAACAAGTATATGTATTCTAAAACATCTTTGCTACTTACAAAACGAGAGGAGTTGTCATTTCTCACAGTTTTGGCATTGCCAAAGGCTTCCAGCAGGGGGTTGGCCTGGATGATTTGATCTTCCAGTGTTCCCTAAGACACACAATATATGATGTATTCCCACACCAGGACGTGATGTAATGCAGTATACAGGTATCTGTATTGTTAGGCATTCATGTTGGTCATTATTCACAGTTTACCTGCAGCTTGTTGCTTGACTCCTTCTTTTGTGAATCACCAGCAGCTGCAATTGTTGCAAAGTATTGGATGACACGCTTGGTGTTTACAGTCTTTCCAGCACCAGATTCTCTGCTGGAAACAGCAAAAATATGTCAGTAAAACATTGGAACAAACATAAGAACATATATGCTGGAATTTTACTTACGTAATCAGGATTGACTGGTTTTCACGATCTAGAATTCAAAATGAAAGGAAAATCTAAGAAATCAGTTCACATAAAACTCTGGAAAAGAGAATAACGTAATGTAAAAAGCAAAAATGACCTGTTAGCATGAACTGATAGGCGTTATCAGAGATGGAGAAGATGTGTGGTGGGGCTTCCATACGTTTCTTTCCTCTGTAGCCAGCAACAACTTCTGGGTTGTACACTGGCAGCCACTTGTAGGGGTTGACAGTGACACAGAAAAGGCCGGAGTAGGTCAGCAATTACATGATAAAGGCAATATTTATTTTTTCCATTTTATATCAAAAAATCTTTGTTTATAATGTTATTTTTTGCTTTCTAGGCTTTTTTTTTTTTTTTTTTTACTGCTCAGGTCTGTTATATTTACTAATCAGAGAAAATAACGTACATAGATCATCCAGGCTGCGTAACGCTCTTTGAGGTTGTACAGCACAGACGCCTCATTCAGGTGGGTCAGCATAGCCATATCCTCAATTTTATCAAACTTGGGAGGATTCTGAGGGTAAACTTGGCTGTCTTTAACAGTGACGTCCTGAAAAGAGGACAAGATGTTTGGTTAAGCTGAAAGTTTAGTCTAAGGCTAGTTTCACACTAGCGTTTAAACGACGCGCGCACGGCACCACTAAGCCACGCCCCCTGCCGCCTCCCTGCCCGCCCCTTCCTGTTATCGCCTCCTCCGAGCGCAGAGGGCTGCATGCGTTATGCGCACCCTATCTTTAGCATAGGGTGCGCAGGCCGTGCGCAACTATGAATATAGCGTGCGCTGCGCATATTTGAATGTGCGCCGTGCGCGCCAAAATGCAACATGCTGCGTTCGGCGCGCACGGCGCACCTCCAAAAATGCGCAGCGCACGCTATATTCATAGTTGCGCACGGCCTGCGCACCCTATGCTAAAGATAGGGTGCGCATAACGCATGCAGCCCTCTGCGCTCGGAGGAGGCGATAACAGGAAGGGGCGGGCAGGGAGCCGGCAGGGGGCGTGGCTTAGGCTGGTTTCACATTTGCGTTTTTTTGCGCTGGAAAAAAACGCATACCTGCGCATGCGTTTTTTCCCCTATATTTAACATGGGTGCGCATACCTGCGCGCTGGTAAGCGCACGTATGCGATTTTCATGCGCTGCGTTTTTTTGGGGTGTGCGTTTGTATTTTCCAGACGCAGCATGTTGCATTTTTTGGCCCTGCAAAAAAGCGCATGCGCACGTATGCGCACGTTTTGCGCTAAAAATGGCCATTATAGCCTATGGATGCGCATATGTGCGCACTGGCATGCTCATGTATGCGTTTTTTTGCACATGCGTTTTTTTTTGTTAACCATGGAATTTAGGGGTTTGGGTTAGAGTTAGGGTTAGTTAAGGGGGTTTAGGGTTAGGGTTAGGGTCAGGGTCAGGGTTAGGGTTAGGGTTAGGGTCAGGGTTAGGGTTAAGTATGGTTTGGTTAAGGGTTAGGGTCAGGGTTAGGGTTAAGTATGGTTTGGTTAAGGGTTAGGGTCAGGGTTAGGGTTAGGGTCAGGGTTAGGGTTAGGGTTAGGGTCAGGGTTAGGGTTAGGGTTAGGGTTAAGGTCAGGGTTAGGGTTAGTTAGGGTTTGGGTTAGGGTTAAGTATGGTTTGGTTAAGGGTTAGGGTCAGGGTTAGGGTTAAGTATGGTTTGGTTAAGGGTTAGGGTCAGGGTTAGGGTTAGGGTTAGGGTTAGTTAGGGTTTAGGGTTTGGGTTAGGGTTAAGTATGGCTTGGTTAAGGTTTAGGGTCAGGGTTAGGGTTAGGGTCAGGGTTAGGGTTAAGGGTTAGGGTCAGGGTTAGGGTTAGTAAAGTCATGGTTTGGGTTAGTGTGAGGGGCCACCTAATGTTGGAAAAAAACGCAAACGCGGTAAAAACGCACTAAAAACGCATACAAACGCATAAAAACGCTGCGTTTTTTCATGCATGCTCATAAAAATGCTTGAAAAAAACGCAGCAGTTGTATGCTTTTGTATGCGTTTTTTCAATGCGTTTTTTTGCGGGAAAAACGCGCTGCAAAAAAAAGCAAGTGTGAAACTAGCCTTAGCGGTGCTGTGCGCGCGTCGTTTAAACGCTAGTGTGAAACTAGCCTAATCAAGTTTTATTTACTGTACTTTTTTTTTAAGGTTTATTCTTTAAAGATATTTATTGGTAATAAACTTTTTTTTATATAATAAATTATTAAATATACTGTATACCCTTCCATCATTGGTCTTCACAGTGATTTTGCCACTGTCGCGAGCGGTGATGATGCCTTTCACATACAGTTCTTTGGCATCATCCACAAAGCAATTGTTCTTGGCATCAAATGGTTTGTTCTGTGCCTCCAGCCTTTCCTTATCTGATTTTCAGTAACAAAATAGACACCACAGTAGGAGAATAACAAAATATTGTACCAATCTTTACATAATAAAATAATATAGAATCAAATAATACACATATTAAATTACTCCTTGTATGTCATAGATTTGAATGGAAACCATTCGATACTATAGTAAGAACAAACCACTATGTGTGGACAATCCAAAAAATATATAAATATATAATTGTCTTTATATATTTTTTGGATTGTCCACACATAGTGGTTTGTTCTTACTTATCTGATTTTCGTAGGAATGGAGCAGCTGCTCCAAAAACCGCCATTTCACCATCTCCCATGACTGAAGTGGCCTGTATGAAAATGAATAATATATTGTTCCAAGGTTTTTTTAAAAATATGCAGTGACCTAAATGTAAATAACTTTGTGTCCTTGTACATAAATGATTGTCTAAGTATAACATCATTATTAAGTAATGTTTTTTAATAGTTTCAGATCATTTTTATTACCCTGTATTAAGTTAATGTTTCATACTATATAGTGTATGTGTAGTGCATTACTTTTTTAGTTATATTTAAGAGACCCTGATTTTCTGTGTCATTCTGTTACTATCATCTATGATACGGGCATTAATTTGTTAAAAAGGTATTGGATCATTATCTGTTAGTGTGCTTTGATAGTTGGAATACTAACCTGTTAGTGCTCGTCCTGATGAAAAGATCCTCTCTGCCCCTTTAAAGAAATGAAAATAAAATCAAGTTATAGAAATCAAAGGACTGCAGCTTTTATTCCAGTCTTGAGTCAGTGAAGCCAGAACTTACCAAGGTTAGTAGCGAGGAGCAGGCTGGAGGGTTTATATACAGAACTTTCTGCTCCCTCAGCATTATTGCATTCCTGATAAGGAATTAATTCATCCCCATAATTGTCCATAGAAACCCAACACTTTCTGTTCTTCACAAGTAAAAATAACTGAACATTTAGGTGACATTGGTGTGTCCTATCTACTGATGGGATACAGACCTGGCAATGATCATAGTCACTAGACTAGTGGCACAAGGAGTTACTGCAGATATTACAGCTGGCTTTTTTGTAATGGAAAAGTGTATGTAAATGACTCAATGTATGCACATAATACAGTGCCTTGCGAAAGTATTCGCCCCCCTGGAACTTTTCAACCTTTTCCTACATATCATGCTTCAAACGTAAAGATACCAAATGTAAATATTTGGTGAAGAATCAACAACAAGTGGGACACAATTGTGAAGTTGAACGAAATTTATTGGTTATTTTAAATTTTTGTGGAAATTCAAAAACTGAAAAGTGGGGCGTGCAATATTATTGGCCCCTTTACTTTCAGTGCAGCAAACTCACTCCAGAAGTTCATTGTGGATCTCTGAATGATCCAATGTTGTCCTAAATGACTAATGATGTTAAATATAATCCACCTGTGTGTAATCAAGTCTCCGTATAAATGTACCTGCTCTGTGATAGTCTCAGGGTTCTGTTTGAAGCACAGAGAGCAGCATGAACACCAAAGAACACAACAGGCAGGTCCGTGATACTGTTGTGGAGAAATTTAAAGCTGGATTTGGATACAAAATGATTTCCAAAACGTTAAACATCCCAAGGAGCACTGTGCAAGCAATCATATTGAAATGGAAGGAGTATCATACCACTGCAAATCTACCAAGACCCGGCCGTCCCTCTAAACTTTCATCTCAAACAAGGAATAGATTGATCAGAGATGCAGCCAAAAGACCCATGAATTGAAGAGCTCTACAGCTGTGGTTGGACAGTCTGTCCATAGGACAACAATCAGTCGTACACTGCACAAATCTGGCCTTTATGGAAGAGTGGCAAGAAGAAAGCCTTTTCTCAAGGATATCCATAAAAAGTGTAATTTAAAGTTTGCAACAAGCCACCTGGGAGACACACCAAACATGTGGAAGAAGGTGCTCTGGTCAGATGATACCAAAATCGAACTTTTTGGCAACAATGACAAACGATATGTTTGGCTTAAAGGCAACACAGCTCATCACCCTGAACACAGCATCCTCACTGTCAAACATGGTGGTGGCAGCATCATGGTTTGGGCCTACTTTTCTTCAGCAGGGACAGGGAAGATGGTTAAAATTGATGGAAAGATGGATGGAGCCAAATAGAGGACCATTCTTGAAGAAAACCTGTTGGAGTCTGCAAAAGACCTGAGACTGGGACGGAGATTTGTCTTCCAACAAGACAATGATCCCAAACATAAAGCAAAATCTACAATGGAATGGTTCACAAATAAACGTATCCAGGTGTTAGAATGGCCAAGTCAAAGTCCAGACCTGAATCCAATCGAGAATCTGTGGAAAGAGCTGAAAACTGCTGTTCACAAACGATCTCCATCAAACCTCACTGAGCTCGAGCTGTTTGCCAAGGAAGAATGGGCAAAAATTTCAGTCTCGCGATGTACAAAACTGATGGAGACATACCCCAAGCGACTTGCATCTGTAATCGCAGCAAAAGGTGGCACAACAAAGTATTAAGTTAAAGGGGCCGAATAATATTGCACGCCCCACTTTTCAGTTTTTGACTTTCCACAAAAATTTAAAATAACCAATAAATTTCGTTCAACTTCACAATTGTGTTCCACTTGTTGTTGATGCTTCATCAAATATTTACATTTGATATCTTTATGTTTGAAGCATGATATATGGGAAAAGGTTGAAAAGTACCAGGGGGCCGAATACTTTCACAAGGCACTGTCTGTCTGTCTATCTATACATCCATCACTATTTTATTATTTTATATATTATAATTGCAATGTATGTATATGGATCGCCCGCCAGGGCCGTGGGGTACTCAGTACCGGGCTGGTTCTTTAAGGGATGTGTCACGGCAGCAGTGACCCGGTCCGTGGCCCTGGGAGTCTAATGAAAAATTATGATTAAAGGGGAAATAAAGCTTATATGAGATGATTCATGACGCCACCTGTGGTACTCGGCTAAGGATGGCCGACGCTGCTTAAAGAGACTACTGGGGCTGATGGTGATGCAACAGAGTTGATACAGCTCTCCACAGGTAGAGCTTAGTCCCAGGGCAATTATATTGTTAAAGATGGTGATGATGGACGTAGTGCAGAGTGGATGGTGCAGTAAATAACTCCGAGGACACAGCAGGGTGCAGTTTCCACACTTTTACTCACGGTTTGAAATGCAGGCAGGGGCACTAGTTATTATTATTATTATTACTATCTAATTATAAAGCACCATTGGTTCCATGGTGCTGTACATGAGAAGGGGTTACATACAAATTACAGATATCACTTACAGTACACAAACTAACAATCACAGACTGATATACAGGGGAGAGAGGACCCTGCCCTTTCGGGCTTACATTTTACAGGATGGTGGGGAAGGAGACAGTAGGTTGGGGGGTTGCAGCAGCTCCAGTGATGGTGATGTGGTAGCTCCAGTAGTGGTGAGGAGGCAGCGGGGATCATTGCAGGCTGTAAGCATCCTGAAGAGATGGGTTTTCAGATTCCGTCTGAAGGATTCGGATCCTTCAGAATGTATGTAGTTGATAGTCAGATGTGTTGGGGCAAAGAATTTCAGAGGATGGGGGATATTCGGGAGAAGTCTTGGAGGTGGTTGGGTGAGGAGCGAATAAGTGTGGAGGAGAGGAGGTCTTGGGATGACCGAAGATTACGTGAGGGAAGATATCGGGAGATTAGTTCAGAGATATATGGAGGAGACAGGTTATAGATGGCTTTGTAGGTCAGTATTAGTAGTTTGAATTGGATACGCTGAGGCAATGGGAGCCAGTGAGGAGATTTGCAGAGGGTAGAAGAGGAGGAGTAGCAAGCAGAGATGAATTAGTCGGGCGCCAGAGTTTAGGATTGACTGGAGAGGTGTGAGAGTGTTAGCAGGGAGACCACAGAAAAGGATGTTGCAGTAGTTGAGGCGGGAGATGATGAGGGCATGCACAAGCATTTTAGTAGATTGAGGGTTGAGGAAGGGATGGATTCTGGAAATATTTTTGAGCTGGAGGTGACAGGAGGTGGAGAGAGCTTGGATGTGCAGTTTGAAGGACAGGGTAGAGTCAAGGGTTACTCCGAGGCAGCGGACCTCTGGTACGGAGGAAAGCGTGATGTTGTCAATTGCTATAGATAGGTCAGGTAAGGAAGATCTGGAGATGGGGGAAAGATGATCAGTTCAGATTTGTCCACATTGAGTTTGAGGAAGTAAGAGGAGAAGAAGGAGGATATGGCTGATAGACATTCCGGCATTCTGGGCAGCAGAGAGGTGACGTCTGGGTTAGAGAGGTAGATCTGAGTATCATCGGCATAAAGCTGGTACTGAAATCCATGGGAATTTATGAGTTGCCCCAGGCCAAGTGTATAGATTGAGAAGAGTAGGGGTCCTAGAACAGAGCCTTTGGGGACTCCAACAGAGAGAGGGTGGGATGAGGAGGTAGTGTGGGAGTGGGAGACGCTGAGACTTTGGAAGCGAATGGGAGCAGCGATATTGGGCGATAGCTGGACATGGCTGTTTTTTGGTCGAGGGTTGGCTTTTTAAGGATAGGCGTGATTGTGGCATGTTTGAAAGCAGAAGGGAAGGTCCCAGAAGTTAGTGATAGGTTAAAGAGGTGGGTTAGGGATGGGATAAGAGTGGTGGTGAGGTTGGGGAGGAGGTGGGATGGGATAGGGTCAAGTGCACAGGTGGTGAGGTGTGATTTGGAGAGAAGATGAGCAAGCTCCCCTTCAGTGATGTTAGATAGGGAGGTTATGGGGTTTGTGCATTGGTCTGGTGTGCAAAGGGGTTGTGGTGGTTGAGCAATAAAGACTTGCCGTGTTTGGTCTATCTTGTTTGTGAAGTGTGTGGCAAAGTCCTCGGCAGAGATTAGGGAAGTCGGAGGGGGCAATGGTGGGCGGAGGAGGGAGTTAAAAGTATTGAACAATTGTTTGGGGTTGTGGGATAAGGAAGATACAAGGGATGTAAAGAAGGCCTGTTTAGCAGAATTGAGGGTAGATTTGAATGTGAGTGTTGCTTGTTTGAGTGCAGAGAAGTCGTCTTGCGAATGCATTTTCTTCCAGTGCCATTCTGCAGTTCTGGATGCTTGCCAAAGCTTTTTAGTGATGTTATTGTGCCAGGGTTGTCTATTGATTCGTTGCACTCTGTTATGCGTGACAGGGGTGATGCAAGAGTGGCATTGTAGAAAACTAGTGGCAGTGTCTGTGTCGTGGAGTGAAGATATGGAGGACAGTGGTAGAATAGAATCAGAGAGTGTGCGAGTGTCTAGATATGCGAGGTTTCTGTGGGGGTGCGCATGTTGCTGGACATAGGTGACAGGTGAGGAGGACAGGGATGAGAAAGTGAGTAGATGGTGGTCAGATAGAGGGAGAGGGGAGGTTGTGAAGTTAAATAGGGAGCAGACGGGTGAAGACCAGGTCTAATGTGTGTCCGTATGTGTGGGTGGCTGAGGAGGACTACTGAGTAAGTCCAAAAGATCATGTGAGGGACAGGAGTTTGGAGGCTGCAGATTGGTGGGTGTCAATGGGGATGTTGAAGTCACCCATGATGATGGTGGGAATGTCAGCAAAGAGAAAGTGAAGGAGCCAGGTGGAGAATTTGTCAATAAAGGCAGTGGTGGGGCCCAGAGTTCGGTATATGACAGCCACTTGGAGGTTGGAGGGAGAGTAGATGCGGACAGAGTGGACTTCAAAAGAGGGGTGGATAAGGGAGGGTAGAGGTGGAATTGGGTTGAAGGTGCAGTTGGGTGAAAGGAGAAGGCCCACTCCACCACCATGTCTGTTGCCAGGGCGAGGAGTGTGGGTGAAGTGGAGGCCGCCGTAACATAGCGCAGCAGGGGAGGCGGTGTCGGAGGGTGTCAGCCATGTTTCGGTGAGGCCAAGGAAGGAAACAAGAGGTAAAGAGATCGTGAATCACATTGAGTTTATTGCAGATGGAGCGGGTATTCCAGAGTGGTCCAGAGAGTGGGAGCAGGGTGGTGGGCGTCAAGGGCACGGATTTGAGGTGGGAAAGATTTCTGGTATTTGTATTTGGTTGGGAGCGATGGAAGGGGGTAATAAAGGGAGGTATGAGCTGTGGGGGTCCAGGGTTGGGAGATATGTCACCAGCAGTGAGGAGCAGCAGAGAGACAAAGTATGTGGGAAAAGGAGAGTGGGCAGCTTGTTTTGAGTTTTATTAGGAGAGATCTGAGGTTGAGGAGCAGGTCAGCGGAGGAGGTCAAGTGGGGAGGCAAGAGGGAAGAAGAGATTATTGCTTGGTTAGAGGGTGCTGGGGTTTGCAGATAGCGAAGGAGTGTGAGGAGTAATGGAGCCAAAACTGTTAGAGCGTATGTAAGCATAGTGAGAGTAAGTGTAGAGGAAAAAGAAATTTAGTACATTTAATAACAGTGGTTAGTCGTACCTTCAGTTCACTTCTGGCTCATTTCTGGCATATTTCTGCTGTTATCCTTAAAGAGACATCGTTACAGGAGACAGACCTAAGTCACTAGTTACAGATGACAATGGAGGTCCGGGGAGCCTGGAAGCAACTTAGGATCCACTTAGCCAGATGGGTTTTGAGGCCTCCTTACTGCGCTGTACTCTGAGGTCCTTGCTGCCTAAAGCTATGCTCAGTCCTCTGTTCCTTATTGTTCTGAAGTACTTGCCTGTATGGCAGGCAGCTTGAGCCTATTGCAGGTGTCGCTCCTTTATGGTGGCTCCGGGCTCTGGTCTGTTGCTGTGCCTTCAGGTGTTTGCTGGGCCAGGAGACCTGCAATCCCCTGCCCTCTGGATTTAGCTGCTGGGACTGTTGTAACCATCAGCCACGGACTCTGCCATCCGGCTTCTAGCACTGTACTCTGGGGTGAGCTTGGTCACAGCTCCACTTCCCAGGTTGTCTTTCACTTCTCCTCTCTCCACTCAGACTCTGTCTCTCTCAGTCGCAGACACTGACTGACTGACCCCTCCTCCAGGCCAGAACTAATAGAGAAGCTCCCCTGAAACCGGGTTTAGAGGTCCCACTTCTGGTCTGGAGTCAGGAAAAGTGTTGGATGTAAGTGTTATCTGGTCAGGTAACCCCTCCTTGCTTCCAGGCATGTCATCACCCCCCTGTGAGGGAGGCAATGCCACTGTGGCAACTGGACTCCTGGGGTGCCACATATATATCAATTATATATTAGGTAGCTATTTATGTTATCTATATAGATATTATCTATGTATATATTAATGTGTGTGGGTGTGTGTAAAATTATCTAATCTAAATACAAAAAATGGGGACAGCACTCCAAGGACTGAAAGTGAGAAAACGGAATTTTAACTCATCCAAAATATTTTTTTTAAAATTTTTATACATGAGGTTTCATGATAATCTTGGAGGCTTTTCACCCATTTTTGCATGAAAAGTACTACTATCTACCTATCTATCTATCTAGAAAAAGATTAGTTTTTCTAATTCCAATTGAGTGCTGCTTTTGTTTTTTCTATCTATCTACTGTATGTGTCTGTCTGTCTATCTGCTGAATATATACATCCTCGAGCGTGCCACTGTGTAGGAGTAGGACTCCAGCCAGTATCCCCCAACATAAGCTGTGCTTGACACAGTACACTTGATGCTCTACATACTGTACAGGCAGAGGCAGCATACAGAATCTCACTATTTAATTAACAAACTACCCAGTTTATTAAATTTACAGGCTGAGGTGACTCCATTCCAGACATTATCCTCACCTACTCGGGACCTGCTTTTTCATCATCACTACAGGGGCCCCTTCCTCACCAATTATGTTGCAGTTTATTTTTCTGGTTCACAGTCACACTGCCCTTTCACTAGCATATAGCCCTTGCTAATGAAGCTAAGGCTAGGTTCACATTTGCATATATGTGCGCAGCGCATCATCTGCATGCACAAATGCATGCCCAAACGTATGCAAATGCATGCTAACGCATCAGTTTTTATCCGCATCAGATTACGCATGACGCCAAAAAAACACTGCGTGTGCATGCGTTTTGGCATGCGTTTGCGTTATTTATGCGCATGCGTTCGATAGGACAGTGCTTTTCCAGGAGAATTTCCTTAACACAAGCCACGTCCAGTGGGCGTGTCTCATGGAAATTCTGTATATATAGCCTTGAACAGATGAAATCCTCAACTTTTGCTGCTGTGTCCAGCTGCAAGATGGATCTTGGCATGGAGAGCTTCTATCGTAATCTGGATTTGGACTTGAAATTGGCTGTTGCCTATGCTGTGGCTTGTGAAGAAGAAAGAAGAAGAGAAAGACGGAGAAGACGTCATCGTCGCTATTGGCAACACCCCATCGTTGAAGTCCAAGAGAGCCATGGAGCCTACCACTCTTTGCACACTGAGCTGCGTGAAAATCCACAAGAGATTTTGAATACCTAAGAATGTCGGAACAGAGCTTCAATGACCTGCTGCAACGTGTCCGAGGATCCATCACCAGGCAGGACACACAACTACGTCGAGCAATTCCTGCTGAGAAACATCTGTTGGTGTCCCTAAGGTACGTAATTTTGAAAAAGAAACACCTGTCATTAATGCTGTATTATTGTTATAAAAGCCATGTACTGATTTTTTTCTCCCCATTTTCTGTTCCGCAGATTCTTGGCTACCGGAGAGACCTTATCTCTACATTTTCAATTCCACATTGGAGTGTCCATCCTTTCTGGGATTGTTGGAGACACCTGCCATTCTTTATGTGACGTACTAAGTGAGGAATTCCTCCCCAACCCACAACTGAACTTTGGCTGGAAAATGCTGCAAAATTCCAGGACATTTGTAACTTTCCTAATTGTTTGGGGGCTGTGGACGGCAAACACATTCGGATTATGAAACCTGCTGGAAGTGGATCTGAGTATTTCAATTACAAAAAATATTTTTCTATTGTTCTCATGATGATTGCAGATGCTGACTGTCGATTTGTCGCCGTGGACGTTGGCTCATTTGGATGAGGAAATGACTCACAGACTTTCAAAAACTCTGACTTGGGCCAACGTTTGTATGGGAATAATTTCAATTTTCCACAGTCTCGACCTCTTCCAAACACTAAAGGACCGCGAATGCCGTTTGTTGTGGTTGGGGATGAGGCGTTTCAAATGTGTGCCAACCTCATAAAACCGTACTCAAGTTGGGTCTTGAATCACACCAAACGGATTTACAACTACCGACTGAAAAGGGCACTAAGAACTATGGAGTGTGCCTTTGGTTTGCTGGCATCTAAATGGTGCATTTTGGGAACACCCATCAATCTAAAAATTGAGACAATTGATGAAGTTGTGAAAACGTGTGTTGTTCTGCACAATTACATCCTGGTGAAAGAGCGACACCACGTAGAACTTGAGGAACCTGTTACTACCACATTGTAGGATTACCAAGATCACCCTCTGAGGACTACAATGGAAGTTGCCCAAATGAGGGATACATTTGCTGCCTACTTTGTTTCGAATATTGGACGTGTGGCATGGCAAGACAAAATGGTTTAAGCCACTAAAAAGTACCTGTAATGTTATGTACCTGTAATGTTATGTAACTGTGATGTTTGCTGACTTTAATAATAAAACACCTCTAGTGAAACACCTGTTACAAGTTACCTCAACAATACAATACAATGTTTGTTTGCGGCGCATAAAGAGACAAGAAAACAGAGTGATTGTGCAAACAAAAGCAAATTTTTATTGAACAATAAAACCAGTAATTAGCTTTGGGGTATTCGGAGGGTGAGATATTGTGGAGGATATGAGGTGTGTGGAGCTGGGATGAGTGGCTACCATGAGTGGATGACGAAGGGGTTCCAGGGGAAGGGCCTATAAAATGCATGGGGTCTGGGAGGTCATGAATGGGAGTAGACACATTAGGAGTGGAATCGTGGGAATGAAGAGACACATTGGAAGGGAGAAACAAATTAGAAAGTGGAGAGACACATAGGTAGGTGAAGGTAGAGGTGGTTGGACAGTTTTGGGGCGACGTTTGGTGCTCCTAGTCTTCCTCTCCTGGCGGTGCTGAGTAGAGCTGGTACTGGGCATCTGTTTCCTGCTTTTTTTCCTTGGGTGTGTTTTGGAGGTGGCTGAAACCAGTTCCTGGACCTGCTCATTCTGAAGTACGCATGCGTACGCATGTCCTTGCATACCAATGCGTTCCCATAGACAGTAATGCGTTGTTTTGACGTACTTCATCTGCATTTTCCCTGTGTACACCATGTTAAAGATACTGTATGTATGCATGATGCATGCGGATCTATGTGGATCAAGGCTACGCACAGATATGCAAATGTGAAGCCAGCCTTAGAGATCCCCAAGTCCAAAGTAAAAGTCAGGCATCGAACTACTAAGGGGGTTCCCATACAGGGACAATTTAAAGCAAAAAAGTGTTGTCTCCATCTGGGTAATTAAAACATAATAATCTTCAAATTCCTGACTTCACTTTCTCCTTTTTGGGGTACTGTAAGTCCCAGCATATCTAGACCTACAGACCCTGCTGGGAGTAAACCAGTAGCTTTAATAATGTGAAGTGTGAAGCTTTTGGGTCCCTATGCAGAATTAATAATATTGGTCATCTTGCATGGGCCAAAGAACTGTCTGTCTGTCTATAGAGAAGAAAATCTGACCAACACCACCTAAGTGTGAACAGGTGCAAGCTGCGATAGCTACATTACATAGAAAAAGAAAATACAGCTGTGGTAGGGGCCCAGATTGGGGGGTGGTCCACTGCTTACCACGACCGGACGATGCAAAGATGAGACGGAGGCAGGATTCAGTTGTAACAGATCCGGGTTTATTGGCCGTCCTCCTGATGACCTTAGCCATGCACCGCAGTTCCTTTACAGCTCTCCGTTTCCAGGCCCGGGTACCTTTCACCTTTCCTTTAGTCATGATGACGTCCCTCGCTGATCTTTCGCTGGGGCTGTCCTAGACCAATCTACCGCCAGCGCTTCACCTGCCCGAGGTCGTCGTCCAATCGGTTCTCCCGGGGCCTCGTCTGTCCTGCGGTACGTCGTGTCAGGGCCACCCCCCTGACTGTCTTCTCCTGTCAGTCCCCTGGTCGAGCTCTTCACCGTTCTCTGTCTTCTGTCCTGAGTCTTCCTCTGCTGAGCTCCTCCCGGGACTAGCCTAGCCTCTGGAACCCCAACCAGTCCTATTTATCCCCTCTCTCACTGGGAATTTCCCTCCTGGGTTCCTATCTCCCCACCCCCCATGACTAAGCAGTTTCTATAGCCGTAAGCTGATGTTAAGTCCTGAACTACACTCCCCCTGCCATCTTGTGGTAAAATTTTGGTACTGCACTCCCTTTTCTGTCTTTCCCTGCTGTTACCTTTCTGTCATTGCCAATCTCCGTCTATAGTGCACAAATCGTCCCCTCCTACCTCCAGTCAAGTCACCTTCCCCACACAGCAGCACTCTATATAAGCCAAGATATATGCAAACACTGAAAACATTGACTCTAAAGTGTGTTATTACTCAGTAAGATGTACTTACAAAAATGAAGTTTCTTAGAGCGTAAATTGGCCAATTCATTTATACCCATCAACCAAGGTGACCTCCCTCTGGTGGGTCCCTGTTCTACTGTGCATACCTCTCTTGAGCTCTCAGCCTAGAGTTAAATGGGCAAACATGTCTCTCTGAGCCCACAATTCAAATGGGTATGTAGAACTAATAAAAATCACTTGCTGGTCAATGGGAGGAATGCAGAGTCAGGCTGGAGGCAGTCACACCTCCAATTGTAAAATATACAGAAACAGAATGGGAGTGCAATTGATCACTGGACTCTGTGAGCCGGCTGTCAGCTCGACCGCTGGCTCAGAACAGCTGACTCCCAGGCCAGGGGGCGGCAGAATGCAGCTGCCAGGGAGACATTTCTGACTGAAGTCTTCTTCCTCTCTGAAGAGGCAATTTGCATACCCAGAAAATGAAGCATTTCTCCCATTGTATTGCAATTACACGTTTTGTTATGCACATGTTTATTTCCTTTGTTTGTATTGGAACAACACTAAAAAATTTGAAAAAAAGGCAAATTGGACAGAATTTCATAATAAACCTAAAAAAGGACCATCTTCCAAAAAAGTAAACAACTTTGTTTCAAGCATGTGATGCTCGATCAAACTCACCTGTGGCAAGTAACAGGTGTGGGCAATATAAAAATCACACCTGAAAACAGATAAATAGGGGAGAAGTTGGCTCAATCTTTGCATTGTGTGCCTGTGTTTGCCACACTAAGCATGGAGAACAGAAAGAGGAGACGAGAACTGTCTAAGGACTTGAGATCCAAAATTGTTGAAGAATATCAACAATCTCAAGGTTACAAGTACATCTCAAGAGATCTTGATGTTCCTTTGTCCATGGTGAACAACATAATCAAGAGGTTTACAACCCATGGCACTGAAGCTAATCTCCCTGGACATGGATGGCAGAGAAAAATTGATGAAAGCTTGCAACGCAGGATAGTCTGGATGGTGGATAAGCAGCACGAATCAAGATCCAAAGAAATTCAAGTTGTCCTGCATGCTCAGGGTGCATCAGTGTCAGCATGAACTATGCGTTTACATTTGAATGAAATTAAATGCAATGGTAGAATACTCAGAAGACCCCACTGCTGACACAGAGACATAAAAGAGCTAGACTGCAGTTTGGCAAAATGTACGTGAGTAATCCAAAATCATTCTGGGAAAGCGTCTTGTGGACAGATGAGACCAAGATGCTTTTTGGAAAAGCACATCATTCTAAAAGCAGAATGAGACCTACAAAGAAAAGAACACAGTACCTACAGTCAAATATGGTGGAGGTTCAAAATGTTTTGGGGTTGTTTTGCTGCCTCTGGCACTGGATTCCTGTAGTGCTGGTGTCTCTTTCTCCTGCCCCTCTTTGGCAGAGATGCTGACTTACTAACCACCGCGGCCTCCGTCCCTCACTACCTGCTGCTAATGCCTGGGATGCGCGTTCTGCGTGCCGATCCCCAGGCATCGTGCTTAGGGCATGCAGTTCAGTCCTCTTGAAGGGACAGCACGCAGTCCTAAAGTGTCCCCAAACAATTGCTGGGAGACTTTCATTATTTAAGGCACTTCCACCTGAAGGCAGCAAATGTATCCCTCATTTGGGCAACTTCCATTGTAGTCCTCAGAGGGTGATCTTGGTAATCCTGCCATGTGGTAGTAACAGGTTCCTCAAGTTCTACGTGGTGTCGCTCTTTCACCAGGATGTAATTGTGCAGAACAACACGTTTTCACAACTTCATCAATTGTCTCAATTTTTAGATTGATGGGTGTTCCCAAAATGCACCATTTAGATGCCAGCAAACCAAAGGCACACTCCATAGTTCTTAGTGCCCTTTTCAGTCGGTAGTTGTAAATCCGTTTGGTGTGATTCAAGTCCCAACTTGAGTACGGTTTTATGAGGTTGGCACACATTTGAAACGCCTCATCCCCAACCACAACAAACGGCATTGGCGGTCCTTCAGTGTTTGGAAGAGGTCGAGACTGTGGAAAATTGAAATTATTTCCATACAAACGTTGGCCCAAGTCAGAGTTTTTGAAAGTCTGTGAGTCATTTCCTCATCCAAATGAGCCAACGTCCACGGCGACAAATCGACAGTCAGCATCTGCAATCATCATGAGAACAATAGAAAAATATTTTTTGTAATTGAAATACTCAGATCCACTTCCAGCAGGTTTCATAATCCGAATGTGTTTGCCGTCCACAGCCCCCAAACAATTAGGAAAGTTACAAATGTCCTGGAATTTTGCAGCATTTTCCAGCCAAAGTTCAGTTGTGGGTTGGGGAGGAATTCCTCACTTAGTACGTCACATAAAGCACGGCAGGTGTCTCCAACAATCCCAGAAAGGGTGAACACTCCAATGTGGAATTGAAAATGTAGAGATAAGGTCTCTCCGGTAGCCAAGAATCTGCGGAACAGAAAATGGGGAGAAAAAAATCAGTACATGGCTTTTATAACAATAATACAGCATTAATGACAGGTGTTTCTTTTTCAAAATTACGTACCTTAGGGACACCAACAGATGTTTCTCAGCAGGAATTGCTCGACGTAGTTGTGTGTCCTGCCTGGTGATGGATCCTCGGACACGTTGCAGCAAGTCATTGAAGCTCTGTTCCGACATTCTTGGGTATTCAAAATCTCTTGTGGATTTTCACGCAGCTCAGTGTGCAAAGAGTGGTAGGCTCCATGGCTCTCTTGGACTTCAACGAGGGGGTGTTGCCAATAGCGGCGATGACGTCTTCTCCGTCTTTCTCTTCTTTCTTCTTCACAAGCCACAGCATAGGCAACAGCCAATTTCAAGTCCAAATCCAGATTACGATAGAAGCTCTCCATGCCAGGATCCATCTTGCAGCTGGACACAGCTGCAAAAGTTGAGGATTTCATCTGTTCAAGGCTATATATACAGAATTTCCATGAGACACGCCCACTGGACGTGGCTTGTGTTAAGGAAATTCTCCTGGAAAAGTATTGTCCTATCGAACGCATGCGCATAAATAACGCAAACGCATGCCAAAACGCATGCACACGCAGTGTTTTTTTGGCGTCATGCGTAATCTGATGCGGATAAAAACCGCTGCGTTAGCATGCATTTGCATACGTTTGGGCATGCATTTGTGCATGCAGATGATGCGCTGCACACATATATGCAAATGTGAACTTAGCCTTAGCTTCATTAGCAAGGGCTATATGCTAGTGAAAGGGCAGTGTGACTGTGAACCAGAAAAATAAACTGTCCACATGCTCATCTGCCACAGAATCCCGGTCGCTGCCCTTCCCTAGTTTGGGTGGGCTCGGGTCCCCATCTGTGTTATAGAGGGTCTGTCGGTGTGGAGGCGCCTGCTGGGCCGTGTCCACGACACCACCTCTGGTTCAGCTTTAGCAATCCGCACTAGCCAGCAGTGAGCAGCTCCAGAGGCTGTCCTTTTTGCAGCCTCCTGAGCATGCCTGTGAGATGACTTCTCATTGAAGGTCGGAGGTCACATGCTCAGGTTCTCAAGCAGCTCGGATTGGACCATCAGGAAGGTCCCGGAAGGACGCTGCTATAAAAGGCTCGCATGGCCGCTGTCACAATCAATTTTTGGATGTGTGTCAGATTCCGGATTCTCTTATATAACCTTTTTTCCTTTCAGGCCATCGGGGGTTAATATTAGTTTTTGCCCCGGTGGCCGTTGGTGTTACTACATGTTTGGTTAGTCTGAGTCTGCAGGTGGTGACCACTCCCGCCTTCCTTTAAAAGGTCACCAGGTGCTGGAGCTAAATGTTGGTGATACATTTCCTCTTTGGAGACCAACCAAGCAGGAGTCAGGAGCTGGCTGTGTGCAGTGGAGCTTCAGCTGAATGCTGGAATCTGGTGCCTACCTCTGCTGTTCGGTGCATTGCAGCAGAAAGCTAAGTGTTGTTTGTTTTACCTTGTCTGTTATCTTTCCTTGGTGTGTATTAGTGCAGCGGTGGGACCAGTGTCTGCACTTACCAATTCCCTACTGAGGGATATGTCCAGGATGCAGGGAGTGTCTCTAGGGGTGCTTTTTACGGGGGCTCGTGGCCTTCGGGTTCAGCGATTACGGCTACCGCATAGCAGCCGCGGGGACAGTACTCTTTGTAGTACGACACCAAGTCCCCCTCCCGCAAAGCCCAGCCGTGATGGATGGAAGTCACGTTGATGTATACCTTCTGGCCAGTTGCGAGGTCCCGAATGAACCCGTATCCCTTCTCCAGGTTGGTGTACACAAGTCGCCCCGTAGATCGTGAAGCCGCCATGCCAGCTTCCCCTCTCTCATGGAGCAGGTTCCAGACCTCCCGCTCCCTGGCCTTTTTCTTCTTTATGACCTCCGCGACCCAGACGGAGGGATCGGTGTAGGCCTCGGAGTCCGGTGGGCGGGACACGGCCGGGGTTGAGAGTGGGGCGGAGGCGGCCACAGATTCCGGGAGCCCAGCAGCCGATGGGGCCGGGCGGCGGGCAGGGGCAGCCGCAGGTCCCGGCGGGTAGGCCACAGAGCCTGACAAGCAGGCCGCAGCCGACTCCGGGGGTGATGTAGATGTGGCTGCGGGGCAGGCCGCAACCGGAGTCGCATATGGGACCGGAGTGGCGGCAGGCTGCGGTGGATAGGCCGCCGCCGCAAGATGGAACGTAGTAGGGACGGCCACCGGTGGGTTCCGCACCGGCGACACCGGACATGGCACCGCCGGGCGAGGTGACTCGGGGACATGAACAGAGGCGCCGCTCAGCCCGATGGAGGCCACAGAGCCCTCCGCAGCCAGGCCCACAGGAACGCAGGAGGCCGCGCGGGGAGGCCTGGTGGAAGGGGCCGGTCGCGGAGCCGCCGGTTGAGCCGGGGGACCTCTCACCTTCCCCGGCACCGCAGCCTCCAACAGGCCACCCCACGGCTCCTCCCGCAACCTCTGATCTTCACCCCGCCGTCCGACAGGGCTAGCCTCCAGGCTCGTGGGTCCCACGGAGAGGCTCCCAGACGATGTCTTCGGCGGCTGCTCCCGCAGGGCCCGCCGTCGCTCCTCCTCTCCACTCGATGTCCGGGGGGCTGTCAATGGCTCCAAAAAGCAGGTCTCCCAGCGAGACTCGACCTCTTGACGCCACCGCCATTCCAGGCATCCGAGGCCACGACAGCTGCAGCGTCGCATCCCGTCCGGTGTACAGTAGTCAAATGGCGCCAAGCAGACGCAGCCGGCCTTCCCACCTGGGCCACTCCCGCTCCTGGGTGGGGCGATGGTCGGCTTTTCTACCCATCTTCCCGGGTCCAGTATAAGGGGGAGCCAGTCACCGATATACACCGCTTCCCCCAGGGGTGAATTTGAAAAGGCCCCAGTCCATCCAAAGCAGCTGCAAACGCCAGGGCCTCTTCCTGGCATTGGAGTACCACAACCATGTTGTCCGGTTTCTGATTCCGCCCCGGATCTTCTGATGACGGCCAAGGATCCGGAACCAAGTCTCCAGTTTGTAATCCACAGGCAAGCAGATTTGTAATCCACAGGTGAGCAAATTTGTAATCCACAGGTGGGCAGCTCAAGTCCTTTTGGATTCTCCAGGCGCAGGCCTGCCGCGGAAGATGTAGTATTAGTGGCGGTGATCCTGCCGACTACGCCAAATGTGGTAGGGGCCCAGATTGGGGAGCGGTCCACTGCTTACCACGACCGGACGATGCAAAGACGAGACGGAGGCAGGATTCAGTTGTAACAGATCCGGGTTTATTGGCCGTCCTCCTGACGACCTTAGCCATGCACCGCAGTTCCTTTACAGCTCTCCGTTTCCAGGCCCTGGTACCCTTCACCTTTCCTTTAGTCGTGATGACGTCCCTTGCGGATCTTTCGCTGGGGCTGTCCTAGAACAATCTACCGCCAGCGCTTCACCTGCCCGAGGTCGTCGTGCAATCGGTACTCCTGGGGCCTCGTCTGTCCTGCGGTACGTCGTGTCAGGGCCACCCCCTGACTGTCTTCTCCTGTCAGTCACCTGGTCGAGCTCTTCACCGTTCTCCGTCTTCTGTCCTGAGTCTTCCTCTGCTGAGCTCCTCCTGGGACTAGCCTAGCCTCTGGAACCCCAACCAGTCCTATTTATCCCCTCTCTCACTGGGAATTTCCCTCCTGGGTTCCTATCTCCCCGCCCCCCATGACTAAGCAGTTTCTATAGCCGTAAGCTGATGTTAAGTCCTGAACTACACTCCCTCTGCCATCTTGTGGTAAAATTTTTGGAACAACACTAAAAAATTTGAAAAAAAAGGCAAATTGGACAGAATTTCATAATAAACCTAAAAAAGGACCATCTTCCAAAAAAGTAAACAACTTTGTTTCAAGCATGTGATGCTCGATCAAACTCACCTGTGGCAAGTAACAGGTGTGGGCAATATAAAAATCACACTTGAAAACAGATAAATAGGGGAGAAGTTGGCTCAAACTTTGCATTGTGTGCCTGTGTTTGCCACACTAAGCATGGAGAACAGAAAGAGGAGACGAGAACTGTCTAAGGACTTGAGATCCAAAATTGTTGAAGAATATCAACAATCTCAAGGTTACAAGTACATCTCAAGAGATCTTGATGTTCCTTTGTCCATGGTGAACAACGTAATCAAGAGGTTTACAACCCATGGCACTGAAGCTAATCTCCCTGGACGTGGATGGCAGAGAAAAATTGATGAAAGCTTGCAACGCAGGATAGTCTGGATGGTGGATAAGCAGCACGAATCAAGATCCAAAGAAATTCAAGTTGTCCTGCATGCTCAGGGTGCATCAGTGTCAGCATGAACTATGCGTTTACATTTGAATGAAATTAAATGCAATGGTAGAATACTCAGAAGACCCCACTGCTGACACAGAGACATAAAAGAGCTAGACTGCAGTTTGGCAAAATGTACATGAGTAATCCAAAATCATTCTGGGAAAGCGTCTTGTGGACAGATGAGACCAAGATGCTTTTTGGAAAATGTGGTCATCTCCACATTAGCCAGTCCAGCAGCACATGCCAGTGTTCAACTGTACATTAGCTGGTCCCATCTGTATCTGTGGTTCCTGTGTTCTTATAGCACCTGCATCTGCTGTGTCTTCCTTTGGGCTGTCCCTGCTACCCATCCCTAGAGGGTCAACTGCCATCTACCCAAGGTCAGTACTGGTGTAGCGCATGGTCCACCTCTTTGTCTCTCCTCGGATTATCATATCATATGCCGCCATGTGTCCGAGGTCAGATTTGGCGAGGGTCCTAGTTATGCCCCTCCAGGCTTTCCTTCGTCCCTGGCACAGTGGTTCCATCACCCAGCCCATTATAGTGCCTTGACTGTGTGCAAAGAATCGTGAAATCTGAAGATTACCAAAAAATTTTCGGTCACAATGTAGTCAGAAAGATGGGTTTGCGTCCTAGGTCATGGGTCTTCCAGCAGGACAATGACCCCAAACATACTTCAAGAAGCTGTTAAGGGCTGGCGGAACGCACCAAATAATAAAGAAGGTATTTAGGTGCGTTCGCAGCCCGGGGTCCACCGTGCAGAGATGGTAACTGCTGCTCGGTAATGGCGGACGCTATATGGCGGTATAATAAATGAACACACGCGGGTTAACGTCATCCAGTGAGTACGGGGGGCAGACTCTGTTGCTTCACAGAGCCGCACTACCGCTGAATATAGATGCAGAAGCCTGTTAAGCTCACAGAGCTCGACGAAGTGAGCACTGGTGTAAAGTCACAGGACTCTGTCCCAAGACACAGGGTGGGAGTCCCTCTAGACTCACCAGCACTCGGCGCTGCAGCTGCGGAGCCAGGGAGGACTAACTGAAGAGATACCGCACTAAAGTGCATATAGTGCCACACTGGCGGACGCCACTAACCAGCCTAGACTTAGGACTGGAAAGCGCACTTTAATAATAAATACAGAAGTGCGCACGATGCCGCTCTGACAGGCGTTGCAGGAGATTCGGTACAATAGTGCCTTGTGTTGGATGGCACAACCTGGCGCTAAGAGTCGTTCATAGAACTGGGTGCACAGTGGCGCATAGACAATGCCACTACTAGGCGCTGACTCTAAACCCTACAAACATGCATATCCAAGGGAGGGGGTGTTATAATAAATCAGTCACCAGTTTCATACATCCATCATCACTCACACACATAGCATAAAGAGTCTATACTAGCACATGGCCGAGCGGCTGTCACGATGTGACTGGCCCTGCGTGATGCGACCCGACGATTGGTCAGTCACCAAACAACAAGACGAAAAAAGGGGACACAATTACAATGGTGGGCCCTGCAATAGGGAATGGAGAAAGGAGCACCTCCTGCACTCTCCTGAGGCTGTGTCCTGGACTAACCTGACGTCCCTATACGGCTTCTTTCAAACCATCGCCGACCAGGATACCTCAGCCCTTACGTACCCTGCACATATCCCTCAGTGGGGAATTGGTAAGTGCGGACACTGGTCCCACCGCTGCACTAATACACACCAAGGAAAGATAACAGACAAACAAAACTTAGCTTTCTGCTGCAATGCACCGAACAGCAGAGGTAGGCACCAGATTTCAGCATTCAGCTGAAGCTCCACTGCACACAGCCAGCTCCTGACTCCTGCTTGGTTGGTCTCCAAAGAGGAAATGTATCACCAACATTTAGCTGCAGCACCTGGTGACCTTTTAAAGGAAGGCGGGAGTGGTCACCACCTGCAGACTCAGACTAACCAAACATGTAGTAACACCAACGGCCATCGGGGCAAAAACTAATATTAACCCCCGATGGCCTGAAAGGAAAAAAGGTTATATAAGAGAATCCAGAATCTGACACACATCCAAAAATTGATCGTGACAGCGGCCATGCGAGCCTTTTATAGCAGCGTCCTTCCGGGCCCTTCCTGATGGTCCAATCCAAGCTGCTTGAGAACCTGAGCATGTGACCTCCGACCTTCAATGAGAAGTCATCTCACAGGCATGCTCAGTAGGCTGCAAAAAGGACAGCCTCTGGAGCTGCTCACTGCTGGCTAGTGCGGATTGCTAAAGCTGAACCAGAGGTGGTGTCGTGGACGCGGCCCAGCAGGCGCCTCCACGCCGACGGACCCTCTATAACACAGATGGAGACCCGAGCCCACCCAAACTAGGGAAGGGCAGCGACCGGGATTCTGTGGCAGATGAGCATGTGGACAAGTAGAGGACACGTAGGACTTGATAACACCGCACTTCAGGTATAAAGAAAGTAAAGTTTACTAAAGTAAAGTCACACAGTACATAGACGAAACAGGGCTATGCCCCGCTCTCGATTTCACACCTCCCTGAAGGGTACCACCCAGTGGACCCCAAGGCACCAACGGATCACCGAGGCGCACATAGGTGGGACATCAGGACACAGGCAGGACATAAGGGTACATAAGGACATCAGGACACAGGCTGGACATCAGGACACAGGCTGGATATCAGGTCTCAGGCAGGACATCAGGACTCGGATCTCAGATAGGACATCAGTACACTGGCATCGGACTTGGGACATCTGGCAACAATCGACAGGCTCCGGACATCAGGCTGCAGTTATCAGGCTCTGGACATCTGTCAGCGATCGGCAGGCTCCGGACATCGGGCAGGAAGCATAGGATCCGGACATCTGATGGAGGACATCAGGCACAGCACATCTGGAAGTGGTCATCAGACACCGGACATCGGACCGTGGTCATCAGGCTCCGGACGAGAGGCCACGGTCATCGGGCTCCGGACATCTGGCAGCGACCTAAAAAGGAACCCAAGCGGTCTGGTGCAAGTCCCACCGGGTTGGACTGGAACCGGACGGGGATTGCAAAGAATAACAAGCTAAGCACAAAGTAGCAGAAACTCAGTGGACACACCGGACTCCAACTTCCAAGATGAACCCAGGTTAGATCACAGAAAGTCAGCTAGCAAAGAATCACAGTCACTGGGCACAGGGTTCAAACACAGAAGGATTCCAGAAACATAACAGCAGACACAGTTCAGACAGGGTCAGGTACAGGACAGGTACAGGATCAAGGATTCAGGCCTGGATATACCGCCTCCAGGGCATGGCGCAGGAACCAGACAAAGCAGGAATCAAGGCAGGGACTTTGGTACCAAAACAGACAGGAGAGGTCCAGGGACATAGACACAAAACACACATGGCAAAGTTCAGGAGCTTTGTGAGTAGCTCTGTCCCCGCCCATTGGGTACACAGACTAACCCTGATAAAAGCAGGGGAGGTGTGGCCGCACACGCCCTAAGCACAAACAGAAACCATTGCAGCACAGTTAGTGCAGGAATTGAGGCTTAGAGCACCTGGCAGTGTCTGCAAGCCTAGACACACGAGGAAAGTCATGCACCAGCTGCAAATGACCTCGCAACCCGCAGACAGCTTCCACAGCGGCAACCAGGGACCGCACATGTGGATGGTCAAGCAGCAGAGCAAAGACCTAGCAACACGTGCATGGCTACGCAGCAGAGCAGGGAACTGAGTAGGCTCCATACAGGTAACAGCCAACAGTATCCCAGCTCAATTAGGGAGAAAGGAGTAAAGGGTTAAAGCAAAGACATGCATTCTCACGCCGACAACCAAGTACAGACAGAACGGCGTGACAGGTGGCAGCAGCAACCAACCTGACAGCACTAGCTTGAGCAAGACGCCGGGATCGACGCCTTTGCTGAGCAGCCTCCTCTCCGGTCGGGACTGAATGGGAGACCGCAGAAGACAAGGCTCCGTATTCCTCCTGTGCAGAGGCAGGAACCCGACGCCTAACAGAAGCATCCAGAAATAGATGGAAACAAAGCATTTGAGAGTTCTGAAGTGGCCATCATTGAGTCTGGATCTAAATCTCATTGAACACCTGTGGAGCGATCTTAAAATTGCTTCTAGTAGAAGGCGTCTTCAAATATGAGAAACCTGGAGCAGTTTACAAAAGAGAGGCCCAAAATTCCAGCTGAGAGGTGTAATAAGCTTGTTGATAGTTATGAAAAGCGATAAATTGAGAGTGTGCAACCAAATGTTAAGTTGTGGGTGCCACCAATTTTGTCTGCTCTGTTTTGGGTTCATGACAACCCCCGGGTGTGCCAGCTAGCTACCGCAAGCCTGTTAGACCATGCTGAGAGCATGGTCTAAGAAGCTTCTGTCAGTATATCACTGACAGGTATAAATCATTGCAACGGTGTCAACAATACTGTCCGGCCCATTTTTGGGGTGTTGTGTGAAATTATGTCCAATTTGCCTTTTTTCTCTGTTCTTTTAGTGTTGTCCCAATACACACAAAGGAAATAAACAAACATGTATAACAAAACTTGTGTAATTGCAATAATTTTCTGGGAGAAATACTTCATTTTCTGGAACAATTTCAATGGTACCAACACTTCTGGCCATGATCTACAGGTGCTTCTCACAAAATTAGAATATCTTCAAAAAGTTAATTTATTTTAGTTCTTCAATACAGAAAGAGAAACTCATATATTATATAGAGTCATTACAAACAGAGTGATCTATTTATTTTTTATTTTATTTTACTAATTTATTTAGCGCCATAAATTCCATAGTGCTTTACAAACATTATTGGCACTGTCCCCGATGGGGCTCACAATCTAAATTCCCTATCAGTATGTCTTTGTCTATTTCAAGTGTTTATTTCTGTTTATGTTGATGATTATGGCTTACAACCAATGTAAACCCAGACATCATTATCTCAGTAAATTAGAATAATTAACTAAAAATACCTGCAAAGGTTTCCTAAGCGTTTAAAAAGGTATCTTAAGGGCCTGTCACACTAAGCGATATCGCTAGCAATATCGCTATAACGTCACTGGTTTTTGTGACGTTATAGCGATATTGCTAGCGATATCACTATGTCTGATACTTACCACCGACCGCTCCCCTGCTGGTTATCACTGATCGCGTGAGAATGTCCTGAGCCGTTTCTCGTCGTCAGCTTCCTGCTGTGACGATGAGCGACGCGTGGACACGGGCGGGAGGACGTCAGGATCGCCTCGTCTGACAGGTAAGTAGCGACCCCCGACCCCTGCGATGTCGCTGGTGAGATCTGCCTGTGTGGCAGCTCACTAACGACCACTTAGTGATGTACCAGCGATCCTGACCACGTCATATCGCTGGTCGGGATCGCTGGTACATCGCTAAGTGTGACAGTACCTTTAGTCGGTTTCTATAGGGACCACAATCATGGGGAAGACTGCTGACTTGACAGATGTCCAGAAGGCAGTCATTGACACATTCCACAAGGAGCGTAAGCCACAAAAGGTCATTGCTAAAGATGCTGGCTGTTTGCCGAGTGCTGTATCCAAGCATATAAATGGAAAGTTGAGTGGAATAAAAAAATGTGGTAGAAAAAGGTGCACAAGCAACTGAACTGGGATAACCACAGTCTTGAAAGGATTTTTAAGAAAAGGCCATTCAAAAATTAAGAGGAGATACACAAGGAGTGGACTGCTGCTGGACTCATTGCTTCAAGAGCCACCACACACAGACGTATCCAGGACATGGGCTACAATTGTCGCATGTCTTGTGTCAAGCCACTCATGACCAATCGACAACACCAGAAGCATCTTACTTGGGCCAAGGAGAATAAGAACTGGACTGTTACTCAGTGGTCCAAGGTGTTGTTTTCAGATTAAAGTAATGGTTTGGGGAGCCATGTCATCTGCTGGTGTAGGTCCACTGTGGTTTATCAAGACCAATGTCAGCGCAGCCATCTACCAGGAAATGTTAAAGCACTTCATGCTTTCTTCTGCTTACAAGCTTTTTGGAGAAGGAAATTTCATTCTTCAGCAGGACTTGGCACCTGTCCACACTGCCAAAAGTACCAATACCTGGTTTAAAGACAGCAGTATCACTGTGCTTGATTCCCCAGCAAACTCGCCTGACCATAACCCCATAGATACTCTAAGGGGTATTGTCAAGAGGGAGATGAGAGACACCAGACCCAACAACGCAGATGAGCTGAAGGCCGCTATCAAAGCAACCTGGGCTTCCATAACACCTCAGCAGGGCCACAGGCTGATCGCCTCCATACCACGCCACACTGATGCAGTAATTGATGCAAAAGGAGCTCCGACCAAGTATTGAGTGCATTTACTGAACATACAGGAAAGATGTATATCTTTGTACCGTGTTAGCCAGTAGATAGAAAAATATTCAGGATTGAGAGTCCTGAGTAGTCTCGAAAGCTTGCAATGTATTACCATCTTTTCAGTTAGCCATTAAAAGGTATCAACTACTGAGGACTCTCAATCCTGAATATTTTTCTTTACTGAACATACATTTCAGTAGGCCAACATTTCGTATTTTAAAATAATTTTTCAAGCTGGTTTTATAAAGTATAGTAATTTACAGAGATCATGACTTTTGGGTTGTCATTGGCTGTAAGCCATAATCATCAACATTAACAGAAATACACACTTGACATAGATCACTCTGCTTGTAATGACTCTATATAATATGAGTTTCAGGTTTTGTACTGAAGAACTGAAATAAATTAACTTTTTGATGATATTCTAATTTTGTGACAGGCACCTGTATCTATCTATCTATCTATCTATCTATCTATCTATCTATATTTCTATCTATCCAACTATCTACTGTATCTATCCCAAATACATAGCGTTAAATGGAATCTGTCACCAGGTCAAGACTTCCTATTATGAGTGCATCATAAAAGCAGGACGTTATCTAGGAGGGTTACTAGGGTCTTAAAAAATAAGGGGCACAAGCTCCATGGTATATATCTACCCATAGACCACCCCAACCCACCACTTACAGTATATTGATATATGTTTATGATAACAAGCCCTATTGCTTCTATACCAAGTGCTAAATATTACCTATATATGCTTGCAAACAAAACATAGTACACAAAGACCATTAGTAATACTGCAATACAATGCTGAAATAATACTGTCATACCATGACTACTACCATTAATACAACATAATGAATAAGTAATATTACTATTATTTCTGATTTCTTTCCAAGATACTAATGTATACCCCTTGAATTCTTCATAATTTAGCAGGCTTCCCATAGCAATCCTTGTCCAGGTCGTCTGCCAATATTCTGTCAATATCTTTCTCTGATTTCCCACGCCTACCAATTCACGTCCCATTTTTCCCTCAGATTTCTGTTATTTTTCTCAAAAGATGAAATCTATAATCATCTTAACCCTGATACCTTAGGTACCATAGGCTGCATTCGATATTTTCATTAGGTCTCATTACATAGCTTAGCTCTTTACTTTCTGTGGTCCCAGTAACTTTTAGTATGAGAGACTCTTTACCTGTATATTTTCTGCATATATTCCATTTACCTTGTTTGGGGGTTCTATCTGTGACATACCTTGACTACAAATTGTGGTGATTTTTTTATGTATATTGTTTTTTAGCTCTATTTTGATATAAAGATAATATGATGTGCAGATTGTCTGAGGAAGGTTATTGCATTGACTAAAATGTCTCTTAAATGGAACTTCCACTTTCAAAAAAGTGGTCAATAAATGATTGTAGTCTTGTAAAATAACAAAAGCAGATACTTGCCATTCCTGGGTGTTCTGCCCATTCATGAGAAGCAAGCTAAAATTCATAGCGTAGTACCAGTTACAGCCTTTAGAGGTCATTATTTACTCATTTATCTTGTTTTTGTGTACAAGAGAGAATTTCTCCTATAAGGAATAGTGTGTTCTGCATAGAACCACCCCCTTAGTTTTCCCAGGAAGAAAGAGATATGTAGACATCTTTCACGGGCTTTTCTTAGTGATACACTAGTGTCCTGGTTCTCTCTCTTCAATCTCTCCTCCTGACCAGCGGATTCCGGTGAGACTCTAATGCATTTACTGTATGTGTCTGTGTTAGACAGCCTCTGTTTCTCTTAGATTAGTAAATGCTTTTACACTGCTTACAGGTTGCATTTCTTTACAGAGCAGGATAATGTTGCAGCATGTACTTTGCCATAGCTGTGTTGTAATGTTACTGTGCAGCCTCTGTAATGTTAGTTACAGATGTAATTGCACTCTGTATCATGCTGTTGTCTCTGTTATCTGCCAGTACTGATACACTGTTTATTTCTTTTATAGTTTTTACCATAATATCATCCACCATTGTTGTTCACTGTTACCAAGTTCACATCATCATCTCAATAAATATTGTGGTGTAGTGACCACTATGTCAGCTAGGGGGCGCTGTGTGGGTGTCCCAGGACGGGTGTACAGGCACATTCAGTGTGGTAACAGGAGCAGGGTCCTAAATGACCATTATGGGTCTCAAGGTGGGTGGCCTTGGGATGCAGGCTCCAGGGTGTATTGATCAGCAGAGGTACTGCTGATATTTCTGTTACACTTTGTCAGGGAAGCCTGTGTGTGTCTATGGGCAATAGAACCTTTAGTGATGTCATAGCCATGTGAGCACCTGTGGGTGTGGTTACAGGGCTATGTAATTGAGGTGTTTGGCACATGTGAAGTGAAAGAGAGTGTGAGGGAGTCTGTCAGAGTGTGGACAGACTTCCATGTGTCCAGGTGGGACACTACAGAAAGTGTATATGGGGAGGACTACAGCTCCCAGCATGTGCTGAGACTCTCGGTTCGAGTCTCCAACCACGGACATTTTGTGTTCCTTTGCCTGAGCTGAAGGTTACGTTTCAGTGTTACGCTGCCTTGTGGGTTTATGAAGTGAATAAACCACATGAACTTTGGGAAGAACCTGTCTCATGATTGTCTCCCGCTGCACCTAAGTGAGTCACATCCCTACAATTGGTGACAGACTGCGGGCAGCGATTCCCAGAAGCACGTGGGGCAGTGCTGGCGATTCTGAGCCAGGAGAGCAGATGGTCTGACAACCGTGAGTAATACTGACCGAGGTCAGAGAAAGTGACTGTGGTAATATTTGTGGAATACCTCTGAGGAGAAGAGGCATCTGAGAACCTGTGTGGCCGACAGAGGTAACAGACAGGAGTCTGTGTTGCAGTGACCAGGGTCAGTGAGAGACTGTGTTCCTGGAGGGGTCAGTGAGCAAGGTCCTGGAGGGTCAGTGTTGGGAGGTTCTGGGAGAGGAATCGGATCCCTGGAACATGTGATATGACCTTGGACCTGGTGAGGCGTGTGTTGGGCAGTCTCAGGCGGAGACGGATGTCCTGAAGAGCACCCGCTGAGCCCCTGGACCTGGTGAGGCCGGTGTGTTGGGAGACCCTGGGAGGAGGGTAGGCTCCCTGAATAGCACCCGGTGTGCCCTGTGTGTTGGACGTTCTCAGGTGGAGACGGTACTTCCTGAGTGGCACACGGACAGGACACGTGAGAGACTGTGCATGTGTTTTGTTTTTTTTTCTCTACAAAACCTGAAGGTGCTTGCTGTGGCTCAGTAGGGTCATGAAGGTCTCACAGCACAGGGACCTGGTGTTTTTCCTCTTTGAGCATTGGTAGCAGACGCTGTCTGTCTACACCATCCTGCTGCAGCTTTATGGAGTGTAACTAAGCGGATACAGTAGTTGGCGCTTTACACAACTATTAAGGGTGAGTACCCTGTATTATTGCTTCATAACCCATTATACCTGCACTGGTAAGGCCCTATGGGCGCACTTTTGTGGGGTTTTTTTATCTTTGAGGGTGACAAGCGGCTTCCGGTAACCCGGCGGGGTTACGAAGGGGACAAGCGGCTTCCGGTGGATCGGCGCGTCCACGAAGACGGCGCAGCAGGAACTGCAGTGACATCAGCCACTGTGTGTGGGTGAACAGCTGCCGCAGGTGCCAGTGGTTTGTCGAAGCAGGAGATGTGGCAGTGCCAGAAGGAACTGGTGTGGTGTTGTGCTTAAAGGGCCAGTACCAGCCTGAAGGAAAAAACTGTACTGTGTGAACTGTGGCATAAGAAGTTCTGCAGAACGGTCATGGGGAAATCCCGAAAGGGGGTGGAGTCCCAAAAGGGGGCGGTGACCCGAATCGGGGTGGTAGCCCAAAAAGGGGTGGAGTCCCAAATTGGGGTGGTAACCCGAAAGGGGGTGGAGTCCCAAAAGGGGGCAGTGACCCACATTGGGGTGGTAACCCATAAAGGGGAGGAGTCCCGGGAGGGTGCGGCAACCCAAAGCGGGGTAGTGTTCCAGAAAGGGGCCTAATTGGAAGAAATGACAGCACTGGGTGACTCAGTGGGTATGTCTGGAGTACCACAGTGTATGTGCAGGTCTTTTTCAGAATGTGGAATATCCTTTCCGGGTAGTAATGACGGGCCACAGATGTGTACAGTGATACTGCACCGGGAAGGAGCCTTTGGTCGGCTGGACTCTGATAGGAACTCCTTTCGTTTTCTCTCTCCGAGAAAAACGTCAGGGTTCGCTGTATACACGGGGTCACAGTGAACTACGCAGTAGACAGAGTAGTGTTTGAGGGGACCAAAGGTGCCAAGGTAGTGGGATACCACGGGACTTAGTCTATGCCTGGGAGAGGGGCCGGGACTTTCTTTTGTTTGATGACGTTTGGTCGGACGATGGAGATGCTTCGACTGTGGGGCAAGCAGACACTGAGACAGTGACGGCTCCTGACATGGACAGGTCAGAGGTAGAACTGACGAGAGGAAGAAGGACTTCTGCCCAACTTACGGACCTGACGTCTCGTGATAAGACAGATGGTGGGCTGGGAGATGAGACGACTGGACTAGACACATTGGTGCTGGACGGTAACTGGAGGGTTCACTCGACTGGTGTGACTGACCCAGTGGTACCTTTTGACGATATAATTAAAGAGGTAGTGGTGAGACACGTGCTGGCCAAAAGAGAACAAGATCGTGAGATACAGCTGATAAAAGAGACTGTAACAGAACATGTCGAACGGGAAAGAGTCCTAAGGCAATCAGCTGAGCACAGAGTGGATGAGCTGGAGAAGGAAGTCTCTGAGCTCAGAGGGCACCTGTCAGCGTGTCAAACTATGAACAAAGCTATAGTGACGGATATGGAGGTGCTCAGAGAGGCCCAAGAGAAGCATCAACAGGAGATTCTCCGGAGAGAGGATGAGTGTCGCTACCTGGCAGAGGAGCGAGATAAAGTTCTGCAAGAACTCAGTGGAGTAGTAAAAGGTCTTCTGCGGGAGAAGAAGTGGATGGGCGAAGACGTACAGTGGCCGTGCCCGACTGATAGCAAGGCAGAACTGCCAAAGCCCATCTTGGAAAAGGGTCCTGAAGACTGTAAATCTCAGGAAGATGGTGAGCCAAGAGCTGCACAAGACAGTCACCCGGTCTTGGCAGATACCTTGAGGGAAGTGTCCGTGGGGAACCCAGAGCCATCTGTCCAGGATGAGAGCAAGTCCATGACCTTCAAGTGCGTGATGGAGGTACCCGAAGACGTGCGAGAAGCGTGTGCCAGCGAAGGTGTGCATGAGACCTTTAAAAAGGCAGTAAAGGCCTATAGTGTGAGCTGGGCACCAGAAACAAACCAGTTGGTGATACTGGCAGAAACGGAAGACACAGAGAGAATGGTGGCTGTCCTGAAGGAGATGCACCTACAATGTCTCCGCACGAAACAGATGCTCGTGGAGCGTAATAGGAAAGCCGCTCGACGTCTGGAGCTTGCAAGGGAAGCTCAAAGTTGGCTGGGCTTTGTGGAAGACATAATTCCGGTACCAAGAAATCTGGTGGGGAAAGTCGTTGGCAGACTTGGAAAGGTGATGCAGGAGATGGTGAATCGATCCAGTGTGAAGAGAGTGAGGATCCCACCTGCTGGTGAAATCCAAGTTGTTGTTGAAGATGACATGGTTCCTGTCATTGTGGTTGGTTCGGTGGAAAGCATTGGGAAGCTTCGCATGCTCCTGGAATATCGGGTAGCGTACCTGAAGGAGATTGAGCAGCTAAGACAGGATCGACTGCAGGTGAATAAGCAGATACAGAATGTCAGGTGGCATCCACCTCCAACCCAAGGGGTAAGGACCCGAAGAGACCCTCTAAGGAATGAAAGGACAGGTAGTCGAAGGCAAGAACGTCGAGAGTCCGCAAGTGGCCGTTCTAATCTTAGTAACATAGGCATGAGACCCGGTGGTGGACATAGCGACAGAGGGTCAGACTCAGACCAGCCAGTTAGCCCAACTGGACGTGGGACTCATGACCGTTCGAACTGGGAGAGCCAGCCAGTGAGAGAAGGGTCGGGTGACGGAGCGCACTGCAGACAGGTGGAGACTAAAGAGTGTCTGGTCACACTGACGGACGTTGACGGGAAGGCCAAAGCCCAAGGCTTACTGACCACTGGGGGCGGGGGAGGCCTAACGTAAATATAATGCAGTATGACTACCGAAACAGATGGAGATGGTCCTCTCGACTTGTAGGGCAAGGTGACATGGGTGCCAGGTCTCAAGATACCTGGGTGATGTCATGTGTTCAACCCCACAAGTTTGAACAGAGGGGGGAGGTATGTGGTGTAGTGACCACTATGTCAGCTAGGGGGCGCTGTGTGGGTGTCCCAGGATGGGTGTACAGGCACATTCAGTGTGGTAACAGGAGCAGGGTCCTAAATGACCATTATGGGTCTCAAGGTGGGTGGCCTTGGGATGCAGGCTCCAGGGTGTATTGATCAGCAGAGGTACTGCTGATATTTCTGTTACACTGTGTCAGGGAAGCCTGTGTGTGTCTATGGGCAATAGAACCTTTAGTGATGTCATAGCCATGTGAGCACCTGTGGGTGTGGTTACAGGGCTATGTAATTGAGGTGTTTGGCACATGTGAAAGAGCGTGTGAGGGAGTCTGTCAGAGTGTGGACAGACTTCCATGTGTCCAGGTGGGACACTACAGAAAGTGTATATGGGGAGGACTACAGCTCCCAGCATGTGCTGAGACTCTCGGTTCGAGTCTCCAACCACGGACGTTTTGTGTTCCTTTGCCTGAGCTGAAGGTTACGTTTCAGTGTTACGCTGCCTTGTGGGTTTATGAAGTGAATAAACCACATGAACTTTGGGAAGAACCTGTCTCATGATTGTCCCCCGCTGCACCTAAGCGAGTCACATCCCTACAATATAGACTTAAGAATCCATACAGTCTTTTACTGGGAAGTGGATGAAGGGTTTAGGCGTATGCTGGAATCCACACAGCATCATATGTGGAGGAAGGCAGAACACTGGGTCCAGCAGCTACTTTCCTCTTCTTCTTTGGTCTTGATGTACTGGCTGCAGTGGTGACATCATGACTATGCTGTGGATCATTGCTGCAGCCAATCATTAAGCTTAGCAGTTTGTTGCATTTAAATGAACAGAGCCACTGATCTAACTGGTTGTAGTTATGATGTCACCAGTGCCATCAACACAAAAACACAGGGGCAAGGACAGAGAGAAGGCACTGAAACCATTGAGGGTGGGTGTGTATGGATGTGGACTGTCTTCTCCTGTTCCTGTCCCTGAAGACAACAAACGAGTCATGTGAATACTGTTGTGCTGTTTTATATGTAAAAGTAATTTGCTTCTTATGTAATGTGTTATGGTAATAATAATAATCTTTATTTATATAACGACAACATATTCCGCAGCGCTTTACAGTTTAACAGTTTCAAACGCAACAGTCATAATTAACAACGTTATCAATACACTAATTAAAGCAAAATAAGACAACTCTGCTCGTGAGAGCTTACAATTTACAATGAGGTGGGGGAGATACAAAGTACAGGTGTCTATTTACAATGATGGTCCAGCCATCTTGAGGGAGTGGGGGATAGATAGAGATAGTGAATGGGCTACACACACACACACACACACACACTTGCACATAAAATGACTTTGATTAGGGAACGTGATAGGCTGCTCTGAACAAATGTGTTCGAGGGAGCGCCTAAAACTGTGCAAGTTGTGGATGGTCCTAATTTATTGGGGTAGAGCATTCCAGAAGATTGGCGCAGCATGGGAGAAGTCTTGGAGTCGAGAGTGGGAGGTATGGATAAGTGTAGAGGTTAGTCGAAAGTCATTTGCAGAGCGCAGCGATCGGCTAGGCTGATAGGCAGAAATGAGGGAGGAGATTAAGGGGGTGCCGCACTGTGGAGAGCTTTGTGGGTGAGAACAAGTGCTTTAGATTGGATCCTGTAGTGAATGGGTAGCCAGTGTAATGACTGGTGAAGAACAGACACATCTGAATACCGATTAGCTAAATGGACGACCCTAGCTGCTACATCAAGGATAGACTGTAGAGGGGAAAGTCGAGTGAGGGGGAGGCCAATTAATAGAGCGTTACTGTAGTCCAGGCAAGAGTGGATCAAGGAGACAGTGAGGGTTTTTGTTTCCATGGTGAGAAAAGGGCAGATTCTAGAGATGTTCTTTAGGTGTAAGCGGCAAGAGCTGGCAAGAGATTGTATATGGGAGGTGAAGGAGAGATTGGTGTCAAACGTAACACCCAGACCGTGCGCCTGCTGTTGAGGTGTTATTATGGTACCACCCACGGAGAGGGCAATGTCATATTAGGGAGGTTAGTGGACAGCAGGAGCAGAAGTTCAGTTTTGGAGAGGTTGAGTTTCAGAAAGAGGGCGGATATGATGTTGGAGACTGCGGACAGACAGTCACTGGCATTCTTTAGTACAGCAGGGGTAAGGTCAGGGGATGACATGTATAGTTGTGTGTTATCAGCATAAAGATGGTACTGAAAGCCAAATCTGCTGATGGTCTGTCCAATTGGGGCCATGTAGAGAGAGAAGAGAAGGGGGCCAAGGACTGAGCCCTGAGGTATCCCAACAGTGAGAGGAAGAGGAGATGAATTGGAGCCAGCAAGCAAAACACTGAAGGAGCGGTCAGAAAGATAGGAAGAGAACCAGGAGAGAGCAGTATCCTTAATGCCTAGTGACTACAGCCTAGAGAGTAGGAGACGGTGGTCAACAGTGTTAAAAGCTGCAGCATGGTCGAGAAGAATGAGCAGAGAGTGGTCACCATTACATGTTGCTGTCAGAAGGTCATTGGTCACTTTGAGTGCAGTTTCTGTTGAATGTAGGGGGCAGAAGCCAGACTGTGAAGGGTCTAGGAGGGAATGAGTGGAGAGGTAACGGGTAAGGCGGGAGTAGACAAGGTGCTCCAAGAGTTTAGAGATGAAGGGGAGATTGGAGACTGGTCTGTAGCTGTTTGTGCAGGATGGGTCGAGGGCGGGTTTCTTTAACAATAGAGTAATGATAGATTGTGAGGAAAATGCCAGAAAAGAGGGAGAGATTAAAGATTGTAATAAGGTGAGTTGTGACAACTGGAGAGAGAGACTGGAGGAGATGTGAGGCAATGGGGTAAGTAGTGCATGTAGTCGGACGAGAAGAAGAGAGGAGCCTGGAGACTTCTTCTTCTGTGATGGGATCAAATGTGGAGAGTGAGCCAGGGGAAATGCAGGGAGGGATGGGAGTCACTGCACTTGGTAGCTGGGAGCGGATTTCCTTACGGATATCATCTATTTTCTCTATAAAGTGGGAGGCCAGGACATCAGCACAAATGTCCGTGATAGGGGCGTGTGCTTTCGGCGTGAGGAAGGAGTGAAAGGTGTCAAAAAGTTTCTTGGGGTTGTTGGACAGAGAGAGGAGATCAGGGTGGTGTAGTATGTCTGTTTAGCGAGGTGGAGGGCAAAGTTATAGGTTCTTAACATAAATTTGATGTGGGTGAAGTCTTCCGGTGTGCGAGTTATGTGGTAATGTACAGCATGTGAAGTGTTAATGCATAATGATAGAAGTGGATTGGCACTAGGTTCATTAAAAAGGAGCACTTCCTGATAGGGTGTGTTCAGAGAGAGTAAGTGAAGTGCATGGTGAAGGTCAAGTTAAGGAGCGGTGGGTTGCAAGAGGCCACATATGTCGCTTGTTGCTGGCAGTGGGAAGCATTACTGGGATCCCGGGAGGTTGCTCCTGTCACTTCCAAAGCCCAAAGTCTTGCATAGTGGCTACAAAAGACACATTGTGTCCTCTTGCATACAGTGGAAGATAGACAGGGGCCTGCATAGACAGAAAGTTATGGTCGGTCCCAAGTGTACTGCTGAGGTGGACAGGAAATCCCTGAGACAGAATCAGTGGGCTTGGGGGTAGAACATATGAGCTAGCGAAAGGACTGAAGAGAAGTTGTACTAAGGATGAAGAATACGTAAATTGTTGTGCCTTACCCCATCCACCTGATGAACTTAAACTGACTAGTAAACATTTGCCTGTGGTAAAAAACTTCATGTGCCCTGAATTGTGTGTGGCGATTCCTGAGGAAGGAATCCTGGAGGCAGCAGAGGCCTGCAGCCTACAAGTGAGTGTGATGCACCACACACCCTAAAGCACACTGGGACTGGTACACCATTTGTTAAGTGCCATAGATTGTAAGCTTGCGAGCAGGGCCCTCATTCCTCTTGGTATTTGTTATAATCTATGTGATTATTGCTATGCTGTAATGTCTTTTTGTCTGTACAAATCCCCTCCGAAATGTAAAGTGCTGCGGAATATGTCGGCGCTATAGAAATAAAATGTATTATTATTATTATTATTATAGAATGAAACTAGCCAGCAATTCGGTAATGACTACCACACTGTGCCATTTTGCAGTTGGCATAATCGGCAGGATCAATCCATGCATCAAGAAAACTTAACAGATGCAGGGAAGGATCCAGTGAAAACAAAGATGGCGCTGAACACCGCCAACAAGATGACGTTGAGTGGCGTGAAATGGCCAGAGAGGCCTGCCCATCATGGGCGTACCAAAAGAGAAACTGCATGAAAACCTGTTCAGCCTAGTAAAAGGCTTGTCGAGAGAGGCCGGCCCGTGGTGAGCAGTGCCCACCTCCAATAGGCGCTACGAAAGAAAAAGAAACTATGCTCGTTACAACAAGGAAATGGAGAACAGGCAGGGACTACCAGAAAACTGGCAGGTGTACTGGAAGTAACCCCACCCAGGGAAGGATGCGGTCCTCGAAAAGTACACCCTGAGAAGAAGACATCCGCGCCGTTGTTGGTTAGAAGAAGTGGAGACAGACAAGTTGTCATGGAGAGATTTTATAATGCAGCATTCCAAGGAGGGCCTAGATGGGCTGAATGCCAGCACAAGATGCAAGAGCAGGAGCACTGCTGGATCTGGCCGAGCCCTCTGAGAAGCTTCAACATCCAGAACAGGACCTCAAGGCTGAAGTTCCCTGGCATATCTCTGAGCCCAAGCCTGACCTCCGGCAAGAAGCGGTCGTGTCGGAATGGCTGAAACCCTGCGGCCCGGCAGCATGGCTGAAGGTGATGTTGGCATCCCTCACAGTGAGTACACTTCAGCCCTCTAGGGTGGTTCCACCTCAGGCAACTGCCTCAGTTCCCTTGCCCAAGGTATACGTAGAACAGTCCCCGATCTTGGATCTTGCTAAGGCCAAGTGGATAGCAGGTCTCATCCAAAGGAAGAAGTAGCAAAAGAAGGGTATGGACCCGATTGCAGAGCTCCGGAGGTGGCTGGTCAGCCATCAGATGGCATAGGGGGTATGCGGTACTACGACTCCTCAAACGTGTACAGGTTCATGCAGGTGGCGGTCACTGGCAAGAAAGTGTCTTTGCCACATGGACCTTACATACTGTAGCTGGGAGACCTTCTTGAGTTTTGTTAAGGAGGATGAACCGTGAGGAGACTCTGCAGCCTGACTCCATCACATTGCACCCCTTCCCCAGCCTCCTCACATGTGCTGACAGCCACTGGCCGGCAGTACTCATTACATACCTCTGCTGGGGAGTGTGGTGAATTCTTCTCCTGCTCCTGACTTCCCTTGCTGCAGGCCTGCCTGTCACCGGGATCTGAAGCTACCCGAGGGAGACCCGGGGACGTTGGTGACATTCTGGACTCTTTTTCCAGCCCCTGGCCGACGCCATATTGCAGGGAGAAGCAACGCTGGGGGCTGAAGCTGGGAGCACAGCATAAACCGGCTCTGAGATAAAATCGCACCCAGAGTTGTGGCTGAAGAGAGGGGGAGACGGGAAGGAAGGAGAGAAAATATACAATAAAAATATAATTCACTGAAGACATCAAAAAACAGGATCTGGTTCTGAAGGAGGGGAGGAGAAGGAAGGAAGGGAGAGAAACAGGTGAGGCCATAAAGGCGAAGGAGATTGGGGAAGAAAGGGGACACTGTATGTCCTGAAGAGTTAACCCTCTTTTTTTTTTTCCTCTGAATGTTTTTCTTCTCAGACTAGAGGTCCCAGGAAAGCAGAAATAAAGATTCAGGAGACTCTCTTTAGAATCAGACTCATTGCTGAGATAATAGTGACACCAAGTGGTCACTTTGAAGATTAGCATCCATCTATCTCTACTGCGCATCCTTTAACCCCTTCACCCCCAAGGGTGGTTTGCACGTTTATGACCGGGCCAATTTTTACAATTCTGACCACTGTCCCTTTATGAGGTCATCACTCTGGAACGCTTCCATGGATCCCAGTGATTCTGACATTGTTTTCTCGTGACATATTGTACTTCATGATAGTAGTAAAATTTCATTCAAATAACTTGCATTTATTTGTGAGAAAAAAGGAAATTTGGTGAAAATTTCGCAATTTTCCAACTTTGAATTTTTATGCCCTTAAATTACAGAGATACGGCACACAAAAAACTTGATAACTAACATTTCCCACATGTTTACTTTACATCAGCACAATTTTGGAACCAAAATTTTTTTTTGTTAGGAAGTTATAAAGGTTGAAAATTGACCAGCGATTTCTCATTTTTGCAACACCATTATATTTTTACGGACCACATCACAGTTGAAGCCACTTTGAGGGGTCTATATGATAGAAAATACCCAAAAGTGACACCATTCTAAAAACTGCACCCCTTAAGGTGCTCAAAACCACATTCAAGAAGTTTATTAACCCTTTAGGTGCGTCACAGGAATTTTTTTGAATATTTAAAAAAAATGAACATTTAACTTTTTTTCACAAAAAAATACTTCAGGTTCAATTTTTTTTATTTTACCAAGGGTAACAGGAGAAATTGGACTGCAAAAGTTATTGTGCAATTTGTCCTGAGTACGCTGATACCTGATATATGGGGGGGACCGACTGTTTCGGCACATGGCAGAGCTCAGAATGGAAGGAGCGCCGTTTGACTTTTTCAATGCAAAATTGGCTGGAATTCAGATCGGACGCCATGTCACGTTTGGAGAGTCCCTGATGTACCTAAACAGTGGAAACGCCCTACAAGTGACCCCATTTTGGAAACTAGACCCCCCCAAGGAACTTATCTAGATATGTGGTGAGAACTTTGAACCCACAAGGGCTTCACAGAAGTTTATAACGTACAGCGGTACAATTAAAAAATCATATTTTTTCCACAAAAATGATCTTTTCACCCCAATTTTTATTTTCCCAAGGGTAATAGGACCCTAAAAGTTATTGTGCAATTTGTCCTGAGTATGCTGATACCCCACATGTGGGGGTAAACCACTATTTGGGCGCATGGCAGAGCTCGGAAGGGAAGCAGCGCCATTTGACGTTTTTGGCTGGAATTGAGATCGGACACCATGTCGCGATTGGAAAACCCCTGATGTACCAAAACAGTGGAAACCCCCCACAAATGACACCATTTTGGAAACTAGACCCCCTAAGGAACTTATCTAGATGTGTGGTGAGCACTTTGAACCCCCCAGTGCTTCACAGAAGTTTATAACGCCCGGGCGTGAAAATAAAAAATTTGTATTTTTTCCATAAACATGATCTTTTAGTCACCATTTTTTTATTTTCCCAAGAGTACCAGGAGAAATTGGACCCCAAAAGTTGTTGTCCAATTTGTCCTGAGTATGCTGATACCCCATATGTGGGAGAAAACTACTGTATGGGCACACGTCGGGGCTCGGAAGGGAAGTAGTGACGTTTTGGAATGCAGACTTTGATGGAATTGTCTGCGGGTGTCATGTTGCCTTTGGAGAGCCCCTAATGTACCTAAACAGTGGAAACCCCCCACAAATGACCCCATTTTGATAACTAGACCCCCTAAGGAACTTATCTAGATGTGAGGTGAGCACTTTGAACCCCCAAGGGCTTCACAGAAGTTTATAATGCCATGGCATGAAAATAAAAAAATCGTATTTTTTCCACAAACATGATCAATTAGTCCCCAATTTTTTTATTTTTCCAAGGGTAACAGGAGAAATTGAACCCCAAAAGTTGTTGTCCAATTTGTCCTGAGTACGCTGACGCCCCATATGTGGGAGAAAACTACTGTATGGACACACGTCGGGGCTCGGAATGGAAGTAGTGACGTTTTGGAATGCAGACTTTGAGGGAATATTCTGCGGGTGTCATGTTGCCTTTGGAGAGCCCCTAATGTACCTAAACAGTGGAAACCCCCCACAAATGACCCCATTTTGGAAACTAGACCCCCTAAGGAACTTATCTAGATGTGTGGTGAGCACTTTGAACCCCCAAGTGCTTCACAGAAGTTTATAATGCCAGGGCATGAAAATAAAAAAATCGTATTTTTTCCACAAACATGATCAATTACTCCCCAATTTTTTCATTTTCCCAAGGGTAACAGGAGAAATTGGACCCCAAAAGTTGTTGTCCAATTTGTCCTGAGTACGCTGATACCCCATATGTGGGAGAAAACTATTGTATGGGCACACGTCGGGGCTCGGAAGGGAAGTAGTGACGTTTTGGAATGCAGACTTTGATGGAATGGTCTGCGGGTGTCATTTGCATTTGGAGAGCCCCTGATGTACCTAAACAATTGAAACTCCCCACAAATGACCCCATTTTGGACACTAGACCCCCCATGGAACTTATCTAGATGTGTGGTGAGCACTTTGAACCCCCAAGTGCTTCACAGAAGTTTATAACGCCCGGGCGTGAAAATAAAAAAAATCATTTTTTTTTCCACAAAAATGATATTTTTGCCCCTAATTTTTTATTTTCCTAAGGGTAACAGGAGAAATTGGACCCCAAAAGTTGTTTTGCAATTTGTCCTGAGTAGGCTGATACCCCATATGTGGGGGTAAAACACTGTTTGGGTGCATGGCAGAGCTTGGAAGGGAAGGAGCACCATTTGACTTTTTCAACTCAGAATTGGCTGGAATTAAGATCAGACGCCATGTTGCATTTGGAGAGCCCCTGATGTGCCCAAACAGTGGAAACCCCCAATTCTAACTCCAACCCGAACCCCAACACACCCCTAACCCTAATCTCAGCCCTAACCCTAGCCCTAACCCTAACCCTAGTCCTAACCCTAGCCCTAACCCTAACCCTAGCCCTAACCCTAACCCTAATGGGAAAATGGAAATACATACATTTCTTTTATTTTATTATTTTTCCCTAACTAAGGGGGTGATAACGGGGGGTTTGATTTACTATTTATGGCGGGTTTTATGTTTGGCAGCTGTCGCACACTAAAAGACGCTTTTTATTGTAAAAATAGTTTTTGCATCACCACATATTGAGAGCTATAATTTTTCCATATTTTGACCCACCGAGTCATGTAAGGTCTTATTTTTTGCAGGACGAGTAGAAGTTTTTATTGGTACCATTTTCGGGCACGTGACATTTTTTGATCGCTTTTTATTCCGATTTTTGGGACGCAGAATGAACAAAAACCAGCGTTTCATGAATTTCTTTTGGGGGGGTGCGTTTACACCATTCCACGTGCGGTAAAATTGATAAAGCGATTTTATTCTTCGGGTGAGCATGGTTACAGCAATACCTCATTTAGGTCTTTTTTTATGTTTTGGTGGTTTTATGCAATGAAAACGATTTTATATAAAAAATAATTATTTTTGCATCGCTTTATTCTGCGAGCTATAACTTTTTTATTTTTTCGCTGATGATGCTGTATGGTGGCTCGTTTTTTGCGGGACAAGATGACATTTTCAGCGTTACCATGGATATTTATATGCGTCTTTTTGATCGCGTGTTATTACACTTTTTGTTTGGCGGTATGATAATAAATCATTATTTTTTGCTTCGTTTTTTATATTTTTAGTTTTTAAGGGGTTCGCTAAAGGGGTTAACTAATAGGACAGTTTTATAGGGCGGGTTGTTACAGACGCGGCGATACCTAATATGTGTACTTTTATTGGTTTTTTTTTTTTTTATTTCCAAAAAATGGATTTATTGGGGGGAATATTTTTTTTTCTAATTTATTTGGCGATTTTTTTAAAATTATTTTAATACTTTTTTTATTTTTTTTTAACTTTATTACATAGTCCCAGGTAGGACATCACTGTCCTGTGACAGATCGCTGATCTGTCACATCACAGATCACTGTGACAGATCAGCGATCTGTCACAGGCACTACTGCAGACTTCCTCATGCCTGCGCTTTGCAGGCACTGAGGAAGCCAGCTCCCTGCAGGCCCCCGAAGGCCCCCGTCGCCATCTTGGATTCGGGGGCCTGCAGGGAAAGAGCCCCCGCAGCAGCGCTGCACATTGCGCTGCTGTGGGGGGCTCAGGGAAGCACGGAGGGAACCCCCTCCCTGCCGATGTTTTTTTCCTTTAATCCCCGGTACACCGCGATCATGTTTGATCGCGGTGTGCAAGGGGTTAACGTGTCGGGGGCGGTCCGTGACCGCCCCTTACACTTTGTGCCGGGTGTCAGCTGTGATAATCAGCTGACACCCGGCCGCGATCAGCGGCGCTCACCACGTGGGCGCCGCTGATCGCGCTAGACGTACTATCCCGTCCATGGGAATAGGGGCCCGGTTCCCATGGACAGGATAGTATGTCTGATGTCAGAAAGGGGTTAAAAATGTGACTACCTTCTTGAAAATTTATACGGGGGAATGTGAATGATGCTAAAATAGCTACCCGATATCGCTGAATTTCAACGTCTAAAGATGGTCAAGATTGGTAGATCCACATCAGTTTCTTCTGGATCTAAAGTTTCTCTAACTCAAGTAGATATGAATAAATTTCTTAATAAAAGACAAACTAAATCCACCACGACTAAATCCAAACCTCTAGTGCCCATGGATCAGCACTCTCAAGGCGACTCTGAATCAGATATAGTATGCGATATGGAGGACAATGGTAGCATGGGAGACCTACCTGTCTCTAGATCCTTCATAAAGAGGATACTTACTAAATCTCTTGAACCAGTGCTCAAAGACTTATCCGTCATTAAGAAAGAAATCTCACAAATAGGCCACAGGTGGACACGCTCGAGGCATCCAATTCTACCATAATCCAGCAAACCAATGAGGCTATAGCTTGCTCACAGAGCCAAGGAGAACATATCAACCAAATATATTCTATCCTTGAGGATCATGAGAATAGAGAAAGAAGGAATAACTTGCAGATAAAGGGCATCCCTGAATCAGTAGCGGCTGAAGCGCTGTCCGCAACCTTGATTGAAATATTTTCTAAACTTCTGTCTCAAGACGACCCCTCACAATTTGAGATAGTAAGGGCACATAGGTCGTTAAAACCAAGACCCAAAATTGGAGACCCTCCCCGGGATGTCATTTGCCGTTTTTTGGATTATTGTACTAAGGATTTAATAATAAGACGTTCAAGTGAAGCAGAAAATATAACATTTGAGGATTCCCCAATCTTGATCTTTCAGGACCTAGCAGCATCGACATTAAATAAGAGATGTCTTCTAAAACCCTTTACTGAGGCTTTGTGCCATAACCAATACCAATACCACTGGTTGTACCCATTTGGCATTACAATAACTTCCAAGGACAAACGCATCCAGGCCAGGAACTCGGCGGAAATCCAAGAGGCATGCAAAGAGCTGGGGATAGGTCTGGAAAAGTGTCTGGATATAGAGATATACCATCCAGTTCCTTCACTACACCCTCTGTCCCGGCCCGAGCCTTGGAATCTGGTCCAATCAGCAAAGTCCACTCGAAACAGGCGTAAAGCAGCAAAGCCAAAATCTATTTATCTGGATGAAGAAAACAGACGAGCTGATGGCCTAAGACAAGGACTTGTCCACAACATGGGAACTGCCTGTTGGATATGGCCGATCAGCAACGATAGAGTCATCTGGAGGCTGCTTAGTTTGACTTTATTGTATACCTGTGTTTTCTTTTTGTGTTCTAATTTTCGTTTCAGGTTGAAAGGTCAAACTGCGGCATCAATCGATATCTATGGCAGATTTCATGGACCTCATGTGTGAGTAGAGCACTACTCAGTACAGTTTATTGTTGCTTCCTTTCTCGGGGGGGCCTGCTTGATCCACTTTGATATATCTTGACTGTGAGTGAGGGGGCAGGCATTGCTCCAAGAGATGGGAAAGAGGTGTTTATACATGAGGCCTGTGACACTGGCATCATGATAATCACTTCCCCCCCTTTTGAAATGTTAATTGTCTCAAATCAACATGGTTTATGCTACTGTTATTTGCACTGGCATTGACCAGTGCCCTACCCCAGTTAAAGTAAACTTAATACCACTATACTCCAATTACCCCTTGTTTTTGCCCACGTCCTCCCCGGGTTGGTCCTGTGAGGTCACACTGCAGAACAAAGGTCCGCACACTCACTTCAATTTATATGGAAGCTAATCAAAGTACGCTAAAATTAGCAAGCTTTAACACGCATGGCTTAAATTCACCTACCCAAGAGCAAAGACACTGAATTGGTTGAAAAAGGAAAATTATAATATTCTTCTTTTACAAGAAACGCACTTTCAAATTGAGAAACTTCCCTCTTTTGATAATTCATATTATAACCAGTGGTACCACGCCACTTCCCCCCAGAAGAGTTCAAGAGGGGTGTCAATTGCATTTGACAAGAATACTTCTTTTTTACTATCTGACTCACTGGTTGACGCAGAGGGGAGATATATTTTTATAAAACGCCTACTGGCAGGAACCTTGGTCACTATTGGCAACTTATACGCCCCCAACAAAAAACAAATCAAATGGATTACATCCAAACTAAATCAATTCCGCTCCTTCTTAGAGGGCATACCACTTCTTGGACTCATACCTCTAGACCCAATCTTGGACTCGTCCACAAAAAAATGTCAGATTTCATACCAAAATATTATCAGGACAAAGAAATCCCCGCATAGTCTTTAATTAATAGATGTGTGGCGACATATGCACCCTAATGACCTTGACTACACTTTTTTCTCCCATCCCCATAATTCCTACCACAGAATCGATTATATTTTCCTACCAAGATCTTTGTTGCCGAACCTATTTAAAGCAGAAATTCTTCCCTCATTACCTCGGACCACTCGATAGTTGCAGTACGGTTTTCAACTTCAAAACCCCATTCCGGGTATCGCTCATGGAGGCTAAATGATTCAATTCTAACCTCAGACACTAACAAACAACGAATCAGAAACATTCTAACAGACTATTTTAAGAATAATGTTTCTCCAGAGGTGAGCTCTCCAATAATATGGGAGGCTCACAAAGCTATGGTCAGAGGGGAACTAATTTCTATAGTTTCTCACCTCAACAAACAGCGCAAAAAGGCAATACAAGATCTTTATGAAGAGATAGTTAATTTAGAAAAACAACATAAAAGAACCTTACTGCGTCAGAATCTGGAGGCACTGACAGCCAAGCACTTACAACTAAAGGATCTGCTGAATAAGCAGTCCGCAAAGCAGTACATTAGTTGGAGAAATCGTATGCATGTACATGGCGATAAGGCCAATAGAGTTATGATGTCATTAATCAAAGTTAGACAAGCTAAGACTTTTATTCATTTCCTGAAAACCTCCAGTGGCAGTAAAACATCTGACATTGGCCAAATTTCACAGGAATTCTTAAAATATTAATGAATGAATGAATGAATCTGATGCGGACAGGTTACGAAAACAAGCAGAAATCCAGTCCTTTTTAGCTAGCCTTAATCTCCCCAAACTTACATCAGAAGAACAAAAATTCCTCACTAGGCCCTTCACCCAGGGGGAGGTCCGATCCACTCTTTCGAACAGTCCCTTAGGGAAGGCCCCCGGCCCCGATGGATTTCTTGCTATCTATTATAAAACCTTTTCTGAGGCCCTAGAACCTCACTTACTTAATCTTTCTAATGAAATACTCCAAGGTAACTCCTTCCCTCCCCAATCCCTGGAAGCTCATATTTCTCTAATCTACGGTGAAGACAAGGACCCAGAACTTTGTAGTAATTACAGACCCATTTCCTTACTGAAGGTGGATCTAAAAATCTATGCCAGTATGCTCGCGAGGCGTATTGCGGAGTATTTACCTAAACTGATCTCCCCAGATCAGACCGGCTTCATTAGAGGTAGAGAGGGCAAGGAAAATGCATGGAGAGTTCTACATTTGATGCAATATTCTGATTTCCATAGGATACCCTTGGTGCTACTAGGCACAGACGCGGAAAAAGCATTCGATAGAGTGGATTGGACCTTCTTGCAGGAAACCCTCCTAAGCTTTAATTTTCCCTCTCTGCTGGTAGCGGAAATATTGCAAATGTATTCTCACCCCACAGCAAGAATTAAACTTAATAACTCCCTTACCAACTCATTTGAGTTTCATAATGGAACAAGGCAGGGATGCCCTCTCTCGCCGTTATTATTCATAATGGTGATGGAGCCGCTTATCAAAGCTATAAATTTATGCAAAGACATAGAGGGGGTGTCCATACGGGTTTAACGCATAAAACCATGGCCTTTGCTGACGATTTATTAGTCACTATGAGTTGTCCCCACAGAGGCATACCAGCCCTTATGCGGATTCTAGAGAGATACAGCTCTCTGTCTAATTTCAAAATTAACCCATCTAAATCCGAAGCACTGGGCATACATATACCTGCTAGCGCTATAAATGATTTTAAGTCACAATTCCCCTTCCACTGGCTGGGCAATTATATAAAGTATCTCGGTATTAAAATGAGTCCGTCCTTTAAAGACTTATTCAATTTAAATTATAAATCGCTTCTTAGTTTAGTTGCAGACCAGACTAAAAGATGGAGGGCCCCGTACCTATCTTGGATGGGCAGAAAAAACCTGATCAAGAGCATCCTCATGCCAAAATTAATCTATCTATTTCAGATGCTGCCTATAGATTTGCCTAGGTCGTTCCTAGCCCAGATCAATTGCTCTATCTTTAAGTATATTTGGAATAAACATAGGCCGAGACTTAACTCACATACACTCTCATTGCCCAGAGGGAAAGGTGGCATGGGAGCCCCTAATATCCGCACTTACTATTTGGCTGCTGTCCTATCAAGGACTGTCGAATGGGTCAGGAAGACTGGAGAGAAACCCTGGCTCAATATTGAAGAGCAGATGGCTCCGACTCAACTGCGCTCTGTTATCCTCTCTCCTGCAGCGACACCTAAAATTACCTTCCCGAATCTCCTTACTAGGGCACCGATTAAATGCTGGAAGTCAGTGGCATTTTATTTAGCGCCGACCCCCTCGTCGCTTGCTAAGGTTGATGAAACCTACATCAACAGATAAATCACCTCTATTGGATCAGTTATATAAAGAGGGGACTATTATACCCTTTCAAGATATGAAAGTGTGGCGCCTCTGAGGCTTCAGTCGCCACAGAGGTACTGCACCTTCTCCTAGGGTGTAGTGCCCCACCATCCAGGTAGGGTGGGAACTCCTGACCACACTCCACACCTGCATTCCACACACAGGATAGTTCAGTGGGGCCACCTAACAGCTTCAGGCTGGGGGTTAGCAGAGCACCCCTCGTGGAACCCTGCTTCGTAACACGAGATGTGCTGGGAGGCGGGTGGAGAGAGATGATACAAAAGAGTGGGAAGAGTGAGAGTTAGTGGGTAGTTGGTTAGAGGAGAGAGAAGAGAGAAGATGGGTGTCTGAGGGACGTGCTGCAGCAGGTCCCAGTGATCTGGGCTGCTGGCACGAGAAAGACCAGAGAAAAAGACTGATAAGATTGATAACCTAACCTTCCTTAAGACAGATAGAACAGATCGGAACGAAGGAGAATAGAAGGACGGTGGGAAGCTGGTTGAAGAAAGATAGAGAACCCTTCCAGTCCAGAGCGCAAAGGCCGGGGCCCGGTCCCCAGGGTTGATTGGATCTTTATATCCGGCAACAGACACCGGAGGAGTAGTGAGCCACTAACGCCTTGCTCCCATCATAGACTTGGGACACAACAGCAAATGAATAGAGAGCCCGGACGCAGAGTGGAGTCCCCGAAGCAGGCTACAGCTGTCTGTCATACAAGTAAAGACTAGGAACACCTAGAGAGAGGCATTCCAGGGTAACTAAGTACTGGAGTGCTTCTCACCTAAAGGCGCATTGGAGGAGTCGTTCAGTAAGGTACATATTGGCAGAGTGTGGAAGGGAGAATCCTATCCTGCCTGGAGGTTGGCTGGAGCCCTGACCTGGAGGACACAGTAAGGAGGCAGGCAGATGTGTGAACTGCAAACAGTGAGTAAAGCTTTGGAACCAAATACTCTGGTGTCCTCCAGTTATTCCCGCACCGTTACACCTGAGTACCAGCATCCATACCATTCTGCGCCTCTCCTCATCCATTGCACCTACACTGCCCTGGGACTACAGCTCCACCTGTGGGGAGCTACACCATCTTTGCTGCACCACACCATCAGTCCCAGCGGATCTGCATGCAGCGTTGGCTCAACATCTTACTTGCCAAACACCACGGGTAGCGTCACGAACTATCCAAATAAACAATTACACCATTAATATCACCACCATTGATATTGGGTGCCCAGGGCCACGGACTGGGTCACAGCTGCCGTGAAGCTTTCCCTCCCTGACACCGGCCCGGTACCGAGTATCCCGCTGCCCTGGGCGAGCGAGGGTGACCCAATTTTGGCGTCACGAATAGGATGATGAGACCCGATGCCATCGGGTTCTGTGTGCCTTGGATTTGCAACTTTTGAAAATGTGCAAAAGACCAAATTTAATAGACTGTAAAATGGACATTAGAAATGGCCGCTGGCGCGGAGAAGAAGGGCGTGAAGAGATGGGAGGTCCTAAGAAAAGACCGCGAAGAGTATTGGGCCGTCCTTGCCTGAATTACTATGTGACAGATGCATGGTCCACCCCCGAGGGGTTCGTATACTGGTTTGGTATGGAGGCGCTGGAAGAAGACGCCGCCCCCGGAAGGAGGGGCAGAGGAAGCCAGTGGCGAGCAGAAGGGCAGAGCAAGAAGAAGAACGCCAGAATGCCATTTTGGAGTGTGAGGGAAGGAGGCCTGCGGAGCGTGGGGAAATGCAAACCCCCGGCGCCATGGCTGACGGCTCCAACCCGAACTTCGGAATGAACCGCTAGCAATTAGAAGATGAAATCGCTGAACTGACTACCCGTCTGCAGCTACGAAGAGAAGCGCTGGAGAAGCTGAGACGGCAGCGTGCCCCGGCGGGGCCTACACCAGTGGTACCACCCTCTCCATCGGTACCCGCTGCTACCGCACTGGACTGTCCCCGGGCGGCGCTGACCTACACATCTACTTTGACCATGTGGTTGAGCACCACCGGCCCGGAGAAGTTACTGGAGGACCCGGGAGTGTAAGCAGAGCTCCCGCCTGGACCTGGCGCGGCTGCGCCGGTCCCCACAGAGACCTCTGCGGATCCAGAACCCGCAACTGCTCCTTCATCCTCTTCACCGGAGCCGAGGCCGCACCGCCGGGAGACCTCAGGTATGTCCGGTGCCCCTTCACCTGAGAAGACCCGGGTTTGCCTCACTGTTGCAACGGCCGGCTAGGTTGTGTTAGACCTGGTCTGGGACCGGGAAGCCAGTCCCCGGGGGGAGATACTGGAACCCCCAACGATGGCACCGCAGGCCCCAGTAGCCAAAGCAGGTCCCGGGAGGAGCAGAATGAGGCCTATTGCCGAGCCACCATTAAAAAGCTGACAGATGAGTACCAGGAGAGGGAGCAGAGGAGAATGGCTGTACTGGGCCCGGATTTGAGCAGGAAAGAGAGGGCTCGTGCTGGGTATTACGGTTCCCAGGATGCTGCAGGATGGGGGCAGGTCCTTAACGTCAATCAAGAACGGGGGTTTGGATTTATTGCAGACCCCAAGAGGATAAGTGACTTATTCTTTAATCGGAGGGACGTTGAATCCCACTTGCCTAAAGGACACCCTAAAAGAGACCTGCAGCCTGGGGAGTATGTGACCTTTACCCGGCATGAGGGATTCAGGGGATGGCACGCCCTGAACGTACGACGTATCCCTGCAGAGTTCATCGAGAGGTACCTGCCATCAAGACCAGTCAATGCTCCATCCACTGGTACCCCACAGACTGCTCATGTACCTGTTTCCAAGAACCAGGCTGCTATGGCATCACCTCCAGTTCGGCAGCCCAAACCAAAGATCTCTGGCTTGACACCGTGGGAAGAGGAGTACCTGCGGTTTGCTAATGACTACTTGGAATCTGGTAGCCGTTAAAATAATTTACAAAATCTCGTTACCCAGGAGGGTTGTTGCACCAGTTGTGCCTTTATCTTTTTGTTCATTATGTTGCCCAGTTTTTGATTGGCAGTGTTTTTTCTACAAATGGAACTATGGAGATCATGAACGCTGTGTGATCCAAAACTTTCTTGTGAATAGTTTGCACCCCTTTGCGTGCTCGCTCTTGGTTTTACATATAAATACTCTTTGTGAAGATGATGTTTTTGAATGGACACTTTTCAAAGAATGATATCTACCTCAAGGGACACTGCAAGAAATCCCGGCTGGGAGCAGTGTTCAGCACTTTGCAAGAATTTTGAATGTTTTATGATAACGTATTTGATAATGTTGTGTCTTATGAAAAGTAAATGTCTTTTATAGAATATTTGATACAGAGAATTAGAAAAGTTTTGAGATAGAATGTGAGAATTGAATAAAGAATGAAGAATTGAAAGTGACAGGTGTCAGGCCAAGTGTAGAAGGTCAGTGTCTTGCGTCCAGTAGAGAAAGAGAAAAAGAGAAAAATTGATAGCAAATGTAATAAAGAAAATGTGTTGAGCATAGCACTTTGAATTAAGAATTGCACTTAAGTACATTTTTGATACTAAGATAGGAAGTTAGCCTGTTTGTAACGTTTAAGAAATGTGCCTCCTACATTAGGAAGATTAGATAAGTATTGTTGAACAGCATTTAAACATTTTTGTGTGTTCCTGTATTGTACCTTTTGTTGTCTTGCAGCCCGCGGACTGCTGTGTTTAACGGGGGGATATGTGGCGCCCCTGAGGCTTCAGTCGCCACAGAGGTACTGCACCTTCTCCTAGGGTGTAGTGCCCCACCATCCAGGTAGGGTGGGAACTCCTGACCACACTCCACACCTGCATTCCACACACAGGATAGTTCAGTGGAGCCACCTAACAGCTTCAGGCTGGGGGTTAGCAGAGCACCCCTCGTGGAACCCTGCTTCGTAACACGAGATGTGCTGGGAGGCGGGTGGAGAGAGATGATACAAAAGAGTGGGAAGAGTGAAAGTTAGTGGGTAGTTGGTTAGAGGAGAGAGAAGAGAGAAGATGGGTGTCTGAGGGACGTGCTGCAGCAGGTCCCAGTGATCTGGGTTGCTGGCATGAGAAAGACCAGAGAAAGAGACTGATAAGATTGATAACCTAACCTTCCATAAGAGAGATAGAACAGATCGGAATGAAGGAGAATAGAAGGACGGTGGGAAGCTGGTTGAAGAAAGATAGAGAACCTTTCCAGTCCAGAGCGCAAAGGCCGGGGCCCGGTCCCCGAGGTTGATTGGATCTTTATGTCCGGCAACAGACACCGGAGGAGTAGTGAGCCACTAACACCTTGCTCCCATCATACAGTTGGGACACAACAGCAACTGAATAGAGAGCCGGAACGCAGAGTGGAGTCCCCGAAGCAGGCTACAGCTGTCTGTCATACAAGTAAAGGCTAGGAATACCTAGAGAGAGACATTCCAGGGTAACTAAGTACTGGAGTGCTTCTCACCTAAAGGCGCATTGGAGGAGTCGTTCAGTAAGGTACATATTGGCGGAGTGTGGAAGGGAGAATCCTATCCTGCCTGGAGGTTGGCTGGAGCCCTGATCTGGAGGACACAGTAAGGAGGCAGGCAGTTGTGTGAACGGCAAACAGTGAGTAAAGCTTTGGAACCGCATACTCTGGTGTCCTCCAGTTATTCCCGCACCGTTACACCTGAGTACCAGCATCCATACCATTCTGCGCCTCTCCTCGTCCATTGCACCTACACTGCCCTGGGACTACAGCTCCACCTGTGGAGAGCTACACCATCTTTGCTGCACCACACCATCAGTCCCAGCGGATCTGCATGCAGCGTTGGCTCAACATCTTACTTGCCAAACACCACGGGTGGCGTCACGAACTATCCAAATAAACTATTACACCATTATCATCACCGCCATTGATATTGGGCGCCCAGGGCCACGGACCGGGTCACAGCTGCCGTGAAGCTTTCCCTCCCTGACACCGGCCCGCTACCGAGTATCCCGCTGCCCTGGGCGAGCAAGGGTGACCCAAAAGCACTACCCACAATGTCTAATTATACCTTCTTACATTATGAATCTCTAAGGAAGTCGCTGCGCCAAGCCATGATAAATGGCGACATTGCACGACCTTTAACCACTTTTGAAACACTGTGCTCCCAAACAAAAACCCCCAAAAAAGTGCTCTCCACCCTCTATAATATGTTGCTTGTACAGCAAGTTTCTCAAAAAAGAGCCTTTGTGCAGAGATGGGAAGGAGAGTTTGGTCACTCATTTTCTGCCTCCCAAACTAACCTAATATATAAATTTTCATATGGCCCTTCACGCTGTGTGAGAGCTCAAGAAAATAGCTATAAAATATTGACTCACTGGTATACAACACCCCTCATGTTGCACAAATGGCTTCCCACCTTGTCGGACTTGTGTTGGAGATGCGAGAAGGACAGAGGGTCATATCTACATATCTGGTGATCCTGTCACACCATGCAAAAATTTTGGAACACGGTATCCCAGGTTTTGAATGAGGTAGTAAGTACCCATATAAAATTCACACCGGAACATGTTTTCCTCAATCTTCCAATTGTTCCAAATAATAAAGCCATATCTAAACTGGCCTCCTTCATACTTTGCTTGCCAGCTCCTCCTACCTTCATTTTGGCATACGTCTAATATTCCAAGCTTGAGCCAGTTATTAGCTAAAATTGACCAACTGTATGTTTCTGAAGAATTGGTAGCACTTTCTACACATAGCTTTTCTGCCTTCTCGCATGTCTGGCCTCCTTGGGTGTCGTACAGGAAATCAGAAAAATTCATTTCTATGATTACGCCTGACTCTACATCTTGATTCTTAGACTTGTGTGGCGCCCCTGAGGCTCAGTCGCCACCGAGGTACTGCACCTTCTCCTAAGGTGTGGTGCCCCACCACCTAGGTAAGTTGGGAACTCCTTTCCTCGCTCCAACACCTGCATCCCACACACAGGATAGTTCAGCAATGGACCACATTGCGGCTCCATGCTAAGAGGGTAGCAGGGCACCTTTCGTGGGTCCTTGCTTCGTAACACGAGATGTGCTGGGAGGTGGGTGGAGTTTATATAAAAGAGTGGGAAAGTTTGGAATTAGAGGTCAGTCTGACAGAAGTTCAGTCGGGTAGGAAGTCACTCAGACAGGAGTGAGGATCCCTGGAAGAAGGGATGGAGGAAGGAGTGCTGCAGCTGCCTCAGTGACCTGAGCCAGCTGGCACGGGAAAGGAACAGAAGGAGAAAGACGTAGAACTGCAACCTAAGCTTCCTTAAGAGAGAGAAGGAACAGCGCGGAACGAAGGAGTAGGAGAACCGAGAGGAGTTGTGGGTTGGAAGAGGAACCCTGCCTATAGGTTTTCAGCGCAAGGCCGGTGCCCGGTCCCCGAGGTTGTATGGACACTTATGGTTCTGCAGCAGACACCGGTGGAGTAGTTGGCTGTAAATGCACTACTTCCATCTAAGACTTGGGTCACAACAGCAACTGAATAGAGAGCCAGGACTCTGGAGAAGGAGTCCCCGAGAGAGGCTACAGCTGTCTGTCATACAAGTAGAGTTGTTAGAAACATCTGACAGGAGGAACTTCAGAGTACCACGGTACTGGAGCTCTTCACACTAAAAGGCGCAATAGAGGAGTCGTTCAGGAAAGGTACATGTTGGCGGAGTGTTGAAGAGGAGAATCCTGACTTGCCCGGGAGGTTGATTGAGTCTCTACCCCGGAGGACACGGGACAGAGGCTGGCACCAGTGTGTACCAAGAACTGTGAGTAAAGCTTTGGAACTGCAAGCTCTGGTGTCTTCCATTCATTAGTGCGCCAACACCGTCAGCACTGCTACATCTGGGTACCATCACCATCATTCCTCACACCGCCTGCGCCTATACACTGCCCTGGGGTTACAGCTTCACCTGTGGGGAGCTGCGCCATCTATGCTGCAGCACACCATCAGCCCCAGAGGATCTGCCTGCAGCGTTGGCTTAACATCTCCCTTGCCAAACACCACAGGTGGCGTCACAAACTATTCCTATAAACTACATTAAAAACCACCATTGATTTGGGCGCCCAGGGCCACGGACCGGGTCACAGCTGCCGTGACATATCACACTGACACAGGCCTGATACCGAGTACCCCACAGCCCTGGGACGGGGCGATACACTTGAGCACCGTGGCTATGGACCTCCCACCAACCTCCCCCGCCCCTCGACTCCCTACCCCCCCTTCTGTTCTATTGGTACACCACTGTGGTTTTTTCACCCCTTTCTTTAGGCCCTCATTTGGTTCCTACTAAGTCAATTGTTTCATCAGAAGGTTTATTATTGAACATCGGGGCACCAATTCTGTTCCAAATGTATGTTTATGTGTTAATTACAAGTAAGAATTGATCGTTCTTCATGGTAACGATGTTCTGACGGCGGAGTGGGTGTTTACATCCCTGTAGACTTGGTCAATCTACAGCTTTTTTCAGAACCATTCTTGAGACCGGCATGGTCCTCTGAACACTGTATTGTTTACTTGTGCTGTAGTACGCCTGCATTGTTGGATTTACTGCATTGCTGTCATGTTGCCAATAATTTTCAATAAATAAAACATTGAAAACAAAGGAGGATGAACCGTGAGGTTGGTACATGGTTGCAGTGACCATGATCTCTCCAAAAGAGGAAGATTTACGGAAAATGCAGCCGAAATGGTGAACCCTCAGGCAGCCGCTCAGGTGCAACCGATGAAGCCTGCAACCAGGTGTTTGATGCTTCCAAGTTCTGAGCTCTCCAACACCACCGAGAGGACTTGAAAGAACAGCAGAGAATCAGGGTCCAGCAGCGTATCCTCCACAGCCAGTACCAAGAGTCTGGCCCTGACTGAGGCGGCCATGGCTCTGGCCACCGTGATCGTTTCTCAGGGCCTCCACTCAACCACCTATGTCGGGCAGGTTGGAGTAAGAGAGACCTTGGTGTGAGGTGACCAAAAATCCAAAATGGGGGCCGAGAATAAGAAGGCAGCCCGGAAGGTTGTTGTGCCTGTTGCACTGAAAAAGAACCACTAGAGGAACTGTTCTGCATTCCAGAGAGCAGAAGGCCCAGAATTGACCCGGATGTTGGCCAGTATGGCTGAAAGTTTCTGTTTTTCTCCCCTCCTAGTTGTTTTACCCCTGGTGGCGTATCCCTCATGCTGGATTAAGGGACTGTGCAACTTAAAAGGACTGTTGTTCACAATGGGGGGAGGGGAGGAAACGGACAACGCAAACATTCCATCTGGATCTGTTGATGTGTTGACCAATGGGCCTGTGATATCAAGTGCTATCTGTTTTTGTGATTTGATAAGTCTGCAATCGTTTGGAGATAACATTTTTACAAGTAGAAACAATCCTTTAACAATTGATGGACTGCTATTAATACAGTTTAAATATCTTTCCAAAATGTATGCAACTGCACTGTTCTTTGTAATACTGATCAGGGCTTAGGCCCATACTCGAGCACCACCTACTGGAGAGTGCTGTGCACCTTCATATAATAGTGATTAGTTTTGATTCACAAGCAGTCAATTGTGAGGAATCTACAGCAGTCCAAAGAAATACAATGAATATTAGATTTAGAAAGGTTCTCTGGGAATACAAAAATAAAGGAAATGTAATTATTAATAAACTCTTAATTACACTCATTTCCTTTAGAGAGGAAATCACTCTAGAAATCACAAAAAGAATATCACGTCATATGACAGGTTTCTATCAGTGTAACAAGATGATGACCATTTTATTTACTTTAATGATTACTTCCCCCGCCAAAAAAATAAGTGTCATTTGATAAATTAAGTGATTTTTTATCTGTTGATTTTATTGGAATTCACTGTAGTTCTTTTTTGCAATTAGATACATGGACATACTATCTACAATAGTTTATTTTATGAATGTGCATGAATTAAAGGCATTTTCCCCACAAACAATCCACAAGCAAAATTCACTTTAATCCACAGATCTTGGAATAAAAATAAACCCCAAAATTGGATGCGTTTAAAAAATATTGCTGTGCTGAGATAATCTATTAAATGTCCCCCTCCCATGTACTGTGTAATGGTTGTGTCTGACTGTGCAAGAACATGTGCTGTCCTATTTGTATATTCTCTTTTGCATCCTTCCCTTCCCAGGATATGTGGTATGATCAGACCAAGTTCCTATATGGAAAAAAAACCAAAGGTATGAACTGAGATTTAAACTGGTGTGTATGTGAAAGGCACTAGCAGAAACGCGGGATGCAGTGACGAGCAGGAGGCAGAGCAAGAGTTAACGGGTTCTTTATGCAGAACAATTTAAACAGTAAATACTCCAGGCAGGGACTGCGGGGGGGGGGTTATGGAGATACACAAATGCAGGAAGGGTAAATGGTGAGGGGGTGACGTTAACAGCAGAATGAAAACAAGTCAACATATCAGTGCTGACCAGTCAGGGCTCTCGTGTTCGGAAGACTGCAGGGTACTCAGCTCTGTCTGTGCACAGTCTGTGCATGCATGGGAAGATAGTTTGCAGAGTGGGCCTGCTGGTTGACGTGGATCAGCGGAGATGGACTCAACCTTCTCCTCACACACACAGTGTGCACAGTCTTCCCGCCAGAAGCCTCGTTTTTGTGCGCTCAGTCTTTTTTTATGTCCAACCCGTCCCCTAAAGTCAGGTGCCAGGTCCATCTTCCTACATTCTCCCACTCCTTTCACTCCCCATTCCACTGATGAGGATTCTCGGGAACCGCGTGGGCGTCTCTTTCTCTTCTGTATCTTTCGTTGCCAAATAAATTGGTCTTGTTTGCAATGATTGGGGGGTTTGCCAGCAGTTGTACGTTTGGAGCGTCGTAAGTTGGAAGGAGTAGTGGAGTCCTCTGGTAGAATCCGAAGAAAGCCCGGATGTGTCTGTACTTTCTGGAACATATTCCTCAGGGACCCTAGGCCCCTGTTCTACACTTTCCTCATCTTCTTCTTCTTTTATGACAGGAACTGGATCTTTTGACAAGCAAGGCCGAAGCATATTTCGATGAACTACCCGAGAAGTAGAGTTTTTATCTCCTTCAGGTTGAATCTCATACACAGGGCCTTCGGAACTGACTCGTCGCTTGACCCGATATGGATCTTTCCCAGCGATTTTCCAATTTGTCCCGATGACGTCTTTCTCGCACTAAAACATGGTCTCCGACTTGAAGATCTGTTGCCCATGGTGGGGTTCTCTCAGCATGCTCCAACTCCCAGAGTCTGGTCCTTACTAACCGATGCAGGTTCTGCAGGCAATGTCGATGTTCTCGGACCCATGAGGACACCCCTACCCACGAGCAGTCCTCTTCTGGATCTAACTCTAACTCAGTGATTCCTTTTCCATCTCGACCAAACAAAAGTGAATAGGGAGTGTAACCCGTGGTACTGTGCACTCCATTGTTATATACCCAGACCAATTCTGAAACAAATTCAGGCCACCGGGCTTTCCGATCTTCTTCCAAAGTTCTCAACATTTGGACCAACGTTTTGTTGAACCTTTCACAGGCGCCGTTTCCCTGAGGATGATACGAGATTTGTCAATTCGGTATATGCGATGTAATTCTTCCATCACCTTTCCCAAGAAACAAGCTCCCTGGTCTGAATGAATCCGTTTTGGATAGCCATAAATTTGAATAAAACTTTTACAGATGGCTTGTGCAGCTGATTCCACAGATTGATCTTGGGTAGGGGTCACGACACCAAATTTTGTGAAATGTTCTACCATCACTAAGCAATGTTCATATCCCTGGTGAGCTGGCCCGATAGTCAGATAGTCTATCAACAATTCCAGGGGAGTGGATTTCACTATGGATTGTGTCTGAGCTTTCTGCTCTGGCGGTTTAGCCGGTTCACACATTCGGCAAGCTGTACAAGTCTGTTCGACTACCACCTTCAGTCATGGATGATAAATGCACAGCTGTAACCACTGAAAAGTCTTTTCCGGGCCAAAGCGCGTTCCTTTTTCACGGACCTCAGTGGAAATGTCGTATAACAGTGTTTATGGAACTATGACCTGCCAGGTGGCTCCCAGCTCCATCTGAAGTTGCACTTTCCAATAAAGCAACCCATTTTTCATCTGGAGGCGTTCCTACTGTCGAAGAATCTGCAGAGTTTCCAGAGAAAGAGTATTTCTCTCTGCCAGACTGGGGAGTCTCTTTGACGTTTCACACCGTCTCAGCAGCGCAAGTTCTCCATCTTCCTGCTGCAACCGGACCCATTCATCCCGGGATCGCCCTAAAACGCCCCTCTGGGTCTGTGTTTGTACCTGGTCCTGCGTCGCCACCACCATCCTGGCGGGTTCTAGAAACTTGGGAATCGCCGCACTTTCCAATTCCTCATCTCTATTCCGTCCAGGTTCCATATGTCTCACCCTGGATAGGGCAACGGCATGAGCGTTCTCTGCTCCCCTCTTATACGTGATTCTATACCGAAACTTCGCCATTCTGTCTCCCTAACATAGCGCTGAGTGACTTCCGGTCCGGCGGTGACGCACTTCCGGTCCGGCGGTACACAGCGTACTATTTATAACCGGCCTCAGCACAGACCAGCGCAGTCCCTTGTCTATTCCCAGGTAGGGCGCAGGAGCGCCACCTGTATCCCCTGACGTATATCCACAGGATCCCCCAGGTAACCACCTCTTTTACAAACAGATCACTTCTTTATTGCATCATTTATACCTGGATTTTTACCTCATACCACTCACCCTACAGGCATATACTTCTACCTACTGACCACTGCAGCCTCCGGTATCAATGGATGTGCACTAGCTACTACAGCTTCAAATCTAATACCATTTACCTAAGGTAATTCAGATTACATTACTGTAAACATTCCTGTACAACCATATTCTATTCTTACTGTATGCCACTTACTTCACAGGCATATTGTTCCATTTATTCGTCATTGCAGCTCCCATTTGCATTCTATCCGCCCCAAATGTAGATCGGTATCTACTGACTACTGCAGCTTCATACCTAATACCATTTACCGCAGGTAACTCAGATTCTTCTACTGTAAATAATCCTAGAACAACCACATTTTATTCTTATTGTTTGCCATGCGTATTACAGGTTTATATTCCAAAGTGGCATTCTTATTCTAAACATTAGCGACCACCGGTGGCAATCTCTATATTACAGCTCTTCCAGTTTCAAACTTGAATTTATCTACCGTCAGGTATATCACATGTTTTTTACATTTATCTTAGATTTGTTTGGTTCCGTCCATTCTAATCTGTGACCTCCCTTTCTGTAGCAGAAACCCATCTATTTCACCATTGTACTGAAAAATATATATCAAGGAGATTCTCCAGTTTGCTGTGGTATACACACTTCTCAGGTATAGCCTTTTCACAATTCCCTTCCTATATAATCCAATGAAAAGAATAAAAAAGAATAACTTACATCTCTCTATATATATCCCTTTTAGTTACCCTGTGGGGACCTGTACCCTTTTTTGAGTGCCCTTTGTCTATTAACAATTATATCGAGGTAAATGAATAATTCCTTTGTCCTTTATGACTCCTAATGTGATAACCTTGTAACTGTTTTCTAAAGTTATTCCTTTTCTATGAGATCTCGTTACAGCTCAGCGACAATGTCATAAATATGTATCGTTCTATAATATTCATCATTGCTTCCTATTTTTCTGTATTATTCGTTCCGTGTTGATCCAAAAATGATTTGTATATTATGTATATATGATTTTTTATTCACTGATTTTGTATATATCTTTCCGTTTTAGTGTACCCCATGATTAAGATCCGGGTGGATCGAAACGTCGGGTATTTTTGTAAAAGAAAATTTTTTCTTGGGCACATCACTTTCTTCCTTTGATTTGGACATGTTTAATAAACACATGAATTTTTGCATACAATGAACGTACTGAGTGCAGTGAATTATTTTCTCTACTTAGTCAAACCCGCAGTGGTTTAATTCACTTGCACCTACCTCTACTAATAGACCTGAGTGCGCATCTCCCTATATAGCCACCACCATCCTGGCGGGTTCTAGAAACTTGGGAATCGCCGCACTTTCCAATTCCTCATCTCTATTCCGTCCAGGTTCCATATGTCTCACCCTGGATAGGGCAACGGCATGAGCGTTCTCTGCTCCCCTCTTATACGTGATTCTATACCGAAACTTCACCATTCTGGCCATCCATCGTTGTTCCAGGGCCCCTAGCTTCGCATTTTCCAGATGGGCCAAAGGATTGTTATCGGTGCATACTAGAACTTCGGACCCAGACAAATATTCCGTGAACCTCTCTGTCATGGCACACATCAATGCCAGCAGCTCCACCTTGAAGGAACTGTACAGTAATTGTCCGGATTATGTTCGGAATTGTGAAGGGACCGACTTGCATAAGTGATCACTCTCTCCCGCCCTGTATCTGCGAAAAAACACAGCCCCATGTCCATGCAAACTCCCGTCGGTGTGGAGAATAAACGGTTGAGAAAAGTCCACATAGGCCAACACAGGAGCTTCCATCAATGCCTTTTTCAGGTCTAGAAAGGCTTCCTCCTGATGTTCTTCCCAGCAAATCTTCCAGTTCTTTGCGCCTGAGGGCGCTCCTTTCAACAGTTCCAGCAGCGGTCTGGTTCAGCGAGCAAAGTTTTTCACAAAGCGGCGGTAATACCCAGTCAGTCCTAGAAATGCTGAAACATCTTTCACTGTCTCTGGAGTGGGCCAATCCTGTATCACAGCGATCTCTCAAGAGGGCTTTACCCCTTCTACAGACACCACATGACCCAGGTACTCAATCTGAGAGCGAAACAGATGACATTTTTGAGGTTTCACCTTCAATCTGTGTTTCTGCAAGCGACTCAACACTTGTTCAAGACGTTGTAGATGTTCCTCAAATGAAGCAGCGGAGACTATGATATCGTCTAAATAAATCAGCGTAGCTTCGAAAATCAGATTACCGAGGCACTTTTCCACGAGAGGCTGAAAAGTTCCGGTGGCATTAGCCAAGCCGAATGGCATCCGCTTGAATTCGAATAAGCCCATGGGCAGAATGAAGGCAATCTTTGCTCGATCCCGTTCTGACATCAGTACTTGCCAATAGCCGCTGGCGAGAGCTAACGTCAAAAAGAATTTAGCCTTTCCGAGTGCGGACAGAGACTCCTCAATCCTGGGTAGTGGATATGAATCTTTCACAGTACAGGCGTTAAGTTTCCGATAATCCACACAAAAACGCAGAGTCCCGTCTTTCTTCCGTACCAAAACTATTGGGGCAGCTCAGGGACTTTGACTCTCTCTGAAGACATCTTTCTGCAGCATCTGACCCAGCATACTCTTCAGCTCCTGAGACAGCTGTGGTGGAATTTGTCGATAGCGTTCTCTTATGGGCGCCATATTTTCCTTGGGTATCTCGTGTGTGATGGCTGTGATGCAGCCAAAGACGTCTTCATGACAAGCAAACACGTTCCTACATCGTTCCAATAGAGCTTTCACCTGCTGCATCTGTTCCTGAGTGAGTTCAGTCAATTTGGCTCATATTTGTTCTAGAATAATTCGCCCCTCTTGAATATACTGAGGCTCCGGTGTCACAGAAGAATTCTCTGTCACGGTCCAGGGGTCTTTTTGGTGTACTTTCAACTGCATGGTTTGAGGTGGCATTATCTCTTCAGGCATGCCCATAACCGGGGCCAATTCACATCTGGAACAAACTGTGCTGTCCTGGTCTTCTAGATTAACACAACATATGGGTACTGCCCCATCTCGCACAGTGGCCAACATACGGGCTACCAAAAATCCCAAGGGAAGTTGCTCTGAAAAGGAAGGCTCAATTTGAATCTCCACTCCCTCCAAAGGGATGCAAGCTCGGACGGGCAGAGTGAGTACCGTTTGCCTTGGGGGCAAAACAAGTTTGGTAGAGGAAGGCATGATCACTTTTCCTAACGCTCCTCCATCATGGTACGACTCTTGCGCTTGAGCCACATGAACCAACTGTTGGAATATTCTTCTCTGGGGAGTGTGTGGACTCCACTGCTTCAGGGTCTCATTGTAAGGCTCGTTAAGAAGATTTCCAAATTCTTTTAAGATGTTCATTCCCAGAGTGACTACGTGTCCACTGCTCACTTCTCCCCAGGTTAGCACCACACCCTTACGTCCCAGATCCTTGCCACACATGGAACTCTACATCCCCGCCACCCCTAAGAACGGAATGGGCAATTGGTTAGCAGCCATCAACTTTAACACTGGGCCCAACTCAGGTTGTCTGAATTCAGGAAAATGTTGCCAAAATAGGCCTCTGGCATCATTGTTACCTGTGAGCCTGTATCCACCAGGCAGCGTGCTACATGACCATAACACTCAGCCCAGACAAGAGGGCACATAGACACTAGATTTATGGGACTTTCACTACTCCTTCGCATCTGCTCTGGCTCCGGGCGGCATCCCCCGACTCGGAGCCCTCTAGTTTAACAGACGACAGGGCTAAATTCTTCCCCGACGTGTACACTCCCGTGCTATATGTCCGTTCCCGCCACAGTTAAAGCAAGTGAGGTGTCTTTGTTGATGGAACATTCTGGAATTGCGGCAAGACTCTGGGCCTCCATTGGCCCCTGAAGTATTTGCAACGGCCTGAGTCTTCTTCTTAACGTCAGCCAACTCTCCTTTAAGGTTCAGCAGTTCTTTCCATAATTCTTCGACCCATTGGGGTTCAGTGTTTGTATTCATGGACACTTCTACGCCCCGGACCTTCCCACCGGGCCTGTCACTCCCTGCTCCTGTTCACGCATGCGCGCTTCGCTTCCTATCTCAGAAAAAGTCAAGCGAGGATTCACCTGCACGTACTCTCGCAGGGCCTGTTTAGTCAGCGCATCTCGCAAGCCCGTCACTAAAAGGTCTCGCAGCATTCCGTCCGTAGGGCCTACGCTAATGCCATCTTTTCTAACAATCGCAGTATGTAACTCCTGCAATGCGTTCATGTACTGCGTCACAGTCTCCTATTCCCTCTGCATGCGGCTAAAGAGACGCGTCCTCAGTTCCTCTTCATCAGTGGGATCTTCATGGATCTCTTCCAAAATTTGGAGCACCTTGTTAAAGGTGTCTCGCTCCCTGGGGGCCCGTAACATAACTGAGTCTCTAGCTTCTCTGTCTAATGCCATAATAGCCACCTCAGCTTCTATTGCAGGGGTCATGGGGTGCATCCTCATCATGCCCCGTATGCATTCAGTCCAGCTCCACAACATGGTCTTGTTACCCGTGAATTTTGGCAAATTATTTAACATTGCCCCGAGCGAGATAATGGACCTTGGGCCACCTCCAACTGCTTGATCTGCCGCCTCCATGCTGATAGACTGCTTCCTGCCGACTACGCCAAATGTAAGGTACTAGCAGGAACGCGGGATGCAGTGACAAGCAGGAGACAGAGCAAGAGTTAACGGGTTCTTTATGCAGAACAATCTAAACAGTAAATGCTCCACGTAGGGAGTGCGAGCGTATGGAGATATACAAATGCAGGAAGGGTAAATGGTGGGGGGTGCGACGTTAACAGCAGAAAGAAAACAAATCAACTTATCAGTCTGTGGCTCCCGGACGAAAGTGGTTAGAAGATCCCACGATGGCGGCGTAAGTGGCGTGAGATGTCTCTGAAGCGGTCCCGGATGAAGTTGATGCACTGTCTCTGTACCGAAGCAGCGTATCCTGGCCTTTCCAGACGAGGTCTCCCGGGCCTGGAACATAGTGCTGTACGAGAGGTTGATGATGGCACAGCAAATGACACACAAAGTCTCGAGGTGGAGGCCACAGCAGAGTCTGCAGAATCAGCGTGTACCACGAGGTCAGTACTGTGTCGTCTGTCGGATACCATGAAGAGTGATGACTAGTAAGGGCTCTCGCATTCGGAAGACTGCAGGGTATTCAGCTCTGTCTGTGCACAGTCTGCATGCGCAGGGGAGGACAGGTTGCAGAGTGGGCCTGCTGGTTGACATGGATCAGCGGAGACGGACTCAACCTTCTCCTCACGTGTACACAGTCTTCCTGCCAGAAGCCTTGTTTTTGCGCTCTCAGTCATTTTTTTGTCCAATCCGCCCCCTACAGTCAGGTGCAAAGGTCTGCTCCGGTCATAAAGTCCTTCCCCTGGCAACAATGGTGACAGCCCCGACAGTTCCAGCCCGGACATGCAGGAAGCAGCCCTCGCCCGGTCCATCTTCCTACATATGCAGCGTGTAAGCACACGTTCATACAGGTGACTGAAGAGAAAAATAGACATAACATAATGATTGAATTCCCTGCAGTAAATAAATAAATAGCATAGTACATGAAAATAATATAGGTTACTTAGTTAACATGCTTGTTTGATTAAAAAAAAATTCAAAAACCATCCCACCACTTCATGGTGACCCTAATTGGTACAGCCCTAACTAATATTAAAAACATTACTGTTTGTCCACATGCATGTGGATAAGGGCTCAGGAGGACTGGGCCCAGCTAGTAGACACATTGCCATGGGAAACCACATCAATATAATGCTGAGCTCAAAGAAAAAGTAGGCCACCCCTTTATATGCACACTAGCTGAAAAGCCCGGCGTTTGCCCGGGCATAGTATCCCCTGTATATACTATATACCTGTATGTCATCTCCTTTTGTATATAGTATATACACCTGTGTGTAATCTCCTCCTGTATATAGTATATACCTGTATGTCATCTCCCCTATATATAATATATACCTGTACGTCTCGCAGGTTCCCTCCAGTCTGTACGTGGTGGAGGAGCAGTATCTGCTGAGACGTTTCAGTGGCCCTTGAAAAAGCAGCTCTTGCCTCCCTTTCTTCCATTTCTGTACTCATTTCTTCTTTCTGTAAGTCTTGCTCATTGAGGTGTAATACAGCTTTTCCCTTAATGGAGTTTTACACATAGCGAGATCGCTAGCGATATCGCTAAAGCGTCACCGATTTTGTGATGCAACAGCGATATCGCTAGCAATCTTGCTTTACATGACACGTACCTGCGACCGCCCCCTCGGGCCATTTTTCCTCATTGGTGTCCCGCTGGCGCCGACTAGCGACGCATGGACGCAGGCGGAAGTTGTCATCATCGCTGCGGTGTGACAGGTAAGAGCGACCACCGATGGATCGCTTATCGCTGCTGTGTCGCTGGTGAGATCTGCCTGTTTGGCAGCTCACTAGCGACCATTTAGTGATACACCAGCAATCCTGACCAGGTCGTATCATTGTCGGGATTGCTGGTGCATCGCTAAATGTAACGGAACCCTTAGAGAAAGCAGATTTCAACCTTGAGTGAGGGAGTGTAATACCATTTAGTTAGAAATTGTAAAGAAGGACTAATTTAGAGTGGCATTAGTTGTAGCTGTATAAATAAGTTTAAAGCGAACCAGGCATTGTCAGGTTGACGCTGTTACACTGATTAAAATTATACCTGGGTTGGAGAAATCAGTCTTGTGTTTCTTTTTTCAATCTGTGTTTGAATTTTTGAGTTAATGAGATTCTTTATGCCAGACAAAGAGAAGTTCCTTATTTTGGGCTCCCCCTGCAGTCTGTGTCACAGGGTGGTCTGTGTCGGCACGGTAATAAATTGTGTTATTTCCAGCTTTACAGAAGAACGATAACACCATAGAAATGATAAGAATAATAGACCTCAGTTACAACAACTGTCTACAAGGAAAACTGTTGCTCATAGCAACCAATCACAGTACAGCTTTCATCTTTTAAACAGCTCTGGTGAAATAAAAGATGCTTAGTGATTGGTTGCTATGGGCAACACAGGCAGTGTAACCTGTTGTGGTCAAGAACATGTGCCTATGAAATATATATATTAGATATTTATTATATCTAATATATAAAGCTCAAAGTGTGTATGTATGTATGTATAAAACATCTTGGTGGCAGAAAAGATGCCAATTGGCAAGAAGCCAAAAATCCCCAACAAGGGAAACAAAATGCCCGCTCGAGCAAGACATGTATATAAGGAGAAAAAAAAGCTATTAGGGGTGTGGCCTGGCTTCTGCCACATGAAGAAGCAAGAGTCCTAAGCTCCCACAGAAACCCCACTAAAAAGCGTCAAAAGCGACTCTGAGACCCATTACTGGCTAGGATTAGCCTTCTACCTAAAGCCTAACTCACAGGGCTTAATCGGAGACCAAATTCAGATCTCTAGGCTAAAAAGATCTTGTGATAAGAAGATCTGAACATTTTGAGCTGGGAGACCTCATGGTCACGCCGCCATCTTAGACCCCGGATGTACTGTGACCTGCGGCAGAAAACAGAGGAAGAAACTGTCTGTTCTTCCCCGGCTACCAGGAGGTCCCTCGCCTGTCAGCTGAAGAGCGGTTGGGACCTAGGATTTTGGGGCCGCAGCTGCAGAGTGGTCTTCTGGGGAGGTTGCGGTGTCTCATGCGCCGCCGGTTTCACAGCCGGAGCTCCTGCATCTACACATCAGTACTCTGCCAATCGCAATCAGAGCAGGGACCGGAGTCTGTCAGCGATCGCTCCGGGGACTTACCCGGATCACTGCTGAGGAAACTGCTGTGAAGGACAGACCCACCGGAGGACACTGCGACTGGTCACGTGGAAGCGCCGGTGGAGAGGAGACGTGGGCCACTTCTACCCCCTGCAGCGTCGGGGGACGGAGACCGGAGTATGGGCTCCTGATCACCGAAACTGCATCACCAATCTGAAGCACAGTAGCGACACAGTAGTGTCAGCACCCTCCCTACAAATAGGGGTACAAGGTAAGCCCGGCAACGGGATTCCCCTACGGACTATAACACTGCAAATATAGAGAGGGGGTGTACCCTGGACTGGCCAGCGAGTGACTTTGCTGTGGAGTTTGATATAAACTATAATCGGGAAATCACTTCCCCAGCATTAACATATGAGAGGGAGACGGGGTTACTGCTTAAGCGAGGGGCATGTTGTGGAATATCACAAAGTGTAACCTACACAGTTCAAGGTCCAAGAGACTGGGAGTCAAATTATAGAATTATAGACTGCAGAGCGCAATTTTTACATAAAGTGGACGGGAGGTGCTATAGGTGAAATTGCCGTTTATTGAGGGACAGAGAGCAACGCTGTGGAATATAAAGTAGTCATTGTGGATTGATAATAAATCTCTAAGGTATATAGTACCCATAATAAAGTCTGGACTAGTACCTCCTCTCAACGCAACTGCTCCACCTAGTGGATAAATAAATATTTCTCTGTGACAATTGAGAATTTGAGGATAATAGCTTTATTCCTTCTTAGCTTTGGCATTTAAAGAGGTAGTTCCAAACTTGAGTTATATGTGACTTACACGGAGGGTGTCCATCCTGTCGCTCTAGTTATTTAAAACCGGGAACCTGTCTACTGAAATTGGGAGACCCAATTTAAATAGCTTGCTTATACACCAAATTTCCCAAATGGAACAAAAGTCTGATAACAAAAAATCATTACAAAGCCAAAGAAAAACCTCCGCATCTTATTCCAGATCAAATACAGATATTCCCAACCAGCTGAGCCCAATTAAACTTAGATCTCCCCAAAAAGCTGATGACTATAAGACTCATAAAATAACAACACAATCAAATGGTGCTAAATCCACCTTCCAAAATACCACTCCAGTTACTAGAAGTAAAAACCCTCCTTCTTCGATGACTTCCTCCTCTGCACCGAATCAGCTGATGGATACTTCCGTCTCGACTAAGAGAAGTGCTCCAGAAGAGGAGAGAAATTCGGAATCAGAAAATAAAAATAAAAAAGATCGACCTGAATCTGAACCAATGGCTCCAAAAATGAGCCACGAGGAGATATTCTTTCAAAAAATAACTTCACTAATTGACGAAAAATTAAATACGGGCATCGCTAAATATAACGCCGCTTTCGAGGAGGTTTGCAGAGGTTTTACCCAAAAACTAGAAATTTATGAATCCAAAATAATCGACCTTGAGAAGAAGACAGAATCACTAATCAGTCAAAACATCGTTCTAAAAAAAGAAGTTAACGATATCAGAACCAAAATGGCTGACTTAGGCTAGTTTCACACTTGCTTTTTTTTGCAGCGCGTTTTTCCCGCAAAAAAACGCATTGAAAAAACGCATACAAAAGCATACAACTGCTGCGTTTTTTTCAAGCATTTTTATGAGCATGCATGAAAAAAACGCAGCGTTTTTATGCGTTTGTATGCGTTTTTAGTGCGTTTTTACCGCGTTTGCGTTTTTTTCCAACATTAGGTGGCCCCTCACACTAACCCAAACCATGACTTTACTAACCCTAACCCTGACCCTAACCCTAACCCTAACCCTGACCCTAACCCTAACCCTAACCCTGACCCTAACCCTTAACCAAATCATACTTAACCCTAACCCAAACCCTAAACCCTAACTAACCCTAACCCTAACCCTAACCCTAACCCTGACCCTAACCCTAACCCTGACCCTAACCCTAACCCTAAACCTGACCCTAACCCTTAACCAAATCATACTTAACCCTAACCCAAACCCTAAACCCTAACTAACCCTAACCCTAACCCTAACCCTGACCCTAACCCTAACCCTAACCCTAACCCTGACCCTAACCCTAACCCTGACCCTAACCCTTAACAAAACCATACTTAACCCTAACCCTGACCCTAACCCTAACCCTGACCCTAACCCTAACCCTAACCCTAACCCTGACCCTAACCCTAACCCTGACCCTAACCCTTAACCAAACCATACTTAACCCTAATCCTGACCCTAACCCTGACCCTAACCCTTAACAAAACCATACTTAACCCTAACCCTGACCCTAACCCTAACCCTAACCCTGACCCTAACCCTAACCCTAACCCTGACCCTAACCCTTAACCAAACCATACTTAACCCTAATCCTGACCCTAACCCTGACCCTAACCCTTAACCAAACCATACTTAACCCTAACCCTGACCCAAACCCCAACCCTAACCCTGACCCTGACCCTAACCCTAACCCTAAACCCCCTTAACTAACCCTAACTCTAACCCAAACCCCTAAATTCCATGGTTAAAAAAAAAAACGCATATGCAAAAAAACGCATACATGAGCATGCCAGTGCGCACATATGCGCATCCATAGGCTATAATGGCCATTTTTAGCGCAAAACGTGCGCATATGTGCGCATGCGCTTTTTTGCAGGGCCAAAAAATGCAACATGCTGCGTCTGGAAAATACAAACGCACACCCCAAAAAAACGCAGCGCATGAAAATCGCATACATGCGCTTACAAGCGCGCAGGTATGCGCACCCATGTTAAATATAGGGGAAAAAACGCATGCGCACATATGCGTTTTTTTCCAGCGCTAAAAAACGCAAATGTGAAACCAGCCTTAGAGGACAGGAGCCGGAGAAATAATTTGAAAATCAGAGGTATCCCCGAAGAAGTAAGCCAATCAGAACTACCAGATTTTGTCAAAACTATTTTCAAAAAAACAATACCAAACCTTAATACCCTAGACCTGTGCATTGACAGAATACATAGACTTCCTAAACCCAAAGGCATCACAGCAGACAAACCAAGGGATACGATCCTTCGTCTGCATTTCTTTACCACCAAGGAAAAGATACAGAATTATGTCAAAGCCAAGGGCTCGCTCCCGGAACCTTACCACCAACTAAAAATATTTACAGATCTTTCAAAACATACTCTGGATTCCCGCAGATCCTTCAAGCCTTTAACAGATATTTTAAGAGGCAAAAACATCCAGTACAGATGGGGATTTCCTACTAAACTGATGTTCAACCATAGAGATAAATTCGTAGTGATTAATTCTTTGGAAGAAGGCATGGCTCTATTTAAATCTCATCCCTGATCTGACTTTAATGAATTAAAGAGACCTTGGAAAAGTCAGAGCAATCGTCTCAATAACCATGGGGTAAAAAACGGAGAACTTTCTTCTTTTTTCACGAACTTTTCCCCCAACAGGTCGAGACTTCCTCAGGGAAAAGACCTAGAATTGAATTTCTTGCTCATACCAGTCATACTGTACTGTATTTGATAAATACGTTTGTTTCTGATTGTTGAAATTTTCTCTGTTTCTCTTTTGGTGTTCCTTTAGCTCCTTTAACACTTCGAATTGTGCAGCTGAAATGTATGTCCTACAATGTCAGAGGTCTTAATAGCCCATGGAAGAGATACACACTGTGGAAAGAAATTAAGAATTCACACGCAGACGTCGTCTGCATCCAGGAGTCGAAATTTAAAAAAGGTAACCATCCAAATTTCACCCACAGGGACTTTCTACATTCTTTCTCAGCCTCATCTCCCAAAAAAAAAGTAGGAGTGATCACGTTGATAAAAAACACAGTGCCATTCCATCTTATAGAGGAGGTGGTGGACCCCGCTGGCAGGTACCATGTTTTGGTGTGCGAAATCAATTCGACTCAATGTACAATTGTCAATGTGTACTGCCCTAATACAAAACAACTGAGTTTTCTCAACAAAGTGATGAGGAAAGTCCAGTTAAAAAAGAGGGGCAATTTGTTCATTCTGGGAGACTTTAACATGGTTCCTGACGGAGTCTTGGACTCCACTTCTCCAACTCGCCAATTATCGGGTAATCTCAGTAAATGGATTCAAAATAACGAGCTATATGACACATACAGATGTCTGAATTCCTCATCCAGAGAATATTCACACTTCTCAGCGGCACATAAAACTTCTGCGAGAATAGATTTACTTCTCAGACATTTTCACTCTCACTAAAATAAAAAACTCATCCATACTAGACAGATCAATCTCGGACCACTCTCCCATTCTGTCAGAAATTTGGGTTGGCCCATTCTTTAAAAATTCCACAGTATGGAGGTGCAATAACTTTCTACTGAACATTCCAGAATATAGAAACGAAATTGTCACGACATTAAAACAATACTTTAAAGAAAACGACACAGGGGAAATGAACCCACTTACAGTCTGGTGTGCACATAAGGCGGTAATAAGAGGGAAACTGATCCAAATTACAGCAAGACATAATGCAAAAAAAAGAGAAAAAATTAAAACTATACAAAAACAAATAAATTCAAAGGAAAATGATCTCTCTAAGACTAACATAAAATCTCAGCAAATTTACAGGGAAATACTTAACTTGAGACAAGAATTAAATAGGGCTATTCTCGACGACTTTGATAAAATAGTTAAAATATCAAAATTTAAAGTATACTCTGAAACGAACAAGCCAACGAGATTCATGATGTCCAAACTGAAGAGGGAGAGAATCCGTAGCAGAATATACAAAATAAAAAATGCAGCCGGAGATATAAAACATCACCCAACCGATATTGTAGAGGAATTCGCATCTTACTATGGGAAACTATATAACCTAAAGAACGTAACTCCTCAACCAGACCCCCAAAAAATAAATGAGTTTATTAAGAAACTACAACTTCCTAAAATCAATCCTCCAGACCTATCACAACTTAACTCACCTATACCAATTTCAGAAATTATAGAAACGGTAAACTCACTAAAACTACAAAAATCACCGGGCCCAGACGGACTAACAAATGAATACTTCAAAAACTTTGCAGACGTACTCGTCCCGTATATGGCTAAAATTTTCAATCAAGTTTCGGAGGGTGGCTCTTTTCCGGGGGAGATGTTGGAGGCAATTCTCATTGTGATACCCAAGACATTAAATAACCTAGAAGAAGTGAAAAATTTTCGCCCAATTTCCCTGATAAATTCAGATATAAAAATTTTTTCCAAAATACTAGCTACAAGACTAAAGGGAATACTACCAAAACTAATCAATGATGATCAATCAGGCTTCATTGAAGGCAGACAAACTTCTGATAGCACTAGGAGACTTGTCAACATTATTAACAGAATTAACTCTACCCGAACTCCTTCAATACTCCTAACACTTGATGCCGAAAAGGCGTTCGACAGGGTCAATTGGTCATACCTAAAAACTGTTCTCCTAAATTTTGGTTTCAACAACAAATGGATAGAATTGGTGTTCACCCTATACTCCCAACCAAGCGCCAAAATTTACATAAATAACAACTTATCCAGATCATTTTATATAAATAATGGGACAAGACAAGGGTGCCCCCTCTCGCCACTGCTGTTCGCCTTGGCGATAGAACCTTTAGCCGAAGCAATTCGCATAAACGAAAAAATCACAGGGATCAACACTCCATCTAAACAATTCAAAATAAGCCTGTTTGCAGACGATATGCTGCTCTCACTCACAAACCCGACACAATCCATTGCAACACTGCTCGAGATAATAGAGGAATTTTCACAAATATCAAACTTTAAAATTAACAATAGTAAATCGAAAATCTTGCAATTCTACCTTTCAGATACTACAATAAACTCTATTAAAAATATTTCAGAGTTTGGTTGGGAGGAGGACCAAATATCACACCTGGGGATTGTGTTCAAAAAAACATTACGCAATACAGTTAAAGCAAATTGCGAGACTTTTCTAGCCACTATCACAAATGACCTCCAACCCTGGAAAAACATAGGCCTGTCGTGGGTGGGCAGAGTGCTAGCAATAAAAACAGTGATACTCCCGAAACTTTTATACATTTTTAGGGCTCTCCCTCTTTCCTTTCCAATAACATTCTTTAATAACTGCAACAAAAAAATCTTCTCCTTTGTCTGGGGAGAGAAGAGAGCTAGAGTAGACAGAACAATTCTCTATAAACATAAATATAATGGAGGAATGGGGATTCCAAACATTCTAACTTACTACCATGCCATTCTTATCAAACAAAGCCAATATTGGATGAGTGAGACTGCCGAACCATCTTGGAGGATGCTAGAGAGAGACCATAGTCCCTCAAACCCACTCAAAAATCTTCTCCTCAATCATATATTCCATATAAAAAGATATAGACTAAATCACCCAATTTTTCTGGCGATTACCCAAGCTTGGGATCATTTGGCCTCACCGAACAAAGCTGAGAAGCCAAAACTGAAAGAAAATTTCCCAATATCCCTGATCGCGTCTATTTACGGATTTACTGTGCCTGAAATATTGTCAAAAAATGGCATTCGAAAGTTGGGAGACATTCTTGTAATGGATAAATTACTCAGTTTTTCCGAGATTAGAAACAAATTCAACCTACCCTTCTCAGACTTTATGCAATATTGCATAATCAAGGAGTATATACAAAAATTTGTCAGCTTGGTCCCTCCGAAAACAGAGGTGGTTCACCTTCTTCTAAATAATCCAAACCATAAAATTTTCTGGAGCACTAAATTCCTTTGCAGCTCTCTCAATAAAGATGGCGTCTTCACAAAAAACAAATATATGTTCAAGTGGGAGAAAGACTTCCAGTTCTGCGCAACAAAAGGTCAATGGGAAAAGGCAATAAGAGACTCATACTCTTCCAACATATCAATACTACTTCACGAATCATTCTACAAAATATTAACAAGATGGTACCTAACTCCTTCTAGAATATCACATTTCAAAACAGATTCATCCCCATTGTGTTGGAGGGGGTGCGGGCTCAAGGGAGATCTGAAACATATTTTCTGGTCCTGCCCAGCTCTCACAGAATTATGGAATAAGATTTCCATATATATTGGTGAACTTCTCGACAAGAACTTTACACTTTCCCCTCAAACAGCTTTTTTTCCCTTGGGCTTGGAAGAGGTACATTACTCAACTAAAAAAGTCATAATACACCTTTTACTGATAACTAAAAATATGATAGCCTCCTTCTGGAGAAGAACTGACATACCAAGATTTTCTGACATTGTGGATAGACTAAAGACGCATAATACCTTAGACCTAAAATTCTCAATAGCAAATGGATGCTTGCATAAATATGACAATAAATGGAGCATATGGAACACTAAATACCAAGATTTAGTTTAGTTTAGCTAAGACTTTTCTTGTTAATAAGTTTTTTTTCTTACTCTTAAACTAAAAGTAGCTTTCCAGCTATTTTCGATGTACATAGTTTGAACATGGAAATTCAAAGAAGATTATCTTACTAAGACAGATAAATTTTTTTGTAGTAGATATACAAATATGTACAGCTCTGTCTATGTTACTATCAAAACTCCTTTCTTTCCCTTCCCTACTCCTATCCCTTCCCTTCCCCCCTTTCCCTACTTACCAATGTGAATTACTACATAAACAAAGAGCATGTTTGTAAATTCTGCTAAAATACCTAATAAAAATATTTGAAATAAAGAAAAAAAAGCTATTAGGCAAAAAAGTCTAAAAAGGTATCATTTTATTGAATAAATAATCAGGACTTACAATAATTACATGCATAAAAAAGATGAGACCGTAGCAAGATAATCCAGGTGCGTCACAGGGAGGATATCGATGCCCAAATATGCATTAATACCAAAAACCAATAAAGGGTTAACAGCCAATATATATCCTAAAAGAAGGTATAAATGCATGGGGAGAACTCAGAAAGGTGATTGGTCTTAGTATATGTGGCCATTGGCATATGAGCCATAGACTAGTAGCAATATGCATATGCTAGTAAACGCTATAATAAGCTATCTGCACTAAAAAAAGTCTCATAAGAACCTATGCCAAAAAAAGACCAGATGAAGAGAAACTCACCAGTGGTGTTAAGGGCAGCGGACAAGACCCCAGGACCGGGTAAAGAACCCCAACGCACGTTTCGCGTGCTCACCGCTTTCTTCCAATTCACCAAACAATTTTGCCCCTATCTACATACTGGGGAAAAAGTGTGTGCGCATCAAGCCCCGCCCCTCATTATGATGTCATAATGCCCCTATTTGCATAATGGGGAAACAGTGTGTGCATATCAAGCCCTGCCCCTCATTATGATGTCACAATGGTTGCCATGGCGACGTTGATGTCATTATAGGTTGCAAGCCCCGCCGCTCATTAAGATGTCATAATAGTTGACTATGGGATGCAGGATGTGTGATGGGTATATGGGCACTGGACTATGGGATGGAGGATATGTATGACGGGTATATGGGCACGGGACTATGGGATGGCGGATATGTTTATGGGCACAGGACTATGGGATGGAGGATGTGTGATGGGTATATGGGCACTGGACTATGGGATGGAGGATATGTATGATGGGTATATGGGCACGGGACTATGAGATGGCGGATATGTATGATGGGTATATGGACACGGGACTATGGGATGGAGGATATGTATGATGGGTATATGGGCATGGGACTATGAGATGAAGGATGTGTGATGGGTATATGGGCACTCGACTATGGGATGGCAAATATGTATGATGGGTATATGGGCATGGGACTATGGGATGGAGAATATATATGATGGGTATATGGGCATGGGACTATGGGATGGAGGATGTGTGATGGGTATATGGGCACTCGACTATGGGATGGAGGATATGTATGATGGGTATATGGGCATGGGCCTATGGGATCGTGGATATGTATGATGGGTATATGGGCACGGGACTATGGGATGGAGGATAATTATAATTTGCTATAACTAACCACAGTTAGTTACTATGCCCGGGCAGCGCCGGGCTCTTCAGCTAGTATTAGATATATAAAAAAACAAAAACAAAATACAAAACAAATATCCTGGAATAAAAAAGTAAAAAATATATTGCAAAATTTGCATGAAGGTAGTAATAATAGTAATAATAAGGGTATTTAGTAAACATAATTTTGATCAAAATAATGTAGAAGCCATCCCGCCACGTCAAGGCAACCCTTGTGGGACAGTCCTAACTCTTGTTTTAAATACAAGAGTTAGGACTGTCCCACAAGGGTTGCCTTGACTTGGCGGGATGGCTTCTACATTATTTTGATCAAAACTATGTTAACTAAATACCCTTATTATTACTATTATTACTACCTTCATGCAAATGTTGCAATATATATTTTTTACTTTTTTATTCCAGGATATTTGTTTTGCGTTTTGTTTTTGGTTTTCTCTGTGTAAAGGTCATATGTTCATATGCAATTACAATTTGCATGCACATTAATTTACTTTTTCTGCTCAGACCCAGTTTCTCATTTGTTTCATTGTGCATTCTGTGCATATATGGGCGTGACCGCCCTGTTTCTGAGTTGGAAAATCCATCCTGTCTGGCCTATACTATTACTGGTGGTTCAGTCCCTCTGTCCTTGTTCACATTTACGTCACTTGACAAGTGGAAAGGTTTTAAATACAAGAGTTAGGACTGTCCCACAAGGGTTGCCTTGACTTGGCGGGATGGCTTCTACATTATTTTGATCAAAATTATGTTAACTAAATACCCTTATTATTACTATTATTACTACCTTCGTGCAAATTTTGAAATATATTTTTTACTTTTTTATTCCAGGATATTTGTTTTGTGTTTTGTTTTTGCTTTTCTCTGTGTAAAGGTCATGTGTTCATATGCAATTACAATTTGCATGCACATTAATTTACTTTTTCTGCTCAGACCCAGTTTCTCTTTAGTATTAGATATATGTGTATATTAGATATTTATTATACGGGGCTTTGTGTGTGGAGTGAGTGTGGCTACGTGGAGTGGGCGGGGCTATGTGGAGTGGGCGTGGCTTGACACACACTCACACACACATACATACACTCACTCACTTTTAAACAGTACTAGCTGAAGAGCCCGGCGCTGCCCGGGCATAGTAACTAACTACGGTTAGTTATAACAAATTATAATGATTAAATCTATATATATATATAGCTGAGTGTATAGCCCCACTCACTATAATATCCCACATCATCCCATCAGCCAGAGCTACCGGACTACTACCCCTAATATCCCACATCATCCTGTCAGCCAGAGCTACTGGACTACTAATATCCCACATCATCCCATCAGCCAGAGCCACTGGACTTCTACCCCTAATATCCCACATCATCCTGACAGCCAGAGCCACCGGATAGCTACCACTAATATCTCACATCATCCCGTCAGAGCCACCGGACTACTACCCCTAATATCCCACATCATCCCGACAGCCAAAGCCACCGGACTACTACCCCTAATGTCCCACATCATCCCGTCAGCCTGGGGTCAGAGCCAGAGCGCTGAGTGGAATGGTCCTAACTTCCATGCCCGGGATCCCTTTAAGAGAGGCCTGGCATCAGAACCAGAGCACTGAACCACAGGGCTGAGGGATGAGGGATTTGCCCTGACTTCCATACTGGAGATCCCTTTAAGAGAGCCTGGGGTCAGTACCAAAGTGCAGATTGGATTTGCCCTCACTTCCATACCGGGGATCCCTGTAAAAGGAGCCTTGGGTGAGAACCAGAGCGCTGAGTGGATTTGCCCTAACTTCCATACCGGGGATCCCTTTAAGAAAGCCTGGGATCAGAACCAGAGCGCTGAGGGATTTGCCCTAACTTCCATACAGAAGATCCCTTTAAGAAAGCCTGGGGTCAGTACCAGAGCACTTGAAGGCAATTGCCCTGACTTCCATACCAAGGATCCCTTTAAGAGAGGCATGGGGTCAGAACCAAAGCGCTGGATGGATTTGCCCTGCCTTCCATACCGGAGATCCCTTTAAGAAAGGCCTGGGGTCAGTACCAAAACACTGAGTGCATTTGCCCTAACTTGCATACCAATGATCCATGGGAGGGGGGATTCATTTCTGTCATGTGCTCTGTGCTTCTGTCTGGGAGGCAGACAATGGCTGGGGCCTTATGTTCCCAGGGATGCTAGATTTTTCCCACCATGTCAGTGTCTGCTGAGATGTTGTCAAGTGGGAAAACTTGCTCATAGCAACCAATCACAGCTCAGCTTCTTTTAACCAGCTCTGGTGAAATGAGAGATGCTTAGTGATTGGTTGCAAGGAAAACTGTTGCTCATAGCAACCAATCACAGCTCAACATGTTTTGAACAGCTCTGGTAAAATGAAAGATGCTTTGTGATTGGTTGGTGATACAAACATACAGTACAAACCAAAAGTTTGGACACACCTTCCCATTCAAAGAGTTTTCTTTATTTTCATGACTATGAAATTTGTAGATTCACTCTGAAGGCATCAAAACTATGAATTAACACATGTGGAATTATATAATTAACAAAAAAGTGTGAAACAACTGAAAATATGTGTTATATTCTAGGTTCTTCAAAGTAGCCACCTTTTGCTTTGATTACAGCTTTGCACACTCTTGGCATTCTCTTGATGAGCTTCAAGAGGTAGTCACCGGAAATGGTCTTCCAACAGTCTTAAAGGAGATCCCAGAGATGCTTAACACTTGTTGGCCCTTTTGCCTTCACTCTGCAGTCCAGCTCACCCCAAACCATCTCGATTGGGTTCAGGTCTGGTGACTGTGGAGGCCAGGTCATCTGGCGTAGCACCCCATCACTCTCCTTCTTGGTCAAATAGCCCTTACACAGCCTGGAGGTGTGTTTCAGGTCATTGTCCTGTTGAAAAATAAATGATGGTCCAACTAAACGCAAACCTGATGGAATAGCATGCCGCTGCAAGATTCTGTGGTAGCCATGCTGGTTCACTATGCCTTCAATTTTGAATAAATCCCCAACAGTGTCACCAGCAAAGCACCCCCACACCATCACACCTCCTCCTCCATGCTTCACGGTGGGAACCAGGCATGTAGAGTCCATCCATTCACCTTTTCTGAGTCACACAAAGACATGGTGGTTGGAACCAAAGATCTCAAATTTGGACTCATCAGACCAAAGCACAGATTTCCACTGGTCTAATGTCCATTCCTTGTGTTCTTTAGCCTAAACAAGCCTCTTCTGCTTGTTGCCTGTCCTTAGCAGTGGTTTCCTAGAAGCTATTTTACCATGAAGGCCTACTGCACAAGGTCTCCTCTTAACAGTTGTTGTAGAGATGTGTCTGCTGCTAGAACTCTGTGTGGCATTGACCTGTCTCTAATCTGAGCTGCTGTTAACCTGCGATTTCTGAGGCTGGAGACTCAGATGAACTTATCCTCCGCAGCAGAAGTGACTCTTGGTCTTCGTTTCCTGGGGCGGTCCTCATGGGAGCCAGTTTCTTTGTAGCGCTTGATGGTTTTTGCCACTGCACTTGGGGACACTTTCAAAGTTTTCCCAATGCTTCAGACTGACTGACCTACATTTCTTAAAGTAATGATGGCCACTCGTTTTTCTTTACTTAGCTGCTTTTTTCTTGCCATAATACAAATTCTAACAGTCTATTCAGTAGGACTATCAGCTGTGTATCCACCAGACTTCTGCACAACACACCTGATGGTCCCAACCCCTTTTAAAAGGCAAAAAATCACACTTATTAAACCTGTGAAGTGAAAACCATTTCCGGTGACTACCTCTTGAAGTTCATCAAGAGAATTCCAAGAATGTGCGAAGCAGTAATCAAAGCAAAAGGTGGCTACTTTGAAGAACCTAGAATATAAGATTTATTTTTAGTTGTTTCACACTTTTTTGTTAATTATGTAATTCCACATGTGTTAATTCGTAGTTTTGGTGCCTTCAGAGTAAATCTACAATTTTCATAGTCATGAAAATAAAGAAAACTCTTTGAATGAGAAGGTGTGTCCAAAATTTTGGTCTGTACTGTACATACATACATTCAGTTTTATATATAGAGATATATAGATGATCCAAAAGACTGAAAAAAAAGTATGAACTGGGATATAAACAGGTGTGCATGCAGCGTTTCAAGCGTACATTCACACTGGCCACTGAACAGAAAAAAAACAAAGACAGAAACATAATGATTGAATACCATGCAGTAAATAAATAAACAGCATAGTACATGAAAATAATATAGGATACTTAGATAACAAGACTGTCCCAATTAGGGTCACCGTGAAGTGGTGAAATGCATTTTTTTTAAATAAAAAAAACATGTTAACTAAGTACCCTATATTATTTTCATGCACTATGCAGATTATTTATTTATTTACTGCAGGGTATTCAATCATTATAATAATAATAATAATCTTTATTTATATAGCGCCAACATATTCCGCAGCGCTTTACAGTTTAACAGTTTCAAAGCACAAGTCATAAGTAACAACGTTAACAATACAGTAATTAAAGCAAAATAAGACGACCCTGCTCGTGAGAGCTTACAATCTACAATGAAGTGGGGGAGATACAAAGTACAGGTGTGTATTTACAGTGCTGTATTTACAATGAAGGTCCAGCCATCTTGAGGGAGTGAGGGATGGATGGAGATAGTGAATGGGCTACACACGCACACTTTCACATAGAATGACTTTGATTAGTGAACGTGATAGGCCGCTCTGAACAAATGTGTTTTGAGGGAGCGCCTGAAACTATGCAAATTGTGGATAGTCCTGATTTCTTGGGGTAGAGCATTCCAGAGGATAGGAGCAGCACGGGAGAAGTCTAGGAGTCGGGAGTGGGAGGTGCGGATTAGTGCAGAGGTTAGTCGAAAGTCGTTTGCAGAGCGCAGCGGTCGGTTAGGCCAATGGAGAGAAATGAGGGAGGAGATGTAGGGGGGTGCTGCACTGTGGAGAGCTTTGTGGGTGAGAACAAGTACTTTAAATTGGATCTTATAATGAATGGGCAGCCAATGTAAGGATTGGCGAAGAGCGGACGCGTCCAAGTGCCGATTAGTCAGATAGATGACCCTGGCTGCTGCATTAAGTATGGACTGGAGAGGGGATAGTCGAGTGACGGGGAGGCCAATTAATAGGGCGTTGCAGTAATCCAGGGGGATTGGATCAATGCTACAGTGAGGGTTTTTGTTGTTTCCATGGTGAGAAAAGGGTGGATTCTAGAGATGTTCTTTAGGTGTAAGCGGCAAGAGCAGGCAAGAGATTGTATATGGCATGTGAAGGAGAGATTGGTGTCAAATATATCACCCAGACAGCGCGCCTGCTGCCGGGGTGTTATTGTGGTACCACCCACGGAGAGGGAAATGTCAGATTTAGGGAGGTTAGTAGACGGCGGGAGCAGAAGAAGTTCAGTTTTGGAGAGGTTGAGTTTCAGATAGAGAGCGGACATGATGTTGGAGACTGCGGACAGACAGTTACTGGCGTTCTGTAGTACAGCGGGGGTAAGGTCGGGGGAAGACGTATATAGTTGTGCCATCAGCATAAAGATGGTACTGAAAGCCAAATCTGCTAATGGTCTGTCCAATTGGGGCCGTGTAGAGAGAGAAAAGAAGGGGGCCAAGGACTGATCCCTGAGGTACCCCGACTGCAAGAGGAAGAGGAGATGACGTGGAGCCAGAGAACAAAACACTGAAAGAGCGGTCAGAGAGATAGGAAGAGAACCAGGAGAGAGCATTGTCCTTAATGCCTAGTGACTGGAGCCTAGAGAGTAGGAGATGGTGGTCAACAGTATCGAAAGATGCAGATAGGTCAAGAAGAATGAGCAGAGAGTGGTCACCGTTACGTTTTGCTGTCAGGTCATTGGTCACTTTGATGAGTGCAGTTTCAGTCGAATGTAGGGAGCGGAAGCTGGACTGTGAAGGGTCTAGAAGGGAGTGAGTGGAGAGGTAACGGGTAAGGTGGGAGTAAACTAGGCGCTCCAAAAGTTTAGAGATGAAGGGGAGATTGGAGACTGGTCTGTAGTTGTTTGTGCAGGATGGGTCGAGAGCGGGTTTCTTTAGTAATGGAGTAACGATGGCGTGTTTGAAGGAGGATGGGAAAATGCCCGAGGAGAGGGAGAGATTAAAGATTGTAGTTAGGTGGGTTGTGACGACTGGAGAGAGAGACTGGAGGAGATGTGAGGGAATGTGGTCGGTAGTGCATGTAGTCAGACGAGAAGAGATGAGTCTGGAGACTTCTTCTGTGATGGGATCAAATGTGGAAAGTGATCCAGGGGAGATGCAGGAAGGGATGGGAGTCACAGCACTTGGTGGTTGGGAGCAGATTTCCTGACGGATATTATCTATTTTTTCTGTAAAGTGGGAGGCCAGGTCATCAGCACAAATGTCTGTGATAGGTGCTTGTGCTTTTGGCCTAAGGAGGGAGTGAAAAGCGTCAAAAAGTTTCTTGGGGTTGTTGGCTAGTGAGGAGATCATGGTGGTGAAGTAGGTCTATTTGGCGAGGTGAAGAGCAACGTTATAGGTTCTTAACATAAATTTGAAGTGGACGAAGTCTAATGGTGTGTGGGTTTTTCTCCATAGGCGTTCAGCACTCCTAGAGCATCGCTGGAGAAGTTGAGTTTGCAATGTGAGCCAGGGCTGTTTTACTCTGTGCTTGGAGGTTCTGAGGGTGAGGGGAGCTACTTGGTCAAGGGTGCTTCTAAGAGTGTCGTTGTAGTGATGAACAGACAGATTAGGACAGGAAAAATAGGAGATTGGGGACAGTGATAAGTGTAGGGAATCTGAAAGTGTCTGAGGGTTAATGGCTTGTAGATTTCTCAATGTGTGGTAGGTAGAAGTGAGCTGGGGTGGGCGAGGATTTGTGAGTGTGAAGGAGAGAATGTTGTGGTCAGAGAGTGGAAGCGGTGAGTTATTTAGGTGGGAGATTGAACAGAGCCGTACGAAGACCAGATCAAGGGTGTTACCGTCCTTGTGTGTCTCAGAGGTTGAAAGCTACGAGAGGCCTAGAGAGGTGGTTAGTGATAGAAGCTGGGATGCAGATGTGGAAGTAGGGCTGTTAATGGGGATGCTGAAGTCTCCCAGGATAAGGGTTGGAAGTTCTGAGGACATGAAGTGCGGCAGCCAGGCTGACAAGTGGTCAACGAAGTGGGTGGATGAGCCTGGGGGTCGGTATATGACCGCTACTCTGAGGAAGTTGGTGGAAGAGCCTGATGGTGTGGACCTCAAAAGGAAGGAATGAGAGTGATGGAACTGGGGGGATGACCTGGAAAGTGCATTGTGGGGACAGGAGTATGCCGACTCCACCACCATGTCTGTTTGTGGGTCTCGGGGAATGAAAGAATTGTAAGCCACCATAGGAAAGGGCAGCAGGAGAGACAGTGTCAGAATCCTTAATCCAGGTTTCAGTGAGGGACAACAGATTAAGAGAGTTGTTCAGAAAGTAGTTGTGTAGGAAAGGAAGCTTGTTACAAACAGACCGTGGATTCCAGAGGGCACAATTAAAAGATGGAGATGAGGGAGTGCAAGTAATATTAATTAGATTATTATGGTTTCGATATGAGGTAGGGTAGGGGTTAAGGTTGGGGGATGGTGGACCAGGGTTGGGGGAGATGTCACCTGAAATCAGTAGGAGTAGGAAGATAAAGAGCAAATAGTTGTTGGAATTGTAAGTAGTTTTTTTCTGCGATGAGTTTGGGCAAGATGGGCTGAGGTTTTTTAGGAAGGTGAGGTGAGTGCATGGGAGCTGTACATGGGAGAGGGAAGTATAGAGGGGCTGATGTGTATGAGTCGTGATGGAGGGTCGTGATGGAGGGGGGATGGGGTGGTGAGTGTGGATGGCAAGGGAACACAGGAGGATAGAAATAAAGCACATGGATAAAAGAGAGAGAAAAGTGTGAGTTACCTGACTCCTGCCCTGACTAACTGCCATGTATAACTGCCGTTTTCTTGATGCTTAGCTTCTGTGATGCTTTGCTTATGGGATGCTTGCGTGCTGCACCCCACACTGCGTGCTTCCGCTTAGGAACTACTACATATATAGGCCACACTACAGGGTCAGGAGAGGGGGATTGTGGGAGCTGGTTGGGTATAATTTGGCAGCTGGGAGCCAGCACACCAGGGGGTGGTTAGATAATCAAAGGCACTAGACCAGGCTGTGTCGATATGCTATAGCACCTTCCACCTGATAAGATCTAGAGAGGCCCCAGTCACGGATCTAAAGCATTAAGTATAAGTATTACATACAGTGCAACAAATGAATTATACCAAAGCTTTAGCAAGCACATTAAAATATGCAGCAAAATGGAAAAGCAGCAGAAGACAGACAGCAAGCAGAAGTATGTAGTTGTACCATTTGGATATATTGCAGCAGAAAATAGAGGTTGCAGAGGTGGGAAGTTGTACCATTCAGGCTGCTTGCTTGTTCTTTTTTCATGTTCCTACACGGTCAGACACCATTTACGCAGTATATAGCAGGGGCACTTTTATAAGATTATCTCAGCACAGGAACATTTTTCTTAAACACATCCAATTGTGGAACTTATTAATATTATAAGATCTATTGATTAAAATAAACTTTGCTTGTGGGACAACCCCCTTAGTTTTAACTATAACTATATAAGGAGAAGATAGAACCACAGAAAATCAGAAAGTACTGGCATTACTTTGAGCAGGTTTATCAAAACCTAACAAATTTTGAATCCCAGAATTAGATTTGAAAATTAAGATTACCCAAATTAACTACTGTTACCTTAAACACTGATTTGTTTTGTTTTTTAATTTGTAATTTTTATTGAAATTTTTTTAAAATTCACAAATAACATTTATATAGAAACAATATTGGTGTTTAGTGTATATGTTAAACTTACTTAATTAACCTCTCTGAATCACTGATACACTTGTAAGGCAGGGATCGCTGATAGAAATTTATTGCTAATGGTTTAACTAATGTGTATGTTTACATGGTTTTGAAGAAATTGTGACAATAAACCTTAGGTAAGCCAGGTTGCCCCTGATCTACACTGGGTGGGTGGCTTCTTTTTGCACTAAATATTTATTATGATATTTTAATGCTTAAATCACAGCACTACCAGTTTACAACAGTAAAAAACGTCACTCTCATGTATTGAAGCACGTTTTCAAGGATTAAATAATCAAATGAAACACCATTAATGACGCACTTTGACTCTATCCGAACCTGTTTCAAACATCCAGTTGAGGATGATGATCTGTGAGGTGAGAACCAGTGTCAGGTCTGGTTTTGTAGACCATAGAACTGTGATTTCATTGTTATGGTATGAGTGATCCTTTATCTGGCTGAGCAGAACGTGCACTTGGTGTTTTTGGATTGTGAAGGTTTAAGGGGTAAGGTTTCTCCTTGTGGAGAGTGGCATACTAGCTTTGGCTTGTCAAGGTAAGGAAACTTATTCGCCATGCAATGCTCCTCTGGGAAATTTAACATGCAAATTGCCTCTTCAGAGAGAGAAAGAGGACTTGAACTCTATAGCGTAACCTGTTGGTAGTAGCGATCCTACAAGTCACAATTGACCCTTTAACGAGTCTTGCAATATGACTTAGGATAAAAGCCAAATCAGAATTTCAATTTGCAGACACGGTGTTTCTGGCTATTGGCCCTCATCAGTGCAAACTATGATAACTGATTTGGCTAGGTGATAGGCTCTGGACTGAGGTCTAAGGGGTAAGGTTTCTCCTTGTGGAGAGTGACATACCAGCTCTGGCTTGTCAAGGTAAGGAGACAGATTTGCCGTGCAATGCTCCTCTTGGAAATTTAATATGCAAATTGCCTCTTCAGAGAGAGAAAGAGGACTTGAACTATATAGCGCCACCTGTTGGTAGTAGCGATCCTACAAGTCACAATTAACCCTTTAACAAGTCTTTCAATATGACTTAGGATAAAAGCCAAATCAGAATCTCAATTTGCAGACACAGTGTTTCGGGCTATTGGCCCTCGTCAGTGCAAAGTATGAGAACTGATTTGGCTAGGTGACTTGTAGGATCGCTACTACCAAAAGGTGGCACTATAGAGTTCAAGTCCTCTTTCTCTCTCTGAAGAGGCAATTTGCATTTGTATGGTGAAGGAAATGAATGAGCTCTGAAGTGAATTTGATGCACGGAAATGATATAAAATCCTCCAATTTCTTTTCAACTTAAAAATTTAGCTGTTTGAGATAAGTGTTCTTGGTAACAAGGGGTGATTTGGGAGATGATTGAAGGAGTGCGTACTCATTGTTGTGATGTACGGTAATTGTTGGTGTGAATGTTCTACAATTTTCAAGACAGAGCAAATGAGAAGGCGGGATGTTTAATCTGAGTTTTCTTGACATTCATGGTCTGTTGCAAAGAACATGTAGAGTGAACAGGAGTTACATTATCAGAGCCATGACTAATGAATAAGTAGGGGGCACATCTGGAATAGTGCGCTGACCCAGTCTACAGAGGGAACATTGCCTCTGTGACTATTCCTGGCAGAGGTGGCTATACCAACCTGTTAGTAGAGAAGTAGCTGACCACAGAGGAGACAGAGTAGTGAAGTTGCCAGGATAGAGTGGTGAATGTCTAAAGCCTGAAGAAGGTGACTAGAGAAAGGTCCGGCTAAGATAGTTTCAGCATAGGTGGGACTGCAGTGTTAGTGAGAAGTAATGAAGGAGTCAAGCAGTGCCCTCCACTCTCAGCAGGTGAACCGGCTGTACTAGTAGGTCTGGAGGATTGGACAGTTGCGAGTGTGTGTGTGTGTGTGTGTGTGTGAATCCTGCTGTGAAGTAGTCACCATGACAATTTACGAAGGGATTTTGTCTTCCCCATCTTTAGCAACCACTATCTCACGACCCCTTTAAATGAAACACACGATTGTTGCGACATGGGTTAAATGGCCACATTAGCCTTTAATTAAAACAATACATACAGTATCTGAGGCAACTACAACAATGGCGCCACAGAACATTATAAACAATAACAATGTAAACATTACATATATAATAACAAAAGATAAGCCTGATCCAGAAGGAACACCAATGGATATTCTGGCCGCAACACATCAGCCCAGGGATAAGGTAATGATATCCTGTAAGTAATATCACTACCCCTTGCAGAACCTACACCCACAAGTTACCATGACCTGTAACAGAAGCCACTATTTCTCACTAGTGACTTCCCACCAAACGGACATTCCATTCCCAATAACCAGCCTCTGAACCAGTTCTATCCCCTGCTGCTGTGACACTAACATATCCTTTATGCATTTATCATTAACTAAAACAAAAATTTATATATACAGAATATATATATATTACAGATATACTGTATGTATATATATATATATATATATATATATATAAATAAGAAACAACAGCACAGGAAAAAATAGGGTTCAAAGCTTCCCAGGCACGTACCTGTCCTTGTAAATAGAAATAAAAAAAAGATGGAGGCAGCACACCATATGAAATTGTAGAAAGAAGTGTTATTTAATAGCCCACATGGCGACGTTTCGGTCTTGAGTGCAGACCTTTCTCAAGCAGTTACAATAGTGCATATGCTCAGTATTTAAAGGGAATCTGTCACCCTTTTTTGGCTTGCAGCTGCTGGCATAGACATCGGGAGCTTATCTACAGCATTCTGTAATGTTTAAAATTTAACTAGGTATGGACATTTGGATTGACTTGTGGTAAATATGCTCTTACCAGGGTGCTTTTAACCATTTTGTCTCCTTTGGTTCGACGGGTTACTAGCCCCAGCTCATGGGGGGTGTTCCTACACCAATGTCCCGCTAGTATTTACTTACCAGTATGAATATTAACACTTCCCCGTGTTCAGCGTTATTTGATATATGATTTTATTATTTTTGATGCAATATTTTTTTTGTTTTTTGTTAGCGCTGGCTTTTTGAAAATATTGCCATATTTACTGAACATGCAGATGCTTAAGGGGTTGTCAGCAGTGTCTGACGTGTGCACGTGGCATTAAGTTGCCATATTTTAAGATGGCATAATATGAATTCCCGTTTGCAATCTTGTAGATATACACATTAGCTATTGCTGGATGCCGGTATTTGGTGCAATGTGTTAGGATGGGTTGAGCCATGATGTTTGACTATGCACAGCTGGTCTTAATGATCAATTTTTCTACATATATAAGTTTTGTTTGTTATTATATATTTTTGCACAATATTTTGCATTCTCACTTTAGACCATTGAGCTATGTTGCATTTTTGTATAACTTATGTGAAATTATTATCACAATGCTACACATTGTATTAATTGCTACAAAATATTTGTTATTTGAGTTGCCTTAAATACTGACCATATGCACTATTGTAACTGCTTGAGAAAGGTCTGCACTCAAGACCGAAACGTCGCCATGTGGGCTATTAAATAACACTTCTTTCTGAAATTTCACATGGTGTGCTGCCGCCATCTTTTTTGTGCAGCATTGCACTTTTCTAGACTGAGGGTTCAGATGTTGCTCCTGGGATCTGTTGTAGCCATTTTCCCAACTTAGGGGTCACTGCACCAAGTGCTCCTATCACCACTGGAATCACTGTTGCCTTCACCTTCCACATCTTCTCCAGTTCTCCTTTGAGGCCCAGGCATTTCTCCAGCTTCTCATATTCCTTCTTTCTGATGCTGCTGTCACTTGGGACTGCCATATCTATTATCATTGCTGTCTTCTGATCCTTGCCTACTGTCACAATGTCTGGTTGGTTAGCCAACACCTGCTTATCCATCTGGATCTTGAAGTCCCACAGGATTTTAGCCCTTTCGTTCTCCACTACTTTTTCTGGGCTTTCCCCCCTGGACTTAGGGGGACTTAGCCCATATGCTGTGAACATATTCCTGTATACAATTCCCGTTACTTTGTTCTGGCGTTCGGTACATGCAGTTCCTGCTTGCATTTTGCATCCTGCCACTATGTGTTGGACTGTTTCTGAGGTTTCTTTGCATAGTCTGCACCTTGGGTCTTGTCTTGCATGGTAGATTCCTACGTCATTGGATCTGGTACTTATTGCTTGTTCTTGTGCCGCTATGATTAGTGCCTATGTGCTGTTGTAAGTGATTGAGTGGAATATCCCTTTAATGCCACCTCCCCTTTAAGGAGTTCTAATAGTAATATATATTGTAAATAATGCACAGATCTTATGATGTTTCAGTACTGCTACACTATGGTGTATTGCCTCCTGTTCATTAGTACTGCCACATTATGTGTTACCATGATGTAATATATTGTATTGTATGCCGTATATTTATGCTTAGATTAGGGTAAGCCAGTGCAACCTTCAGGTTCAATAGTGGAGGGCACTGTTAGTATATAGTTCCATAGAATGGGTAAGCATAGTTCTGTTGTGGGACACTAGATGGGGGTATACTAGTGGGCCTTGTTAGGTATAGTTGATAGGTAGTTCACATAAGGGTTAACTGTAGGAAGAGCTGCTAAGGCATAAGCAAGCGTAGGTCATAGGAATAAGTTAGAAGGGCGAGCACGCCCGACAAGTCCACAAGGGCTCTAAGCCCAGGACGCATAACAGCTACGAAACGTTGTTTAAAGCAGAAAAGCACGGGCACAGCCAGACGAGTGCCGGAGCACCAGGGGAAATTGCAGTTAATGACAGCAGCAGGAACGGAAAGGAAGAAGTGATCCAAGAGTCGTGCAGGGCGCAGAGTATTCACCATGTGGCGGATCTTAAATAGGGCTGAAGCCTGCAAGTCTGAGGCGAAGCGGATGTATGGAATCCCCTATATCTTGAGGTCCTACAGGAGTGATGCTGCGGTACTGCCAAGGGCGCTACTACCCCGGAATGTGCGTGAGGATACAGAAAGTAAGCAAGGGAAAGTGCAGGAGGAATGCTGTGTGGCCTGTAATGTAACTGATGTGTCCGGGACCATTGAAGAAGAAAGTAAAATCGTTGATTTAGCATCAGAACCGGTATCTGTGTCTGTTATTTCAACCCTGAGCACTGGAACCAAGTGTGTAGGAGCTGGGTCACACCGCAGTGGAATCCCTGACCATGGACCAGCACCCCGAACAGGTACACCGGTAGAAGTTGATGGTTTTTCTGTGGGAGGAGGTCGAGCCACCAGGGCCCCGGTGTCCTCAGCTGCAACTACCGTCCTGGCCCCCTCTTACACTGTCTCAGAGTCCAGCTTTCTCCAGCCATTGGTACAATTTCTCCATGTCAGCCACCTTCATTATTTGTCGATGGTACATCCCATGCAGAGGCTTGCCTTGCCATGGCGCTTCATGCTCCTGCTCTTCCTTCCAGATCTGTTGTTGCTCCCTTAGGCATGTTTCTCAACTCTCATCTTTGGCGCCATTTTTCTGATGTATTCCTGGATACTCCTCGTTTCATCTGTGATGGTGGCTTGGATGCTTATCAAGCCTCGACCACCCTCCTATCTGTTGGTATACAATATTTGGGTTTTAGACTGAGGGTGGAGTCCTCCATGCTTTGTGAGGAGCTTTTGTGTCTTCACATCTGCAGCTTCTTTTGGTCAGCACACTATGCCAGCAGAGTATCTGATAACTGGCAGGTCATATGTACAGTGCTGTGCAAATTAATTGGGACAAAGCATTTTTTAAGTAAAATCGTAAGTTGGTTAGCAGTCAGTGATTCAAACCAGTTTTAACTGCTTTGAACAGGTGTGTGTACAACCTTGAGTAACAAAATGTGGTTTGACTGGTTTTAGTCAGAAAATAACAGCTACCTGCCCCCTCAGCTTCAGTTGAGAGTTTGTTTCTGTGAGGAGTGGTTTAGTGTACTTTTTCTCTTGGAGGGCAACAAAGCCAGTAAAGAATCAACTTCTGACATCTCCAATGAAGGCAAAATGACTCGCATGCGAGAGAAAAAGTACACTAAACCACTCCTCACAGAAGCAAGCTCTCAACTGAAGCAGAGGGGGCAGCTAACTGTTATTTTCTGACTAAAACCAGTCAAACCACATTTTGTTACTCAAGGTTGTACATGCACACCTGTTCAAAACAGTTAAAACTGGTTTGAATCACTGACTGGTAACCAACTAACGATTTTACTTAAAAAAATGTTTTGTCCCAATTCATTTGCACAGCACTGTATGATAGCGTGGATTTTATTCTTCCCATTGAGCTGGCTCTTCAGGACCTGTCTTACCCTTTGATGGTATTTGGATGTTGCTGCTTTCCTTGCCTCCTCATCCTGGTTACCTTATCCCTGTGGGATGCCGAGGTACTTGTAGCATGTCTGTACATCTGCTATGTGCCCTGCTGGTAATTCCACTCCATCAGTCTCGACTAACTTGCCTCTCTTTATTACCAACTGGCCGCACTTCTCCAGTCTGAAGGACATCCCCATTATCTTCTCTGTAGATCCTTGTCAGGTGGATCAGTGAATTGATGTCTCGTTCGTTTTTCGCATACAGCTTGATGTCATCCATGTAGAGGACGTGGCTTATGGTGCTTCCACTCTTGAACTTGTATCCATAGCCAGACTCTGTAATTATCCAACCTGGATCTGCAGATATACAGGTGCATCTCACAAAATTAGAATATCATCAAAAAGTTAGTTTATTTCAGTTCTTCAATACAAAAGTAAAACTCATTTATTATATAGAGTCATTACAAACAGGGTGATCTATTCCAAGTGTTTATTTCTGTTAATGTGGATGATTATGGCTGACAGCCAATGAAAACTCAAAAGTCATTATCTCAGTAAATTAGAATACTTTATAACACCAGCTTGAAAAAATGATTTTAAAATCTGAATTGTTGACCTTCTGAAATGTATATTCAGTAAATGCACTCAATACTTGGTCGGGGCTCCTTTTGCATCAATTACTGCATCAATGCAGTGTGGCATGGTGGCGATCAGCCTGTGGCACTGCTGAGGTGTTATGGAAGCCCAGGTTGCTTTTATAGCAGCCTTCAGCTCATCTGCATTGTTGGATCTGGTGTCTCTCATCTTCCTCTTGACAATACCCCATAGATTCTCTATGCGGTTAAGGTCAGAAGATTTTGCTGGCCAATCAAGCACAGTGAACAGTGATACTGTTGTTTGTAAACCAGGTATTGGTATTTTTGGCAGTGTTGACAGGTGTCAAGTCCTGCTGGAGAAAGAAATTTCCATCTCCAAAAAGCTTGTCGGCAGAGGGAAGTATGAAGTGCTCTATAATTTCCTGGTAGACGGCTGTCTGATTTTAGTCTTGATAAAACAGTGAACTTACACCAGCAGATGACATGGCTCTTCAAACCATCATTTATTGTGGAAACTTCACACTAGACCTCAAGCAGCTTCGATTGTCTGTCTCTCCACTCTTCCTCCAGACTCTGGGACCTTGATTTCCAATTGCTTGTGTGAAGTATCCACAGTCAGTGATGGTTTGGGGAGCCATGTCATCCGCTGGTGTAGGTCGCCGGCGTATGATGTCATTGTCATTCGCCGGGGAGTGCGTGCTTGAAATGCTTGGAAGAATCATCGCCGCAGGAGTGTGGCCAGATAAGGAGAAAAGTTTGTTGTTGTTTTTTATTGAACGCGGCAAGCCGTTTCACGGGCAGGATGGAGACACATGGACCATGTGTCTCCAACCTGCCTGGGGCAGAATGTAGACACGGGGGCAGAATGGAGACAGGCAGCAGGATGGGAGACACAGGGCCAGAATGGGAGACATGAGAGCAGGATGGGAGACACAGGGGGCAGGATGGAGACACGGAGGCAGCATGGGAGACACGGGGGCAGAATGGATACAGGGAGCAGGATGGAGACACGGGGTAGGATTGAAGACACGGGGGCAGGATAGAGACACAGGGGGAAGGATGGAGACACAGGGGACATGATGGAGACATGGTGCAGGATGGAGTCAGATTGGGCAGGAATATGGGGCAGGATGGAGACATGGTGCAGGATCATGTGGCAGGATGGAGACAGATGGGGCAGGAAAGAAACAGATGGGGCAGAATCATGTGGCAGGATGGATATGATGGAGGCAGATGGAGCAGGATCATGGGACAGATGGGGCAAGATGGGAGAACATATGGGGCCAGGATGGGAGAACATATGGCTAGAGTCAGGAATGAGTCACACGGGGGCCAGGATGGGGTATATTATTATTACCATAGGGGCTAATTAAGGGATATTATTACTGCAATGATGTATTTATTTTATTTTTTGAGGATACTGTTTTAAATGGAGGAACCAGTACTGTTACTGTGCAGAGCAACACTGTCACATTTTTTTCTTCATCTGGTGTAGTTTAGAATTTGGGAAAAAAAAAGTAATGTGTTCTGCAAGCTGTACCTGCAGAGACTATATACTATATACAGCAGTCCTGTGTTCAATGTCACCAGTGATCACTGTATTACCTTTACACTATACACTATATACAGATCTCCTGTGTATAATGTCACCGGTGATCACTGTATTACCTGTACACAGACACTGCATACTAAGTACAGATCTCCTGTGTTTAATGACACTTATGGTGATATTAGTATTGTGTTTTTTTATTACTGATCAGTATTGTAGTATTCAGTCACTATGTGGTGGTAACATGTTGTCCGGCCATGGTGTGGCGGTATTTGTTCCTTGTATGTGCTATTATTTGGTCACTGTGTGGTGGTAATATGTGGTCTGGTCATGGTGTGGTGGTATTTGTTCCTTATATGTGGTATTACTGGTCACCATGTGGTGGTAATATGTGGTCTGGACATGGTGCAATGGTATTTATCCCTTGTATGTGATATTATTCGGTCACTGTAGTGGTAATATGTGGTCTGGACATGGTGTGGTGATGTTTTTTCCTTGTATGTGGTATAATAAGTCACTATGTGGTGGTAATATGGTATCTGGTCATGGTGCAGTGGAATTTGGAGTGCCCACCAGGGCCAGGGAGTACTCGGTACGGGGCCGGTTCTTAAGGGGATATGTCACGGCAGCTGTGTCCCGGTCCATGACCCTGGGCGTCCAATGAAAATAATAAGGGGATGATAAAGTTTATGAAAAATAGTTTGTGACGCCACCTGTGGTATTCGGCAATTAGATGTTAGCCGACGCAGCTTGAAGAGACCGCTTGGGCTGATGATGATGCAGCAGAGTTGCTACAGCTCTCCACAGGTAGAGCTAAGCCTCAGGGCAGTAATAGTGTAAAATGATGGTGATGATGTTTGTAGTGCAGGGCTGAGTTGATGCAGCAAATAAACAGGAGGACACAGCGGGGTGGCTCCAGCTCTGGTATGCTGCTGTGCCTTCAGGTGTGTGATGGGGCCAGGAGGCCTGCAATCTCCTGCCCTCTGGATTTGGCTGCTGGGACTGTTGTACCCCTGCAGCCACGGACTCCGGAGTCTGGTGCCAAGCGCTCTTACCTGAGGTGAACTTGGTCATAGCTCCAATCCCCAGGCTTTCCTAAACTTCCACTTTCCACTCTCTTCACTCTGCTCTTGGGACGAGCTCCTCACAGCTCCTGTCCCATGTACAGACTCTCACAGACTGACTAACCCCGGCCCCAGGCCAGAACAAATAAGGAAGCCCTCCTGAAACCAGGTTTTGAGCTCCCCCTTCTGGTCTGGAGTCAGGAAAGGTGTTTTATGCTGGTGTTATCTGGCTAGGGAAACCCTCCTTGCTTCCAGGCATGACATAACCCCCTGTGAGGGATGCAATGCCACTGTGGCAACTGGACTCCTGGGGTGCCACATTCCCCCCTAGTGAAATTCAGTACTCCCGGACTGGGGAAGCATAACAGAATAACAAGTCAACAATTATAACTGTTACAAGATTTCAAAAATGAAAAATTACAAACCAACCAAAGCTCAAAAATAGTCCTGGAGATGATTAGTCCATGCATCATTGTCTATTGTTCATTCTTGACCCATGTTGTCAACTATATAAAAGTAAGGTAATGGCCACACATAGTCCAGTGGCCCAATTGTCCTTCAACAGGTTATTATGAATACTTAAAAGTTCATACAGTATGTCTCTGTAGGCTCTTGTGCTTAATAGTTGCAATTATACATATTATTAACTTATTTACATTTTATGTTTACACTTTAGCACCTATACAGGACTGGGACCTGACCTCTGGTACTATGGGTGGATCTACGCAGTACTAGTAACTCTAATGACCTAGCCTGGCCTAGTGTATTGGTTGTTGTTACTAGAAAACTGGGCAGCCGTCTGTGACTTCTTAAACTCACAAATGGGTCTGACAGATTCACCGCTGGCAGGAGTTAAACTTTCTTGCTTCGCTGCTGGTGTGACATCTGCTGCTTTAGCCAATGGGTCTAGAATCTCTGCTGCTTCTGGTGCAGTAGGCTGGGGAAAGACCAGCACAGGTACTACGATGGCTTGATTCACCTGTGTCCAAGACTGGGGAAAATCTCCAAGAATGGTATGGATCTTCTCTTCCACTGGCTGAGGAGTGTCTTGGTCTTCAATCCTTTCCTTTAGTTTGTCAAGGCACGGTTTTAGATGATCCCTTGACACTGTCGCTGAGGTTTCTCGTACATCCTTATTGACGAGGCATACTTTGGTATTATCAAAGTTTGAAGGCATGATGGTGTATAGTTCATCCTCCCACTGATCATCCAGTTTGTGCATCCTCCTCTTTCTTTTGAGGATCTGTTCTCCAGGTGACAAGGGAACTGCAAGGGCATGCTGATTATAATTTATTTCCTGCCTCTGCCTTGCCTGGGACAAAACTTCGTTCCACGCACTCTTGCACTTTGTGGTATTGCTGCTGCCGCTCTGTATCCCAGTCTGCATCTGGTGATGTCGTCTCAGGTGTTAAAACTCCCATGTCCAAATCAATAGGTAACTTGCAAGGTCTTGACCTCATAGGGTAGGCTGGGGTGCAGTTGGTGGAGTTTACTGAGATATGGTTGTATAGATCTGCCAGATCCGGCCTCTTCTCTGGCCATAGATTTAGCTCTTCCAGGGGCTAGGTCTTCAATAGGTCAATTACCACCAGGTTCATCTTCTCGCACATGCCATTTGTTTGTGGATGGTACGGCATCGTCCTAATTTTCTTGCCGCCGTACAGGTTAAAGAAGCCCTGGAACACGTTTGCCTCAAAGGCTGAGCCTTGGTTGGTGAGCACTTGTTCAGGGTAACCGTGCGGTCGACAAAAGTATTCTTGAAACGCTTTGGCTGCCATCTTTGCTGTTTGTTTTTTGACAGGCACGACTACCAAGAACTTCGAGTAATGGTCAACAATGGTCAGAGCGTAGGTGTAGCCATTCCTACTAGGAGTCAACTTCATGTGATCCAATGCTACCAGTTCAAGCAGCTGTTTCGTGATGATCAGTTGTAATGGGAATTGCTGGCTGTTATGGTCTTTCCTGCACAGGTTACATGGGCCACCTTCTTGGCACCACTTCTCAATGGCTTTCCTCATGCCAACCCAGTGGAATCTCTCACGAAGTAGGAACTCCAACTTCTTCCACCTGAAATGTCCTGCTCCATTGTGATATGCCTTTAAGACCATTGGTGCATCCCGCTTCGGGACTACCACCTGCTAGACCAATTCGTGGGTGCATGAGTTGATGTTCCTCCGACGCAGCTTACCCTCATAGATGAACAGCTTGCCCTTCTCCTTCTACAACTACTGTGTTTCCTGTGGAGCATCTGGACCAGGGTGTGAATCAGCTTGTGTCAGCAACTTCTTTACTAAGCGGACGGCTGGGTCACTATCTTGCATCTCTGCCCACTCATGATGGGGCAATGGGTTAAACTTAGCCTCTCGTATGATGTAGCGCTTGCTCCTCACCCCTTGGGAGCGCTGGGCTGCCACTGGACGGTGAAAGGTTGGTAACTCGATTTCTTCAAGTTCTTCTGGATCTTCTCCCCCATCTGGTGAATTGGGCATCCTGGGCAAAGCATCAGCATTAGCGTTCTTATGCCCCGCTTGGTACTCCAGCGCACCCAACTTTGCTGTTTCAAGACGGGTTCGTAGATTATTGTCTATGTAGATGGTAAACTTCGCTGAAGCCAGGTAGTGCTTGAAGCGTTCCGTTACCGCCCAGACTACGAGGAACTTCAGCTTAAAGGAACTGTAGTTGTCAGGGTTCCTTTCAAAGGGACGAAGCTTCCTGCTTGCTTAAGCAATCACTCTCTCTCTGCCTTTCTGCACTTGTGACAGCACGGCTCCTAATCCCACGTTGCAGGCATCCGTGTAAAGTATAAATGGTTGGTCATAGTCAGGGTAGGCCAGGACTTCATCTCCTGTAAGAGCCAATTTCAACCGAGTGAAGGATTCTTCTATTCTGTTGTTCCACTTGAACGGAGGGCTCTTGTTCTTGGCCTTCTTGGATTGGCCCACTAGCAGGTCTTGCAGAGGTGCGGCTATCTTGGTGAAGCCTTTGAAGAATCTCCGGTAGTAACCCACCAACCCAAGAAACTGCCGTACTTCATGAATGTTGCTAGTTCTTTGCCAGTCACGGATAATGGTGACTTTGTCAGGGTCTGGTGCCACGCCTTCCGCACTTACCATATGGCCTAAGTACTGCACCTTGGGTTTCAAAAGGTAGCATTTGGGCGGCTTTACTTTCAAGCCAAAATTGTACAAAGCTTCAAACACTTTGGTCAGATGCTTCAAGTGATCTTCATAGGTTTTGGAGAAGATGATGATGTCATCCAGGTACAGCAGAACGGTTTCAAAGTTTTTATGTCCTAGGCAGCATTCCATTAACCGGTGAAACGTCCCCGATGCACTGCTGAGCCTGAAAGGCATGTAGTTAAACTCGCAGAGGCCCATTGGTGTCGTAAATGCTGTCTTCTCTCTGTCTGCTTCTGCCACGAACCTGAAAGTACCCACTGGTGAGATCCAAAGTCGAGAAATAGCGGTTCTCAATGCAGCTAATGATTCCTCAATTCTAAGTAGCGGATAGGCATCCTTATGTGTAATTTTGTTAATCCGCCTGTAGTCAACACACATTTTCATGGTACCATCTTTCTTTTTAACAAGGACTAATGGAGCTGCACAAGGGCTATAACTATCTCTGATTACCCCAGCCTCCTTCATCTCCCGTAACATTCCCTTGGCACGTTGATTGTGTGCTGGGGGTACAGGTCGGTACCTCTCTTTAATGGGCGGATGATCTCCAGTGGGGATATGGTGTTGGAGCCCCTTTTGCCTGCCCAAAGTCTAGAGGATTTTTGCTGAAGACCCGCTCATACTCTCGAACCACCCGGTTAGCCCCATGCTTTTGGTGCGAAGGGGTGGAGTCAGTGCTTACATGTAGCTGCTGACACCAATCCTCCAGCTGCCCCTCAGAGCCATTGTCCTCCACCTGGTCAGACAGACATAAGGGCTCTGCTGCCTCTATGGCATTGTTACTGACAGAGCCATTGTCCTCCACCTGGTCAGACAGACGCAAGGGCTCTGCTGCCTCTATGGCATTGTTACTGACAGTGAACAGCTTAGCAAGGGTGGCATACCGGGTTCCATGGTATTGGACAGGGTCCATGTCCTGCCCTCTCGGGGTTAATTGTGGTGGCCTCCCTTTGGATCTGGGAGGGGTATTTATACACAGTCTGGACTAGGATTCTCTGTCAGCTATACTTTTGCTTAGTCTGTGTGCCTGACCCCCTGGTGTGTGCTTTGTTTACGTCTGTTTGTTTTGCTCTCCATGCTTGACTCGGTCTGTTTACTCTCTCGGCTTTCTGACCTCTGGCTTCCTTTAGACTATCCCTCTGCCTCACCCCTCCGGTACCTCATTATCTCCTGGTTTTGACCTTGGCACGTATGACTACTCTCCAGCGTCTATCGTCTCCTCTGCACCCTCGCACCTGGCGCCGCCTCCGGCCACCTCCCTCTCTGTCACGTTGTTCAGGTCCTGCTTGCTACCCAGTGAGCTCTCCGCTGCTCTGCTCTCAGCTCCCTTGCTGCGGCACGCAGCCCTCCCCGCAGCAGTTACACCCGGGAGCCCTAACATTATAGCTAACAATACAGTCTTTCCCTGGTGGTGGGGTGCTAGTGTATTATGGATCCGGTACGGGCTTTCACGGAGCAGATTAATGAGCTCTCCCAGCTTATGCAGAAGCTGTCCATGGAGCAGCAAGCCCTGGTTCATTCGCACCAACGGGTGCAGAGAGATGTGGCAGGCGCTCTACAGAGGTCTGCTCCATCGGGGTCCGGGGAGGAGGACCCCACTGATGTATCCCTAGCGGACCTCGAGCCATTGGTAAAGTTACCTGACAATTGTTTAGGATCTTTAAAGAGGGATGCAAGTTGTTTTTTAGTTACATCCCCGGGCCTCTGGAAATGAAAGGCAGAGGGTGGGGATCGTAATGTCCTTGTTAAGGGGGTTCCACAAGCATGAGCTTTCTCTCTCTTTTCTTCTGCTCCTGAACGTATTTCTGTGAAGCCATCGGGAAACGACTGAGTTTGGGCAACAATCAAGGAGGTTGCCCAGACTCCCAGGTACATTTTTCCTTGCTTGCTAAAATTGTGCTCCAGGTGGAATTGGAACTTGCTAGTGGTCCTGTTGTGAATACCGCCTTTGTTGACTGCGGTTCCACCATTAATCTGATTGATGCCCAAGTTGTGACTCTTAATAAGATAAGGACAGTCAGGCTGAAAGACCCTGTTAAAATTGTGGCTATTGATTCCTTCCCTCTTACCCAGGATGGAATTTGTTTCATGTCTGATGCCTTTTCTCTGAAAGTGGGTTCCACTCACATGAAAAAATTAAGTTGTTTTGTTCTGAGTAATCTGCCCGCTGGACTGGTACTGAGGATGCCCTGGCTGCAACGCCACAATCCTGTCATTGATTGAGTGACGGGGGAGATTACTCAATGGGGATGTAAGGATACCGGTCTGTGTTGTAACCTGGTACCACTTGTCAACCCGGTAAAATCTGTATCTGTGTCGTCTGTCGGTCTGGAGGGTATTCCGGAATACCTGAAGGATTTTGAAGACGTGCTTTCCGAAAGCAAGACTGAGGCGCTTCCACCACATAGACCATTTGGTTGTGCCATTAATTTAGTCCCAGAAGCCAAATTACCCAAGACTCATCTGTTTAATTTGTCCGGGCCTGAACACCAAGCCATGAAAGAGTACATCACAGAGAGCCTCCGCAAGGGGCATATTTGGCCTTCTCTCTCACCCATGGCAGCAGGGTTTTTCTTTGTAAAGAAAAAGGATGGTGGTTTGCGGCCGTGCCTCGACTTTCGGGAACTGAACAAAATTACTGTAAAAAACATGTACCCTCTCCCCCTGATCTATGCAACCAACTCACGGGGGCCAAATGGGGCCAAATAGTTTTGTAAGCTCGATTTACGAGGGGCTTATAACCTTATAAGGGTCCGGGAGGGAGATGAATGGAAAACAGCGTTCCTGATGACTGAGGGGCTGTTTGAAAGCCTGATTATGCCTTTTGGTCTCACTAACGCCCCAGCTGTTTTCCAGAATTTCATTAATGTTATTTTTTCTGACCTGATTGGGCGTTATGTAGTCATCTACCTGAATGACAACTTGATATACTCAGAGGACAGCCAATCTCACACCATCTGCATATGGTTCTTATGAGACTCAGGGAGAACCATTTATACACTAAACTGGAGAAATGTTCATTCTTTCTGCAAGAACTGTCTTTTCTGGGCTTAATTGTATCTGGGGAGGGATTCAGCATGGATCCTAAGAAGGTCCAGGCCATTACGGATCAGGTGCAGCCTCATGACCTGAAGGGGTTGCAGAGATTTCTGGGCTTTGCTAACTTCTATAGGAAGTTCATTAAAGGGTTTTCGCAGATGGTGAAACCCTTGATGGACCTCACTCTCAAAGGGATGGATGTGAAAAATTGGTCTGTGGCTGCAAAAAATTCCTTCTTGAAGTTGAAGAAATGTTTTACTGCAGCCCCTGTGTTTTTACAACCCAATCCGTCAAGACCTTTTATCGTGGAGGTCGATGCTTCTGAGGTGGGGGTGGGGGCAGTGTTGTCCCAGGGCCCTTACACCCTTACCAACCTCAATCCCTGCACCTTTTTCTCTAAAAAAATTCTCTTTGGCCAAGAGAAATTATGATGTCAGCAACAGGAAATTGTTGGCGGTTAAATTGGCCTTCGAAGTATGGAGTCATTTTCTGGAGGGGGCCATCCATCCCATTACAGTTTTTATGATAAGTGGATCATAAAAATTTGGCCTATATTGAGTCTGCTAAGAGATTGACCCCCAGACATGCTCGGTGGGTGTATTTTTTTTTCTCAATTTCATTTTACCATTACGTTCCGTCTGGGTTCTAAAAACGTAAAGCTGGATGCATTATCCCGAAGCTTTGATTCTGTGTCCACTCCAGAACCCCCCTCCTTTATTCTTCAACTGGGAGTGGTTGTGGCAGAAGTCTCATCTGAGTTACAGAGATTCTGGAAGCACAAGTATGGGCTCCCAGGAATAAACCCCCATGTAAATTGTTTGTACCCGAACATTGCCATCTCACATTCCTGCATTAATTTCATGATTCTGTGTTAAGTGCTCACCCTGGGATTGCAGCTACCTGGGGGCAGTGGCTAGGGATTTTTGGTGGCCCTCTATGGTTACTGATATTAAAAGGTTTGTGAATACATGTGGGGTGTGCGCCAGCTCTAAATGCTCTCAGATCCGGCCGGCCGGGGAATTGGTGCCTTTGCCAATTCCGGATAGACCATGGACACATCACACATCGTGCATGGATTTTATCTCTAATCTTTCCCCTTCCAGGGGCAACTCTGTGGTATGGGTGCTGGTGGATAGGTTCTCGAAACAAGCCCACTTTGTACCGTTGCCCGCGTTACCGTCTGCTGAAACCTTGGCCTGCTTATTTATACAGCACATAGTTTGGTTGCATGAAGTGCTTGTTAATGTGGTATCGGACAGGGGTGTGCAATTTCTGGCCAGATTTTGGAGAGCGTTTTGTAAGAAGTTGGGGATCACTATATCATTTTCCTCTGCTTATCACCTGGAGTCTAATGGACAGACTGAACGCATGAACCAGTCATTGGAGCAAATTCTGAGATGCCTGGCCTCTTCCAGACAGGAGGACTAGTGTGAGGTATTGCCAATGGCAGAATTTGCGTTTAACTGTCGTAAGAATCAGTCTACTGGAAAGTCTCTCATTCAGGTTAACTATGGGTTTATCCAGCAGTTTGGGGAGTTTTCCCGCATGGATTCAGGTTGTCCTGGTGCCGAGGTCATGGTACAACATTTGAGAACCCTTTGGATGGAGGTTCAGGGGAACATCTCTAAAGCCCAGAAAAGGTACAAACGATTTGCGGACAGAAGGAGGAGGCCAACTCTGGCATTGGTAGTAGGGGAGAAGGTGTGGTTGTCCACCCATAATATCAAGCTTAAGATACCCTCTATGAAGCTGGTTTCTTGGTCCGTACAAAATTGTGGAGGTGATCAACCCAGTGGCCTACAGATTACAGTTGCCCACCTCCTTCAAAATATCTAATGTCTTCCACGGGCCTCTATTAATGCCTGTGGGGACGGTTAGGGAAGATTCCTCATCTGATGTTCCGCCATTGTTGGTAGAGGGTCAGATGGAGTACGAGGTAGCGCACATCATTGACTCACTGTGGGTGCGCCGAATGCTTCAGTACCTAATACATTGGAAGGGATATTCCCTTGAGGATCTGTCATTGGTTCTGGCCAGCTCTGTGCATGCTGATTGACTGGTGCAGGCTTTTCATGCCAGATACCCTGAGAAGCCTGGGTGTCCAGTGACCCTCCCGTTAAGTGGGGGTTACTGTCATGGTATTGGACAGGGTCCATGTCCTGCCCTCTCAGGGTTTATTGTGGTGGCCTCCCTTTGGATCTGGGAGGGGTATTTATACACACTCTGGACTAGGATTCCCTGTCAGCTATACTTTCATTTAGTCTGTGTGCCTGACCCCCTGGTGTGTGTGCTCTGTTTACGTCTGTTTGTTTTGCTCACTGTGCTTGACTCGGTCCATTTACTCTCTCAGCTTTCTGACCTCTGGCTTCCTTTTGACTATCCCTCTGCCTCACCCCTCCGGTACCTCATTATCTCCTGGTTTTGACCTTGGCACGTCTGACTACTCTCCAGCGTCTATCGTCTCCTCTGCATCCCGGCGCCTGGCGCCGCCCCCGGCCACCTCCCACTCTGTCATGTGGCTCAGGTCCTGCTTGCCACCCTTTGAGTTCTCCGCCGCTCTGTTCTCAGCTCCCTTGCTACGGCACGCAGCCCTCCCCGCAGCAGTTACACCCGGGTGCCGTGACACCGGGGTAAATGGACCTCTTTCTGCCCACAGTTCAGGATGCATATTGGTACTCTCCCCTTGCGAACATCAACTACCCCTCTGGCTGTCAGGATGGTGGGTCTACTATCAGAGTACACTGGTTCTACCAGGGCTTGGTAATCTTGCCCCCTGAGGCCTATTGCTGCCCGGCACCAAATTAACATTTCACTCCTTGGGGGTTCTGCAATGGGGAATGGATCACTCACTCTTACACTGCTGACTTCTCCACCAGACAGCTCTACCTGTTGTATCTGCATCAGTGCTCTGATCTCGTTTTGCAGGACCCACTGCTGACTGGAACTGGCGGTCTCGGCTACCTGTTGCAACAAAACAATAAGCCCCAGGGCAGTAATAGTGTAAAATGATGGTGATGATGGTTGTAGTGCAGTGCTGAGTTGATGCAGCAAATAAACAGGAGGACACAGCGGGGTGCAGTTTTCACACTTTTACTCACAGTTTGAGGTGCAGACCAGGCACTGAGTACAGATGGTAATGGAGATCCAGGCAGCCTGGAAGTAACTTAGGATCCACTAAGACAGATGGGTTGCAGGCCTCCTTTCTACACTGTCCTATGAGGTCCTTGCTGCCTAAAGCTATGCTTGGTCCTCTGTTCCTTACTGTTCTTTAGTCCTTGCCTGTATGGCAGGCAGCTTGGGCCTTTTACAGGTGTCACTCCTTTGTGGTGCCTCCGGCTCTGGTATGCTGCTGTGCTTTCAGGTGTGTGATGGGGTCAGGAGGCCTGCAGTCTCCTGCCCTCCGGATTTGGCTGCTGGGACTGTTGTACCCGTGCAGCCACAGACTCCAGCGTCTGGTGTCAAGCGCTCTTTCCTGTGGTGAACTTGGTCACAGCTCCAATCCCCAGGCTTTCCTACACTTCCACTTTCCTCTCTCTTCACTCTGCTCTTGGGATGAGCTCCTCACAGCTCCTGTCCCTTGTACAGACTCTCACAGACTGACTAACCCTGCCCCCAGGCCAGACCTATTAAGGAAGCCCTCCTGAAACCAGGTTTTCTGCTCCCCCTTCTGGTCTGGAGTCAGGAAAGGTGTTGTGTATGCTGGTATTATCTGGCTAGGGAAACCCTCCTTGCTTCCTGGCATGACATCACTGCCTGTGAGGGAGGCAATGCTACTGTGGCAACCGGACTCCTGGGTTGCCACATATTTGTCCCCTGTATATGATATTATTGGTAATTTTAAAAATTGAAAAATAATTAAAAATATACCTGAATTGTATTGGATATTTTAGAAAATGTTTAATAGGTTAGAGTAGAGTAGGGCCCAGCCAAAAGAGTCTACTTTGTCATGGTGGCGGCTTTTGGCCAATACAAAAGCAGCTGGCTATATGTGTGATCTGGTGATGGGAACTGTTAATGTGTAATTGGTGAGAAGTGGAGTTTTTCCAAAAGAAAGCAGAGGGACTGTGGACAGTTAGAGGGGTGGAGACGGGGCTAGGGTGGAGCCTGGGCGGAGTCTCAAGGGGGCTCTGAAAATTTTGCCAGTATGGGGCCCCGAAATTCCTTGTGACAGCCCTGTATCCATTCTGACTGTTACACTTATGAGTCCCAAGCAATTATAGGAAAATAAAGTACTTTTATGGTCTTACTTTATATTAACACACAAACAATAAGAAGACGGACACCTTTATCAAAAGCTAGAAATGATTTATTTGTAAAGGGAGGGAGATTTGAGTGGGAATTAAAAAAGAACAAAATTCACATTTTGCAAATTTCATTATTTTTTCTTATGGATGAGTTCTCATTCCTCACTTTCTTTCTGCAAAGACATAGAAAACACCACAGTTTTATAATAAGGAATATTAGCACTTTAAAAACATTTGCTGTTGATAAGTTTAACAATTTATAATGTGCAAGTATATATAATGTCCTATACCTTGCCACCGATGTCACGGCTCTTTGCCCTGAGTTTGTTCACTTGGGACTCTGCAATATCAGCTCTTTCCTCAGCTTCTTCCAACTCATGTTGGACTTTCCTGAAGCGGGACAGGTGGGCATTAGCCTGTTCCTCCTAGAAGAAGATAAGTTATGCTATTTAACAGAACTATATTATGTTAGCTAAGCTATTCAAAGCAATTGTACACATTGTAACGATCCTGCATGGTGGATTTAATTATACAAGAATTTTTTTTCCCAACTTACGGATTCTTCAGCCTGTCTCTTGTATGCCTTGACCTTCAGCTGCAGCTTATCTACCAGATCCTGTAGTCTCAAGACATTCTTCCTGTCCTCTTCAGTCTGCAAAAAAGTGAGCATTCATTTATTAACGGCAATCAAATAATACCTTATGAATCACCTATGGCCTGATGAACAATTTACCTGGTAAGTAAGTTCCTTCACCCTTCTTTCATATTTGCGGACACCTTTAATTGCGTCTATTCCGCGCTTCTGTTCATTTTCCAGTTCGTTTTCTAATTCACGTACCTGGAAGAACAGTGAATATTTAAAGCTGTTCCTATTCAAGATTGAAATATCTAAGCTGAAGACGCTTATTTGAGAATACCCTAGCTTCCAGTTTCTGGAGCTGTTTCTTGCCACCCTTCAGTGCCAACTGTTCTGCTTCATCCAGTCGGTGCTGAAGATCCTTCACCGTCTGTTCAAGGTTCTTCTTCATTCTCTCTAAGTGGGCGCTGGTGTCTTGCTCCTTCTTCAGTTCTTCTGCCATAAGTGCAGCCTATAAACATAAAAAGCAGGAAATCAGAGCTTTTTTTATACAGCATATACTGGTGAATATGTTTATAGAGTGTTTCATACTTACATCAGTAATCGCCTTTTTGGCTTTTTCGTCTGCATTTCTGGCTTCTTGGACTGCTTCCTCAACTTCATTCTGTAGTTGACTGGCATCATTCTCTAACTTCTTCTTGGTGTTGATTAGGCTTGTGTTCTATAGGGAGGGGAGCATAGCTATTATCATCCTCTGTCTCCACATTTTATATATTACCCATTAGCAATATTCTTGTAGAAGGTCTCACCTGGGAGTGGAGAAGTTGAAGACGTTCACTTGCATCCAGAAGTTCCTGCTCCGCAACCTTACGGGACCTCTCTGTCTGTTCCAGAGCAGAACGAATCTCCTCAATTTCAGCCTGTTGCAGGTTATTCCTACGTTCCACAACAGCCACTTGTTCTTTTAGGTCTTCCTGGCTCCTGAGTGCATCATCAAGGTGGAGCTGGGCATCCTTAAATGCAAAATGATGGGAAAATATTATGTAGATTAAATGTTAGCTTGGTTCTATGACTACAGAAAACTGTCTTCGACTAGACAAAGATGCATACACCAGTGATGTGCAGAACATCAATTTACAGATGCAAATATAATCTCACTGGCACTTCTGGTTTTACCTTCAGTTGTGCTTGCACATTTCTGAGCTGTTTCTGAGCTTCAGCGGCTTGACGATTGGCATGGCTCAGCTGAATCTCTAGCTCATTCAGGTCTCCTTCCATCTTTTTCTTCAGTCTCAATGCATCATTCCTGCTCCTGATCTCAGCATCTAATGTGGTCTGCATGGTGTCAATGACTCTCTGGCTGTTTCTCTTCAGTTGTTCAATCTCCTCATCTTTCTCTGCAATTTTTCTGTCTACCTCAGATTTCACTTGATTTAGCTCAAGTTGGATGCGGAGGATCTTTGCTTCTTCATGTTCCAGAGATCCCTATAAGGACATAACAGACTTTTTATAATCCTGCTCACCTATCAAACTTATTTAGGTGTTTTAAAGTTTACAACAAGTTTTCGCACCTCGGCTTCCTCCAAGGCAGCTTGCAGGTCACTCTTCTCCTGTTCTACTTGTTTTTTGGATTTCTCCAGCTCATTAATGGACTTGCCTGATTCACCAATCTGTTCAGTCAAATCTGAAATCTCCTCTGAAAAAAAGGCAAAGGTTAATTCTCTGAGAACTGGTCTTGACCATAGTTGGGTGTGTGCAATCAGTACCATTAGTGACTAGCTTTACATTAAAGATAAAACAATGTATCATGCTTACGTTGCAAGTTCTTGTTCTCCCGTTTCAAGGTTTCAACTTGTTCTAAAGCTTCCTCATAGGCATTCTTCATCTTGAAGATCTCTGTGCTCAGGCTACGGGCTTCCTTTTGAACTGCCTCCAACTCAGCCTGACCCTCTTCATATTTCTGTTTCCATTCAACAAGGACCTGCACAAATACAGTCATTAAGTCATGGTCTTATCTTTGTCTTGTTATACCAACAGGAACAAAGATTATCTTGTATTCACCATGATAATTTTGTTTGCAGACCTTACCTTATCAAAGTTCCTCTGCTTCTTATCTAGAGCAGCAGCTGCACTATTTGCCCTCTCAACATCAACCATTAGGTCCTCTACTTCAGCCTGCAGCCTCTGTTTGGTCTTCTCCAGGGAGGCACATTTTGAGTTTACAGCCTCTACTTGTTCCTCAGCATCCTGGAGACGCTGCGCAAGCTTCTTCCTGAAGGTGAATAGTTGGAAGATAAATCACAGTGGATACATATCTATTGTGCCATCCATATAATCTGTTACATAGAATCCTACTTGGCCTCTTCCAGTTCCTCTGTGCGCTGAATGGCATCAGTCTCATATTTGGTTCTCCATTGTGATACTTCACCATTGGCCTTGGACAGAGATCTTTGAAGTTCTGCCTTTGCCTCTTGCTCCTCCTCATATTGTTCACGGAGCAAATCACAGTCATGGCGAGCTGATTGCAGACCATGAGCAAGTGCATTTTTGGCCTATTGGCATGTAGTAAAAAAATATTTTAATTTGTTAATCTGCAATTAGAAATAACTGAATGCAAACTATTTACATGCAATATAAGGTTGGTGCTTAAAAGCTAAAAAAAAATTTGGACTGGATAATTGAAATATTTTAATAGTAGCCTAACAAACGTAATTATACATTTTATTTACCTTGGTTTCCTCCTCCAGTTGCCTCTTGAGCTCTTCAACCTGCTGGGTAAATCCTTGTTTTCCTCTGGTCAGCTGAGAAATCAGAGCTTCTTTTTCTTCTAATTGACGGGAGAGCTCACCTAATAATATGAAATACAGTAATATAGAGAACAATGTATTCCAAAATGGAAAGTTTTACCTTAGCACATTATAGCAAATCAAGGAAAATAAAATGCACATACAGATGAAATCTAAAATGTAACCATTAATATTATTAATAGGTCTAGGTTTGAAAAGTCTTTGTCATACTCACCATTTTCTGTCTGTAAACGGGCTCTTTGGGCTGAGACATCATTGATAAGACGCTGGTGCTCGTCATGTTTAGACTTAAGTTCGCTGTGCTGATCCTCTAGGACGCGGCTCACTTTTTCAAGGTTGGCCTTTACAGATAAAAAAATGTGAGCAGTACTGAATTTATTACATAAAAATAATATTTTGTTTACAGTGGGTAATTTTTGTACCTTTGATTTTGACACATTCTCTAAGTTGCTGGCAAGGTCATCAACTTCCATCTTCAGCTCACTCTTCTCTTTCTCCAGCTTCTGTTTAACTCTCTGGAGATTATCAATCTGTTCTCCAAGTTCAGCAACACTGTCGGCATGCTTCTTGCGCAGTGCAGCTGAGGTGGCTTCATGCTGCAGTGTGGACTCTTCCAAGTCGCGTCTCAGTTTCTGGAATTCTGCCTCACGTTTCTTGTTCAACTCAATCTGAACTGATGTTGCCCCTCCAGCTTCTTCAAGCCTTTCACTGATCTCTTCCAGTTCTCTAGAGAGGTCAGCCCTCAGTTTTTCAACCTTTGCACGAGCAGTACGTTCAGCTTCGATTTCCTCCTCCAACTCCTCAATACGGGCCTAGTATGAAAGGATGGGTTATTTTAATTTCTACCTGTTTATCTAAAGCCATGTACTTCTGACTGACCCACTATATGATACCTGCAGCTCCTTGATCTTTTTCTGCAGTTGAGAACCCAGGGACTGCTCATCTTCAATCTTTCCTTGCAGCTGGCTTATTTCAAAGTCCTTCCTGTATTTGTAAATTCCAGTCATTTATAAATTACATTCATTAAAAAGATTTAAAAAATAAAAAACAAACAAACATTTCCTGATAAAGATTAACTAGAACAAACATACTAACTTCTTAAGTTTTTCTTCAGCTTGCTGTTTCTCGTTTTCAAGATCCATAACTGTTTCTTGAGACAACTTCAAATCACCTTCAAGCTTTCTCTTTGCTCTTTCAAGGTCAAGACGAAGCTTCTTCTCTTGTTCCAAAGATCCTTCCAGCTAATAATATGTAAAATTATTAAGATGTTTTTGAGGTTATTATATTAAATTTCATACATTACAATAAGGATACCTACATCGTCAACTTGTTGTTCAAGTTTAGTTTTGGCTTTGGTCAGAGAGCTAACTTTATCCTCCTCAGCCTGCAAGTCATCAAGAGTTTGCTGATGAGCCTCCTGGAGCGCTTTCTTTTCTTTGGTAATCTTTGAGATGTTCTCATCCAATGCAGCCAACTCTTCTGTAAGGTTTTTAACCTAAAGATAAAGGATGAGTTATTTTGTGAAATTGTATTTCTTGTAATTGAGTAGCATTGATTGAGAAGACTAGTCAAATTCTTTACCTTGTTTTCAGTGGCATGCTTTTCCTTCTCAACTTTGGCCAAGGTAAGCTCTAAGTCGTCAATATCTTTCTTCAATTCTGAGCACTCATCTTCCAGTTTCCTCTTCTTTGCAGTCAGTTCTGCATTGCTTTCCTCCTCATCTTCAAGCCTTTCTGTAATTTCTTTAATCTTGGCTTCCAGTTGGATTTTGTTCTTAATGAGACCTTCACACCTCTCTTCTGCATCAGCCAAGCTTTCTCCTTCCTTAAATGTAAAAAATGAAAGGATTTAAGAATTGCAGTAAAATGTCATCAAGACATTATTAATTTGTTTAGTGATTTTCTTTTTCTTACGGATTGCACTTGTAACACTAAGTCATTCTTTTCTTGCAGGAAAACAACCATTTTCTCTTCCAGTTCTTTCCTCCTTGCCTCTGACTTGGCAAGGGCTTCTTTGGTCTTCTCAAACTCTTCCTTCATGTTGGCCATTTCCTTTTCAGTCTCAGCACTCTTCAGAAGAGGTTTGATTTTGAAGTACAGCTTCATCCATGGCCAGTGCTTTACATTCATGAATGACCTGACATTGTACTGGATAACAAAGATTGCTTCCCTAAGGATATAAAAATACACTTGATAAAATATAAAATCATTGAGAAAATGTATTCTTCATGCTACTAATTAAGTTTTAGTGCTAAATACCTTCTCTCCATCATTTTCTTGAATTCAACTCTCATTAAGAAACCTCTGCACAGAGCCTGCGTACGAGTGATGAGCTGTGCCAGCTTATCATCTCTCATTTCTTCCAGAGTACCCAGAAGACCAGCTTTAAAGAAAACCTGTTGGAATGTAAACTTAGTAATCTCCTTTCTTTAAAAAAATGGCCTAAATATGTCTATTATTCCAAAAAGTATTTTGTTACCTTTGTGTGTCCAAACTTGTACTGTGTATGATCTACATCAATAGAGCCAAGGAGTTTCTCAGAGGCCTTCTTGCTGTCAATGAATTGTCCATCTGGGATTGCACTAGCATTGAGGACCTTATAACTGAAGATGGCAATAGTAAATAAAACTGTTAGCCTACATAAGAGGCGTTACAGAAATTTCAACAAAACTCTAGAAGATATTTAGAGGAGTTGTACCATTATTTCTTTTCTTTGGTACCTCCATGGTATGAGCTAGACCAGACACTACAAAGAGCATCGTAGCGCTGGTATTTGTAACACAACACACTATTACATGATTTATGTGTATTTAATTCCGTAGGGTCCAACTAATGTTGCATTCTAGAGGCCACAAGGAGCATCTCTCAGATGATAACAGATAATTGATGAGAAGTAAATAAATAGTAGGTTTGGGGCAGCCTCAATTTAAGGAGGGACTGTCCAGCTGGAAGAAACCTTTGACTGTACTGGGTTACTACAGGACATGATCAAGAATTTACCGTTGCTTGAAGTCAGCATAGAGGATTCTGCTGGGGAATCCCTTTCTGCAGATTCTGATACCCTCTAGCACACCGTTACATCTCAGCTGGTGGATGATCAGATGATTCTCCATAATACCTGGATGTAAACAGAATATTCCATAAAAAATCCTAATATTAAACTTATATATTTTTTGTAATAGATATTGGAGGTGATTTTACCTGGAGTCTTGGTCTCATTGGGAATCAGACAACGCACAAAGTGAGGATGGGTACTTCTCAGGTTAGTCATAAGCTTGTTCAGATTTTCCTATAGAATAAGAAAATTGGCTTGTTACAAAACTCCACGTTTCTACATGTTAGGAAAACATCTCAAGTTGTGGAAGAGCTTACTCTGAAGAGAGCAGAGACTGTCTGGAAAGATGAGCCCTTCTTCTTCTTTCCACCTTTTCCTCCAGCATCAGGAGCTATAAAATAATTTGAATAAAACAAAATGTTGGAGATATAACCACTCTAAGAACTGCTTCTCTCTGTTGTCAACTTACCATCAGATCCAGCATAGCTGGAATATAGGAAAGATAAGAGTTTTATTGAAGATTTTTGGTAGAGGCCAACAACAGTCTCGTTCAGCGGGTCCTTATTCTTGTCCAGCCAGCCAGTGATGTTATAATCCACAGTACCAGCATAATGCACCAAGGAGAAGTGAGCTTCAGCCTTGCCTTTACCAGGCTTGGGCTTCTCAAAGTTCTTGCACTTTCCAAGATGCTGGTCATAGAGCTTGTTCTTGAAGGATGTGTCTGTAGCTTTGGGGAACATGCACTCTTCCTCCAGGATTGAGAAGATACCCATGGGCTATAAGAAAAAGCGATAATCATTAAGTTTGGATTTCTTATGGTTTTTTTTTAAGCAATGAATAGGTAGAGTTGGTACCAACCTTCTCAATGAGCTCAATGCAAGCAGCCAGATCCATACCGAAGTCAATGAATTCCCAATCGATTCCTTCTTTCTTATACTCTTCTTGTTCCAGGACAAACATGTGATGGTTGAAGAACTGCTGCAGTTTCTCATTGGTAAAGTTAATGCAGAGCTGCTCTAGACTGTTGAACTGGAAAAGTCAATAGGTAAGGAAATTTAGCAAAAGAAAAGACCAACAGTTTGTTTATATAATCACACTTTTACTCACATCAAAGATCTCAAATCCAGCAATATCCAGCACACCGATGAAGTACTGTCTTGGCAGTTTAGTGTCCAGCTGCTGGTTGATACGTGCGACCATCCAGAAGAAAAGTTTCTCATAAACTGACTTGGTGAGGGCACCAATGGCATTGTAAACCTAAGTAAAAAAACAACATAAAATTCTCTTTTTAGATGTGTCCTAATATTTCTCCCAGAAAGTAGTACAGATCTAATATTAATTTTTACCTGTTGAACAGTTTGTCCCTTGGTAACAAACTCATTTCCAACTTTGACCCTTGGGTAGCACAAAGCTTTCAGAAGATCAGCAGAGTTCAGACCCATCAGGTAGCCAATTTTATCAGCAACTGATAGGAAGCAGAAATTATTATTTATATTCACTGAATCTAACAATCTACAGGAGCTTCCTATATGATTATTTACTATACCTTCTGTGCCATCGGGTTCAGCCTGCTCCTCTCTTTGCTTTTGCTTGAATTTCATGTTACCGTGGTGCATGACTGCGCCAGTCATCTTGTAGATGCCATTCTTTTCATCGGGTGTGAAGCCCAGGATATCAATGGCGCTCTGCACATACGCATATATATTATATTTCATTATACACTTAAAGCTTCTAATAATACATGAAGAGTGAAGCTCTACAGTGTGTGTCTGTGTATATAAAAATTACTATATGTGTCATTATAATCATAAACTTTAAGAAAACTAAAGATTATGGCTCTAAAAAAGTGTGTGTACTATATATAACATTTGTAATTATATTCTCAGAGCTTCTAATAATACAAGAAGAGTATTCGGGGAAGTGATGTGATATTTGTCTTATGTCTGCGGCCATAAACTCCATTATATATATATATATATATATATATATATTTAATATGTGTCACTATATGCTCACACTTTAAGAAAACTAAAGATTCCAACACTAAGTAGGTTCTTAGGAAAATATCTTACGTCTGTGGCCATAAACTCCTCTACATCATCAATGCTCTTCACAGAAATTTCCCCTTGGCTGATAGAAGGGTAGTCGTATGGGTTTGTGGTAATGAGAAGCATTTCTAGGAAGAAGTGGTGCTTGATATAAATCCACAACTCACTGTCAACCTCCAATTTGAATAAATGAATCTAAAATAACTCACCAACAACTTCCGGCCTCTTGTTGGTCTGGATCTGGTAGAAGATGTGGTAGCTCCTTTCTGCTGAAAGCTGGAACGTCACTCTGGATTTTTCCAGCAGGTCTGTAGATGAGTGATGTTACAGGTCAGTGATGGTAAGAAGACACATACTAGATGACTAAACTAAGTCTTCAATCTAAGACTTACAAGCCTCAATATCAGCGGAAGCCAGTTTTCCTGTTGTTCCAAAATGGATTCTGATGAATTTACCCTAAGGGTTGTGTATATATGGAGCTTCAGTAAAGGATGTATTTTCTTATAAAACAAGTATATGTATTCTAAAACATCTTTGCTACTTACAAAACGAGAGGAGTTGTCATTTCTCACAGTTTTGGCATTGCCAAAGGCTTCCAGCAGGGGGTTGGCCTGGATGATTTGATCTTCCAGTGTTCCCTAAGACACACAATATATGATGTATTCCCACACCAGGACGTGATGTAATGCAGTATACAGGTATCTGTATTGTTAGGCATTCATGTTGGTCATTATTCACAGTTTACCTGCAGCTTGTTGCTTGACTCCTTCTTCTTTTGTGAATCACCAGCAGCTGCAATTGTTGCAAAGTATTGGATGACACGCTTGGTGTTTACAGTCTTTCCAGCACCAGATTCTCCGCTAGTGTAGAAGATAGAGATCATAGGTTAGGACAGTGATTTCCTGAGTAAAAGATTAGTTTTTGAAGCTAGAATATACATGTGATCAATACTCCAGGACGAAGTCTTGCTCCATTTGCCGTACACATCGCAGATAAACATCACAAAAATTTTCACTATATAGGATCTCAGGATAAAAGAAAATGTATGCACCTATAGAATGGCAGATTTAAGTATGCTATTCTGTATCTCAAAAATAAAGGTACACTTGCTTGGTGACAGTCAAAAAGGCACTTTTGGTGAGTGGGGGCCTGCAGATAGACTGGACATAAATTTCAAGAGCTTTCCCAGTCTATACAACAATGATCCACTAAAAATGCAGTCTGATTGCCCCTAGTCACTATGCCTTCACTGTGTTTTAGGAGCTGGGCTTTTCGTAATTTAGTCACAGTATTATCTTATGGTAATTTACACACTGTACTACTTACGTAATCAGGATTGACTGGTTTTCACGATCTGAAAATGAAAAACACAAAATGCATATTTATTCAATGCTTTCACCATTTGTTTTTATACTTTTTCTTCAACTGTCTATTTACTGTGAGAAAGACAATGCGATCACCATTGCAACAACTTGTACGTAATTACCTGTTAACATGAACTGATAGGCGTTATCAGAGATTGAGAAGATGTGTGGTGGGGCTTCCATACGTTTCTTTCCTCTGTAGCCAGCAACAACTTCGGGGTTGTACACTGGCAGCCACTTGTAGGGGTTGACAGTGACACAGAAGAGGCCGGAGTAGGTCTGCAATTACAGGGTAAAGGTAATAGTTCCAAATATGTTTTATACCAGAAATGATTTAACCATAAACTCAAGTTAATCAGAAAAATATATCTTGCTATGTCAAGGTCCAGCAGTGTAGAAAGCTTTTTTTAAGGTTTTTTATTTCTACTGTTATGGTAAATATTTATACTTTGCTTTGATTTTTATTATAATTCTATATATTTTGTATTTTAGTATTAGCTTTATAATTGTTATTCATAAAAGCAATAACACAGGGCGCTGTATCTTATATAGAGGTGTCCATGTGTTAAACATTCCTCTGTTTCTGAAAGTATAATAAGCTGGCTAGAACTAGTATGAAAGGAATTTGACAGAATCCATAATTTACAATTTTGTTATTAACAACTTAAATATCTTCTGCTTTAGGTAATGTAATGTAAAAGCCATTCCCACTTCTCCTTATCTTTGTGGTTGTAATAAAAACTTGTGACTGGGCATCTGAGAGTCAGAAAGCAAGTACACTAACAGACACTGGTTGTGTGCCCTTGTCTCCGATCGATTGACTGTCTGATTTCATCAAAACTGGCAAACGGGTGAAACCTTTTGAGTTTCTCCTAAAACTTTCCATATAGGTTTCCACATCACTATCTTCCAGTTTTGTGATATTTACAAATAGCAAAAAGATAGAAGACTTACGTAGATCATCCAGGCTGCGTAACGCTCTTTGAGGTTGTACAGCACAGACGCCTCGTTCAGGTGGGTCAGCATAGCCATATCCTCAATTTTATCAAACTTGGGAGGATTCTGAGGGTAAACCTGGCCGTCTTTAACGGTTACTTCCTGGAAAGAACAAGGGGCTTGGTTTAGTTGAACATTTCAGTGATTTACTTATTGGATGCTATAGATACTTGTAATTTACCACCGACCAAATAGTTAATGTTAGGCGATTGAAAGTATCCTCTGCCCAAAGCCAATTATTTATTTTATGTTAATGATAGAAAACTTTCCCTTATGCTATCAATGTTGTAATGTTCACCTTCCCATCATCAGTCTTCACAGTGACTTTGCCACTGTCGCGAGCAGTGATGAGACCTTTCACATATAGCTCTTTGGGATCATCCACAAAGCAACTGTTCTTGGCATCAAATGGTTTGTTCTGAGCCTCCAATCTTTCTTTTTCTGATTTCCGCAGGAAGGATGCGGCTGCCCCAAAAACCGCCATTTCACCATCTGCCGACATGGTTGAGGCAGTCTGTATGAAATATAAAAATACATACTCTTATCGTCAGCCTGATAAAGATGGTGTCATGATTGGTAAGGAAATTCAAAGCAAAGCATCAAGGTTTTTTACAGAAACTGTTTATCGTGTGTGACCCAAGTGCATGATGGCAGGACATTTATTAGTTTATAGCAATAATGCAAAGTGTCACCCATTGATAAGCTGATCTCAGAGTCCCTGCAGCTTTGACTCTCCACAATCAGGTGTAATCTGTGGAAGATTTTGGCAGCAAGGGTTAATTTTCTCTGTAGCACCCCCAAAAGGTGACACCAAGCATTACACAGTTTACATTGATAAATTGATCTCTGTAGTGACAAGCTGGGCCTTCTTTGTATATGTTTTATCTATTAAAGCATTAGGGTCCAGAAGAAGAAATCCCACTCGATTTACTAGGACAGCTATAAGGGGAGAACTAGCTCCTTAAAAGATAAACTTTTTTAACTTTATATTATAGATCATGATGAAATTCACCTGCGTGTGTAGGGAGTATTGCTATGGATTTACGCATGCATATCTACAGAGAAGTGTACATGAAAGTGATGCACACAAAGAGGTCAGTGGGTGTATTGTCACAATATCTGCTGCTACAATGACAAATGTGTTATTATTAAACATAATGTGTCGTATACAGGAGGAAGGAGCCCTCACGTCCACCTACTGTCCTGCAGCCAAAGTCTCAGAGACTTCAGTACTCAAGGACTGTATGGTGACATTGTCAGGTGTGTATGGGATTCCTACACACAGCCCACATCCCTAGATGAGCACATATTACGAGTAAATTACATTTAGCAATGTGTTAGTCGCCCGGAGCAACATAAGGCTCCAATCACACAAAGTTTTTGGTGCAGCTTTTTTAGCGAATACCAGAAATGTATTCAGACATAATGGGGGAAATAAAAGAAGGGTTTGTATTTTCCATTCTTGATGGATCCACTTCTGGCATTGGGTCAAAAAAAATATTCTGGAAAAGCTGCATGTGTTCTTCCAGCTTTAGTCATGGATGTAAATGAAAATGAGATTAATGTTTTGTGTGAAAAACAGAATTCAATTGATTAATAGGCAAGTGTGAAATTAATTTGCTTTGTTAATACAGAGACTTACCTGTTAGTGCTGCTCTTGATGAAATGATCTTCTTTGCCCCTTGAAAGAAATGAAAATAAAATCAAGTTATAGAAGTGAATAGACTGCAGCTTGTATCCCAGTCATAAGGCAGTGAAGCCAGAACTTACCAAGAGGTTACGAGTAAGGAGCCAACTGGAGGGCTTATATACAGAACTTTCTGCTCCCTCAGCACAACTGCACTCCTGGTAAGGAATGACTCCATCCCCATAACTGTCCAGAGAAACCCAACACTTTCTGGTCTTCACAAGTAAAAATAACTGAACATTTCTCAGTCATCTGTCTGTCCTTTTGTGTTATCTACACATTGGCTGTGAGTGACCAAATTGTAAAACTAGGAGCTCAGAGATGGAGCCTGTGAGTTCAATGCAAATAATACAGCTATCTGTCTCAGTCATAGCCATCTAATATCTATCTATCTATCTATCTATCTATCTATCCCATATTAATCTATCTATCTCTATATATTTATCTATCCCATATCTATCTATCATTATCTATCTATCTATCATCTATTTCATCTAACATATATCTATCTATCTGCCAATCATCTATCTATTATCTATCTCTATATCTATCTATCATCTGTCTATCTATTATCTATCATCTATCATATCTATCTATTATCTATCTATCTATCTATCATCTATTATCTATCTAGCTGTCAATCTAACTATTATCTATCAATCCTCTATTATCTATCTATCTATCTATCATCTTTCTACTTATAATCTATCTATCATCTATCATATCTATCTATTATCTATCTATCTATGTAGCTGTCAATCTAACTCAATCATCTATTATCTATTAATCTATCATCTATCCTATCTATCTCATCTATCTATTATCTATCCTATCTATCTATCTATATAGCATCGATCTATTATCTATCTATCTATCATATCTATCTATTATCTATCTATCAATGATCTATCATCTATCCTATCTCATCTATCTATCTCATCTATTTATCTATCTATCTATCTAATCTATTGATCTCATCTATCATCTATCAATCTATCTATTATCTATCAATCTATCATCTATATATCATATCTATCTATTTATCTATCAATCATCTATCTATCACCTATCTATCATATTTATTATCTATCTATCTATTTATCTATCTATCATATATCTATTATCTATCTGTCAATCATCTATCTATTATCTATCATATATATCTATTATCTATCTACCTATTATCTATCTATCATCTATCTTATCTATCTATTATCTGTCTATGATCTATCTATTATCTGTCTAGCTGTCAATATCTATCCATCATCTATTATCTATATACTGTATCATATCTCATCTATCCTATCTATCTCATCTATCTTTATCTATCTATTATCTATCCTATCTATCTATCATATCTATCATCTGTCTACACTATATCATAAAGATTATTATTATTAGTTGAAATTGCCAATGGGGTTTTTCATACTGTAGTAATCACTCAAACTAACCTAATGGGTCATGTAAAAAATTTCAACTGATAAATACATTAAACAAAGTGTATTCTAAAGCCCCCGTTACACACTGCGATATTGCTTTCAATATCACTGTAAAGTCACCGATTTTGCGACGTTGCAGCGATATTGCTAGCAATATCGCTGCATGTGATACCTGCGACCGGCTCCCCCGCTGGTTATCGCTGATCGCGCGAGAAGCTGCTGGACCATTCCTCGTCGGTCACTTCCTGCGGCGCTTCCTGTCGCGCCGACGAGCGACGCGTGGAGCCTGGCGGGAGGACGCAGGATCGCCGCGTCTGACAGGTAAGTAGTGATCCCCGTCCCCAGCGATGTCGCTGGTGAGATCTGCCTGTGTGGCAGCTCACTAGCGACCACCTAGCGATGCACCAGCGATCCTGACCGGGACATATCGCTGGTCGGGATCGCTGGTGCATCGCTAGGTGTAACGGTACCCTAAGATATTGTGCACATAGAGTGACCGCAGACTTCTGTTTTCTGCCTGGACAACCCTTTTAAAAAGGTAAATTCTAGTTTTAAAAGTTCTGTGGTCCTCTAGACAACAGGATAGATTTTACCCAAAACTGCCCTCTCTCCATCAGAATAAGTCAAAGTTCCATTAAGTTTTTAAAAGGCTTTTTTTATTAAATAAATGTGGCTCAATCACTCCAACTTGTGTAATTTGTCCGCTTGCACTGATGTATAGTATGCCAGTCTTATTAAAGTGAACCTGTCAGCAGAATTTTGCTAAGTAAACTACAGGCACTGTCATGTTGCTGCTGTTAAACTGATTAAAATGACACTTGGGGTGAAGAAATCTATCTTGTGGTTCTTGTGTAATCAGTGTTAGATATTGTCAGTTAATGATATGCTCGTGCTCCGAGGCGGGACTGTAGGCAGAGTCCTATCTTCCTGCTCTAAGCCAGAGAAACCAAGGAAAGACCTGCTCACTGGCCGACCCGAATCACAAGCAGTCTGCCTATATGATGAGGAACATGTTTGTGTTGTGGTGTGGCCTGTGGGCAGGTCTTTCCTTGTTTTCTCTGGCTTAGAGCAGGAAGATAAGACTCTGCCTAAAGTCCTGTCCCGGAGCATGAGCATATCATTAACTGAAAACTTCTGATGTTGCGCCCCCAGGAGTATGGTCGCCACAGTGGCTTTGCCTTCCTCCAGGGGAGGGTAATGCCAGGCTTGGAGGCAATGATGGGTCTCTCTCGCAGTCAATCCATACATGCAGCGCAGTTCCACTCCAGGCCACCAGGGGGAACTCTGAACCAGGATGGAGGGGAGGGGTGCCCTCTGAGGGCCAAGAGGAAGGAGTGGAGAGATAGTCTGCGGAGGGTGAAGTGTGCAGACGTGTAAAAAGAAGCTGGAAGTTGAGCGAGGAAGGAGAGCTCCATCAGCTGAGAGTGCACGAACTGGAGCCTGGTCTCCATGGCTGTACGGATACTAAAGGTCCTACAGCAGATACCAGAGGAGTAGGAGGCTGTAAATGCCCTACTCCCATCTAAGACTTGAGGCACAACAGCAGCTTGAATAGAGAGCCAGGACTAAAGAGGAGTCCCCGAGAAAGGCTACAGCTGTCTGCCGTGCAAGTGAGGTTCTTGGGAACATCTGACAGGAGGAACTTCAGAGTAACTAAGTACTGGAGTGCTTCACACCACAAGGCGCTAGGAAGGAGACTGCACAGCCCGTCTGTGAGAGAGAATCCCTGAGTTGCTTCCAGGCTAGCCTGCTCCAATACCATCTGTATTCAGGACTCTGGACTGCAGTTATCAAGTAAAGGTACAGAAATTGCACCCCGCTGTGTCTTGTCTGCTTCCTACCCTTAAGGGCCTGTCACACTAAGAGATATCGCTAGCAATATCGCTATAACTGGTGACGTTATAGCGATATTGCTAGCGATATCGCTGTGTCTGATACTTACCTACGACCCGCTCCCCCGCTGGTTATCGCTGATCGCGCGAGAACATTCAGGACTGTTTCTCGTCGTCAGCTTCCTGCGGCGCTTCCTGCTGTGACGACGAGCGACGCGTGGAGCCGGGCAGGAGGACGCAGGATCGCCTGGTGTGACAGGTAAGTAGCGACCCCCATCCCCAGCGATGTCGCTAGTGAGATCTGCCTGTGTGGCAGCTCACTAGCGACCACTTAGCGATGTACCAGCGATCCTGACCGCGTCATATCGCTGGTCGGGATCGCTGGTACATCGCTAAGTGTGACAGTACCTTTACGGCACTGCTACATCACCGTGCCAACCACCACTACACTGCCCTGGGACATTAGCCCTGCCTGTGGAGGGCTATACCATCACTGCTGCACCATACCATCTGTCCCAGTGGAGCTGTCTGCAGCATCGGCTTAACATCTCCCTTGCCGAACACCACAGGTGGCGTCACAAACTATTCCATTCCATTAACTACATCCCCCATTACTTGGGCGCCCAGGGCCACGGACCGGGTCACTGCTGCTGTGACACTTCCCCCTGACACCGGCCTGGTACCGAGTACCCCACAGCCCTGGGAGGGCGACCCACTGACACTTATTACACAAGAACCACAAGAAGGATTTCTTCACCCCAAGTATCTTTTTAAGGAGTTTAACACTGCCAACTAGACAATGCCTGTAGTTTGCTTAGCAAAATCCTGCTGATAGTTTCCCTTTAAATGCTGGCCAATATCTTTTAACCTCTGATGATGGCCCTTCGCAGAATTCTGGAGCCCTTTCATTATAGCAAAAGGTGGGAGCTTCAGCTTCTGTGGGTTCTTCAGCTTCTGAAGCTTCATGATAACATCTTCGGACATGTCTGAGTGACCATCACAAGATGGTGAATGACCACACATTTATGTCTATGGCTATGTTTGCCAAGAACACTGATGAGCCATAATGATAAAGGGGTTGTCAACTACTCAGGCAACCACTTTCTCAATCACTCTGCTCCCCTCTTATAAAATGATAACAGCTATATTCTCCTCCGGTACCTATGTTGTCACTGGCGCTCCCAGAGCTATGGCAACTATCTTACTTCCCCTGTCCAAAGGCAGGGAGAATGAAGAGGCCATTACCTGGTCACATGGATTGCATGAAATAACAATGCCACATGAGCCCCGGGGGAGTTAGTGCCAACACCGCTGGAACGGTGCTGGCTTCGGAGGTGAGTATAGCTGTTATTATTTTATAAGTAGGGAATATAGTGATTAAGAAGGGGTTGTCAGAACATCACAAAAATGGCAGGTCTTGTCAGGAGTTCACAATAATGCCATTGTTAGCATTTTCCAAACATGATTCAAGGTAGGATTGCAAAAGCACAGAGCATCATAGCTATGATAAAAGGTGTCAGAACACTCAGAGCCTCACAGCTATGATAGAAAGGCGTCTGATTACTCAGAGCATCACAGCTATGATAGAAAGGTGTCCAATCACTCAGAGCATCACAGCTATGATAGAATGATGTCAGGACAAACAAAGCATTGCAGCTATGATATCAAGGTGACAGAGCACACACAGTAACACAGTATCAGAGCAATAATGGAATAGTCTCAGGACACGCAGTTGGTGTATGGGGCTGTGTACTCTCTTTGACCAGTTACAGTACTCATGTTGATCCTTGTCCACCTCCAGAAGCTCCTCCGATGGAAATGTGAGCATCAGGACCAGACCATGGAGCAATGAAAGAAGGCACAAACCCTGAAGCATGAGTCACATTTTACATCATAAGGAAGGCTGGGCATGTAATTTACTTAGAGAAAAGTTTTCACCAGGATGCACCTTGGGAAGAAGGCAAGCCGTCAGTAGCCATGCAATGATCTGTGTATCATTCTGCTGAAAAACTTTGGTCCTAGAGATGAAAATGGAGGTATCATTCATGCGCTGCTGATGGCGAAATATCGGTGATTTTTTATTTATTTAAACAGGTTTAAAAGTCAACGCGTTTCAAGGTCACGCAGGACCTCTTCATCAGGACAAACCTGGCATTGTCCTGATGAAGAGGTCCTGCGTGACCTTGAAACGCGTTGACTTTTAAACCTGTTTAAATAAAAAAAAAAATTATTTCACCTGTAATTCGACCATCAGCATCGCATGAGTGATACCTCCGTTTTCATTTCTATATTCATGGTCATTTCCTTGACCGGTATCCGTGCAGCAGCTGCTATATGCCCATTAGGTTGCTTAATAGCAACACATAACAAGGTGAGTGTATCTCCTCTTTTCATGATACCCTATTGTCACCGGATAAGACCCTATTGCTCTTTTTCTTTCCCAGTTTCTCCCTTCCATTATTAATTAGAATGTGATATGTGCAATCTACGTAAATACTGTACACATTAGGTCCCCCTGATCATGGCAGCAGTATTTCCTAATAGATTAGGAATGGTCTGAAGACCATAACACGTTTAGGATGGTGATTTTTCTCCAGATTTACTATTTCAATCTGATAGATCTTCAGATGTAATGCAAAATAAGTCCAACCCATAGAGGCTGTATTTAGCAACTTACTGGGAGGTAATGATCTTCTACTAATGTTTGATGCAGATACAGGACACTTTGAAGTCTTGTGCAACCCTGCATTTACAGGTCAGAGAGGGGTTCCTACACAACATTAGGCAGGTGGCTTTAATGTTTGCTTTGAACTAGAGCCCTTGGAACCTCTGCCTGCCTGACTGTATTCCCAGCACCTCTTCTGATTTGTAAACCTGGTGCAAAATGGTCACGTTGCACAGGGCAAGTTATTCAGAATAGTCACTGGTAGAGTTGAGCGACTTTGGTCGGATCGGGTTTCATGAAACAAAATTTGTTTCAGATGAAACTGGTCCGACTAGGGCAAAAAAAGTTGGAGTTTCGTCCGAAACCCGACCCCAGCAAGTCAATGGGGATTAAAAGTCGGCATTGAGCAGATGACATTCATCCACTCAATGCCGACTTTTAATCCCCATTGACTTGCATTGGGGTCGGGTTTCGGACGAAACGCTGACTTTTTTTGCACTAGTCGGACCAGTTTCATCTGAAACAAATTTTGTTTCATGAAACTTGATCCGACCAAAGTCACTCAACTCTAGTCACCGGGGATGCTGGTAGGTGGGTGGTTCCCAGGGCTGCTGACTACTTACGTGGCCACAGGATCAGGGTCATGTAAATGTTTTTGCTTAACTCTACTGGACACCTTCAGAGGTATTGCAGAGTCTGTGGCTTCATGGGTCAGAAAGAGGGTCTTACACAATATTAGGCAGTTGGCTTTAGTGTCACGGCTGATAAGTATACTTGTCTATCCATGAAGCTATTAAACATAATTATTGGGCTCTTGTTACAATAATAACCTCTCAGAGTGTCCAAGGTTGGCAAACTCCTCAGCGTTTGTCATCTTGATTTCGCCATTTTATATGGAAACTATTAAGTTTCCAACACATGTTGAGTATAATGTTGTCCTTTTCTAGTTCTGGATTATTTTATTAATGTGTTCCCTAAAGAAGCACAGCTGAAGACAGTGACTGAGAGCGGCCACACTTTCCTAAAACGCTGCATTAGACATGCATTAAGACATGTGTGGGGAAACCTGAGCCTATGTCCATGGAAACATAAAGCAATAGATGATGAGTTCAGCAAGATTTTAATCTCTTAGTGTAGCATGAAAAGGACCTTCCTATTGAGGATCCTTAAAACGCGACCTTTGGTATTTTGTCCTGGGGATTGTGAAACCATATCCTAAAAAAAGTTCACAGCCTGCACATTTCAAAGACCTTGTTTGGAGGCTCGGTAAACCTAATTCTGCCCCCTCTTGTTCATCATAATATCTTGTCTTTAATATAGTACGAATTGAGTCCCGGCAGACGCAGGTGGGAATATGTGAGTATTATACTGCATTATTCCTGTATTCTCATGGTGTAGGTATCAATTGTTGGTGATGTACTGTGTATTCAAGTTTCCAGCATCAGCATCTGTAGTAGTCAGTCATTACGCTCTGTTCACACCATTGTTATCTGAACAGGTTTAATATTTAAAAGAAGAAGTCTATGATCTGATCCATCAGTTTTATTAATTCGTCAGAAAGTAGTCTTATTTTTATGAGTCGTTTGCTCCATACATTTTTTTTGCATAAACTATCTAATTCTTTTTGAAACTTCTTTAAAAAAGCTCCTGCAATCACCAGTTATGCATATTCTTCTATTTTTTTTTATTTTCTGTTTTTGATATCAAGCTTTTTATTGTGTTTTTTTCTGTATTTAGTATCCAATATGTAAATTATCATTTATTACGTGATTGATCTTTCATTTTCATGGCAGATGTGTCACATCATAACTTATCTTTAGTATGGATTTTGTCTCTGTGGGTCACTGTAATGTTCAGGTCTGTGTGGTCCTTGACATGAACTGATTTTTAAGGAGGTTTTTGCTGGGTGCTTACAGGTAACCTAGTTTATGCTTGTTTTATCTACAGCATCAGTATGTGTGACATTACCAGTGCAAATAATACTAAATGTTTGCTCAATTATTAACCGCAACTCTTATGTCAGATAGTAAGAATATTAGTACTGCTCCCATATAATGTTGCTTTATTCCATGTTGAAAAAGAAGCAACATATCGATTCTTGTGGCATTTTTGCTTAAAAAGCTGTTCCAAATCTGACACTGAATAAATAGAAAGAGACAAGAACCAAGTTTAAACCCCCCAAAAAAATCTTTTTTTTTTTTTTTTTAAGTATCTTTTAATGTGGATTTTTTTTAGCCAGAAATATCTGTGCCTAATTCTATGTGAACATCCCCTTAGGATACGTTTAGACAATTGCTGAACTTTGCTAACCAGCTCCAAATGCAGCTATTTACATGAACTAGTCTGGCCCGATTTACCGTCTCATTGAGATTTCTTATTACATGGACCACAGATCTGATCTGAAAATAGTGCATGTGGACGGTACATTTGGTACACTTGGTCATACAATATTTTCAGTTCATTTGTACAATGGATCTCACATGACACAGAAAAACGTTTGAAAGTGCATGAATCAGTACATTCTAGAGTTCATCTTTCTTTAATGAGTTAAAAATAAGTTGTTGTTTTTTTAAGTATAAAATTGCATCAGGAATAGCTCATTTTTGGAGATTTTTATTTCCTGAAGAGATTTTGGAAGGCTTTTTTTCTGAAATGCAATTTTGCAGATTTTTGATCTGACAGTGTCTTGTTTAAAGCAGACTCCATCTATCGCGGCTTTAAAGAAGTGACATGAACCACTTTTTAGCCTGGCTGCCGCACTTCATGTCCTCAGAACTACCAACTCTTATCCTGGGAGACTTCAACATCCCCATTAACAGCCCTACTTCCACATCTGCATCCCAGCTGCTATCACTAACCACCTCTCTCGGCCTCTCACAGCTCTCAACCTCTGAGACACACAAAGACGGTAACACCCTTGACCTGATCTTTGCCCGGCTTTGCTCAATCTCCTACCTAAATAACTCACCGCTTCCCCTCTCTGACCACAACATTCTCTTCTTCACGCTCACAAATCCTCGCCCACCCCAGCACACTCCTACCTATCACACATTCAGAAATCTACAAGTCATTAACCCTCAGACACTTTCAGACTCCCTACAGTCTTCCCTGTCCCCAATCTCTTTTTCCTGTCCTGATCTGGCTGTTCATCACTACAACAACACTCTTACAACCACCCATGACCAGGTAGCGCCTCTCACCCTCAGAACCTCCAAACACAGAGTAAAACAGCCCTGGCTCACATCGCAAACTCAATTTCTCCAGCTTTGCTCTAGGAGTGCTGAACGCCGATGGAGAAAAACCCGCACACCAGAAGACTTCATCCACTTCAAATTTATGCTAAGAACCTACAACTCTGCCCTTCACCTCACCAAACAGACCTACTTCACCACCCTGATCTCCTCACTAGCCAACAACCCCAAGAAACTTTTTGACACCTTTCACTCCCTCCTCAGGTCAAAAGCACAAGCTCCTATCTCAGATATTTGTGCAAATGACCTGGCCTCCCATTTTATAGAGAAAATATAATATCCGTCAGGAAATCCGCTCCCAACCACCAAATGCTGTGACTCCCATCCCTACCTGCATTTCCCCTTGGTCACTTTCACATTTGATCCCATCACAGAAGAAGAAGTCTCCAGACTCCTCTCTTCTTCTCACCCAACTACATGCACTCCCTCACATCTCCTCCAGTCTCTCTCTCCAGTCGTCACAACCCACCTAACTGCAATCTTTAATCTGTCCCTTTCCTCAGGCATTTTCCCATCCTCCTTCAAACACTTTATCATTACTCCATTATTAAAGAAACCTGCTCTCGACCCATCCTGCATAAACAACTACAGACCAGTCTCCAATCTCCCCTTCATCTCTAAACTCTTGGAGCGCCTAGCGTCTACTGCCGCCTTACCCGTTACCTCTCCACTCTCTCCCTCCTAGACCCTTCACAGTCTGGCTTCCGACCCCTACATTCGACTGAAACTGCAATCATCAAAGTGACCAATTATCTTCTGGCAGCAAAATGTAACGGTGAACACTCTCTGCTCATTCTTCTCGACCTTTCTGCAGCTTTCGACACTGTTGACCACCGTCTCCTTCTCCATAGGCTCCAGTCACTAGGCATAAAGGACACTGCTCTCTCCTGGTTCTCTTCCTATCTCTGACCGCTCCTTCAGTGTTTTGTTCTCTGGCTCCACGTCATCTCCTCTTCCTCTCGCTGTCGGGGTACCTCAGGGCTCAGTCCTTGGCCCCCTTCTCTTCTCTCTCTACATGGCCCCAATTGGACAGACCATCAGCAGATTTGGCTTTTAGTACCATCTTTATGCTGATGATACACAACTATATACGTCATCCCCTGACCTTACGCCCGCTGTACTACAGAACACCAGTGACTGTCTGTCTGCAGTCTCCAATGTCATGTCCGCTCTCTATCTGAAACTTAACCTCTCAAAAACTGAACTTCTTCTTCTCCCGCCATCTACTAACCTCCCTAAATCTGACATTTCCCTCTCCGTGGGTGGCACCATAATAACACCCCGGCAGCAGGCGCGCTGTCTGGGTGTTATGTTTGACACCAACCTCTCCTTCACATCCCATATACAATGTCTTGCCCGCTCTTGCCGCCTACACCTAGAGAACATCTCCAGAATTCGCCCTTTTCTCACCATGGAAACAACAAAAACCCTCACTGTCGCATTGGTCCACTCCCACCTGGACTACTGCAATGCTCTATTAATTGGCCTCCCCGCTACTTGACTTTCCCCTCTCCAGTCCATACTTAATGCAGCAGCCAGGGTCATCTATCTGGCTAATCGGTACTCGGACGCGTCCGCTCTTCGCCAGTCCTTACATTGGCTGCCCATTCATTATAGGGTCCAATTCAAAGTACTTGTTCTTACCCAAAAAGCTCTCCACAGTGCGGCACCCCCCTACATCTCCTCCCTCATTTCTGTCTATCGGCCTAGCCGACCGCTGCGCTCTGCAAAAGACTTTTGACTAACCTCTGCACTAATCCGCACCTCCCACTCCCGACTCCAAGACTTCTCTAGCGCTGCGCCAATCCTCTGGAATGCTCTATCCCAAGAAATTAGGACTATCCACAATTTGCACAGTTTTAGGCGCTCTCTCAAAACACATCTATTCAGAGCAGCCTATCACGTTCACTAATCAAAGTCATTTTATGTGCAAGTGCGAGTATGTAGCCCATTCACTATCTCTGTCCCCCACCTTCTCAAGATGGCTGGACCATCATTGTAAATACATCATTGTAAATACACACCTGTACTTTGTATCTCCCCACCTCATTGTAGATTGTAAGCTCTCATGAGCAGGGTCGTCTTATTTTACTTTAATTACTGTATTGTTAACGTTATTACTTATGACTTGTGTTTTGAAACTGTTAAACTGTAAAGCGCTGCGGAATTTGTTGGCGCTATATAAATAAAGATTATTATTATTATGAACTTTTTTTTTCCACCACTTGTTTAAAAATCTTCTCATATGAAAAGCACAGTGGATTTCTCAAAAAAATGAATAGCTGGAGTTTTCCAAGCATTTTTTAAATGGTTTTGGTATCAATCGGCTCTAAAATATTCCATGTGAACATAGCCATAGAGGCAGCAAGCGGCTCTTAAAATCACAAGAAGGTGCTGAGAGTCTTGTACACAAGCTTCTCAGCTGTTGATTAAGGATCTGACTCCTTCTGCTGCTCTTTTCGCCCTTATCGTCTGTGAAAATGTAAAGTATTTTTAACTGTGGTCTTTGGCTACAATGGGCTAGTTCGCCTGACTTTCAGGAATTTCTAGTATTCTTGTATAGGACTAATATTCATGGCACTAATTTTTCATTCAGTTTTTATTCTTACGTATAAAATGCAAACATATTGAAAACAATCATAATGAAAAGTAATAAAACCTCACAACTATTTTGTGATCCTGTTTACATTACTTTAAATGTTGGTTAAAACACTGTGACAACGATCAAAATATGTAGTTCTAAAAAAAAGCTGTAGTTTTCCTGACTGCGGCTGTAAGAATGTAAGGTAACAAGCAGGAACGCGGGATGCTGTGACGGGACGCAGGCAGAGCAAGGGTTAATAGGTTTATTTACAGGGAATACTCCACGCAGGGAGATGAAGGGTTAAACATTGTATAAAACAGTATAAGTGGCAAAGGATATGGTGAGGTGAAGAATAATGTTTCAGATAAAGACAGTTCAGTAGCAATGGCCCCGACAAAGGCAGACGCAGTGTCCTTGTTATTGGGGTTCAACAAAACAACAATACCCCCGTCTTCTGGTGACAGTGGTCGGTCTCCGGTACCTTCCACTGCCCTTAGTCCATATACTGTAGCTGCCTACAAGGTTACGGCCACAGTACTGTCTAAGCTCGACGAGACTCCTGCACAACTCTCCTCACAGTCTCTGTCAAGCGAGCCCAAAGTGGCTGACGGTAAAAGGGGTCAAGATCTGGTACGGGCCCCACGTGGATCAGGAGTTGTTTAACGGCACGATCAGGGTAAAAGGGTCTGTCATGTCCTCGGTCACTCGTATGGGGCACATGTGTTATACTCAAGGACACGGAACGTTCTGTGCCTTGCTTCCTGACAGTCACCGGACTCAAGCTGCACGTCCCTTTCTCTCTGGTCCCCGTTGTTGGCGACTGGCGACATCTGGCATTAGCTTGCACACTGCCAATGTTCTCAGGACTTGGCACTTCTCTCTCTGGCTGCTGCACGGCTAGCTCAGCTTTACTCAGTGTGCATGCTTCAGCTCTATGTACACAGCTCGGCTCCGCACGGCCCTGCACTGTGTATACGGCCCTGCTCGGCTCTGCTTTGCACGGCTCCGCAGCAGTCTCTCTCTCTGTACACGCTTGGCTCTGCAGGAGACGGAGCCTTCTCTATGCCGCATGCTACAGCGCCGGCACTCTCTGAGGGAAGAGAAGGCAGAGTGTGCCACTCACTGCTCTGCGTATTGCTCTGCCCTGGCGCCAAGCTTTTCTGTTTCGAGCGATTTCCTTTTTATCTCCCGGCTGCTGCACTTTGTCTGCTCACCCTGCCTCCCCGGGTCTGCAGAAAGGTCCTTCTCACAAGTGCTTCCCCTCAGCTGCAGGGGAAGGTCCGCCTTCTTAAAGCTCCCCCCATGAAACAGAGGATGCAGCCTTTCCAGTTCCGGACCCTGCATGCAGTTACCCGAAGTCCCGTCTATCTCCTTAGGCCTCATACCCATTGGCGATTAAAAAAACGGTCCGATTTCTGGTCTGGAAAAAAGGGTGGAGTGTTATGCCAGTGTCATGCGATTTCTATGCGATTTTTTTATTTTTCCATCCGTTTTTCATCCGTTTTTTTTTCCCAGCCACTCTTTTTCTAAAGTCATTTACAGGACCATTTACAGTGTTCTATACCACAGAATGGTGATGTATCCTTTGAAAACGGATGGAAAGCAGATGGTCCGTTTTTGGTCCGTTTTTTTAATCGCACCCATTGACTTCTATTGGCTAAAATCGCTGCAAATCGCAGCATGCTGTGATTTTTTTCTCAGACCGATTTTGGCTGAGAAAAAAATCGCAAGTGAGATGTCACCCATTCACTAACATGGGTCAGAGTGCAGTCCGATTAAAAATCGGATTGCAATCGTCCGATTTTATCGCCAGTGAGCAATGGCGGATCTTAATAGGGGCGGATGGGGCGGTCTCCCCGGGCCCAAGGTTTTTTGGGGGCCCAGGGCACTGGCGTAGCGTGGTGGGGGGGCGGGGGGGGTTCCGCCCCAGGCGGCATGTGTGTGGGGGCGGCGCGGCAGCAGCAATTCCACCCTGCAGTGCAGTGCAGCGGCGGGCAGGGAGCGATGCGATCACGGCAGCTCCGCTGCCTGCAAGAGTGAATAGCAGGAGCGGAGCGGCAAGGGTCCGTCCTGCTTCCTGCCCGGAGGCCGCGCTTCCTGTTTCACACAGAGGAGCGCCGCTGAATGACGTCATCATTCAGCGGCCGCTGCTGTGTGAGGGAGGAAGCTCGGGCGATGCTGCAGACAGGTGAGAGGAGAGAGGTGGTGTCTTGTGTGTATGTATGTATGTCTGTGTGTGTGTGTGTATGTCTGTGTGTATGATGGAGCAGGCAATGATGGGAGTGATGGTCTAGAAGGCAGTGCTGGGGTGAAGGAGCAGACAATGATGGGGGTGATGGAGCAGGCAATGATGGGGGTGATGGAGCAGACAATGATGGGGTGATGGAGCAGGCAATGATGGGGGTGATGGAGCAGGCAATGATGGGGGTGATGGAGCAGGCAGTGATGGGGTGATGGAGCAGGCAATGATGGGAGTGATGGAGCAGACAATGATGGGGTGATGGAGCAGGCAATGATGGGGGTGATGGAGCAGGCAATGATGGGAGTGATGGGGGTGATGGAGCAGGCAGTGATGGGGTGATGGAGCAGACAATTATGGGAGTGATGGAGCAGACAATGATGGGAGTGATGGGGTGATGGAGCAGGCAATGATGGGGGTGATGGAGCAGACAATGATGGGGTGATGGAGCAGACAATGATGGGGGTGATGGAGCAGGCAGTGATGGGGTGATGGAGCAGGCAATGATGGGGTGATGGAGCGTGATTTTGTGCGAATTGGCCGTAGGCCTACAGCTTATGTGCAACGTCTTTTTAGGCCATGTCCACACGTGGTGGAATGGTGGCGGGTTTTCCGTATGGACCCGCAGCAAACCAAGTGCTGCGGTCCGTACGGCTGTCAATTCCCGCACGGGGACCGCAGCGCTCAGGTGGGAAGGGGGGTACAGGGGCCCAGGTTTTATGAACAGCCCCGGGCCCATAGTCCACTTAATCCGCCACTGCCAGTGAGTATGAGGCCTTACAAGAATATACTGAAAATTATGTACAAGAGTAGCTGGGTGGTAAGTCTGAGCAACTGAGTGCGTGTGACCATCAGCATCCGACATGTAAGGTGGACATTCTCAGAAAGTGGCAAACACACCAAGTGATGCCTTAACTCCTTAATGACCAGGGGTATTTTAGTTTTTGAATTTCTTTTTTTTTGCTCCCCTTCTTCACAGAGCCATAACTTTTTTTATTTTTCAGTCAATATGGCCATGTTTTTTTGCTGGACAAGTTATACTTTCGAATGTCACCATTGCTTTTAACATATTGTGTACTGGAAAATGGGGAAAGAAATCCAAGTGCTGTGTGAAATTGCAAAAAAGTGCAATTCCACAGGTGTGTGGGTTGGGTTTTTTTTTACCATGTTCACTAAATGCTAAAAATAACCTGCCATTATGATTCTCCAGGTCATTACAAGTTCACAGACACCAAACATGTACATTTTTTTTTATTTAAGTGGTGGTAAAAATTCCAAAATTTGCTAGAAAAAAAATATGGGGCTATTTTCCGAGACGTGTAGCAGCTCTACTTTTTTGTGATCTGGGGCTGGGTGAGGGCTTATTTTTTGCACACCGAGCTGACATTTTTATTGATAGCATTTTGGTGCAGATCCGATCTTTTGATCGCCCATTATTGCAATGTACTGGCGACCAAAAAAATATAATTCTGGCGTTTTTGATTTTTTTCTCGTTACGCTGTTTAGCAATCAGGTTAATTCTTTTTTTTATATTGATAGATCGGGAAATTCTAAACTTGGCAATAGCAAATATGTGTATATTTTGATTTGTTTTATTTTGAATGAGGCGAAAGGAGGGTGAGGTGAACTTTTATTTTTTTATATTTTTAAAAACTTCTTTTTTTTTTTTTTTTACTTTTTGCATGCTTCATTAAAAGGTGCAATACTTTGATTGCCTCTGGTACACACATGTGGTGCTCATAGCAATCTGGCAATGACAACCATAGAGGCCTGCTGAAGGCCTCTTGTTGTAATGCCGACCCATCGGTGACCCCTGATCATGTAACGGGTCAACAATGGGTGGGATTAGCAACGGGCTTCCGGTAAGAGCGTGTTAATTGCCGCTGCCAGAAATAGACCGTGGCATTTAACTAGTTAACAGCCATGGTTGTATCACAATTTCACCCGCTGTTGTAGCGGGCACATGTCAGCTGTATAGATCAGCTGTCATGTGCTCGAAAAGGTGCAGACTCAGCGTCGGAGCCTGCTCCAAACAGGGGGAGTCTGACGTGGGAATACTGTTACATCCAACGTCGGAAAGAAGTTAAAGGGGTTTTTACATAAACAAAAGTTAATTTCAATCAATAGATCTTATAATAATAATAATAAGTTCCACAATTGGATGTGATTAAAAAATGTTCCTGTGCCGAGATAATCTTATAAATGTGCACCTGCTGTATACTGTGTAATGGCTGTGTCTCGCCGTACAGGAACATGGTCTGATTACATGACATCTCCTGGCAGTGAGTTTGGTGGGGGGTTGAGGATACAGAGATTACAGCCGCGGATCAAAGCCGATTCTTTCTTTGAAGTAAGACATTGTATAAAAACAGGCAGGAAAATGTTTTACCTCACATAAAGAATCAGCTGTGCTCCCATGGTGTAATCTCTGTATCCCCTCTTTTTCTTCCCCCCTGCCCAGGAGATGTGGTATGATCAGACCATGTTCCTGTATGGTCAGACACATCCAGTACACAGCTTGTAAGTCTCATTTTGAGATTTGTAATTGCAAGGCTTATTTTGAGTTTGCCGAAACACATGTGGGATAATCCCCAAATGTATGGAGGAAATTGCTGTGGTCAGATCAGAACAATATTGAACATTTTTGTCATGAATCTGAACAGGATGGTTCCGTCTCCATCTTGGTCAGGTCAGGGTTAGTTCAATCTGCCTCCCTTTGGTTTTTAGGGCGGCTATTTAATGTTGGCAGTACCTGCATTTAGTGTCGGTGATACTTTCTTATACTCGGTTAGTGCTTGCTGAACCAGGTGACTCGTCCTTAAAAATGTGCCTCTGTGCTTGTGTGCCTTGCTGTGTATGATTCGGTTGGTCCCCTGACTTCTGCCTCTGTATCCTGCTTTTGTACTGCTCTGTCTCTCCTGGTTATCTGTCCCCCTTGGCTTGTCCCCGTTTACTCTTTGTCTTGTCCCTAGGTACTGCGCGTTCATTTGGCTTCTGACTCTCGGCTCTCCTTGACCACGTTTACTGTCTTTGCCCTGTGCTCTGCGTGGTCAGTGTCCTTCCCTGCACTCACGTGTGGTGGCTCCGCCCCCTGGTCAAGTGATCGCTTAGTGCCTGGTTCCCTGCTCACTACACTAGTCTCAGGTCCTTGTGCACTGCGTGTCTTCTGCCTGCACTTCCTTTGCTCATTCACGTGCCCCCTGATAGCGCCGGCTAGGCAGCGCCAGTGACACTTTAGGTGTCATTATTTTGTCCACCAAGGTAAATGCTAAGTCTGGAGCCAAACCAACACAGCTCATCAACTCAAGAATACCATCAACACAGTGAAACATGGTGGTAGCAGCATCATGCTGTGGGGATGTTTTTGGCAGCAGGGGCAGAAAAAATGGTCCGAGTCGAGGGGAAGATGGATGGTGAGAAATACAGGGATGTTCTTGAGCAAGTGATTTGAGACTGGGATGGATGTTCACCTTCCAGACAATGATCCAAAGCATACTGCTAAAGCTACACTCAAGTGGTTTAAGGGGAAACCTGTAAATGTTTTGGAGTGGCCTACTCAAAGCCCAGACCTTAATCCAACTGAGAATCTGTGGTCAGACTTAAAGATTGCTGTTCACCAGAGGAAACCATCTAACTTAAAGGAGCTGGAGCAGTTTTGCCTTGAGGAATAAGCAAAAATCCCAGTGGCAAAATATGGAAAATTCTGAGACTTATCCAAAGTGACTTGCAGCTGTAATTGCCGCAAAAGAAGACTCTACAAAGTACTGACTTTAGGGGAGTGAATCGTTATGCACACTGTAGTTTTCAGTTATTTTGTCCTATTTGTTGTTTGCTTGACAATAAAAAGAAAACCAAATGTTCACAGTTATAGGCATGTTCTTTACATGAACTGATGCAGACCCGCAAAAAAACAGTAAAATTCCAGGTTATGAAGTAGCAAAACATGAAAATGCCACGGGGGGTGAATACTTTCACAAGTCACTGTACTTTTAGGCAAGTCATTGGGCTACTTTATGGCATACAACTGTGAAAGTCTTGGTTTATACATGTCTACAAATCGAGATGAAACTAAAATACAGAAATTGAGAAAATTGAAATCAGAAGTAATTTATAATGCAGCATTTAATAGAATTTCTAGTTCATGTAACAAATGGTGCTCTGATACAGGACCGCCTTCCACACCACATAATTTATTGTCAAGGCATTTATTTCCTTCCTAAACTCAACTGTATGACAAACAAGTATGCATCTGTTTGTACAGTGGAATTTTACCCAAAAATGCATATGGAGCTTATATGGAATAGTACAGCGGCTCAGGCCATTCTTCACAACAAAGGATGCTATTCCTGAAAAGTTTGGCAACCCTGATGTTTGAGCACTTCACTTATCTTCTCATTAATGTATTGTTCTGATGTAGCCAATAAATGTGGTATGAAAGGAGCTGGTCTCAATAAGTCACATTCCTTAAGTGTCGCTGTGATGAAATTGTATAAATAGCGCTTTTCTGTGAGTGGGATGTGCGGAAAGCAAGGTCCCGTCTCTGCACAGATACATTATTAATCTGTGCAGACAGCTGCGGATTGCTACATTGGCTGGTGCAACAGGAGATCCTGACAAACTTCAATATGACATGTGTGTGTACAGTGGGTGTCAGCGGCACAGCCAAGCAATTGATCTCCTTCTCAAATGGCTGCAAAGGTGGCGCAAAGAACCCAGCGCCTGTCAGTCACTGTAAAATATTATTTTGCAGATTATGTAGCTGTTTGTATAGAGGAGATTATCATAAACGCATTGAAGGTGTTAGGAATATGATTCTTGTAGCTCTTCAGTCTGGAGCAAGCCATTCCAGGTCTGGATCCAAGGTTGTTATATAATAAGGTTAAAGCTAGGTGATTGCAACAAGGTAAAATAGGAAAATGGTGTCAATTTTACTAATAATTTGAATTTGCAAACATTGTTCATTAAAGAGCTGGCCGCTATTACAACCCTACAATCTGCAGGTAATGTACTTGACACATGCACGCATCTCTGCAGGGGTGAGGGGTGTTAACATCATTGCTACCCATGCGAAAGTGAGCACCGCCGGATGACTCCTTCAGATGTGAACCTGTTGGCTAGTTGTCTGACTGCTGCCATGAAGCCCAATGTATTTGTATGTGTAGTTAATTCTGGTCCTTACTGAGTATGACATATAGCTTACATATGGACATTAAAGCCACATTTCAGCATTTGAGCACCCCAAAATGTGGCAAGTTAACCAGCAATGCTAAAAGTCATTCTATATAAAACAGTTTGTAATAGTTGGCATGTTGTTTTCTAGGCTGAAAAACAATAGCATTCCCCAAGCTAAATAATTATACTTTATTCCTAATTATGTCTATCAGTACCCTAAGCAGAACATTAAAATATCATTTACAAATCATATGATATACGGTATACTGTTCTTGTGACCCTGCCACTTCGAGGCGCGATTTAAGAGCAATTAGCAACCAAAGAAAATTAAATTCCCTAATTCCTGATCAATGAGAGTCCGACACCTGAACTCCTATTGATGCCGGAAGTGGGCTCTTCAGAGCCCAGTCTAGATCGGGGTAGAGGTGCATATGCTTGGCCTCTGCTCCAAAATTTTCAGCAGTCTCAAATCTAATGAATGGAGCGGAGGCTAAGCATGGGCACCTCTGCTCCAGTCGAGACGGGGATTGGAAGGGCCGGTTCTTGTAATCAACAAATCATTCCCTGTCCTATGGCTAGATGATAACATTATTTTGGGAATAACATTTTAATGATTACATTAGGTTTCTCAGTGCTCATAAAGGATGAAGGGTAATGTAGTTCACCAATGAATCATAGAGACAGCATTTCAACATTTGCATTTTATTTATACATTACAGAATTCACATTTTACATGTGCAAGTAGGAAGAAAAACTGCATTCTGCTTTTTTTTTCCTCCTGTGACTATGGACTGAAGATGGGATCACTCGCTTTCTCCTTTCTGTAGGACAAACAATAAGAGAGGGGTTTTTTTATAGCTATAAAAACAAACAATATTGTTACACAACAGTTATCTAAATCAATCGTATACTATAGAAATATGAGCAAAATTGTCCTTTACCTTTCCACTAATGTCGCGGCTCTTTGCTCGGAGTTTGTTTACTTGGGACTCAGCAATATCCGCTCTTTCCTCAGCTTCCTCCAACTCATGCTGGACCTTTCTGAAGCGGGACAGGTGGGCATTGGCTTGTTCCTCCTTTAGCCCAAAGGAAAAGAAAATTGATATTAGAATAGTATAACACTTATTTTTTTGTATTAAATACAGTGATTCTCATTGTCTTTAAACCTAGTACGCTCTTCTGTAAATAGCAGCAAATACTGCCAGTGAACTGATCCTGCAGTGTACAGTACCTAATAAAAGTACAGCATGACGGCAATGTGAGTACCCCTTAGAAACACAGTATACTCCCAAGGATCAATGTACCACAGGTTGAGGTCCTAATTGCTAACATATCCACTCTATGATAGATGTTTGTGATTTAGTGCTAGATCTGCAAGGTTCATATGCAGTCTGTAAAATGTTATAATCTACATTTTACTATGTGACTAGACTGTATTCATCCCAAGAAAGCTACTCTAAGTTAAGATCCTTAGCTCATAAAAACTATGGAAAAGTTTAAGGGGAAATGTGAGGTGCGTGTCAAAGGATATATATATTGGAATGTAGACAATGTGCAAATAATAGCCTTCATCTGATCGACTTACAGATTCCTCAGCCTGCCGCTTGTATGCCTTGACCTTCAGCTGCAGCTTGTCCACCAGATCCTGAAGTCTCAAGACATTCTTCCTGTCCTCTTCACTCTGATGACAAAATTAGATGCATTTTATTTTACTGGAAGAGATGTGGTCACCTCTTGGTTATTCCTCGGAGCTCAATGCCTGTACCTGGTAGGTTATCTCCTTTACACGTCTCTCGTATTTACGAATGCCCTTGATTGATTCAGTAGAGCGTTTCTGTTCCGCATCAAGCTCATTTTCTAACTCACGAACCTAGAACAGAAGTTATCAACTTGTCATAAGAGCTATACACTGTGAAAGCATAAGAAGTCTATATAGAGTCCATAGAACCTATCCTCCTCAGTGTATCGGGTTTGTTCTGTCCCAGGATACAACTATCAATATTTTCAGGTGTACGTATATGAAGAAAGCAAAGTTGTATGTAGGAAAATGAGTGTCAGGGAAATTACTATAAAGATTAGCATATCTGTATAAATAATATACATTTGTTTGTATAATGAGTAATGACATATTGGCTGACCCTGGTTTCCAGTTTCTGGAGTTGTTTCTTTCCACCCTTCATGGCCAGCTGTTCTGCCTCATCCAGACGGTGCTGAAGATCCTTTACTGTCTGATCAAGGTTCTTCTTCATCCTCTCTAAGTGGGCGCTGGTGTCCTGCTCCTTCTTAAGTTCTTCTGCCATCATAGCAGCCTACAAAATCATACATTTATAAACATTTATACATACCTCAACATACAGCATTCCTATTACTTTAACAACATATTTTGTTAAATGAGAGCATAGAACACACATCAGTGATCGCCTTTTTCGCTTTTTCTTCTGCATTTCTGGCTTCTTGGATTGCTTCCTCAACTTCATTCTGGAGTTGACTGGCATCATTCTCTAACTTCTTCTTGGTGTTGATTAGGCTTGTGTTCTAAGGAAAATAAGCATGCATCTTATGTTCCTTGGTCTCACATTTGATATTTCTTCCAGGAACATCATCCTTGTAAAAGATCTTACCTGGGAGTGGAGAAGTTGAAGGCGTTCACTTGCATCCAGAAGTTCCTGCTCCGCCACCTTACGGGACCTCTCTGTCTGTTCCAGAGCAGAACGCATCTCCTCAATTTCAGCCTGTTGCAGGTTATTCCTACGTTCCACAACAGCTACTTGTTCTTTTAGGTCTTCCTGGCTCCTGAGTGCATCATCAAGCTGGAGCTGGGCATCCTTTAGAATAAAAAAAATGATTATATGTAGATGAAGTATATTTGGGTTTAGAAACAAATCTCCAATCACTAGTGAAATGTACTTAAATTAAAATTTTATTCCAAAAAATCAAGGTATCCACCCTTTATATCTGGCTGTACTTAGATTGGGGCACTGCAGCCACATCCTGAATGGAGTGAGGGGCGCAACCTTAGATTCTTTCATTGTCAATGATGCTGCTGGAAAAAGCTTAGTACAGCACTCGTCTTTCTCCATCCTCCAAAACACAATGAACAGAGTGGAAAATGAGCATGTGTCTCCGCTCTATTCAAGAAGGGACTGTAGAGCCCTGATTTTAGGATTGCGGGGGATCCCCAGCAATCATCAAATTATTACCTATTCCTTTGATAAAAGTTTTTTTCCCAAAATAAAAAGTTTTCCTCCAACTCCTCTAGTTACCTTCAGTTGTGCTTGCACATTTTTGAGCTGTTTCTGGGCCTCAGCAGCTTGACGATTGGCATGGCTCAGCTGAATCTCCAGCTCATTCAGGTCTCCCTCCATTTTCTTCTTAAGTCTCAGGGCATCATTCCTGCTCCTGATCTCAGCTTCTAATGTGGTCTGCATTGTGTCAATTACTCTCTGACTGTTCCTCTTCAGTTGTTCAATCTCCTCATCTTTCTCTGAAATTTTCCTGTCTACCTCAGATTTAATTTGGTTCAACTCTAGCTGGATGCGGAGAATCTTTGATTCCTCGTGTTCCAGAGATCCCTATTGAAGACAGACATCAGGAATAAAAGAAGGAAAAAGTATATGGTGGTTGTCCGATTACTTAATAAAATTCTACTATACCTCAGCCTCTTCCAGGGCAGCCTGCAGATCGCTCTTCTCTTGTTCCACTATTTTTTTGGCTTTCTCCAGTTCATACACAGTTTTTCCCGTCTCTCCAATCTGTTCAGTTAGATCTGATATTTCCTCTGCAGAACAATAAATAATGTGGACAATACATATTTGTTTGGGCTTTGAAATTGGCAACATCAGAAATATTTGATTGCTTTTGAATCTCACGTTGTAAGTTCTTGTTTTCCCGTTTCAAAGTTTCCAGATGATCCAAAGACTCCTCATATGCATTCTTCATCTTGAAGATCTCAGTGCTTAATGAACGAGCATCTTTTTGAGTTGCCTCCAATTCAGCCTGACCCTCTTCAAACTTCTGTTTCCATTCTGACAGAACCTGGAGAGGTACAACATAGGTTAACACAATTTTTGAAAATTGAAACAGAAAATGTAGCAAACTTATAGATTTATATATTTTTGTAATAGTTTGTGATACCTTATCAAAGTTCCTCTGCTTCTTATCTAGAGCAGCAGCTGCGCTATTTGCCCTCTCAACATCAACCATCAGGTCCTCTACTTCAGCCTGCAGCCTCTGTTTGGTCTTCTCCAGGGAGGCACATTTGGAGTTTACAGCCTCTACTTGCTCCTCAGCTTCCTGGAGACGCTGTGCAAGCTTCTTCCTATAGATAAATAGTGGGAAGGTGAGTTAACCCTTATTTAAACTCCATTTTTGGTCTACATTACCTATATTATGGTATCATACTTGGCCTCTTCCAGTTCCTCTGTGCGCTGAATAGCATCAGTTTCATATTTGGTTCTCCACTGAGCAACTTCACCATTGGCCTTGGACAAAGCTCTCTGAAGCTCAGCCTTTGCCTCTTGCTCCTCCTCATATTGCTCACGGAGTAAGTCACAGTCATGGCGAGAAGATTGCAGACCATGGGCAAGAGCATTCTTGGCCTGTAAAAAAAAAGTAAAATCATAAGTCACATAATTTTAAGTCCTTGGTTAAATACAATAATGGTTTATTTTTATCTTAATTATTTTACCTTAGTTTCTTCCTCTAATTGCCTTCTTAGTTCTTCAGTCTGCTGAGTGAAAGCTTGTTTCCCTCTGGTCAGCTGAGAAATCAGAGCATCCCTTTCCTCCAGTTGACGGGACAATTCACCTGGAGAAGATAATATTTATTGCAATTTTTAGTCCACTATTATATAAGGTTTAATTCCCTTTATAATAACTCTTAGACTGCGTCTAGTCTTATTGTGCTTCTGTTTCTTACGCTGGCAATACATATTAAATTACTGTGGAATGAACCTGATATTTTCATCTAGACCACTCAACCCTCTAATGACTATAGAGGACGTCTGGATTCTCCCCTCCCACCCCTAACATCATTTGGATTGAGGAGTTAGGTTTCAGAAGGCAACACTTTTGTTCCAAAGACAGTTAAGCATCCTCCATAGATGTCTCACTGTTCCTTGGAGCATGCATGTGTTTTTCAGATACTATAGATCAGTACAGATAACAGTTGGCAAGCTGTAGTGCTTAACACTACATTGGTAGACTCTGTTTTCTTGATGCTCACCGTTTTCTGTCTGGAAACGAGCTCTTTGGGCTGAAAGGTTATTGATTATGCGCTGGTGCTCATCATCTTTAGTCTTAATTTCACTGAGCTGATCCTCCAGAACACGGTTCACCTTTTCAAGGTTGGCCTAAAAAATACAGTAATATACCAGTTTACTTTTTAATTCACTTCCATTTTACAGACCAATATTTAATAATTCACACGGTACTTGTCAAACCTTTGATTTTGAGATATTCTCCAAGTTGCTGGCAAGGTCGTCAATTTCCATCTTCAGCTCACTTTTCTCCTTCTCAAGTTTTTGTTTAACTCGCTGGAGATTATCAATCTGTTCTCCAAGTTCAGCAACACTGTCGGCATGTTTCTTGCGCAGGGCAGCTGAGGTGGCTTCATGCTGGAGTGTGGACTCTTCCAAGTCACGTCTCAGTTTCTGGAACTCTGCCTCACGTTTCTTGTTCAACTCAATTTGAGCTGATGTTGCCCCTCCAGCTTCTTCAAGCCTTTCACTGATCTCCTCAAGTTCACGAGAGAGATCAGACCTCTGCTTTTCAACCTTTGCGCGAGCAGCACGCTCAGCTTCGATCTCCTCTTCCAGTTCTTCAATACGGGCCTAGCAAGAAAGGATGGATTATTTTACATTCTACCTGTTTAGCTGGAGCTATATGATATTACTGACTCATTATATCACTATACCTGCAGCTCCTTGATCTTTTTCTGCAGCTGAGATCCCAGGGACTGCTCATCTTCAATCTTTCCTTGTAGCTGGCTTAATTCAAAGTCCTTCCTGTTTTTAAAAGAAACACAATTACACTAACTCATTGTACAGACAGGACGGCGTCCTTATAACTTTGCAGAAGTACACTAACTTCTTTATTTTTTCCTCAGCTTGTTGTTTCTCATTTTCTAGATCCATTATGGATTCTTGGGCCAATTTCAGATCACCTTCAAGCTTCCTCTTGGCTCTCTCAAGATCAAGACGAAGTTTCTTCTCTTGTTCCAGTGAGCCTTCAAGCTATTTTAAATAAATTATATAAAGTAAGAACTGACTGCAGATTCCTCAGTGTAAATGTTGATCAGTTACGTATTCTTTTTTTCAGATTTCACAACATAGACTCACATCATCCACTTGCTGTTCCAGCTTGATTTTAGCCTTAGTCAGAGTACTGACTTTATCTTCCTCAGCCTGCAGGTCATCGAGAGTTTGCTGGTGAGCCTCCTGGAGAGCTTTCTTCTCTTTGGAAATCTTGGCAACGGTCTCATCCAATGCAGCCATTTCTTCAGTAAGGTTTTTAACCTAAACAGATGAAATTTTGAAAAGGTGAAGTTTGTAATAAATATATATTGATTTAGTAGCACCATGACTGTATCCATTCTCACCTTGTTTTCAGTGGCATGCTTTTCCTTCTCCACTTTGGCCAAGGTAAGCTCTAAGTCGTCAATGTCTTTCTTTAATTCTGAGCACTCATCTTCCAGTTTCCTTTTCTTGGCAGTTAGTTCTGCATTGCTTTCCTCCTCATCTTCAAGCCTTTCTGTGATTTCTTTTATTTTGGCTTCCAAATGAATTTTGTTCTTAATGAGACCTTCACACCTCTCTTCTGCATCAGTCAAGTTTTCTCCTTCCTATTGAAATAAAAGTTTTTTGATTATTAAAAAATAATTTTCTGTAAAAGTAAAGGACAAAAAAAGTCTCTTACGGTTTGCACTTGCAGCAATAAGTCATTTTTTTCTTGCAGCAGAACAACCATTTTTTCCTCCAGCTCTTTCCTTCTTGATTCGGCTTTAGCGAGGGCAGTCTTGGTCTTCTCAAACTCTTCCTTCATGTTGGCCATCTCCTTTTCTGTCTCAGCACTCTTCAGAAGAGGTTTGATCTTGAAGTACAGCTTCATCCATGGCCAGTGCTTAACATTCATGAATGACCTGACATTGTACTGGATAACAAAGATTGCATCTCTAGGGGAAAAAAAAGCAAAACATTCAGTTTAACATCACAAAGCATACAGTGATATTCATCTACATTACATAGTGTTGTTAATACCTCCTTTCTACCATCTTCTTAAACTCAACTCTCATCAAGAAACCTCTACAACGTGCTTGGGTGCGGGTGATAAGCTGTGCCAATTTATCATCTCTCATCTCTTCCAGAACACCCAAAAGACCAGCTTTGAAGAAAACCTGTGAATGGTCAAAATCCTCAAGTTGATGTCCTGTATGCTAATTATTTTTTTATTGGACACTTCTACAATGGTTGTAAACACCTACCTTAGTGTGTCCAAATCGGTACTGTGTGTGATCGATGTCAATGGAGCCCAGGAGCTTCTCTGATGCTTTTTTGCTATCAATAAACTCCCCACCTGGAATTGCGCTGGCATTTAGTATCTTGTAGCTAGAATGACCGAGGGTAAATTATGTTATGATATGTTTGTGCTATATTACATATACTAATCTACTGTAAACCTTGCTTTACCGTTGCTTGAAGTCACCATAGAGGATTCTGCTGGGGAATCCCTTTCTGCAGATTCTGATACCCTCTAGCACACCGTTACATCTCAGCTGGTGGATGATCAGATGATTCTCCATGATACCTGGATGAAAACAATATAATCTACTGAAAAATACTAAACTTAATCTAATATTTTTCTGATAGATATTGGAAGTGATTTTTTACCTGGAGTCTTGGTCTCATTGGGAATCAGACAACGCACAAAGTGAGGATGGGTACTCCTCAGGTTAGTCATAAGCTTGTTCAGATTTTCCTATGGAATTTGTGTCATTTATAAAAATGTAGTTATATAAACGAATTTATTGTAAAACTTAAAGAAAACAGCTTTCTTACTCTAAACAGGGCAGAGACAGTCTGAAAAGAAGAACCCTTCTTTTTCTTTCCACCTTTTCCACCTGTATCACCGGCTGGAAAAAAAAAGTGCAAGCTATTAACACCGCATTTCTAAAATCCCTAAAAACGGGATTCAGACGAAATGCCAACAGGGCCATACACTGCATTGGCACAAACAGAAATATAACAAGCTATGCTTGTGGGGGTTTTTTCCCTGAATGTTCCCATTTGTTCAGATAAATACAGAAACATAGCAGAGAAATAATTGTTACACTTTCTGCAAATACTTACATTCAGCTCCAGCGTAGCTGGAATATAGGAAAGCCAGGAGTTTTACTGAAGACTTCTGGTAGAGGCCAACAACAGTCTCGTTCAGCGGGTCCTTGTTCTTATCCAGCCAGCCGTTGATGTTATAATCTACAGTACCAGCATAATGCACCAAGGAGAAGTGGGCTTCTGCCTTTCCTTTACTGGGCTTGGGCTTCTCAAAGTTTTTGCACTTTCCAAGATGCTGGTCATAGAGCTTGTTCTTGAAGGATGTGTCAGTCGCCTTGGGGAACATGCACTCTTCCTCCAGGATTGAGAAGATACCCATGGGCTTTAAGAAAAAGCAATAGTCATTAAGCTTGGATTTCTCATGCTGTTGTTTTTTTTTTGTTGTTGTTGTTTTTTTAAAGCAATGAATAGGTAGAGCTGGTACCAACCTTCTCAATGAGCTCAATGCAAGCAGCCAGATCCATACCGAAGTCAATGAATTCCCAATCAATTCCTTCTTTCTTATACTCTTCTTGTTCCAGGACAAACATGTGATGGTTGAAGAACTGCTGCAGTTTCTCGTTGGTGAAGTTAATGCAGAGCTGTTCTAGACTGTTGAACTGGAAAAGTCAATGAGTAGGGAAATTTAGCAAAAGAAAAGACCATCAGTTTGTTTATATAATCACACTTTTACTCACATCAAAGATCTCAAACCCAGCAATATCCAGCACACCGATGAAGTACTGTCTTGGCAGTTTAGTGTCCAGCTGCTGGTTGATACGTGCGACCATCCAGAAGAAAAGTTTCTCATAAACTGACTTGGTAAGGGCACCAACGGCATTGTAAACCTAAGGGGAAAAAAACCATCAAATTCTCTTTTTAGATGTGTCCTCACATTTCTCCCAGAAAGTAGTATAGATCTATTATTAGTTTTTACCTGCTGAACAGTTTGTCCCTTGGTGACATATTCATTTCCAACTTTGACCCTTGGGTAGCACAAAGCTTTCTGAAGATCAGCAGAGTTCAGACCCATCAGGTAGCCAATTTTATCGGCAACTGATAGGAAGCAGGAATTATTATTTATATTCACCGAATCTAACAATCTACAGAAGCTTTGTATATGATTATTTTCTTTACCTTCTGTGCCATCGGGTTCAGCCTGCTCCTCTCTTTGCTTTTGCTTGAATTTCATGTTACCGTGGTGCATGACTGCACCAGTCATCTTGTAGATACCATTCTTTTCATCGGGTGTGAAGCCCAGGATATCAATGGCGCTCTGTGGTGTGTGTGTGTATATACATTATAGATATATATATATTTAAACTTTAAAAAAACTAGAGATTACAACACTAAGTAGGTTCTTAGGAAAATATCTTACGTCTGTGGCCATAAACTCCTCTACATCATCAATGCTCTTCACAGAAATTTCACCTTGGCTGATAGAAGGGTAGTCGTATGGGTTTGTGGTAATGAGAAGCATTTCTAGGAAGAAGTGGTGCTTGATATAAATCCACAACTCACTGTCAACCTCCAATTTGAATAAATGAATCTAAAATAACTCACCAACAACTTCCGGCCTCTTGTTGGTCTGGATCTGATAGAAGATGTGGTAGCTCCTTTCTGCTGAAAGCTGGAACGTCACTCTGGATTTTTCCAGCAGGTCTGTAGATGAGTGATGTTACAGGTCAGTGATGGTAAGAAGACACATACTAGATGACTAAAATAAGCCTTCAATCTAAGACTTACAAGCCTCAATATCAGCGGAAGCCAGTTTTCCTGTTGTTCCAAAATGGATTCTGATGAATTTACCCTAAGGGTTGTGTATATATGGAGCTTCAGTAAAGGACGTATTTTCTTATAAAACAAGTATATGTATTCTAAAACAGCTTTGCTACTTACAAAACGAGAGGAGTTGTCATTTCTCACAGTTTTGGCATTGCCAAAGGCTTCCAGCAGGGGGTTGGCCTGGATGATTTGATCTTCCAGTGTTCCCTAAGACACACAATATATGATGTATTCCCACACCAGGACGTGATGTAATGCAGTATACAGGTATCTGTATTGTTAGGCATTCATGTTGGTCATTATTCACAGTTTACCTGCAGCTTGTTGCTTGACTCCTTCTTCTTTTGTGAATCACCAGCAGCTGCAATTGTTGCAAAGTATTGGATGACACGCTTGGTGTTTACAGTCTTTCCAGCACCAGATTCTCCGCTGGAAACAGCAAAAATATGTCAGTAAAACATTGGAACAAATATAAGAACATATATGCTGGAATTTTACTTACGTAATCAGGATTGACTGGTTTTCACGATCTAGAATTCAAAATGAAAGGAAACTCTAAAAAATCAGTTCACATAAAACTCTGGAAAATAGAATAACGTAATGTAAAAGGCAAAAATGACCTGTTAGCATGAACTGATAGGCGTTATCAGAGATGGAGAAGATGTGTGGGGGGGCTTCTTGTCGCTTCTTTCCTCTGTAGCCACCAACCACTTCGGGGTTGTACACTGGCAGCCACTTGTAGGGGTTGACAGTGACACAGAAAAGGCCGGAGTAGGTCTGCAATTACATGATAAAGGCAATATTTATTTTTTCTATTTTATATCAAAAAATCTTTGTTTATAATGTTATTTTGTGCTTTCTAGTTTTTTGGTTTTTTTACTGCTCAGGTGTGTTATATTTACTAATCAGAGAAAATAACGTACATAGATCATCCAGGCTGCGTAACGCTCTTTGAGGTTGTACAGCACAGACGCCTCATTCAGGTGAGTCAGCATAGCCATATCCTCAATTTTATCAAACTTCGGAGGATTCTGAGGATTTACTAGGTCTTCCTTAACTGTTACAGTCTGAAAGAAGAATAGCCATTATTCAGCAGTTCAGTATTACCATATTGCTGGTAAACAGACTAATAATGATTTTCTATCACTTACTCTTCCATCATCTGTGTTCACTGTGACTTTAACACCATCACGTGAAGTAATTATCCCCTTCACGTATAGTTCTTTGTCATCATGCACAAAGCATGAATTCTTGGCATCAAATGGCTTATTCTGAGCCTCTAATCTTTCTTTCTCAGTTTTCCGCAGAAAGGGAGCGGCATCCCCAAAAACTGCCATTTCTGCGTCACCCATGGTTGCAATTTACTGGAAAATAAAGGGAATAGATGAGATATATATACACACACGGATATATACATCATATATGGCCATATATTATATATAGCCTTGATAAATATATTGTATAGTCATACAGGATGGCAACACCTGCACTTAGAGGAGAAAGGTGTCCACAATAGTAATGCATTAGTGTAAGGTATTGACTGAACTTCATATGACTTCTTCCATCCCTAGTGTTCGTCTACATGTTTGTGAAAGCAACAGAGAGTACAATGGACCAATGGTACTGCCATCAGCCTTCAGGTAATGCAGAGAAAACTTCTTATGAAGCCTTCATGTACGAGATTCTACTATTATACTATACTATTGCGGCCTCTGTGTACGTGCACCTGTACATTCACGTAATACTTTAGGAATTTTCCTTTTCTGCATTGTAAATTTGGGTAATGTGGCTCCATTCATGATTTGTGGACACTATCCACCCATATATCCAAGGTTTTTTAAGGGAGTCTGACAGCACAGGATGACTGTTCAAAGCACGTTCAAGTTTTTGGTGGACCCTTCGTGTGGCCAAACATTTACGTGCTCATTCTCACCTACTTGTTCTCCATATATCTCCACTAGGGATGAGCGAATAGCTTATCCGAATAGCTATAGCGCTTACCAAATAGCTGCATCAGGAACCCAGATACCTGGAGTGCTCCCGATAATCAGTTGTTCGTCGCCGCAGCTGTATGTATCGCGACTGTGAGACAGTCACAACACAGCCGCGACACATACAACTATGGCACCAAACCGCTGATTATCGGGAGCGCTCCAGGTATCCGAGTGGCCAATGCAGCTATTCGGTAAGCGCTATAGCTATTTGGATAAGGACTTATCCGAAGCTATTGGAGATAGAGGGAAGGTGCACTTAAATGCTTTGCCACGCCATGGCCCACTGATCCCCTGTACTTGGTTTGAACAGTCATTCAGTGCTGACAGATCCCTTCTAACTAGAGCAGAGTTTAACTACATCTCACTTCCCCAGAGTTCATTGACTTTATCCTCATACCTGGGAGATGCCGGCTGTGATACATAGCCAGAATCTTCCTGGAACAGCAGTAATCAGTGCCTTTCTTCGATTGCTGCTGTCTAACCAGTTAAATGCTGCTGTCATCACTGACAGCAGCATTTAAATAGCGCAAGTACCAACATGTGCACAAACCAGCTCCCACTGACCCTTTGCAATGCAACCGCTGGGTCCTGAAGGGTTGATATTGGGGGTTGGGAGTCTACCGAAGGCCCCCATAGCTGCAGCTGGACTTCATAGAAGAATGTCATTATAACTACTTATTGCAGTATACAGAAGAAATTAAACAATTGATGGTTTAAGACCCCTAAGGGGACTAAAAAATGAAAGTAAAAAAAATAATAGTTTATAAAAATTCTAATCACCCTCCCCTTTTTCCTTTTTAATAAAAAAATCAATTAAATAAGCAGGCTTTGTATTGCCAAATCCGATCTATCAAACTGTAAAATTAATGATGGGGTTTACTAAACTAGTTAAAGAGAAAAAAAAAAGAGAAGCCAGAATTACCTGTTTTATGAAGGGGTTAATCAAAATATTGCTACACAATCAATTAAAATGTGAGGTTATTTGTGCATTAATTATTTTTATATTCAATGCTTGCAGAGTGCTGTAGCATCGGCTTTATGCACCAAGAAGCAAAAACTAACGAATGAGGAGCATAAAGAGATGAGGACAAACTATTCTCCAACCTCTGTGGCGATCTCCAGATGATGAAGTTCAAAGCCAGCCTGGAAAAAAGAGAAGAGAGAGGTAAGAAATACACAAGTGGTATTCTGGAAACTGAACAAAGAACTGTGTGGCAACAGTAAGGCAAATCTGTCCATAGATATACCCAATGGATAGGTGTGGCGCTCTTTCTGAAAGTGTGCAGCTATGTTTTTCTAATGCTGGATATCACCTCAAATAATGCTTAATATAAGTAATTGAAAGACCCAGGATAATAAAGGGTTTGTCTTTTTTTTTTTCAAGGCACACCACTACTCTACCTCACCTGCTGCCTTGCCAAGGGGTGATGTACTCTTAAAGAGCGACAGTTCTGAACAGCAGCATTTTCGCACAGCTGTTCTGAACTGTGCGCTCTCCCATGCTGCTAACAGGTAGGGTTGCCTGTGCAGTAGGGGTGAATCACAGGGACACTAGGCTGGCACTCATACAGCCAGATTCAGAGCAGCGCTTGCAGGCTCGAAAGCTTTGTCAGCGAGTGTTGCATGCTCCTTTCATAGGTATCCCGGCAATCCTTAGACTAGGTAATGAGCTGTACAATACATAATTTAAAATGTCTATTCTTGAGAAATCAAAGGATTTTTAACAAGAAGTAAATTACAAAGCTGCTCGCTTTTACAAACATTTTTAAATTTTACCCATTAATGAAGATGAGGCAAACTTTGTAAAGGGTTGCCCGGTGAAAACAAGTTATGTCTATCCACAGGATAGGTGGGGGTCTGTCCTCTGGGATCCACACCAATCAGCAGAAAGGGAAATTTTTATCCCGATTAAAAAATGGAGCAGTTGGTCGGATGCTCGATCATTCTTTCTCTATGGAGCTGCTGGAACAAGCCCAATGTATCCTCATAGGGAATAATTGGAGGAGATGTCACACATGTGCACTGCCATTCCATTCTGATGGGCCCTATTCTGCCGATTGTTGCGAATTTCTGCAGATAGGCGATTTACTATATCCAACCCACCAGATTTTCATCGGCTGAAAAATTAGTAAAGCATAGAATTATTGGTATGCAGTTTTTTCTACCAACCACTTACGAGAAATAAAAAAAAATAAAATAAAATAAAAATTCTGATTAATAGTTGACACTGGTACCCAAGGTAGGAGAACTTACCCAGAGGAAGACCACCTTGAGCAGTTTGAAGCCAGGCAGTCCTCTTTTATATACACTTGTGTGTGAACACTAAGCAGTTGTTCTCCTATGTATGGTATGTGCCAGCTGAAGGCGGTGCATTATGATTTGAATGGAATGTTATTTTACTTTTGTTTTATTGCTATATATAACTTGACTTTCTAAGACGGTGTGAGGACTTAAGAAAACATTTGGGATAACTCAGTCACGTTCTTAGAGGAGTATGTGTCTGTCGGATATGGGTAAAGCATTCCACAGGACATCTTAAGGAGATACAGATATATTGAAATTACAAGTACTGTTTTTCTAAGTGAAAAAAAGTGATATAAAAAGACAACATACAAAATCTGTAGTGTCCGAGCCACAGACAAATAGGAGCTTTTATTAGATAACGTGAAATTAGCTTCTTTCACACACTTCTATGGCATGTTTTGTGAAAAATTCCTCATATGTAGCAAGCTGCATTTTGGAAAAAAAATTATGTTTTAAAAGTAAAAGGGGAAACAGGTGGTCTGTTTGTATTGACTGGCCCAAGCTGCACCCAGTTATTGTTACAGTGGGTCCGGAAAGTATTCGGACTCCTTCAAATTTTTCACTTTTTGTTTCATTGCAGCCATTTGGTAAATTCAAAAAAGTTATTTTTTTTCTCTTATTAATGTACTCTCTGCACCCCATCTTGACTGACAAAAAAACAGAAATGTAGAATTTTTTGCAAATTTATTAAAAAAGAAAAAATGAAATCACATGGTCATAAGTATTCAGACCCTTTGCTCAGAAACTCATATTTAAGCCACATGCTGTCCATTTCCTTGTGATCCTCCTTGAGATGGTTCTACTCCTTCATTGGAGCTGTGTTTAATTAACACACACCTGTCTATATAAGTGTGGGAATATGTTTGGCGCAACAACTCCATTCCTGTCTATGAGTGTTTAGTTGCTAGATTTGTATGCTGTTCATAAAGTTAAAATAATAAAAAAGCTCTGAGAGGCTCACACAGGGAGAGCATGTGACTGTATTTCCTGTGTCTGTGTATGAGAGAAGCAGCCTGCAGTAGATTCTGCACAGATAGAGACACACAAATGATTTATTCCTCATCTATTAAGCTTATCATATTTTGTTCCTGATTGTTCCTGAATAAAGAAGCTCTGTTGTCACATGCTTGGAGAGTATCCTGAATAATCCACTGCCAACAGGTTATGGGCCCAGAGTGACACAGAACCCTAGAGATTGTGGAGCGTCTCAGGGGTATTGGAGAATAAATTAAAGATTTTCATGTTGCTGCACTTCTATTAAGTGGTCTTCCAGAGAGTTATGACACACTCATGACTGCACTAGAAGCACAGCCAGATGATGAGCTGACACTATAGTATGTTAAAGGCAAACTTGTGATTGAATTCAAGAGAAAAACGCAGCATGTAAGCAGCAGTAATGAATCCAGAGCAGAAACAGCATTAAAGACACAGGATTTCCCTGAATATAAGAGCAATCTAAGAGAAATTTGTGAATGTTTTGTATGTAAAAAGCCCGGCCACCTTAAAAGAGACTTATTGGAACGTGGTGTACTCGAGTTTGTTTATTGCAAGTCTGACAAGATGATAGCTGATGGTATGACAAAGCCATTATCAAGAGCCAAGTTTGTGGACTTCAAAACTGCAATGGGACCAATGGGATAAGTACCGTATTTACTCGTGTATAAGCTGACCCCCCTAATTTTGCCCCCAAAAACTGGGAAAACTTATTGAATCGCGTATAAGCCTAGGGTGGAAAATGCAGCAGCTACTGGTAAATTTCAAAAATAAAAATAGATACCAATAAAAGTAAAATTAATTGAGACATTAGTAGGTTAAATGTTTTTGAATATCTACATTGAATTAGGAGCCCCATATAATGCTCCATACAGTTCATGATGGGCCCCATAAGATGCGCCATACAAAATACTCCCCATATAATGCTGCACAAAGGTTAATAATGGCCCCATAAAATGCGCCATACAAAATACACCCCATATAATTCTGCACAAAGGTTAATAATGGCCCCATAAGATGCTCCATAGAATATGCCCTATATGCTGCTCCATAAAGGTTGATGGCCCCATAAGATGCTCCATAGAATAATATGCCCCATATGCTGCTCCATAAAGGTTATGGCCCCATAAGATGCTGCATAAAGTAGATTATGCCCCATATGCTGCTCCATAAGATGCTCCATAGATTATGCCCCCATAAGATGCTCCAAATATTATGCCCCCATAAGATGTTCCATATACTATAGCCCCATAAGATGCTCCATATATTATGCCCCCATATGCTGCCCCCATATGCTGCTCCATAGATTATACCCCATGTGCTGCTGCTGCAAATAAAAAAAATTACATACTCACCTCTCTGTCGCTGGGGGCCAGGTGCCGGTGTCACCGCTGGCTCAGGACCCTGACACCTGAGATATTCACCTGTCCCCGATCCATCGCTGCTCGCTGCTGTCTGACGCGTCCTCTGTCAGTGACTGTTCAGGCAGCAGAGAGCGCTGCGCACACTAAGCACGTCATCGCGCCCTCTGCTGCCTTCTCCAACGGTCTCCCTTCCTTCAGTGGTCACGTGGTACCACTCATTAAAGACATGAATATGCGCATATTCATAACATAAGGGAAACCATTGGACAAGCAGGGGGCTGCAGAGACGTGCTAGGCGGGTCATTATGATCTGACACCCCCGCTCCCCCTCCCCCATCGACTCCTTGGCATATATGACTTGCGAATAAGCCAAGAGGGGGACTTTCAGTCCCAAAAAATGGGGTGAAAAACTCGGCTTATACACAAGTATATACGGTAGTTGTTGAGTGGGGGTGTTGGAATATGTTTGGTGAAATAACTCCATTCCTGTCTATGAGTTTTTAGTTCAGGACCGCCATCAGGGCATTACTGCCCTTACTGGCGTATGAGACCCGATAACCAGAGGGGGCCCGCAGCGGGCCCCCTCTATTCTGGTCATCGGGCCCCAGCGGCAGGCTTCTGCCGGCTCAGTAACTGCCCTTGTGTCCTTAGACGCATGAGCAGTTCAAATTTGTTGCTATACGGGAGATTCTCCCCACACAGCAATAGTTACCAGCCGCTGGCCAATCAGAGGCCGGCAGCAGATGTCAGCGGGAACGTCGCCGGCGAATGGCGTCACTGACAAAGGTCCGCGCCTCAGATACGTGGATGGAGGACATCGCTGGAGCTCGGCCAGGTAAGGAGAAACTTTTTTTATTTTGTAAAGCCACGGTATTGGGGGCACATTCTACCCCTGTGGGGCCTGCATTTTTCCCCTGTGGGGCCTACATTATACCCCTATGGGCCTGCATTATACCCCTATGGGGCCTGCATTATACCCCTATGGGGGGGAATTTTACTATGGGGGTGCATTATACGAGGAAGGTGCATTATATTGTGGGGCTGAATTATATTATGGGACTGCATTGTACCCCTATGGGGTGGCATTATACCCCTCTGGGGCCTGCATTATACCCCTATGGTGGAGCATTATACTATGAAGGTACATTATATTACGGGGCTGCATTATATTATGGGACTGCATTGTACCCCTATGGGGCCTGCATTCTTCCTCTATGGGGCCTGCATTATACCCTTATGGGGCCTGCATTATACCCCTATGGGGGTGCATTATGCTATGGGGGTGCATTATGCTATGGGGGTGCATTATATTGTGGTGCTGCATTATATTATGGGACTGCATTGTACCCCTAGGGGGCGGCATTATACCCCTATGGGGGTGCATTATACTATGGGGTGCATTATATTGTGGGGCTGCATTATATTATGGGACTGCATTGTACCCCTATGGGGCCTGTATTATACGCCTATGGGGCCTGCATTATACTACTATATATTACTATGGCATGCATTATATTAATATGGGTGACTATGGGGGCAATATGGAGAGACAAGGGGCAGAATGGGTAGACACATCAGGTCCAGAATGCGGGATATTATTACTGTATGGGCTAATTAAAGGATATTATTTTGAGGATACTGTTTTCAGTGTGGGAGAGGATAGGTCCTGCTATTGGGCAGGGTGACACGGTCTCTTTTTCCTTCATCTGGCGTAGTATAGAGGTTGGTGAAAAATTGGGGAATGTGCTCTAGATAACTGTGTTATTTTCTTCAGAGATGAATCCTGGCTGGAAAAAGTGATGGTGGTCTGAACTGGATGAAGATAAAGGACTTGAACTAGAGACGTCACTGGTGAGTCAGTGTTACCTGTACACTATACACTGCATACTATATACAGAGCTTCTATGTATAATATCACTAGTGATCACTGTATTACCTGTACACTGACACTATATGCTGTATACAGAGCTCCTGTGTATAATGTCACCATTGATCCCTGTATTACCTGTACACATACACTGTTTACTAAGTACATATCGCTTGTGTATAATGGCATTGGTATTGTGTGTTTTTTATTAATGATCAGTATTGTAGTATTCTGTCACTATGTGGTGGTAATATGTGGTCTGGTCACAGTATGGAGGTATATGTTCCTTGGATATGGTATTATTGGTCATTATGTGGTGGTAATATGTGGTTTGGACATGGTGCAGTGATATTTGTCCCTAATATATGATATTATTCGGTCACTGTGGTGGTAATATGTGGTATGGACATGGTGTGGTGGCATTTGTTCCTTATATGTGGTATTATAGGTCATCATGTGGTGATAATATGTTGTCTGGTCATGGTGAGGTGGTATTTGTCTCTTGTATGTGATATTATTGGGCTTTTTAAAAACTGAAAAATAAATAAAAATATACCTAAAATTGTATTGGATATTTTAACAAATGTTTAGTAAGTTACAGTAGCGTAGAGCCCGGCCGAAAGAGTCTACCTTGTTGTGGTGGTGGATTAAAAAATCTTTTGGCCAAAACAAAAGCTGCTGGCTATGTATGTGGTGATGGGAACTGTTAATGTGTGATTGGTGAGGATGTGGTGCAGAAGTGGAATTTTTCCAAGAGAGGGTGGTGGGACTGTGAATGGTTCGCGGGGTGGAGCCTGGGCGGAGTTTCAAGGGGGCCCCGAAAATTTTGCTAGTATGGGGCCCCGAAATTCCTAGTGGCAGCCCTCGTTTAGTTGCTAGATTTGTATGCTGTTCATAAACTTAGAACAAAAAAAACCTCCCAGAGGCTCACACAGGGAGAGCATGTGATTGTATTTCCTGTGTCTGTGTATGGAAGATGAAGCAGCCTGCTGCAGACGATGCACAGATGGAGAAACACAAATGATTTATTCCTGATCTATTAAGCTTATCATATATTGTTCTAGATTGTTCCTGAATAAAGAAGCTCTGTTGTCACACGCTTGGAGAGTATCCTGAATAATCTACTGCCAACAATAACACGTCTTAGCTCACAGTGCATGTCAGACTAAATGAGAATCATGAAGTCAAAGGAACTGGCCAAGTGTAATGCACGCGTCCAGACTTGAGGGAGCGAGCGTGGGATTGTAGCCCCACTGTGCCACAAACCAGACTACCCTGGAAGGGGCGTGACTAAGCAGCTACCTTGGTGTTCACGTTCACTGGAGCCTCTGATAGTGAGGTCAGGCTTGTGTGGCAGGTAGCTACCAGGTACCATTCAAGGGTGATGTCTGGCTGTAGCAGCTGATCCCACTGCGGAACGAAACACTAATGACAGATCCGGGCAGGTGCAGACGGGCGCTACTGGAACTCTGGCAGGCAGGCGACCGCGGTTGGCACTCTGGCAGGCGGGCGCAGCTGGCACATAGGCAGGCACAGCTGGCACTCTGACAGGTGGGCACGGCTGGCAGGCACGGCTGGCAGTCAGGTTGGCAGGGCTGGCAGGCACAGAAACTGATTTGGAAAGGACAGGAACATGGGCAAGTCTGAGGTCTGAGTGGCATATGGGGACAGGAAGGGACCTGTTCAGACTGGAGAGAAAAGGTACCGTTATGAGCCAGTTTAGACAGGACGGACAAAGATACACAGGATGCGGAGTGGGAGCAGAGCAAAGTCGCAGAGTGTGGAGAGCAAAGTAGAACAGCAAGGTGCAGATCAAAGAGCAGAGCAGCGCTGCAAGGTGCAAGGGTATGTGCACATGCTGCGGATTGGGGTGCGGATTTGGCCGCGCGGATTTTGTAAAATCCGCAGGTAAATCTACAGGTCAAAAGACCTGCGGTTTTACATGCGGATTGCTCTGCGGTTTTGCCCTGCGGTTTTTCATCTCCACAATGGAGGAGATGGCAAACCGCAGCAGAATCCGCAGAAAGAATTGACATGTCAAATCTTTCTGCGGTTTCAAAACCGCAGGAAAACCGTGCGGGAAAAACCGCACCGTCTGCACTGCAGTTTTTCATTCCCATAGCAAATAATGGTACTGTACACCGCAGCAAAAACTGCTGCGGACCCGCAGCGGCCAAATCCCCTGCGGAACCACAGCAGAATATGCAGCGTGTGCACACACCCCAAAACGGAGTGCAGAGCAAAGATTAGAGAAGCACCGTAAAGTGGAGAGCGAAGAGCAGAGCAGCACCATAAGGTGCAGAGTGAAGAGCAAAGCAGCACTATAAGGTGCAGAGCAAAGAGCAGAGTCACAAGAGAAAACACAAGGATACACACAGCAAGGTAGGAAAGGCTACAGACAAGGATACATATAAGTACAGGTATAGGACTCAGTTCAGACAGGATCAGGTACTGGTACAGGTATAGGACTCAGTACAGATAGAGTAAGGAAGGCTAAAGACAAAAATACAAACAGGTACGGGTATAGTTCAAACAAGGACGGACACGGGAACAAGTACAGGACAGAGAATTCAGGCCTGAGTATGCTTCCCTCAGGGAGGCAAAAAACAAGACACAGGGAGAGGTACGGGCCAGGGTATGCAACCCCCTGGAAGGTGGAACAAGAGAAATAGCAGGACAGGACCTGGCAACTCTGTAGCCAAAGACAGACTGAAAGAGTTTGTTGCCTATGGGTGGGGATGCCTTAAGTACCTGAGGCCTCTTGGCAATTGGCTGGGGATACCTTAGGAAGGTGCACACCGTCTCTATAAGAACCTGGAAGTGTTGGGGCCACCGCCCTAAGCACACAGCCAGGAAGTATGCATCAAGCAAGGACAAGAGGTTCACAGCAAGGAGCCAGTAGAGGACAGAAGTGGTGAGTGACCCGGAGTGGTAAGATGAGAGATGGAAAGCCATGCAGTGATGCCGGCAGGGTTGTTACATCAAGGAGCTCAGAGACAGAATTGTGGCAAGGCACACATCTGACCAAGGTTACAAAAGAATTTCTGCAGTACTCAAGGTTCCTAAGAGCATAGTGGCCTCCATTATCCTTAAATGGAAGAAGTTTGGGACCACCAGAAGTCTTCCGAGACCTGACCGTCCAGCCAAACTGAGCAATCGTGGGAGAAGAGCCTTGGTGACAGAGGTAAAGGAGAACCCCAAGATCACTGTGACTGAGCTCCACAGATGCAGTAGGGAGATGGGAGAAAGTTCCACAAAGTCACCTATCACTGCAGCCCTCCACCAGTCAGGCCTTTATAGCAGAGTGGCCCGACGGAAGCCTCTCCTTAGTGGAAGATACATGAAAGCCTGCATAGAGTTTGCTAAAAAAACAAATGAAGGACTCCCAGACTATGAGAAATAAGATTCTCTGTTCTGAGGACACAAAGATAGAACTTTTTAGTGATAATGCTAAATGGTATGTGTGGAGAAAACCAGGCACTGCTCATCACCTACCCAATACAATCCCAACAGTGAAACATGGTGGTGGCAGCATCATGCTATGGGGGTGTTTTTCAGCTGCAGGGACAGGACGACTGGTTGCAATTGAAGGAAACATGAATGCGGCCAAGTACAGAGATATCCTGAATGAAAACCTCTTCCAGTGTGCTCTGGACCTCAGACTTGTGTCCATTCTTGACTGGCCCAGCCAGAGCCCAGACCCAAACCCAATTGAGCATCTCTGGGGAGACCTGAAAATGGCTGTCCACCAACGTTCACCATCCAGCCTGACGGAACTGGAGAGGATCTGCAAGGAAGAATGGCAGAGGATCCCCAAATCCAGGTGTGAAAAACTTGTTGCATCATTCGCAAGACGACTCATGGCTGTACTAGCGCAAAAGGGTGCTTCTACTCAATACTGAGCAAAGGGTCTGAATACTTATGACCATGTGATATTTCAGTTTTTCTTTTTTAATAAATTTGCAAAAATTTCTACATTTCTGTTATTTTTTCAGCCAAGATGGGGTGCAGAGTGTACATTAATGAGAAAAAAATTAACTTTTTTGAATTTACCAAATGGCTGCAATTAAACAAAGAATGAAAAAATTAAAGGGGTCTGAATACTTTCCATACCCACTGTATGTCCGGGATACATTGCAACAGAGCGCATAGCAATATTTAATATGACGTACAGTAAGTGTCAAAGGAACAAGATAAACTGTTTACGACCAATAACAATCTGCGGCTTCTTGGACATGCTGATACGTATTAGCAACTTGCAGAATTTTTTTCATGTCACTTCTTAGCACTGATTTCTGCTATGATTTCTTCTGAAAACATGTTATGCTTATTCCCAGTGCAGCGATTCGATAGAACCTGAATCAGAGAATACAAGTAAAGGGGGCTTTACACATAGCGTCACCGATTTTGTGACGCAGCAGCGATATTGCTAGCGATATTGCTAGCGATATCGCTACATGTGACACTTACCTCCGACCGGCTCCCCTGCTGGCTATCGCTGATCGCGGGAGATCGGCCTGCTCCACTTCTCGTCGTCGGCTTCCTGCTGGCACCGACGAGCGAGCCATGGACGCAGGCGGAAGACTTACACCCTCGCCGCGTCTGAAAGGTAAATGCGACCGCTGCTGCATCGATAGTGAGATCTGTCTATTTGGCAGCTCACTAGCAACCATTTAGTGATGCACCAGTGATTCTGCCCAGGTCATATCGTGGTCGGGATCGCTGGTGCATCGCTAAATGTAAAGGGGCCTTAAAGGGAATCTGTCACCCTTTTTTTGCCCTATTGGCTGCCGGCATAGACATCGGGGGCTTATCTACAGCATTCTGTAATGCTGTAGGTAAGCCCCTGATGTAACCTGAAAGAGAAGAAAAACACGTTATATTATACTCACCGGGGTGGGCGGTCCGGTCCGATGGGTGTTGCGGTCCGGTCCGACACCTCCCTTCTTCATGCGATGACATCCTCTTCTCCCGTCCTGTAATGGCTCCGGCGCAAGCGCACTGCCCTGCCCTGTTGAGGGCAGAGCAGAGTCCTGCAGTGCGCATGCGTTGGGAGAGGTTTGGCGCCTGCGCACTGCACAATTTTGCTCTGCCCTCAACAGGTTACATCGGAGGCTTATCTACAGCATTACAGAATGCTGTAGATAACCCCCTGATGTCTATGCCAGCAGCTGAAAGGCCAAAAAAAAGGGTGACAGATTCCCTTTAAGGGCATCTCCAGCATTTAACTATAAACAGTTACAAGGACACAAATCCCAGCCCCAAGAATAATTAGACACAGTAATCCCTGCAGATTATCCCATGTGGATATGCTAACAAGTATGAGCTTTACATAATCCTATAAACTGGAATTAGTAGGAAGGTAATACACTGCTTCTTTCTTATTTCTGAGTCTGAAAGTTAAAGGGTTAAAGATTCTAGCAAAATAAATTCCTGCTCGAAAAAAAAAAATAATAGACAAAATAAGTTGCCATGGTCAGTGACTGGCTGCAACGGTGATATGCACCAATGGCGTAACATCACCGCTGCAGCCAAACCAGACACGGGAGATGAAGCCGTGGAAGGATGATGTTTTACTACAAGTATCAGATCATTTGGGGACCACTTTTTCTAAAAGTGGAAAACCTTTAGCGTAGTTTCCTAGTTTTAATAAATAAAAGTTATTAATTGTATTGGTTAGTAATTGTATTGGAAAAATTATGCACATTTCTAATATACAGTACATTAACTTGTTCAGGCCCAGGATGTTTTGGGTCTTAGGGGTCGGGCACATTTTAGACATTTGTAGAATATGACTAGAACTTTAATAATGAAGAAATCATTATGATTGTTGTTGCATCTTATTTTGTGTCCAATGAAGGTGTGCATTTTTTTTTTAGTATTTTTGTTTTTTTCCCCCTAAACTATCAGAGCATTTTCATTTTGGTTAATATTTCTAGCAAATATAGTGCCATCCAAAAATATATTATTTGCAGTTGTTAGTCTCAGATTTATTACATGCAAGGCTCACATTATGATAATGGGACATATTTATCAAGACAGTCTAGTGTTCAGACCTTGAAAATGTAAGGTGCAATTAAATGTGTTTTCAATCACAGAAGCCTGCCTGGAGCAACTACAGTCACTGTGCACATCATTGGGTGCATGTTTCAGCAAATTGATTGACAGCGTATGTGCATCAATCAAAGTCCTAGGGAGTAATTACAACACTCTCCCTGTATAACAGCACCCTGCACCACCCGGATGACTATAAGAGGAATACAACTACATTTTCTCCCTTTAGCCGAGATTCTAGTAAGTCTACCAGACAGGATTTAAATGCTATTTACATGTGGATTACCGCTATATATCTGCGGGTAAACAACACTTTATTTGTACATGAAAGGTTCTCTTCCAAATTTAAAAAATATATGTCAAAGTGGGTTATGCTGTTTTATTCAATATAGTGCATCTTTAGACTGTGTAACCTAAGTTTACTGCACCTACTAGTCGGTTTACTTAATTTTGATGCATATTTTTGGTGCACGGTGTTGCATTTAGGCACTTGTCAGATGAGGAACGCAAACACGTAATCATGGTGCAAGACAAGACGTGAAATAACTTTTTCGAAGTTTTGTTATGCAAATTCTGGCTCATTAATCAAAATAAATATTCACCAATGATAGATGAAGGGAGGTTTTTATTTCTTGAGGCGAGTTATATTAGGTACATTTTATACAGACTGTCTCTATCATAGAAAAAACATGTTGGGGACATACATAGATTTTACTCTCTATTTTTCCACTGTAAATGAGGTTGCATAGCAGCCCCCATTATAAATGAAATCTGTATTGTCACAGTCACTGTTCGGTCTATTATGTAGATCTGGAAACAGACTCTTCTTCTAGAGAAGACAAAAGTGGTATAAAGTGTGTGGCGCCCCTGAGGCTCAGTCGCCACAGAGATACTGCACCTCCTCCTGAGGTGTGGTGCCCCACCATTCAGGTAAGTTGGAGGCTCCTGACCACGCTCCAACACTCGCACCCCACACAACAGAGTAGTTCAGCAAAGCCACATTGCGGCTCCTTGCTTAGAGTGTAGCAGAGCACCTTTGGTGGCTCCCTGCTTGGAACACTAAACGTGCTGGGAGGTGGGTGGAGTTGAGAATACATGAAAGAGCGGGAATGTTTAGGATTAGAAGTCAGTCTGTTCGAGGTGAGTGTGAGGGAGGAAGTCACTCAGAGAGGAGTGAGGATCTCTGGAAGAGGGATGGAGGAAGGAGTGCTGCAGCTGCCTCAGTGATCTGAGCCAGCTGGCACGGGAAAGGAAAGAAGGAGAAAGACATTGAACTGAAACCTGAGCTTCTATAAGAAAGAAAGACAAGTACGGAACGAAGTAGTAAAAGGGAACAGAGAGGACATGGGTTAGGAGAGAACCCTGCCTAGAAGTTCTAAGCGCTAGGTCGGGGCTTGGTCCCCGACATTGTATGGACACTAATGGTTCTGCAGCAGACACCGGTGGAGTAGTGGACTGTAAATGCACTACTCCCATCTAAGACTTGGGGGCACAACAGCAACTTGGATAGTGAGCCGGGACTCAGGAGTAGGGAGTCCCCGAAGCAGGCTACAGCTGTCTGCCGTACAAGTAGAGTTCTTGGGAACATCTGTAAGGAGGAACTCCAGTGTAACTCAGTACTAGGAGATCTTCACACTTAAAGGCGCTATAGAGGAGACGTTCAGAAAGGCACATGTTGGCGGAGTGTTGGAAGGGAGCATTCCATCTTGCCTGGAGGTTGACTGAGTCCCTGACCCGGAGGACACGGCACAGAGGCAGGCACCTGTGTGTACTACAGACTGTGAGTAAAGCTTTGGAACTGCAAGTCCTGGTGTCCTCCCTTCATTCTTGCGCCAACGCACCCAGCACTGCTACATCTGGGTACCAGCTTCTACACCGCTTGTGCCTCTCCTCTAATTTCACATCTACACTGCCCTGGGGCTACAGCTCCACCTGTGAGGAGCTTCACCATCTTGGCTGCAACACACTAACATCTCACTTGCCGAACACCACAGGTGGCGTCACAAACCATTCAAACCATTACATTCCCCCCATTACTTGGGCGCCCAGGGCCACGGACCGGGTCCCCGCTGCTGTGACACATCCCGCTGATCCCGGCTCGGTACCAAGTACCCCACAGCCCTGGGAGGGCGACCCAAACTTGGCGTCACGAACAGGATGACGAGACCCGATGCCATCGGGTTCTGTGTGCCTAAGATTTGTTGGACTTAAAACTTTTGAGAATGTGCCAAAGACCCAATTTAATAGACTTTAAAATGAACATTAAAAATGGCCGCTGGCGCGGAGAAGAAGGGCGTGATGATACGGGAGGTCCTAGGAAAAGACCGCGAACAGTCTTGGGCCTCCCCTGCCTGAATTACTATGTGACAGCGACATGGCTCACCCCCCGAGGGATTCGTATACTGGCTTGGTATGGAGGCGCTGGAAGAAGACGCCGCCCCAAGAAGGAGGGGCAGAAGCCAGTGGTGGGAAGGGGGCCGAGGCAGGAAGAACGCCAGAACGCCATGATGGAAAGAGAAAAGAAGTCAGAAGAACGGGGGGGAGGAGAAGTCACTCGCCCCCAGGCCGCCCCTGCGGAGGCTGCGACCGCTGATACATCCTCTGCAGCGTCCGCCACCACCTTACAACCGATGTTGCCATTGGATGAGCCCCGTCCGGAGGAGATATATGAGGGCTCTGGAGCAGAACGGAGGGCCGGGACGGGACCGCGTCCCCGTCCGGACCGGGCGCGGTTGCACCGGCCTCCACCGGTGACCCCGGCAGAAACCAGCCTGGCCCCTGCCCGAATTCTGCTGCGGTCCATCCCATCAAGAACTCCGGGAATTGCGGCTGCCGCCATCCACCACCAGGTACCGGGGCCGGAACCGCGGCTGGGAGCGCCAGGTGGGATTACCGCTTCAGGTCTGACCCTAGCTTTGGGAGCGGAACCCACGAATAGGGTTGGCCCAATTGATCTCCGCCAGCGATCCCTGACCGCAGTGCCGCTGGCTGAGGTCCCGATGGACACAGAAGAATCGGACTCCAAGGTAGCAGCGTCAACACCGGCCGAATCACCGACAGCAGCGACAGCGCCATCGGTGGTAGCGGATATGCTGTTCCCGCAGGCAGTTGAGGTTTCCATGGCCCTTTCCATTACCCCGACCAGTCCCTATCTCACCCTTTGGGAGGCAGAATACATGCGTTTGGCAAGCAACCAGCAGCAAGGTGAAGACACCCAAAGTATCTCATCTGGTAGCAGTTCACAGTCATCAGCTTCCAGAACCCCAGGAGGGAACAACAACCACTAGTCAGGAAGTTTAAAATAAGAACTCTCGTTACCCAGGAGGGGTAATTCGCACCGTTGTGCCTTTTGTTCTATTTTTGACCCTCATGGTTTAGTTTTGTTTGTTTTCCACTGTTGCCCTGTTTTATTGGCAGCATTGTTTTTCTATTTGGAACTGTGGAGATCATGGACGCTGTATGATCCAGAACTATAATTGTAAATAGTTGCGCCTCTTTAGGTGCCCTCTCTTGGTTTTACATAGACACTTTGCAAAGATAAGGTCTACCTCATGTGGAGTATGACTCCAATCAAAGGACACTGCAAGAGATCCCGGCTGGGAGCGGTGTCCAGCACGTACAAGAATTATTGAACGTTTTAATGTGAAGTATTTTGATAATGATGTATCTTATGAGAGTATTGGTAACTACGAAATGGCTTTTCTATAGAATTAAGAATGTTTTAATAAAGAGATGAGAGATTTGAATAAAGAATTGAAAATGTAGGTGATGAACCAGGCACCACGGTTGTCACTCCGAGTTAAAAGAAAGTAGAAAATGTGCACTAAAGATGGAAAGAAATGTGTTGATGAAGAATACTGAAGTGATAGTGAGTAACAGAAAGTATTGTATTGAAAATTGCACTTTTGACTTAAGATTTTAGATAGTTAATTAAGAATTATTTGCAACGTTCAAGAGTGAGTGCCTCCCCCATTGGGAAGTTTAGTATAAGAAATGTTTATTCAGCATTGCAAAAAAATGTTGCATGTTCCTGTGTTGTCAACTTTGTTTGCCTTGCAGCCCGCGGATGTGCTGTGTTTAATGGGGGGTATGTGGCACCCCTGAGGCTCAGTTGCCACAGAGGTACTGCACCTCCTCCTGAGGTGTGGTGCCCCACCATCCTGGTAAGTTGGAGGCTCCTGACCACGCTCCAACACTCGCACCCCACACAACAGAGTAGTTCAGCTAAGCCACATTGCGACTCCTTGCTTAGAGTGTAGCAGAGAACCTTTGGTGGCTCCCTGCTTGGAACACTAAACATGCTGGGAGGTGGGTGAAGTTGAGAATACATAAAAGAGCGGGAATGTTTAGGATTAGAAGTCAGTCTGTTCGAGGTGAGTGTGAGGGAGGAAGTCACTCAGAGAGGAGTGAGGATCCCTGGAAGAGGGATGGAGGAAGAAGTGCTGCAGCTGCCTCAGTGATCTGAGCCAGCTGGCTTCTGTCTTTTCTCCTGGGCAGTCTGTGATAAAGAAGACCCAATAATTGGCTGCCCAAACCGTTGGTCAGCCAACCTTAAATCTACCCAATAACCATCCTGCGATTCAGGTTTAAGAACCTCTCGGTGTAAATGTATATATCATTTGTAGGTAAGAAATTAAATTTTTTTTAAAAAAAACCTAACCTACTTACCTGTTCAGACTCCTCGGCTTCAGCGCTTTCATTCCAGTGATCTCTGCCAGCCGTTACTTACTTTCCTGTAGCGATGACAATTCTAGAGATTTTATTATTCTCATTTACACAAAGTAAATTGTCACACACTGACTTGCTTCAAATTCTAAAATCCCCAGCGCATGTCACATCTAACCATCTGTATCACTGCTTTCATATATACATGTGAATGCTGCAGCTGACTTGCTGTGGATTGATGGTAAAATCCACAGTAGAATTTATGGGTGAAACTTTTCCCTGTTTGCGATGACATTACATTTTAAGATTCTATTTTTTTTATACCTGAAGCAATTTCTCTTTTTGCTCTGACTGCCTTCATGGAAGATATTTGCAGTGTGAGTGGAAATCCCATTTTCCTAAAGTCTCAACGTTGGCTTGCCATAGCCAATCAGCGGGAGGATTGTTGTCTTCAGTGTGTCGCTACTTTCCATAATATTGAAGAGGCCGAAGCTCTACTGGTCTCCACTGCAATGAGACATCAATCTTCGCTCATGGATGGAATAGCTAGCACCACGACAGACAAGAATTTTTTTTTGTAAATGATGTTTATCTCTATAATCAAACATAAAACATAGACAAATCAACACAAGAAAAATAACACAATTATCTATTTTTTTCCATTTCTTTTCCCATCTTCTAAACTTGCCCTAGCCAACACCTCCAAACAAGGAGAGAAAAAAAAAACACAAAGCACACCATCAATAAATAATATTTGCCTATTTTTCAGCGACTCTGTGCTTATACAGGGTGGGCCATTTATATGGATACACCTAAATAAAATGGGAATGGTTGGTGATATCAACTTCCTGTTTGTGGCACATTAGTATATGGGAGGGGGGAAAACTTTTCAAGATGGGTGGTGACCATGGCGGCCATTTTGAAGTTGGCCATTTTGGATCCAACTTTATTTTTTCCAATGGGAAGAGGGTCATGTGACACATCAAACGTATTGAAAATTTCACAAGAAAAACAATGGTGTGCTTGGTTTTAACATAACTTTATTCTTTCAGGAGTTATTTACAAGTTTATGACCACTTATAAAATGAGTTCAAAGTGCTGCCCATTGTGTTGGATTGTCCATGCAACCCTCTTCTCCCACTCTTGACACACTGATAGCAACACTGCAGAAGAAATGCTAGCACAGGCTTCCAGAATCCGTTGTTTCAGATGCTGCACATCTCGTGTTGCATTTTTGTGTGCTCGGCGCAACACCAAAAGGGCGCAAGCGCCGGCAAAATCATACCAGCGCACGGCCAGCATACCCAATGCTAAATATAAGGTATGCTGATCGCATGCACCGTCATGCGATCATAGGAGCTGACCGGAGGAGGCGCGGCCGGGGGCAGAGCTTAGTGGCGGCCCTGCGCTGCGCCTCAGAATGCTGGTCTGAAATGTTATGAGCTCATTTTCTGCTCCACCAGCTGGGAGTTCTCCTTCCGTTCTCCCTCTGGTGGTGACAGGAGGTAGTGAGGTTGGTTTAATTGGTAATGGTCTGCCACCTGACGAGGAGGATAATGATTGAATCTCTGGAGTATCAGACTGGATAAAAGACAGCCGACACCCTATCCAGTTGCTGGTGATTCAGTCTGCTTCTCAGGTCTTGGACTTCAGCTCTGCTCCAGTCTTCTCAAGTTAAGTTTGTTTTTGCTAATGTTCACACTTGCTCTTGTTGGTCAACTCAGTTTTTTTGTGGTCAGCCAGCTCGGCTGGGCTGTGCTGAACTTCCACTCTTATTTATCTGTATTTGCCAATTTGCCTTTTTGTCCTTTATTAGATTGGCCTCTTTTTTGCTCTGTCTCAGAATATTTCAGAGTGCTGATATAGTGGGAGAAGTCTAGTGACTTCAGGGTTAATTTTGTTATCAGAAGTGTTGGACATTATTTTGGGTAGGGTTTTTTGGCAGATTGCAGACAGTATCTTTCCTTTCCTGTCCTTTCAAGTTAGTTTGGCCCCATCGTTTGCTCAGCCTATTTTTCTCCCTTTGTTTGTGTTTTCATCTTGCTTCACCGTCAATACATGTGGGGGGCTGTCTTTCCTTTGGGGTCTGCTCTGGGGGAGTTAGTTCTCCTCTTTTCTTACTTTAGGCTTATTTAGCTCTCCGCTTGTGACGAGGTGTCCAGGACCATCATAGGCACGCTCCACGACTGCTGCTAGTTGTGTGTTAAGATCAGGGATCTGCAATCTGCATAGTTACCAACCTCTCTGGTTTTCTGATACTTAGCGTGTGTTGCTTTTTTTCTCCTCGGTGACCCATTCATAACACTGAAAGTAGCCTAAGTGTGATGACTTCTCCAATGAAGGGAAAGTGGTGGCGTTCTCTCTACACAGCTCCAAGGACTATACCAGTGTTCTGTTCCCAGGAGCATCCCTGCCTCTTGATTGCCTTCCTCTGGGTAATGGGCTGAAGATGCATCCTGAGTGTATGCCTTCTGCTCCCATGTGGCCAGTGGGTGAAGATACCAAGACAGAGTTTTACTCATCCTCTAACCTGGAAGAGGTGGTCCAGTTTTTTCAGGGTAACGGGCTGAAGATGCTTCCTGAATGTATGCCTTCATCTTCCATATGGCTGGCTGTTTATGATACTAAGACAGAAGTGTGCTTTTCTCCAGTCTGGAGGAAGAGGCCCAGGTTATTGTGAAGGTTGACCTCGTCAGGCACCAAGAGACTTGGCATTCTGTGATTCCTGATGGCACGCCTACTTCACTTTACCCGAAGGATTTCATGATGGCCTGGACTGTGTGTGGTCCCATACTCCTTCTGCAGGTCATTCTGGCAGGCTTGAAGAAGAGGGGCTGTAAAGGAGGGGGTACTGTAATAACCCTTCCGGCATCACTGCATGGCTTCCCATCCCCCACCAGCCTTACTCACTACTCCGGGCCATGCTGTGAGTTCTGTCTGTTGCTGGCTCTATGCTGTATGCCTCTTGCCTCCAGCCTGCTCTCTGCATACTTCCTGGCTGTGTGCATGGGGGGTGGTGCCGGTACTCTCTGGTTCTTATAGAATCAGTGTGCACCTGCCTATGGTGTTCCCAGCCAATTACCAAGAGGCCTCTGGTATTTAAGGCAGCTCCACTTGGTGGAAGCTGCCTGAGCAACTATTTCCCTCAATCAGTGCCTTACTGCTGAGGTGCCAGGTCCAGTCCTGTTTCTGCCTTCTCTGGGGGCTGCATACCCAGATCTGTTTCTGTGCGCTTTGTGTCTTGTTACCGCCTTCCTGAGGGCTGCATACTCAGGCCTGTGTCCTTGTCCTGTATTTGTCTCTGTGTCCAACCCTATGTGTACTGTGTTCTATTCCTGCATCTTACCCTGTTCCTATACCTGACCTTGTCTGTACTCAGTCCTTACCTGTCTGTTGGTCTCCTTGTCTGTGGCTCCTTTCCCTGCTGTGTCTTTCCTTGTGCCCTCTCCGTCTGTACCTGCTCCGCCTACCTGCGGTTCTCTGCTCTGCACTTGCTCCGCATACCTGCGGTTCCGTCCTGCTCCGCATACCTGCGGTTCTGACTTTTTCTCTGCACTCCTGCAGTTCTGCCTTTTGCTCCGCACTCTTTGCGGTTCAACTCGCTGCACTGCAACCAGCGACTCTGTTCTGCTTGCCGCTCCTCCAGTCTGAACAGGTCCCTACCTATTCCCTCTACTCTTACCTGTCTGTGTTTCTGTCCTCCCAGAGTCTGTCCCTGTTTCTCCAGTCTGAACAGGTTCCTACCTGTTCCCATTAACCTCTCATTCCAGTCCATATCTCTGGTCTTCCCTATTCAGTCCCAACTCCTCCCCTTCCTGTATCCCACTCACACCGTTCTGTCTATGTTCCTGTCCTACCCGTACCGGTTCCAGTCCCGCTAGCCATGCCTGCCTGTCCTGCCAGAGTTTCAGCCATTCCCGCCTGCCTGCCAGTGTCTCAGTCGTGCCCGCTTGTCTGCCAAGAGTACCAGCCGTGCCCACCATTGTATCAGTTGTGCCTGTCTGTACTTGTCCGCACTACACATAGTGTTTTGTTCCCCAGTGGGATCAGCAGCCACAGCCAGACACCACCCTGGAGTGGTACCTGGCAGCTACCTGCTGCACAAGCCTGACCTCACTATCGGAGGCTCCAGTGAACACCAAGGTAGCTGCTTATTCATGCTCCTTCCAGGGTAGTCTGGTTTGTGGCACAGTGGAGCCACACCGCCACATTCGCGCCAACCAGTCAGGGCGTGAACATTACAGAGAGACAGTTGTGCACGAGAAATGCACTATTTCAGAAAGGACTGGCCACTCCACAAAAACCTGGTTCTTGGACAGAAGAATGTTAAACATAATCCTCTCGTTGATCCAGCAAAGATATTTCCCCATCCTTTGAATATTAAACTTGGGCTTATGAAGAATTTTGTCAAAGCAATGAACAAAGAATCAGAGGTAGAGTTGAGCGACTTTGGTCGGATCGGGTTTCATGAAACAAAATTTGTTTCAGATGAAACTGGTCCGACTAGTGCAAAAAAAGTCGGAGTTTCCTCCGAAAACCGACCCCAATGCAAGTCAATGGGGAATAAAAGTCGGCATTGAGTGGATGAATGTCATCCGCTCAATGCCGACTTTTATTTCCCATTGACTTGCATTGGGGTCGGGTTTCGGACGAAACTCCGACTTTTTTTGCACTAGTCGGACCAGTTTCATCTGAAACAAATTTTGTTTCATGAAACCCGATCTGACCAAAGTTGCTCAACTCTAATCGGAAGTCTTTTCTTATTTGCGACAGAAATTTCCAAGAATAAGTGATGCAAAGATTAAAGAAGATATTTTTATTGGCCCACAGATCACAAATATAATGAATGACAGTAGCTTTGATGGTCTTTTGCAAGGTGCTGAACAAGTGGCATGGAGAGCCTTTAAAGATGTGACCTTCAACTTCCATGGCAACAGCAGGGCACCGAACTTTAAACAACTTGTGGACAGCATGCTCACTGCATATCATTTGATGAAATGCAATATGTCACTAAAAATGCATTTTCTGCATTCTCACTTGGACTTTTTACCAGCCATTCTTGGTGCCGTTAGCTATGAACACGGTGAAAGATTTCACCAAGACATTTGCGGTGATGGAGAAAAGGTACAAGGGAAAGTGGAGTACGTTAATGCTGGCTGACTATTGCTGGAATCTTATTCGAGAAGCATCTGACATGGATTATAAACGAAAGTCGTCTGCAAAACACTTTTGAACAATTGCTTTTGCTACTGACATCGATGCACATGTATGTAGTGTCTCGGACATCATAATGTAGACTATAAACTGTTGTTTCTTAAAAACCTTATGTGATACAGACTTTTGGAGCACATATTCGTGTTCAGAATATCAAAATCTATAAGATACAATAAAATTTTCTGAGGGGACAAGAACTTCCCTGAAATTTGTTGCGCAGTGTAATATATCACTGACGTAATACTGAATGTTATATTCCTCCAACTCTATAGATACGACTATGGCGAAGTGAGAACCTACTGTGTGAAAGGCTCCACCATTAAAGCAAAATAAGACAGGAGATTGGACAGCCCTAACGTGTACTTGCCATTAATTCAAGAGCATCCATTAGTACTCCATTAACATTTACTTACATAGATAGAATCATAAAGTTGTTTGATCCCGTTGAAATTTGAGCTCCAAATCCATATTGCTTTAAAACTGCCAAAACAAAAGGTCCCTCCATCCTATTGAATGCTGTAAGGCTATAGTTACACGTTGCGTTTTTACAACTTTTCTTGTGCAAATTTTCAGCTGTGTTTCACAGTACCAGCAAGTCTATGAGATTTCAGAAATCCCATGCATGCACCTTTTTTTCCCTCACTATTTTGTCAAAGAGCTGCGTTTTTGCAAAATGCAGCATGTCACCTCTTTTAGTGTTTTTTTTCACCCATTGAAAGCAATAGGTAGTGCAAAAAATGCTGCAAAAATGCACATATCAGATTTTGCTGTGTTTTTGGTGCCAAAACCTGATGATGTTGAGCCAGATTTTTTATGCACTAAACTTTATCATCATGCACAAGAGACAAATGTACCCTGATAAAAGCGCAGTAAAAGACCAAAAACGCTGCAAAAAAATAAGAATAACCGGCGTTTTTAGCAGCTTAAAATTTGCATTAAAAAACTGCAAAAACACAAGGTGTGAACATAGCCTAATGGCATCCATAGATAGTATGGGGGTGCCAGGCCCCTCCATCCTATTAAATGTTCTAAAAAAAAAACATAATATTAGACTCAGGGGAACTTTGTGGGGCAAAAGTTGTTCAATCCTCTTGTATGAGGTCTGTAATTACCAGTGTCCATCTTGCTGACAATTTGACTTCACAATTTAACGAGATATATGGATAATAATCAATTGTTTCCTCTATAATAATTTCTAATAAGAGTGATAACTGTTTCAGGCATAGATAAGATGATTTCACAGGCTACAGCATTCTGTTGGCACATGTGTCGCATTTCTGCTACTAACATTACATATAACACACTTATCTTGTACCCACAGGACAGGTTATAAATGACTAATCTTTGGGACTAGCACCGATCACATAACCCCTTAGTGACAGAGCCAATTTTGTACTTGATGACCAAGCCAATTATTACAATTCTGACCACTGTTACTTTATGAGGTTATAGCTCTGGAACGGTTCAACATATCCCACTGATTCTGAGATATTTTTTTTCATGACATATTGTACTTCATAGTAGTGGTGACATTTCTTCGATATGACTTGCATTTATTTATGAAAAAAATGGAAATATGGCAAAAATTTTGAAAATTTAGCAATTTTCATACTCTTAATCTTTGTGCCCTTAAATCAAAGATTCAAATTACACAAAATAGTTAATATATAACATTTCTCACATGTCTACTTTACATCAGCACAATTTTTAAAACATTTTTTTTTGTTAGGATTCGGGTTGATCAGTAATTTCTCATTTTTTCAACAAAATTTACAAAACCATTTTTAAGGGACTACCTCACATTTGAAGTGAGTTGGGGGGGGTCAATATAACAGAAAATACCCAAAAGTGACACCATTCTAAAAACTGCACCCCTCAAGGTGCACAAAACCACATTCAAGAAGTTTATTAACCCCTCAGGTGCTTCCTGAGAACTAAAGCAATGTGGAAGGAAGAAATTAACATTTTATTTAAAAAAAAAAAAAATTTACTTTGCAACCAAACTTTTTTATTTTTACAAGGCTATTAGGAGAAAATGGACCCCATATGTGGGGGGAAAGCCACTGTTTGGGCGCATGGCAGGGCTCAGAAGGGAGGGAGCACAGTTTGACTTTTTGAACGCAAAATTGGCTGGAATCAATAGCGGGCGCCATGTCGCGTTTGGAGACCCCCTGATGTACCTAAACTGTTGAAACCCCCCAATTCTAACTCCAACCCTAACACAGCCCTAACCTCAACAGAAAAAAATACGTTTTTAATTTTATTATTTTTACCTAACTAAGGAGGTGATAAAAGGGGTTTGATTTACCATTTTTTTAAATTTTGATCACTGTGATAGGGTCTATCACAGTGATCAAAATGAACCAATAGGAAAAATCTCCCACCTGCCATTTTTTTCCCAGAAGAAGATGCCGGGGGACAGAGCCGGAGTGTCCAGGGGACACCGGAGATACCTGGGGGGCTTGGGGTACTCCATTTCTCTCTTCTCTGATGTGCCAGATCATATCAAAGGCGAGAGAAATGTATGGGAAATCTGACTTTTTTTTGCGGTCTCCATTATTCAGTGAATAACGGCGATCGCAACACTGGGGATGGTATAAACCGACCCATGTCATGTTCTCTGGGCAGCGCTGAGAAATAAGTACCCTTAACTGCCGCAGTTAAAAGTCATAGCAGTGGTCGGTAAGGTGTTAAGGGTCCCTGTTTGATAGAGAAGCAAAGAAATTTAACTTGCAGAGCACACTAGGTGCCGCTCCATCTAAAGGCTACAGAGGTGATGGAGACAGCGGAGGTTAGTGTTGTAGAAATTAAGTGAAGAGGCAGGGTGCATGCCTGACCCCCGAGAATCACACACTTCTTACTTATTCACATATATGATTTGTGGTATACTTCTTTAGGGAACGGTAAGTTGCTCTTTTTCCATATCTGACCTGTAGGGTGTTTCGAGTCGCTACTTCAGAAGTAAATGCCAAGGACACTTAACTGCGGAGCGCCAAGTTACTTTAATCATATTTTGCTAACTATGTTAATAGGTACTGAATGCGATGCAGAGGGCAGCTAGCACTATCACACTCATCGGCATTATCTGGATTTGTCAGGCAGTGGAATATCTAAATCTTTGATTCCCTTACAAGCATCATCGTTATCATTGACAGGATGTCATATCTTAAGGTGGCTTTATCTGGCACTCAGCAGCGATTAACCCAGACTAGCACACAAGTATCTTGTATCCTTCCTTAGACATTAGTCATACTTTGCTTAAACCTTGTGTTTTCAGCCTTTTGGCTTCATTAAATAATACAAGAGCTTCAATCAGATACATTCCATTTAACCTCAAACATCCTATGAAGTGTCTTTGCCCTTGGACTTGACAGCAAGATGCCCAGTTTGTAATCCTTGAAATTCAATCCAAAACTTGTGGCTTTCTTCCCCTCCCGGAATTGACACTAAGTAAATGCAAACAATCTTGAGCTGATACCCGATACCCACCACCCCCAATGACATCTGGGCTCTATTCTCAGCTTGGCATGTCTGGCAGACAGTTAGGGAAAATACTTAGCTGCCTTCTCAGCCAGTCTCATCTTATTAGACACTATTTTAAAATTAATCACAAGTGAGATTTATGCTGCGCTTCTTCGCCAGCAGACTTGTATGGAACCAGGGGCTCTTATCAGTTGTAATTCCTGTTCAAGGAGCCAAGAAGGATGGACAACATCTGGTACCTGTAATGGGTAAGAAAAGGCAAATGCTGGAGCGCAGGTTATTCATTTCTCTTCATTATAACTTAATATTTCTAGGGTGATGAACAGGAGCATCGGCAAGAGTCCAACCTGCTGGTTCTGCACAAATCAGCAAACTACCACATGATGGGCAGATCTACCTTCTCCACCGGCGGCTGCCTGACGTTCAGAGGTAAGTGATAATCCTGCAAATACAGAATCTCCCCGCATAACTTATCCACTGCCCAACACCAGAAGTCATTGCTATTACACATTCTCCTTAGACCACCACTAGAAATAGCAGTCCTCCATCAGGGAGTGCAAGCTGATTGTGCACTCACAATTTATGTGCATGATTTGTGTGTCTACATTTATCATTCCTATTGTTCTATGCCTTAAAACTGATTATATATATATATATATATATATATAAACATCTTTTTATAGGCCATCAATTGAACCAGCTGATATTCTTTCTTACTAAGAGGCAGGATTGCTTTCTAATTACTGGTAGATTTCAGCACTTTACAGACATCATCATCACTGTCCCCAATGGGCCTCACAATCTAGATTCCCTATTTTTGGAGTGTGGGAGGAAATGGAGAACATACAAACTTCTTGCAGATGTTTTCCTTGGTGGGACAGATCTACCTGTAGTGTAGTGCTAACCACTGAGCTTCAGTGCTGCCCCATCTATAGTTTGATTTTTCACCTGTGTGGTTTGGATGAGTTATTATCAACATCTGTCAATAGCACCTTTACAAATACATTTACTTATAAAATTGGTGACATGTTCAACACTTTCTTAACCCGCTATACATACATACAAATATTTTATATATATATATACACATATCTATATATATAGATATATATATATATATAATATTTGTAATATATATCTATATATATATATATATATATATATACACATACACACGTACATTTATATATACATACATACACACATACACAGGAACGGATGATCAAACTGGTTAAAATCCAACATTCCTGACCCGTCTTCTCCCAACACCTGCATTTGAGGGAAGAGTAAGGACAACTCCATATACATTAGTCAAAGTCAGTCAGTCAATGTTCTTCTAATAAACAAGGTGAAAACGTACTATAATGTCAATGATCAAACAGACGACTTATATGTATTTTGTTATTTCAGTTTTATTATTAGTCACATTATATATATATATTATATATATATATATATATATATATATATATATATATATAAAATCATAGAATGGTAGAGTTGGAAGGGACCTCCTGGGTCATCTGGTCCAACCCCCTGCTCAAAGCAGGATTCGATAAATCATCCCAGACTGATGTCTGTCCGGCCTCTGTTTGAAGACTTCCATTGAATGAGAACTCACCACCTCTCGTGGCAGCTTGTACCACTCATTGATCACCATCACTGTCAAAAAGTTTTTTCTAATATCTAATCTGTGTCTCCTCCCATTCAGTTTCATCCCATTGCTTCTAGTCTTTCCTTGTGCAAATGAGAATAAAGATGATCCCTCTACAATGTGATAGCCCTTGAGATATTTGTAGACAGCGATTAAGTCTCCTCTGTCTTTTTTGCAAGCTAAACATTCCCAAATCCTGTAACCGTTTCTCATAGGACATGGTTTACAGACCGGTCACCATTCTGGTCGCTCTTCTCTGAACTTGCTCCAGTTTGTTGATGTCTTTTTTAAAATGTGGCGCTCAAAACTAGACACAGTATTCCAGATGAGGTCTGACCAAAGAGGAGTAGAGGGCAATAATGACTTCACGTGATCTAGACAGTATGCTTCTGTTAATAAATCGTAGAATTGCATTTGCCTTTTTTGCTGCTGCATCACACTGTTGACTCATATTCTGTCTGTGATCTATTAGTATACCCAAGTCTTTTTCACATGTGCTGTTGCTTAGCCCTATTCCTCCCATTCTGTATATGCTTTTTTCATTTTTATTGCCCAGATGTAGTACTTTGCATTTTTCCTTGTTAAAAACCATTCTGTTAGTTGCTTCCCACTGCTCCAGTTTATTTATATATTTTTGAATTCTCTCTCTCTTCTCTAGTATTAGCTATCCCTCCTAGTTTCGTGCCATCAACAAATGTAATCATTACATATATATACACACTATATATACATATACACACACGACGATACATATGATGTTTAATTGCATATTATTAACTCAATAAAATATATATTTTTTTTATTTGAACTAATGTGATATTTAGAATGCCAGTGCTGAATGTACAACTGTCTATATAATGTGTGTGGGTACCTTGAGACTGTTCACACTGTTTCCTTTTAATTGCAGCTGATGGATCTACTGTCCTATTCTACCTGTTGAAGGAGGAAAAACATAGATCCCAAGCCAATAGGCTATTAGGAGCTGTATAATATAGATCCTATTTTCATCAATGATCCAATTGTGAATAGAGCAAAGTTCATAACAAGCAGAGAATGAGACATTTACCGCTATATGTGTGACCGAGTCTCTTAAGACGCAGTCCCACCCTCAGAAGCTACCCATCCCATCTCCTCATCAGACACAAAGATATCTTTCTCAAGGACCTGTCTTCATTTTGCCTCTGTTCTGGAAGTGAAGAGAAGGCCATAAATACACATGTAAACCTGAGAGGCTCTGGCCGAGCATGTGTCAGCTCCTCCTGCTCCTCATGTCTGCCAGGGCAGCTGCTGGGTCACACTTCTGAGGAGATGTCTCTCTCGTATTGTGACAGATGTCACATAGTGTTGTTTTAGAAGGACTCTCCAGCAAAGAGCTGGGTATCACAACTTGGAAGTTTCTTGTGACAACCTCAGAGCACAGTTTGACCTCTTGGGGTTAAGCTTTTTTTCATCTGTGGTGGCTGCACTTATAAGTTATGACCATGCGTCATGACAAGTCGGGAGCTAAGGTCACCATGTAATCCCCAGATGTCAGACTAAACACATCATATATTAATATATCATATATATCTGGTGGGCCACAGTGGTTAAGATACATATACATCAGCTGACCATGGCCATTAAATGACCACTGTCTGGTTATATACAAGCCGATCTGAGGCATGTTTTCACCGACCGACCGGGATACTATGCGCATGGCAAAGATCATTGAAATTTTGACCAAAGAAAAACGTATACTGAACATGCAGAAAAAACAACTTTATTAACATTTATAGAAACATTCAATTGCACATAATACATATCTAAAAGTGCCAATAGTGCATGATCATGAGCCCAAAGGACCAGAAAACAAGCGGCACCAACAAGGAGCAGGTACAAATTCATATATCATTAAACCTCATCAATTACAAAAATGGTGTGGCCATGAATAACAATCATAAAATAGAATAGTTTCCAACATGGTTACAACACCAAATAGCAGCAAACTTAATTACAAATAATCCTCATATACAGGCGTTTTTTAAAGTGAGCCACTATCCAAAAAGATCACATTAAATAACCATAATTGTAACCAACCAAAGCTCCAGTGATGGTGCCACTTCCCCCAAAGATCATAATGCAATCATCCAGTGAGCATAGAAAATCAGAACATGCCCTGTTTACACAGGATGATGTGTTGCCAAGAACGATTTTAATACCTGCATCAGGGATCCAATCACTTGTCAAACTAGTGATTTGCTCGTTCAGTGCGAGATTGACGGCCTATAATTCGGCAAACGAGTATATGAAGCTCCTAATTATCAGATCATCTAGCTGAGCTTCTGTTAGTAATAATATCAGTAACATAGAAAAACTCCACCAACCTGGTATCAATATTCAGACAATTCTGTAAAGATATGATGGATGGGGGATTAGGAATCACCTCTAATTACCAGTGATAGCAGCAGATTTTACATTGAAATTTTGAAGCTCCAAGCTCGAGACAGAATTGCATGAATGGCAAATCCTTTATATTATATTTTGGGAATTGCTCCTCATACCATGGTCACAATATCAAAAACAGGACTTGACTTCATTACAAAAGAGCAGGAGAGCCTTTTTCCAAAAATCATATGCAGAAGTGATTCCTGTGATCCCATTATGAAATTTGATCCTGGTTTTGGTACTAAGTACCCTGTAGTATGGGAATAAAGCCTTACTCTGTACGGATACATGAACTATGCAGTGCCTTGCGGCTTTTCCAAAGGAGCGGTCTTCATCCTAAATACTGACAATGTGGTGCAGAATGAGGCAATGGTAAAGATGTGATGGGTGACCGGCAGCCATCTCAGGACTGTACTGATAATGGTGCCCTTTTAGAGTATTGTAAAACCCTGCCAGCAAAATAACAGGAGCAAATATCTACAATATTCCTTCTATGGCCACCTGAACACAGCACATTGGATCTTCCGATCATGTTTGCTAATATTACAACATTACTTTTATTAGGATCTTCCCGTTGCACATGGACATCCTCCGGCTCTCGGACCAGGTCATCTTGTATTTTCACTGCCGTTTCCTGCCGATAGACAATGTGATAAGACTACAAAGATTGGATATTTTTAGATAGGCATTTCCACACAGCCTTTAATGTAGTAGGATGTGTCACATCAGGTAACCAAATATTTTCACAATCTTTTATGTCGCTTCTTTCCTCTTTCTAGTAATTGTATTTTGTGATTATATTTATAGGAAAATATGTGACCTGAAATAATAAACAGCATTAAAAAACCTGGCCTCCAATGTAATGGATAAACATGATGGGAATATCTATAAATACTCATTTATAAGGGAATGGCCTAAGAGCAAGTTCCTGCTGTATACTTGTTATCTGGATCGTACATGTCACGCAGACAATGGCATACCTGGACATCTGCCGTTATTATGATGACCTACCACCGTTAGCTGACAAGCATGGAGACTAGTTGTTTGTGAAATGCTCACTGTTGGTGATCCTGAAAGCAGAGTCAAGCTGTCCTACCAGGTTTTCCCAGATTCGATCCTCACAGCCCCAACACATCATGTTTTCAGGATTTCCTTTTGCACGGGTGATGGAATTATTATCAAGGCATCAGAAATTGCCACAAGATCTCTCTCCAGTGCAATACTAATGAAACCCTAAAAATATGATGTGCTGGGGCCGTGAGGACTGGATTTGGGAAGCACTGTGTTGGATGAGTATTATCCCGACCAGTGACCCAAGTACCTGTAATGAGCTTAAATTCCCCGAAAGAACAGTAAAAAACCCTATGGTGTAGAGCTCCTATATCAAGTGTATGACACTGGAGAGGAGAAATTACCTTACAAAGAATAAGCGCCTGTACAGAAATGGTATCTAGTCACCAGTATAATATAGGTATAGAAATCTTTATTAGTATTATTTAATAAAAAGGCTTAAAAAAAGTAAGTTTCCTCCTGCTGGAATGGTGCCAGATATTTATTTTCTTAATCCCGTCTACACAATATATTGTAGGTGCGCTAATATACTTACTGATCATAGTCTTCCTGGTTTCCCCTATGTCCTATTCTAGGTCACATTACTAAAAGAGAATCTGTCACCTGAAGTTGGAGGGCTATGTAAATGCCCTGTGTCTGGTCCGATGGGCGGAGTTTCTTCTTTTTTTCTCCACCCCATCCGTGGCCCCCGTCCGCGATCTTTTCCGGAATTAGAGTTGTTTTCCTCCAAAGCAATTTTGCCTCGCACACGCGCAGTATACTTTGCCCAACTACAGGCAAAGGCAAAAATCATTACTGCGCATGCGCTGGTACACTATGTCCCGGAAGTATTTTGCTGTGTTCCGGGACACAGTGCATCGGCGCATGCGCAGTAATGATTTTCAGCTTTGCCCGCAGTTGGGCAAAGCATACTGTGTGTGCGTGTGCCTATGGAGGGGAACAACTCTAAATTCGGAAAAGATTGCGGATGGGGGCCACGGATGGGGTGGAGAAAAAAAGAAGAAACACCGCCCATCGGACCGGACACAGGGCATTTACATAGCCCATCGACTTCCGGTGACAGATTCCCTTTAAATTCCAGCATTTCATCATATATTGATAATAATTTCTATATAATAAAGACAAAAGAAAATAAATCTATATAAAAATGGTGAAAGTACACCTCCCAGCATGTCCAGAATAGTATGAGAGCTACAGATTGGAGACCACAGCTCTGTTACATGATTTGTCACAAGCACGATAGTGACAGACGTCACCATGTGTCAGTCTCTGCTGGGTCACTACAGTGTAAAGATAGACTGCCCAGTGCATACAGCCTGCAGGAGATCTTTGATGCTGGCACAAGGAACAGTAAAGCACTTCAAGCGAGCATCCAATCAGATTTCAGCTTTAATTGCTTTGAAACCCTTGAGAAGATGAAAGAAGCAATTAGATTGGTTCCAATGAGCACAGTTTTGATACGACTCTTCATACACAAGGCCAGTGAAGGTGGCATCACACCAGTGTAAAATGTTTTCCTATAATATGACAGAGTACAATATTTATCACATTGATCCACAGGGGATAGCATAGTTAGAAGAGGGCCCTGTGCAGGAACAATATATGGGCCCTATGCAGTACAAAAGCTCATCATAATGCACAATTCCACCTGCTTTGGAGCTGGTGTTGGGCTTCATTACCCTTTGGCCCCTGTGTGATTGCACAAATAGTATTGCAATGTATATTTCCTATATTTTCATACCACAATATTAGTATCTGACACTAATATAAATGTCTGATAAATCCTAGGACACACAACACAGTTCTCATGAATTGGATCTTGCCATTCCCAAGAGTTGGAGAGCCGCAGGTTGCAGACCTCTGTTATTACTCACTTGCCTTTCAAAGCCTCTCACTCCTACCAATAAAATCCATGAAAAACAAATAAGCCCAGCCGTGATTTTTTCCCATCTTCCTGTAATGAATCCCAGGCTCATTGTATGTATTTTTATACTCTGACACCAGCCGAATCGATGCAGTGATCTGCGGTGTGCGGACCTCACAGAATGGCTGCCTACTGTGCACTTCTAACAGATGCAGGGTAAAACAATTGAAATAGCAGGAACTTTGTTTTCAATCTGTTTTCTTCTGCCCGCAGGACACGTCTAAATATAGTGGTGTGTACAGCGCCCGCTGGGAGCTGACCGGAGCAATCATGCAACAAGCTCTGCTTTTATCTGCAGGGCACAGAGCTCATGTCAGGAGCAAATGAACATATCACATAGTGAATGATATCCGGCCCCATAGCTCCCTGGGCACACAGGACACAATGATATTACCTTTCATCCAGTAGGCTATGAATATCAATGTGTCTGAGCCAAATACAGGTAGAACAGCTAGTGCAGAGATATGTGGATTGCTTAGAAATACACATTACCTAAGCCATATATTAGGAGAAGCACCCCCTCCTGATAAAATACACATTTTATCTGTTTCCAGGAAAGCTGGTTGACAAACTATATGGATGTCATTCTAGCTCGCATGGTGTTAGTCACAAGTTTGAAAGTTAATCCTTATCCATGGGATAGGGGATAACTTCCCAACTGCTGGGACCACTACCGATCCAGTCTTCAGCACTCCCATAAAAATGGAGCTGTAGTGCCCATGATTGTCCACCGCTGCAGACATACGGGGCTCTTCAGATTCTCAGGGTCCCAGTGGTCAAACACCCAGTGTTATCCAATGCATAAGTGGTGACTTTCAGACTTGAATACCCCTTTAACTCACTTAATTTTAGTGTAGACACTTGAAAGACAATGAGGACTCTTGATGTGGGTTGCGAGCTTGCATACTTTGGCCAATATATCAACATAGAGCATACCTCATGTATTTCTTCGTCTCGGCAGGATGTAGTGTTGGCAGTGCAAAATAACTTGTATAGTACAGGACACCGATCCCGATCTAAAGGTTTGGGTGTCGTCAATAGGTCGTTAAGCAGTATTTTGCTCATTCCATCATATAACATTGGGACCTTTTGCAAACTGGCATTTTAGCCATGTACTGTAACTACGGCCTCTTCTTCAGTACAGCTTAAAGGTAACCTAACAGCGGATACATGCTGTCCGATCCATGGCTGTATAATCTCAGCCAGGTATGTTTCACTCTGAAATGCTGCAATGTTTCAGAGAAAAATAGTTTAACAGCTGCTGGGGACCAGGCCACACGGAGACAAGTCAGACAGTAGAATCGCTGGAGGCTTCTCCCTGTCCACTCTCTGTGAGTCACAGGTCTCTCCCTGTATATGTGTATACTATGAGATCTGTCACTCAAAGGCAGCGGGTATGAGCAACCACTACTCCATTCACTCTGTAATGCTGCAGTTCTTGGGACTGGTGGGGGTCCCAGTGGTTGGAAAATTACCCCACATCTCATAGATGGGGAATAACTTCCAATCTTGAAAATACCCCTTTAACGCATAGGCTGGGAAAAGCTAGGGAAATGATTATTATGTGGTGGCTGATATGAACATCTAGCAGTTACATCCCTCATCCATGGACTATAATGGTATACATTTAAGAATAAAAATATAGTGAATGTGGCTGAGTCACAACAACCTACAGACAGGTGTGGTGCTGCCTTATTTTATTAAATCCTTTGCATCTTCAATAAATGGATGCTAGTAGAGGTCGTGTTATTTCTGACGTTTGATAGTCCGCAGCGATATGTGCCCGTCTACCTCCAGTTTCCCGTCACTCAAGCACACACGTTTTATGACCTTTGCAGCTCCCATAGCATCTAGGAGATGTAACAGATTTGCACCAGATAATCTCCGTTAATATGATATCTTCACACTTCGTTTTAGAGTGGACTCAAGTCTCATGAAATCTTCCCAGCAGATTTTATATGTGCTGGCTCTAGCCTCTTATTAACACTTCCTGTGTCCAACGCCAGATAGTCTACGGCGGAGTAACAAAATGGCAATGGATCACTCGTACAATGTGGATGAAGAATAATTTCTCCATATGACCCCAAATTGGTGGAATAAATGGACAAATATGAGGCTCGTGCACAGAATTAGTCTCATGCTCTTTCTGTCATGCGATTTCAGTGCTTGTTATTCTACAAAAATATTCAGAATTGAGAGTCCTCAGTAGTTGATACCTTTTAATGGCTAACTGAAAAGATGGTAATACATTGCAAGCTTTCGAGACTACTCAGGTCTCTTCTTCAGGCTAGACTTCTTATTCTACGAAAGTTAAGAGAATAAAGGCTGAAAGCTGATTGGTTGTGGTGAGGGGGCTCAACTGTTTTCCTTTACGTCTCGCTATTCATAAACACATCGTTAAGGTGATATGAAGGACAGAATACATCTTATTTGTGTTTCCATCTGTTCTCATCCATTGCTCCGACACAGTGACAAGGCCTGGCAAACATTTCAAGGAACAGTTCAGAAAGTAAATAATAAGGAGTCAATATATTTAAGAGACATGAATACACAGAAAAGTGGTCAGGGCTAAATAGAGAGCTGACGTTACAAAGGCGGTAGCTCACTGAAGGTCACAAGGAGTCTATCTTGGGTTCAGCTGTCTCCTTTAACGAGACAAGGCTCCTGGAGATCCGCAGCTTGTCATGTAAGGAGAGTGGATGTGTCTCACAAAAGCATCTTAAGTCACCTATTCTTAATGCTACTGGTGGTGAAGAATAGACTTCACATACCAAAGATGGCATCTCTTCCCTGGGCAGAGCTTCTAAAATTAGGGAAGATGGGTCCTGGACCCCCCACAGATGAGGAGTGAAGAAAGACATGAATGTAACTCTGTGTGTGCAGCAAAGACACCATTACTGGAGTCCAGCACTGTCATAAAAGTACTGAGCCACAGGCAGCATTCGGTGCAACTTTCTAAGCTATGGGCCCTCCTCTGTGTTATATGTTGTGCCTTACTGAACATTAGGTGAACTACTCTCTAAACTTATATTGGCAGATGTCTTATGTACAGTGGGGCAAAAAAGTATTTAGTCAGTCAGCAATAGTGCAAGTTCCACCACTTAAAAAGATGAGAGGCGTCTGTAATTTACATCATAGGTAGACCTCAACTATGGGAGACGAACTGAGAAAAAAAAATCCAGAAAATCACATTGTCTGTTTTTTTTTCATTTTATTTGCATATTATGGTGGAAAATAAGTATTTGGTCAGAAACAAAATTTCATCTCAATACTTTGTGATATATCCTTTGTTGGCAATGACAGAGGTCAAACGTTTTCTGTAAGTCTTCACAAGGTTGCCACACACTGTTGTTGGTATGTTGGCCCATTCCTCCATGCAGATCTCCTCTAGAGCAGTGATGTTTTTGGCTTTTCGCTTGGCAACACGGACTTTCAACTCCCTCCAAAGGTTTTCTATAGGGTTGAGATCTGGAGACTGGTTAGGCCACTCCAGGACCTTGAAATGCTTCTTACGAAGCCACTCCTTCGTTGCCCTGGCGGTGTGCTTTGGATCATTGTCATGTTGAAAGACCCAGCCACGTTTCATATTCAATGCCCTTGCTGATGGAAGGAGGTTTGCACTCAAAATCTCACGATACATGGCCCCATTCATTCTTTCATGTACCCGGATCAGTCGTCCTGGGCCCCTTTGCAGAGAAACAGCGCCAAAGCATGATGTTTCCACCACCATGCTTTACAGTAGGTATGGTGTTTGATGGATGCAACTCAGTATTCTTTTTCCTCCAAACACGACAAGTTGTGTTTCTACCAAACAGTTCCAGTTTGGTTTCATCAGACCATAGGACATTCTCCCAAAACTCCTCTGGATCATCCAAATGCTCTCTAGCAAACTTCAGACGGGCCCGGACATGTACAGGCTTAAGCAGTGGGACACGTCTGGCACTGCAGGATCTGAGTCCATGGTGGCGTAGTGTGTTACTTATGGTAGGCCTTGTTACATTGGTCCCAGCTCTCCTCAGTTCATTCACTAGGTCCCCCCGCGTGGTTCTGGGATTTTTGCTCACCGTTCTTGTGATCATTCTGACCCCACGGGGTGGGATTTTGCGTGGAGCAACAGATCGAGGGAGATTATCAGTGGTCTTGTATGTCTTCCATTTTCTAATTATTGCTCCCACAGTTGATTTCTTCACTCCAAGCTGGTTGGCTATTGCAGATTCAGTCTTCCCAGCCTGGTGCAGGGCTACAATTTTGTTTCTGGTGTCCTTTGACAGCTCTTTGGTCTTCACCATAGTGGAGTTTGGAGTCAGACTGTTTGAGGGTGTGCACAGGTGTCTTTTTATACTGATAACAAGTTTAAACAGGTGCCATTACTACAGGTAATGAGTGGAGGAAAGAGGAGACTCTTAAAGAAGAAGTTACAGGTCTGTGAGAGCCAGAAATCTTGATTGCTTGTTTCTGACCAAATACTTATTTTCCACCATAATATGCAAATAAAATGAAAAAAAAACAGACAATGTGATTTTCTGGATTTTTTTTTCTCAGTTTGTCTCCATAGTTGAGGTCTACCTATGATGTAAATTACAGACGCCTCTCATCTTTTTAAGTGGTGGAACTTGCACTATTGCTGAATGACTAAATACTTTTTTGCCCCACTGTATGTGATATCAGGAACACTGGTTTCTACTGAAATCACAAGCTAAAGCAATCAAATTTTATCTAATGACTCTTCAATCCATGTCAGCTCTTAATGAACGAGACAAAACTAACCCTAAGAGAACAGAGATACTTCTCCTCCTCCCGGGGCCACCTGTTACTGCAGCACCTGCTTTCTTAAGCTAATGTTCACATGTCTAGTAGTTAGTTCAGTTTTTGAGATGACAAAAATGGAAATAAAATAATCCCGAACGAGACTTATACATTTGAATGAAGGCAGAAAGACTTTCTCTCCAAAACTGAACTTCTTCTGCTCCCGCCGTCTACTAACCTCCCTAAATCTGACATTTCTCCGTGGGTGGCACCACAATAACACCCCAGCAGCAGGCGCGCTGTCTGGGTGTTATATTTGACACCAATCTCTCCTTCACATCCTATATACAATCTCTTGCCCGCTCTTGCCGCTTAGGCCTCTTTCACACATCAGGTTTTCGCCGTCAGGCGCGATACGGCGCTTTCGACAGAAACCGGATCCGGCGAAATGCAATGCCGGATCCGGTTTCCCCCCCATTGACTTGCATTTGCGCCGGATCGCGCCGGATGGCCATGCGTTTCATCCGGTTTTCGCCGGATCCGGCAATGTGTCGCGATCCGGCGTCTGGAAAAAACGGCTACTGTAACGTTTTTTGTCTCCGGCGAAAAAGCCGAACACGCCGGATCCGGTGCGTCCGGCTTTTTCACACAATGAAAGCCTATGAGCGCCGCAATGCGCCGGATCCGGTTTTTTGGTCTGAGCATGCTCAGTAGCTCTGCCCACAAGACATATATAAAAGCAAGACAGTGGGACCCACAGCCACACCCAACATGCCACCCAAGAAAGCAACCAAGCGAAGCAGGAGAAGGCAGGAGACCACTGCAGCACCATCAGCACCACCACCACCCCAAATGGAGCAGCAAATGGAACATGCTGAGGAGGGGAGGCCAGCAGCAGATGAGAGACGGTAATTATCAAATCCCCCATTCCTCCAAACTAGGGCTATTGAATATCAAGATATTCATTGGCCCTTTGTTTCTCTTTATTCAACAGCCGCCCAATAGATGCAGCAGCAGCAGCAGCAATGGCAGCAGCTGGAACACCACCCACAGGCATGGAGTGTGGCCACCAGGAAGACAGCACATCATCTTCTGGGAGCCCTCCCTCGCATCATCAGCGTTTGACGGTAAGTTTTTATTTCCAAAATCCATCTTCTCTGTAATATATGTCTATTCATTGCCTTTTATTTCAAAACAGGATTCACAAGATGAAGAGGAGCTCCCAGAAGAAGAAGGAAGGGGTGGACAGACACCTGGAGTGGGCTCACAATTGGTAAGTTTTTTGCATCAAACGCAGAAACACAACATCACACTACACACAACACATAGAAAACAATGTTCTGCAGACCACACACAGCAAACAAATGCCTACATCCAAAGACATAACATTTTTTGTTTTCTTCTCTAGTCTTCCCAATCTGGTGCTCGGCCAAGAGGTCCTCGCAGTGCCTCCCAGGGTCGTCGGCGACAGCAACGGGGCGGTCACCAGCGTGTAAGTATAAATATTTTTTGCACTTTTTATTTCATTTCTTATGTGGAGGCTAATTATGTTATTTTTGTCTTTTTCTTTAACAGCCTTCACAGCGTGCTCCCGACTCTGACGGTGAGGATGGAGGACTCGATGTGGACCACCTCATCGATCTCGTCAGAGAAAGGGAGCCGCTCTGGAATATGGCTGACCGCCGCCACGCTGACCTTATCGTTACCCGACGACTCTGGGAGGAAATCTGTTCGCTCCTTGTGGGCCGCTGGGAGGACCTCGATGTTCGGGCCCAGATTACAGAGCGTAAGTATATACAGTACCGATTGCTTGATGTAAACCAGTGTTTCCCGAACTCCAGTCCTCGTGGTCCCCACGGATCATGTGTTCAGGATTTCTATTTACTATGGAAATCCTGAAAACATGACCCCTGGGGACCATGAGGACTGGAGTTTGGGAAACACTGATGTTGTATACTAACCACTCCTTTCTCGTTTCAGGGAACAGAATTGTGAATCGGTGGCGGTCTGTGAGGGATCGTTTCAAGAAGGAGTTCAATAAAGAGATGCGGGCCCCGACTGGATCTGGAGGACGCAGGAGCAAGTACAAGTACGCAGAAGCCCTGTCGTTCCTCCGGGAAACAATGGTCACCAGAAGGTAAATATTACACACCACATGTGAAAAAAAATGTTAGATGTAAATTTTTTTTTCAGCCAGGGCCATACCATGTCAGTATTTTAATTGTTTTTTTTTCTCTTTATTCCACAGCACGGTGAGCAGCACTCGGGAGCCTGCACGATTGGACCCTTCTGAGGCGATCCATGAGGAGACCGGCACCGAGGGACACTTCGACCGCCCCGGTACATCTGCACCTTCCCAGCCTTCCCACACATTCGACCCATCTGTCCCATCCACCAGCACAGGAGCATCGTGGCCGCCTACATTACATGAAGCTGCTGGTGAGGAGATCGCTTTCCCTTTACCCCACCCTTCTGCCCCTGCCACCTCTAGTACACCTGCGGGTACTGGGCGGCAGCGGCAGAGGGGTCAGGAAAAGACTTATGCGCCAGAGTTCTTGCATCTGAATGCATCTTTCCAGAACTGTCTAAAAGTCTTGTCAGAGCAAATCTCCGCTGGCTATCAGCAGATCAACTCCAGCATTCTGGAGGTGAAGACACTTCTGCAAACCATGCATTCAGAAGCAAGATCTTCGCCAAACCACACCTTTTTCAGGTCTGTTGTGGAGCGCATGGAAACGCTCTCTCCTGCCCAGCAGATGCATGTAATGCATTCATGCCACGCTGCTCTCCAGCAAGTTACCTCCCAACCTCCTCCTCCCACCACAGTAGTTCCTCCACCTGCACCCCCTCCAGCCACTTTCCATCCTCCCCCTCCTATTACATCTACACCCCCTCCAGCCACTTTCCATCCTCCCCCTCCTATTACATCTACACCCCCTCCAGCCACTTTCCATCCAACCCCTCCTATTACATACCATCCACCTCCCCAGCACCATCCACCTCCCCAGCACCAGCAACCTCCCCAGCACCAGCAACCTCCCCAGCACCAGCAACCTCCCCAGTACCAGCAACCTCCCCAGTACCAGCAACCTCCCCAGTACCTGCAAACTCCCCAGTACCAGCAACCTCCCCAGTACCAGACATCTCCCCACTTCCAGCAACCTGCCCCGTACCAGACATCTCCCCACTTCCAGCAACCTGCCCCGTACAAGACATCTCCCCACTTCCAGCAACCTGCCCCGTACCAAACTCCTTCGCCATACAACTTGCCATCAACATCATCTGCTCCTACAGTCCCTGCCCAACCCTCCACTCCATCACCCACCACCTCTTCTGCTTCCCACATGTCCACCCATTCTGTAGTTTTTTCCACACCTTCACCTCTAACTGTTCCTTCCCCACCACGATCCCAGTCCTCTCTCCACACTCCCATTGTCGAAGTGTCCCGCAGCCCCTCCAGCAGTATTTCCACCACACACTACACAGATTTATAATGTGTGTATTTAAATAAAAATGACCAGTTTTATAGTTTCAAAGCTTTATTAAACAAGTTTATTAAAATTTTAAAAAAGTTTACTAAAAAAAACATTTTTCAATAAAAGTTAAATTATTTTACACTGGTTGTCTGTCATTTCTTTCTGCGGCGAAAAAGGTTAAATACAGGGTATTTAAAAGGTGAAATGGTATTCAAAACTAGGTATATAACTGTGGGTAAATTTTAGCTTTTTGCCACAGTTGTGTTCCTGGTTGTGTTTGAAGCAAAGTATTTCACCTAAAAAGTTGTGTTTATTGTTGGTGATTTCCTAACAATGTACACAACTTTTGTTAAAAGGTGAAATACTTTGCATAAAACACAACCAGGTACACACCTGTGGCCTAAAGCTAAAAATAGAGACCATGACAAGATAGCCAACTTTGGTTGGCAAAGGTATATACTGTTGGTACAGAAGGTACACAAGTTTGGTTAAGGCACAAATCTTTCACACTCTGTCATCCTGCCAGTGTACTCTGCCTTGAGGTGACATAAAGTATAGTGCAAAATTGTCCCTCATTACTGAAACCGTCACAGAACTTCTAGTGGTAATGTCATGGTAATCTTGCAAGGTGGTTTCTTCAGAGGTGTCCTCAATGGAAATGGGTTCCTTGCAGATAACAAAATTGTGGAGTACCACGCACGCTTTGATCACCTCATCCACAGTTTCTGTCTTGAGGTTGATCGCAGTCAATAGGACCCGCCATTTGGCTGTCAGAATACCAAAGGGACATTCAACCATTCTTCTTGCTCTTGTGAGGCGGTAATTAAAAATGCGTTTTGGTCTTGTCAATCCTCTGCTAGAGTACGGTTTCAAAAGGTGTTCTGACAGCTGGAAGGCTTCATCCCCTACACAGACAAATGGCATAGGTGGACCAGATGTTTGTGGCAGCGGTCTAGGTGGTGGGAACTGGAAGGTGTTTCCATACAGTTTACGCCCCATGGCAGACAGTTTGAAAACTTGAGAGTCATTGGAGCGGCCATAGGCCCCAATATCAACCGCAATAAATTTGTATTCCGCGTCAGCGATGGCCATGAGGACAATTGAAAAATATTTCTTGTAATTGAAATATTCCGATCCCGATCCAGCTGGCTTTACAATGCGGATATGTTTCCCGTCCACAGCGCCCAAGCAGTTGGGAAACTGACATATCTGTTGAAACTTGTCAGCAATTTCAATCCACCTCTCTGTTGTGGGCTCTGGTAAAAACTCTTCAGCCAAGGAGTCCCACAGTGCACGGCATGTGTACTTCACTATTCCAGATATGGTGGAAATCCCGAGTCTGTACTGGAAATGCAGTGACGAAAGGGATTCTCCAGTTGCAAGAAATCTGTGGGGAATTAAAAAACAATAAATTAGTTTTAAATCACAGCATTACATACCAAAACTGACCTATAACACTTGGAGATACAAACTACCACCAACAAGATTGCAGTGAAAGTGTGCTCTGATGCGAGCATATCCAATAAATGTGGCTTACCTTAAAGTCACCATCAGATGCTCTGCGGGTGAAACAGAGAAGCGGCAATAGGTGTCCGCTTTTCTTATGAGGTGTGCAATGCGCTCCACCAAGTAATCAAAATTCTCCATTTTCATCCTAACATATCCAAAAAATTTATCCGGGTTTCGTCGAAGGTCCATGCAGAGTGTAGAATAGACCCCACGCGTCATTCTCTTGGCTGTGATGGGGTGGATCCACAAACGTCGTCTACGATGCCTGATGCGCCGCTGTCTCGCTCTCTCCTTCTCCAGAACAATCACCCTCAAACGATTCGCCTCCGCTATAAAATCCGCCAAATTCTTCAAAATATTTCCAATGACAACATCCATCTTCGCCAGTAACTTGCTCTTCTCTCCAACCTGCACTTTCTCCTCTACAACCTGTCAAAGAAGGGCTGTAGGAACATGCTATATATAGTTTTCCAGTAGCCAATCCCGTTCGGAAGGCCACAAGGGTCAATTTTAAAAACCGGATCCGGCGTAATCCGTCGAAAAACGGATAGAAAAACGGATGAACCGGATGAGACGGATCCGGTTTTGTCTGTCAAGAAAAAGACGGATCCGGCAGAAAACCGGATCCGTCACATCCGGTTTTACGAAACATTTGCCGGATCCGGCGTTCCGGCACGACGCCGGATCGCGCCTGACGCCGAAAACCTGATGTGTGAAAGTAGCCTTACACCTAAAGAACATCTCTAGAATCTGCCCTTTTCTCACCATGGAAACAACAAAAACCCTCACTGTCGCATTGATCCACTTCCGCCTGGATTACTGCAACACTCTATTAATTAGCCTCCCCATCACCCGACTTTCCCCTCTCCAGTCCATACTTAATGCAGCGGCCAGGGTTATCCATCCGGCTAATCGGTACTCAGACGTGTCCGCTCTTCGCCAGTCCTTACATTGGCTGCCCATTCATTATAGGATCCAATTCAAAGTACTTGTTCTCACCCACAAAGCTCTCCACAGTGCAGCACCCCCCTACATCTCCTCCCTCATTTCTGTCTATCGGCCTAAACGACCGCTGCGCTCTGCAAACGACTTTCGACTAACCTCTGCACTAATCCGCACCTCCCACTCCCGACTCCAAGATTTCTCCTGTGCTGCGCCAATTCTCTGGAATGCTCTACCTCAATAAATTAGGACCATCCACAATTTACACAGCTTTAGGTGCTCCCTCAAAATGCATTTGTTCAGAGCGACCTATCACGTTCACTAATCAGTCATTTTATGTGTAAGTGTGCGGGAGTAGCCCATTCACTATCTCAATCTATCCCTCACTCCCTCAAGATGGCTGGACCATCAAAGGAAATACATCTTTGTAAATACACACCTGTACTTTGTATCTCCCCCACCTCATTGTAGATTGTAAGCTCTCACGTGCAGGGTCGTCTTATTTCGTCTTATTTTGCTTTAATTATTGTATTGTTAACGTTGTTACTTATGAATTGTGTTTTGAAACTGTTAAACTGTAAAGTGCTGCGGAATATGTTGGCGCTATATAAATACAGATTATTATTCTAGGCCATATCAGGTGGCTGCAATCTGTTTTTTAGATAGATAAAAACATAGGTGCCGATTCATAAAGACAGGCGTTCATGCTGAGGGGGAGCACTACAGTCAGGCACATGCCATCTTGCTCATGATAATGGGGATAACTGGAGTCAGGCACATGTAGTCTTGTTCATGCTGAGGGGGAGCATTGGAATCAGGCACATGGCATCTTGTTGAGAGGGAGCACTAGAGTCAGGCGCACGCAGTCTTGTTCATGCTGAGGGAGAGCACTGGAGTCAGGTACATGCCGTCTTGTTCATGCTGAGGGGTAGCACTGGAGTCATGCACATGTAGTCTTGTTCATGCTAATATGGAGCACTGGAGTCAGGCGCATGCAGCCTTCTTCATGCTGAGAGGGAGCATTGCAGTCAGGCCCATGCTGTCTTTTTCATGCTGATGGGGTTCAATGAAGTACATATTGTCTTGTTCATGCTGCTGGAGTGCACTGGAGTCAGGCGCATGCTATCTTGTTCATATTGATGGGGAGCAATGGAGTCAGGCGCATGCCATCTTGTTCGTGCTGATTGAGAACATTGGAGTCAGACGCATGCGATCTTTTTCATGATGAGGGGGTGCACTGGAGTCAGGCGCATGCAGTCTTGTTCACGCTGATGGAGTGCACTTGAGTCAGGCGCATGCTGTTTTGGTTATGCTGAGGGGCAGAAATTTAGTCAGGCGCATGTAGTCTTTCACGCTTAGGGGGAGCACTGAAGTCAGGCACATGCTCTCTTGTACATGCTGAGGGGGTGCACTGAAGTCAGGCACATGCAATCTTGTACATGCTGATAGCAAGCACTGAAGTCAGGCACATGCTGTCTTGTACATGCTGAGGGGCAGGGTCGGCGTTAGGGGCAGGCAGACCAGGCAGCTGCCTAGGGCCCCCGCTAGCTGCACATCACACACCCTCTTTGGGGCCCCTGTGAGGCAAGGTGGCCTGCCTGCCGCCAGCGTCGACTCCCCCCACTGCCATCGCATTGAACTATACCGGCGTCATAGACGCCGGAACAGTTCAAAGCAATGATGGAGGAGAGAGCGTGAGATGACGCTCCCTCTCCCATCATTCCCCTCTGCCACTACAGGTGCACGATGACGTCACTTCATCGCGCACCCGCTGTGTGCCGGGCCCGGGCAGTGCAGCATTTGACACCAAAGCCAAGCCTGGACCAGCGCGGGGCACCAGGAGAGGTGAGGTTTTTTTTTTTTTTGTACTGTACTGTGGGGCTATTCTGGGGGGGGGGCTGTATTATAGTCAATGGTGGGGTACATTATATTCTATGGGGGCTGTATTATAGTCTATGGGGAGGCTGTATTATAGTCTATGGGGGCTGTATTTCAGTCTATGGGGGGGCTGTATTACAGTCTATGGTGGGGTACATTATATTCTATGCCCCATATTCTATGGGAAGGTGGGCTGTATTAAATTCTATGGGGGGTACATTATATTCTGTGGAGAGGTGGGCTGTACTATATTCTATGGGGGGCTACTTTATATTCTATGGGGAGGTGGGCTGTATTATATTCTATGGGGAGATGGGCTGTATTATATTCTATGGGGGCTACATTATATTATATGGGGAGGTGGGCTGTATTATATTCTATGGGGAGGTGGGTTATATTATATTCTATGGGGGCTACATTATATTCTATGGGGAGGTGGGCTGTATTATATTCTATGTGGGCTACATTTTACTCTATGGGGGGGGCTGTACTATATTTATTATATTCTATGAGGGGTGATTGCATCATACTTTATGATGGGGCTACATTGTATTCTATGGGGGGCTGCATTATATTCTATGGAGATTATATTGCATTGGGGCTTCATTATACTCTAGGTGGGGGCTACATTATATTCTATGAGGAGGGCTACATTGCAATCTATGGAGGAGCTACATTATACTATATAAGGGGGCTGCATTATATTCTATGGGGTGGCTGCATTATATTCGATGGGGGCTGCATTATATTCGATGGGGGGTTACATATATTGTATGGCAGGGCTGCGTTACATTCTGTGGGGGCTGTATTATACTCTGTGGGGTGGCTGCATTATACTATATGTGGGCTGCATTATACTGTATCATTATACTATATGGAGGACTGAGGAGTGTATTATACTATATGGAGGATTGAGTGTATTTTAATATATGGAGGACTATGAGGAGTGTATTATACTATATGGAGAACTGTGTAGTGTATTATACTATATGGAGGATTGAGTTTATTTTAATTTATGGAGGACTATGAGGAGTGTATTATACTATATGCAGGACTGAGGAGTGTATTTTAATATATGGAGGACAATGAGGAGCGTATTATACTATATGGAGGAGTATGGGGAGTGTATAATACTATATGGAGAACTATGACGAGTGTATTATACTATATGGAGGACTATGGTGTCAGTACCGCCGCGACTGGTCCCGCTGCCCCTGCCGCCTCCGTACTCACCGCTGGCCCCGCCGTCGCTTCAGCTTCCGGCCTGGGTTCCTCCTGCCTCTCGGCTCCAGCGCGCGCCTCCGATCTTCCTCCTTTCCGGCGGGCGGCTTCCCGGCGCGCTCCTCCTCTACCCTCGGCCGCACGCACTGTGCCTCTGCGCACGCGTCAGGGTGCCAGACCGCGCGTCCGTGCAGTATGGACGCCCTCCAGCCTGACCTGACCTGGACCCACCGCCTGGCCAATCAGAGGCTACCATCAGGTATTTCAGGCCACCCTCACTTTGGGGAGGCGCCTGACTATCAAGTTACTCCTCGCTGTGTCCAGGCCCTGCTCACTGCTGTTAGCCCCTTGCTCCAGCACGCGCTCTCCCGACTCCCGTGTCCCTCTCGCCTTCTTTGTGTTTTCCTTTTTACAGTCCGCTGTACGCCTGCCTCCGCCTGGTTCCCGCTGTCCTCCTTCGTCCGCCAGCTACACTCTCTCCATTCCCTGGACTCTGGTTCCTCCAGACGTCTCGCTAGGTTCTCCTCTGCTCCTCTGCTGCTCATCTTCTCGAGCTGACCCCTGGTCCTGGCTGCCGTGACGTTTGAACTCCTTGAGCCTGCTCCCAAACGGTCCCTGTATAGGGGTCGGTCCACCTGGTGTGCTCGCTCGGGGAGGGTTCGACGTCACGGTCCAGTGGGTCCACTTTTGCTCCCGTCTCCAGTAGTGTAACATATGGGAAGTGTTTAATACTATAATGAGGACTGAGGAGTGTATTTTAATATATGGAGGACTATGAGGAGTGTATTATACTATATGGAGGACCATGGGGAGTGTATTATACTATATGGAGGTCTATGGGGCACATTATATTATATGGAGGACTATGGGGTGTGCATTTTACAATATGGAGGACTGTGGTGGACATTATACTATGTGGAAGACTATGGGATGTATTATAATAAACAAGCAAAATGCTGCATATTCATCGAGTGATTGTATTGTTTATGCTGGAATAAAAATCATTGTTCTCAGCAACACAGCGCCAGTGTAAACTGTAGATATGCTGCTGATAACATTATACTGTACGGGACAGATTGATCTATTAGTGATTGTTCTGTTCCCATCATTCTTTCTCAGTTGGTGTAAAGAGGCCAGGAAACAAGCGTCGAACGAATTCAATATTGTGGATCACACTCGTTTAGCGGCCTGAACTCAGCACACGTAAATATAACAGAAATGCTTCTGTGTGATGTGCAATATGTTAACATTTGGGGCCCCATTTTAAACTTTTGCCTAGGGTCCCACTTTGCCTAAAACCGGCCCTGCTTAGCGGGAGCACTGAAGTCAGGCACATGCCGTCTTGTACATGCTGAAAGGGAGCACTGAAGTCAGGCGCATGCAGTTTTCTTTATGCTGAGGGTGAGCACTGGAGTCAGGCGCATGCCGTCTTGTTCATGCTGAGGGGGCGACCTGCTCATGCTGGGGGAAGCTCTAGAGTCAGGCGCATGCCTCTTAATGAATCAGGCTCGTCTGTATAGTGACCTGTGCCTTACCACAAATCTTACTCCAGTGAGACTTAGCCCAGAGGTGTAGGTAGGGTTTTGGTTCGGGGGGGGCGAAACTTCTGAGTAGGCTCCTAACCAGGTAACCTTGATTACAACTGGGTGACGCACTCTAATAGTGGAGGAGAACCTCAGCAGATGGCCGCGCTGTTACTGAAAATAATCTCTATATAAAGACCAATATTGATATTACCGCCATATGGTCAGTAGTAAATATCAGTCCTACAGAACATATGCACCTTCTGTGTGGTCCTCTGTGCACTCTAAATTCTAAAGCAACCCTCTAGAATATAGTAATGCCGGGTGCAAGTGCCCTAGAAAACAGTGCCCACATTTTGTCCCCTAGAATGTAATAATGCCCTGTGTGTGCCCCTTTGACAGTCACAGTAACCTGAGTTCCCTTATAACAATAAGTGCCCACTTTACATTTAATAATGTCCCGTGTCTCCCCCTGTACAGCACCCCTATAAACAGTATGATACTCTCTTATACATAGTATAATGCCGCCTCAATGTATATATATACTGACCCCTTAATATCCCCCAAACTATTTAATGGCTCCAACACTGTATGATAGCCCTGTCACTATAATCTCCACACTGTTTTATGGCCCCCTAGATAGCCTCCATATAGCATAATACACCAGATGACTATATAGTATCAATATAGCATAATGCACTCCCCATAGTCCTCAATATAGTATAATGCATTCCCCATATGCAGAGTCTATAGTATAATGCACTCCTCATAGGTCTCCATATAGCATAATGCACTCCCCATAGGCAGCCTCTATAGTATAATACACTCCCCATAGGCAACCTATATATTATAATGCACCCCCATAGGCAGCTTCTGTATTATAATCCACCCCCATAGGCAGCCTCTGTATTATAATGCAGCCCCATAGGCAGATTCTGTATTATAATGCACCCCTATAGGCAGCCTCTGTATTATAATGCACCCCCATAGGCAGCCTCTGTATTATAATGCAGCCCACCTCTCATAGGCAGCCTCTGTATTATAATGCAGCCCCCTCTCATAGGCAGCCTCTGTATTATAATGCAGCCCCCCTCTTATAGGCAGCCTCTGTATTATAATGCAGTCCCATAAGCAGCCTCTATATTATAATGCACCCCCACAGGCAACTTATGTATTAAAATGCACCCCCATAGGCAGTCTCTGTATTATAATGCACCCTCATAGGCAGCCTCTGTATTATAATGCACCCCCTGTCATGATTCACACCAGATTTTGAGTCCTGTCTTTTCATGTTCCGGTCTGGTCATTTCAGGGGTTAACTTTTCTCAGCCTCAGTCTGGTCTCAGGTTTGCCATTTAGCTCCGCTGCATCCTGCATGCAGTGTCAGCTATAGTTCTGCCTTTGGCATGTGTATCTGACTCTGGTATATCCTGATTTGTCCTGCCCCGTGTCTGTTTATTCCCTCTGTCTGTCGTGACTCAGCGTTTCCCTGTAAATTTGTTGACTCCCTGGTTTTGACTTGGCTTGCATTCGGACCCGCTTCTGTCTTTTGTCTTATCCGCTTCTGACCATTGCTGATCCCCTGGCTTGTTTCTGACCATGTGTACTGCTATGACCTTTGGTACTTCTACTCCTGACTTGACTCGTCTGACGACTCTTTCGCCACCTGGTGGTGCTTGTGCTGCTGCTCAGTGTTGCTAAGCTGTGTGTGCAACCTCTCTTCCATCACCAGCTTCCCCTGGTGGAGGTTGCGCTATCCTGCACTGCAGTAGCATGACAACCCCAATAAGCAACCTCTGTAATATAATGCACCCACAATAGGCACCCTCTGTATTATAATGCGCCCCCCAGAGGCAGCCTCTATATTATAATGCACCCCCATAGGCAGCCTCTGTATTATAATGCACCCCCATAGGCAGCCTCAATATTATAATGCACCCCAATAGGCAGCCTCTGTAATATAATGCAGCCCATTGGCAGCCTCTATATTACATTATAATGCACTCCCCATAGGCAGCCTCTGTAGTATAATGCACCACCTCTCATAGGCTGCTTCTGTATTATAATGCAGCCCCCCTCTCATAGGCAGCCTTTGTATCATAATGCACACCCCCATTAAAAAATATAATAAATATTCACCTCTCTTCCTCCCTGCGCTCACCTCCTGACAGTGGGAGCCGGGTAGTGACGTCAGCACGCCCGCTGTCAGTGTCTGCGTCAGACGCTGAGAAAAGGATGATGGGAGTGGGAGCGTAAAGCTAGATGCCGATACGCTCTGGGTGTGCCCCCTCAGAGCGCGGGGCCCTGGCTGACTGCCCCCTCAGTAGCTACGCTACTGATTTAGCTCCATCGCAAACCAGCTCCAACGTTTTGGCTTAAACAGATGAGAAATGCCAAAGTCGCAAACATTTAACGCAACGCTGCACTGTGCAAAAATTCCACGTCTTTTCAAACCATTTTACGCATAATTGCATTGATCAATTGGGGCCATAATCTGCATAATTTAAAAAAAAAAAAAAAAATGTATTTCCACATTGAAGTCGATAAGAAATTAATGTTAGGGGATGATCATCTATAATGACATCAGTTAAGGGATCTGTTTAATTTTTAAGTGTTGCCCAGGCCAAGAACCCTAGAGGTGTTCAGATACACCTTTAATATAAACGGATCCTTTACAAACAGAGCAAAAATTGATGCAAAACAGAAACCAAAAGTGTGCATCCTTTTTTGCTCCATTTAGAACTAGTCCAGTTTATTTTAATAATGGATAACAACTGGACACGTGAACAGAGCTTTATATAATCAGCAGCCAATGGGAAAAAAAAACTAATAATTGAAAATAGCAGAATCAGAAAGTAAATCAACATAACTCTAGGGGGCAGTATTGTACATGAGTATTTTATCTCCATCATAGAGTGCTGCTGCTAAAAAAAAGCCCTGTAGCTCCATAGATACAGCGGGTGAAATAAGTATTGAACACAGCAACAATTTTCTAAGTAAATATATTTCTAAAGATGCTATTAGCATGACATTCTCACGAGATGTTGGTAAGATCACATCCAATCCACAAAGAGATCAAACCATATACAGTATGTCCATAAATTAATAATGAGAAATGACACAGGGAAAAAATATTGAACACACTTTCTGAAATTCAACCCCTTCACAACCTATGACGTACATATACACATCATAAATCACCTCTCCCTGTTTGATGCGGGCTCCGGCACTGAGCGCGCACGTTTTCAGGCACATGAAAGCTAATCTGATCTGCTGTCATGTACTCCTAGCAGCCGAGGGTGGAATCGCAATCCACGCACGTCTGCTTACATATTAAATGCCGCTGTCAACCTCTGACAGTGGCATTTAAGATGATCGTGTCGGAAGCGAGTCATTAGCTTCACCCATCGGCACCCATGTTACATGATTGTGGGGCGCCGATGGTTGGCATGACAACTCAGGGTCTGCAGGAGACCCCCATGGTTCTCATTTTTGATTTGCTTAGAGCCCCGCCCCGTGGCCGGCACTCATAGCAGATGAGCATTTCTGCTACATATAGCAGGGCTGCAATACATTAACAGGTGATCAAAACATCGTAACTACACCAAAATGACATCAATAAAAATGTCAGACCGATGCCCAAAAAATAAACCCTCACTCAACCCAAGATCACGAAAAATGGAGATGCTATGAGTCTTGGAAAATAGCGCATTTAAAAAAAAAAAAAAAAACCTTTAGATTTTTTCAACACTTCAATAAAAAGAACCTATATATGTTTGGTATCTGCAAACCCATAATGACCTGGAGAATCATAATGGCAGGTCAGTGTTAGCATTTAGTGAGCTTGGAAAAAAAAAAAGAAACCCAACAATTGTGAAATAGCACTTTTTTGCAATTTCACCGCACTTAGAATTTACAGTACACTATATGGTAAAATCAAAAGGTGTTGGTCAAAAGTACATGTCATGTCATGGCTTTCCATTGCTTTTGCACCTTTCTTCGTGCACTGCATGTGCATTGGATGTGCACCTTTTTTTCACATATGATACATATATGCAATGTGCTGAAGCATATGCGTTGGGTCTATCAATCTTTCTATTGCACTCATTTTTCCACACAATTTCTCCTCTTTGTTTATGTATATTTATTTTATTTTTTTTACCTCTCTTCTTACATTGGTACATAACCATGGTACTCACTATCTATGTTTATATCTCTATATACCATTATTTTTTGTTCTTTGTTTTGTAGTCTCATTTTCTATTTTTTACATTTATTTTTTTTTATTTTTCAGTTGCACATATCTTCATCACCTCTTACCATTCCTTTTTTGCTTTGTGTAGTTTTATTTCCATCCCTACATCCATCATCATTCCTATTTACCATTTTCCCCATGTCTCCTTCGTTTACTCAGTACCCCTACCTGTTTTTTTTTTTACATATTAGATTTATATTTCACTCTTTACATATTCTCTTGCACATTTACCACGTTTTAGCATCTTTTATCAAGCACTCCTTCCTCTAGTTCAGGGGTCCCCAACCTGTAGCTCGGGCGCCACATATGGCTCGAAGCTGTCTGCCAGCTTGGTGCATTAGCTCCAAATGGAGCAAACAGGTATGAAGAGTGCATCTGAAAATGGTGAATTTTGTGAGCAGTTCTGCACAGAAGAGCAGACCTGGATGCACATATATTGGTCTTAGGGGATTTGAGATAATTTAAGTATGGTACGCTGGAGACAAGAGGATACCACCTGTCAGAGGAGGTGCTTGAAGCTTGATGTGACAGTGTGTTGTGCTTGATGAGAGAACTGAATGGGGGTATTGTGAGAACCCCTGGATCTTGATATACTGCTTTGCAGTGATTTCTGTGGAAAATGTTTGGTTACCATTATGCCTGTAATGGGGGCTTTGGTTTCCACTATTGTGAGGGGGTGGGAGCTGAATGTGGCTTGCGACCCTCTCTGCAGCAGAATGTAACTGTATTGGCGTGTTAAAGTTACAGTAGCGTAGGTCCGGGTGTCCCCCCTCAGAACGCGGGGCCTGGGGCGATGTTCCCCTCTGCCCCCCCCATGGTAGCTACGCTACTTATCAGGTCATAAACTAACCCGGGTAGCGTATAATAACCAACGGAGCGTGTGGACATTGGGATTCGTGTATAGAGATAAAAGAGCAGCCCAAGATTAATTTTATATTTAATCACCGAAAGGCGCACTAGAAATATACAGGCATATATTTAGAGAACAATATACAGGTATACAGTCAAGAGTGTAGAACAAGGATAGGGTATAGATAGGTTGCAATTACAGTGTTATGTAGCATGTGACCACAGGGAGGCACTGATGGATCACAGGTCCAAATCTTAGTTACTGGCTTTTCTGACTGCGTCGGGTAACGGATCCTCCTGCCAGTAGAAAACTCAGCTAAAAATGACAAGCTGCCTCTTATCTCCTATGCTACTCACTCCCACACACTGTGCCCAGCCCTGGGCTTGTGCAGCCTCTCTCCTCCCATATCTGAGAGTAAGATTTTCTGTCCAGAACCAAAGCTCTGAATGAAACGGCAGTGGTGCCACTGGATTCTGATGGATTTTACCTGTGCAGGGAGACCAAATATGCCTACCATATGTTAATCTCTGGTAGCTATCCTTCACTACTCCATAACACAAGGGTCTACAGGTGGCTGCCAGGCACAGGCATGTGGGGGAAGGAATGCCGGTCCCGAGAATGTGCTTGGCTAGGCTCAGATATTGCATTCTGTTATTTATAGGTCATTTTCCAGATTCAATACCTCAGATCCTTGATGTGACCTGTGGTGCTTGAGTTAGGCTAGTTTCACACTAGCGTTTTTTTGCCCTGCGTTTGGAGCACACATCAAACGCATACAAAAAACGCTTGTAAACGCAGCGTTTTTTTGGGACATAATCGTGCGCAGTAAGCCAAAAAAATGCAGCGATTATATGCGTTTGTAAACGTTTTGCATGCGTTTGCGTGATTAGTGCGCATAATGTCACAATCACAGGATTTTACAAATCATTGACCAGTTATGACTCATACTCCACCAATTGGACAGCAGTGGGCGTGTGTTATTGGAATTCCTTATCTAGACCCAGTTTACAGCTATTCTTCCCAGTTGCTAGCAGTTTTTGATGAAGACATGGATCTGCGCTGGAAAAGCTTTCACTTCAACTTGGATCTGGACATTAGGATGGCTCAAGCTTACGCAGTTGCTTGCCATGAACAAAGAGAGAGAGAGAGCCAGCGAAGACGGCAGCGGCAACATTTGTGGATTCATCCTATTGTTGAACTCCGGGAGAACCGTGGAGCGTACCACACCCTCTACAGTGAGCTACAGGCAAACCCGGTTAAATTTACAGATTACACACAGATGTCCCAACGAAGCTTCATGTATTTACTTAGTCGTGTACAAGATGTCATCCGTAGACAGGATACACAGCTCCGTCGTGCGATTCCTCCCGAGGAACGGCTCCTGGTCACATTACGGTACGTAACCACTGACTGCATGATAGTATTGGTTCTTTGATGTAGTAGTATATTATGGCAGATTTCTTGATCTGCCATGTACTTAAAGTATGCTGCATTGGTTTGAGGCATTTTTTTAAAGAAAAGGATGCATATTTATTTATTGTGCCTTTTTATGTGTTAAAAATCCCTATACACAAATATAAATTCTTGTTGCTTCTTAGTGTCTCAGATTCCTGGCTACTGGAGAGACCCAATCTCTTCTCTGCATTTCCAGTTCAGTCTTGGAATATCCACCTTGTCTGGAATAGTTGCAGACACCTGCCGGGCTTTGTGGGACGTTTTCTGTCCAGAATTTATGCCCCTGCCCACCGTGGAAAAGTGGCTTGAAAATGCAGAAAGATTCTGGACAGTCTGCAATTTCCCTAATTGTTTGGGTGCGGTGGATGGGAAACACATCAGGATTATAAAACCCAAGAGAACTGGATCAGAGTACTGCAGCTATAAAAAGTACTTCTCTACTGTACTCATGGCCATTTCTGATGCAGACTGTAAGTTTGTTGCAGTGTACATTGGTGCATTTGGGCGTGGAAATGACTCCCAGGCTTTTAAGAACTCAGACATGGGACAGAGGTTGTATGGCAGCCAGTTCAATTTCCCCATACCACGGCCTCTTCCCAACACCGAAGGTCCGCCACAGCCCTTTGTAATGGTTGGGGATGAGGCATTCCAGATGTGCCAACACCTGCTCAAACCATACTCCGTCCAGGACGTGGACCACACTAAAAGAATTTTTAATTACAGGTTGACCAGGGCCAGAAGAACTGTAGAGTGTGCCTTTGGTATACTAGTATCCAGATGGCGAATTCTCTCCACAGCCATTAATCTTAAACTAGAAACTGTGGATGAGGTGGTGAAGGCCTGTGGTGTTCTACACAATTTTGTGATGGATAGAGAGCACCCTAGTTTTGAACTAGATGATTCCTCTCCTAACCCCTTGCCAGAATTCATTCAGCACCCTCTACGGTCATCTGTTGAAGTAGGGCAAATGAGGGACCAATTTGCGACCTACTTCGCCTCTGATGTTGGACGGGTGGCTTGGCAAGAGCAAATGGTGTAACCTAATTTTTATGTGTTGTGTATGTTAATAAAACACCTGTGTTTATACCTGTATGTTTTTTTCTTCAAAGTATGATACAACACCAGGTTCATGACCATATGACGTGTATTTTCAACATCATCTCCTCACTTTGTAAACACACATTAAGGCTGTGTGCACACGTAGCGATTTTTAAGCGTTTTTGCAGCAATTTTCGGCGCGAAAACGCTTAAAAATCGTGTACAGAACGCCTCCCATGCATTCCTATGGTATTCTGCACATGCTGTGCTAATGCTGCGCTTTTTTCCGCGGCGGAATCGCATCGTGGAAAAAATCGCAGCATGCTCATTCTTTTGTGCGGAATCGCAAAGAATTGCCGCGATTCCGCACCCATAGGAATGCATGAGAATAGCTTACTTCCCGCATGTGGCTATGCCCACCATGCGAGAAGTTAAGCGTCTCATGTGCGGTTGGTACCCACGGTGTGGAGGAGAGGAGACTGTCCTCCAGGCCCTGGGTACCATACCCCTGTAAAAAAAAGAATAAAAAATAAAAAATCGGGGTATATTTACCTTCCGGCGTCCCGCGCTGTTTTCCCGGCCTAGCGTTCCCAGTAATGCCTTGCGGCAAGGCCCTGTAATGACGTGGTCTCGCGAGATCGCTATAGCAACGCGAGACTACGTCATCACAGGTCTCGCAAGGCATTACTGGGAACGCTGAGGCCCGGGAATGCAGCGCGGGACGCCGGAAGGTAAATATACCCCGATTTTTTTTTTTTTTTTTTTTAGCATTTAAACATCCTATCTTTTACTATTGAGGCCGCATAGGCGGCCTCAATAGTAAAAACCTGGTCACACTTGTCACACACTATGTTTGACGAGTGTGACCAACCTGTCAATCACTTTCCAAGCGATGCTTCAAATCGCTTGGAAAGTGCTTGAATAACGCACGCGAAAATCGCGGCAAAATCGCGATCATAATCGCGGTAAAATCGCGGAGAAATCGCGCTGAAAAAACTGCGCGATTTCTGGGAAGGAGTCCGGTTTTTAGTGAGCGTTTTAAAACGCTACGTGTGCACATAGCCTAAATAGAGTATGAGGTTGTTTATAACTTGGTTCACCAACTCCAATCCTCAAGGTACACCAACAGATCATGTTTTCAGGATTCCCTTTGTATTGCACAGGTGATGCAATTATCACGTGAGCAATACTAAGGAAATCCTGAAAACATGATCTGTTGGTGGGCCTTGAGGACTGGAGTTGGGGAACCCTTATTTACAAGGTCTATCTATAATAACCTTGGATTGTATTCCAAACAGTAAAATGAGGTTACAAAACACCATAGTAGATTAACTGATAAGGATACTCATCAAGGTAACAATAGATAGTCCTTGCAATCAACACCATCATCTATTACGTTACCTGAGCAAAGACACTGAGGCCATGTAAAAAATGAACGTATATTGAGTTTTTCTTGTTTGCAGATACATATCTACAAAATTGACACACGAAACGTGTCATTTCTGGAGCTATGTGTACACAAAAAAGAAAAGTGTACGGCGCAGTGTGTGTAGGCGGCAAAAGACACATTAACCAAACATTACTTGAACACAAAATATTCAATGTTTATTTTTTTTTTTTAATAAAATTATTTTCACTTTGAAGGACGTTTGGGAGAAGTGTTGGATACTTTGGGGGTGTGGAGAGAGGATGAACGGCTGGAAACTGAGGAAGGGGTTCTAGGTGAAGGTGATACTAAATTACTGGGGGAAGGGAGGTCAGGCATGATAAAGGAGGAAGGTTGTGAAACATTGGAAGGAGAGGGGGGATTAAGTAACAAAGTATTTTGTTTTTTCTTCTTTGGGGCAGGAGTCACCTGCCTGGACCGACTACCACCGTGTGACCGCCTTCCATGGCTTGACCGCCTAGAGCTGCTGGTCTGTGGACGATGTGAATAAAAAACAGAATGAGGGTCTCCCCTAGGGTGCTCGGTGGTGGCGCTGGCGGTGCTCCTTGTAGGTGAAATGGTGGTGACGGTGCTCATGGAAGGTGAATTATGCCCGATGCTTCTGGTGCGAGAAGTGTGGGTGAAGTGGTGGCGGTGCTTCTCTGATGTTGAGTTTTGGAGGTGCCATGAGGAGGCAAAGTGTTGGCGGTGATCCTCTGCAGAGTAGTGGTGGCGGTGCTCCTATGAGGAGATGTGGTGGTGGTGGTCCTCTGAAGAGTGGTGGTTGGGGTGCTCCTTGAATGGTGCAGAGTTGTGGTGGTGCTCTCATGCATTGGAGAAGTGGCGGTGCTCCGATCCGGAGATGTTCTTTCTGTGCGAACAGGTGAAGAGGTGGTGGCCCAACAAGATTTAGCACTGGAGGTGCGCCAAAATGTGGTAACAGTGGCAGTACTGGTGCTCCAGACAGGAGCAGTGCATGACATGGTGGTGGCGGCGGGGGTGGAGTGTCCAGCAACATTCGACATTGGTGTGGTGTAGTGGTGCCCAGCTTTGCTAGGTATGCAGGTGGCTGTGCAGTGATATGCAGCAGAAGTCGGTACTGTGGTGAAGCGAGTCAGTGGTGGCACAGGTGGGAATGACAACATTGACTGCTGCACGTACTGATTCTGCTGCATAGAATCATAGAATCGTAGAGTTGGAAGGGACCTCCTGGGCCATCTGGTCCAACCCCCTGCTCAAAGCAGGATTCGCTAAATCATCCCAGTCAGATGTCTGTCCAGCCTCTGTTTGAAGACTTCCATTGAAGGAGAACTCACCACTTCTCGTGGCAGCCTGTTCCACTCATTGATCACTCTAACTGTCAAAAAGTTTTTTCTAATATCTAATCTGTGTCTCCTCCCATTCAGTTTCATCCCATTGCTTCTAGTCTTTCCTTGTGCAAATGAGAATAAAGTTGAGCCTTCTACAATGTGACAGCCCTTTAGATATTTGTAGACAGCAATTAAGTCTCCTCTCAGTCTTCTCTTTTGCAAACTAAACATTCCCAAATCCTGCAACCTTTCCTCATAAGACAGGGTTTGCAGACCGGTCACCATTCTGGTCGCTCTTTTTTGAACTTGCTCCAGTTTGTTGATGTCTTTTTTAAAATGTGGTGCCCAAAACTGGACACAATATTCCAGATGAGGTCTGACCAAAGAGGAGTAGAGGGAAATAATGACTTCACGTGATCTAGACTGTATGCTTCTGTTAATACATCCTAGAACTGCATTTGCCTTTTTTGCTGCTGCATCACACTGTTGACTCATATTCAGTCTGTGATCTATTAGTATACCCAAGTCTTTTTCACATGTGCTGTCACTTAGCCCTATTCCTCCCATTCTATATATGCTTTTTTCATTTTTATTGCCCAGATGTAGTACTTTGCATTTCTCCCTGTTAAAAACCATTCTGTTAGTTACTGCCCACTTCTCCAGTTTATTTAAATCTTTTTGAATCCTCTCTCTCTCTTCTCTAGTATTAGCTATCCCTCCTAGCTTTGTGTCATCAGCAAATTTAATCAGTTTACCCTCAATTCCTTCATCTAAATCGTTGATAAAGATGTTGAACAATACAGGGCCCAGGACAGAGCCCTGTGGTACCCCACTTGAGACATTCTTCCAACTGGATGTGCAGCCATTTACGACCACTCTTTGGGTCCGATCACTAAGCCAGCTATGAATCCACCTAACAGTTGCCTTGTCCATTCCATACTTAGTCATTTTTTCAATAAGGATTGTATGAGAGACTTTGTCAAATGCTTTGCTGAAGTCAAGATATACTATATCTACAGCATTTCCTTGATCCACCCAATCAGTGATACCGTCATAGAAGGAAATTAAGTTAGTCTGACATGACTTATTAGTTACAAACCCATGCTGACTCTGTTTGATCACTTCATTCTTATCCAGGTATTGACTTACATGTTGTTTAATAATTTGTTCAAAGATCTTTCCTGGTATAGAAGTCAGACTCACCGGCCTATAGTTGCCTGGGTCCACCTTCTTCCCCTTTTTGAAGATAGGAACAACATTTGCTCTTCTCCAGTCTTCTGGCACTTCTCCTGTTCTCCAAGAATTTTCAAAGATTATGGAGAGTGGTTCAGAAATTTCTTCTGCTATCTCCTTCAGTACTCTGGGGTGTAATTCATCTGGACCTGGAGACTTGAATTCATTTAGGTTAGCTAAGTGTTTCCTCACTATCTTTCTGTTTATAGATATCCTGGATTCTTCTATTCCCTTAATAGGACAGTGAATAACAGTTGGTGTTACATTTCCTTTCTGAGAGAAAACAGATGCAAAATAGGAATTTAAAAGTTCAGCCTTCTCAACATCCTGTCTTACCATTTCATCATTTTCATCCTGTAAAAATCCTATAGCATCTTTGACTTTTCTTTTACTTTTGACATATCCCCAAAATCCTTTATTATTGCTTTTGACATCTCTTGCAAGCCTCAATTCATTTTCAGCTTTAGCTAATCTGATTTGTGCCCTGCAGATTCTGCAGACAGCATTATATTCTTCTTTAGATATGCCTCCCTCTTTCCATTTTATAAACATTTTTTTCTTCCTTTTTAGCATGTGCTTAAGTTCTGTGTTCACCCATCCTGGTTTCCTTAAATGCTTCCTATTCTTCCCTCTTTTCGGAATTGTTAACAACTGTGCTTTGAGAATTTCATTTTTCAAGATTTCCCATCCTTCCTGGACATTTTTGTCTTTAAGGATATCCAGCCATTGGATTCCTCCAATTATCTTTCTGAATCCCTTAAAATCTGCCTTTCTGAAATCTAACCTTGACGTCTGAGTCTTCACAGGTCTTCCGCCTCTAGTTATCCAAAATTCTAAAATAGCATGGTCGCTACCTCCTAGGGTTCCAGCCACTTTTACCTCCTCAACCATTTCCTCCCTGTTTATAAGGATTAGATCCAAGGTAGCAGTTCCCCTTGTTTTCTCCCCTACCTTTTGGAAGATAAAGTTGTCAGCAAGAGAGGATAAGAATTTCCTTGACCTGTTAGTTTTGCCTGAGAGAGATTCCCAACAAATGTCTGGATAGTTGAAATCTCCCATGACAACTTTGTCATATTTTTTGGAGAACTTGGCCATTTGATGCATAAAGAGTTCATCCATATCTTCAGCTTGCACAGGCGGCCTGTAGTAAATGCCTACAATGGTGTCCTTTCCATTGTTCTGTCCTTGTATTCTTACCCAAACAGTTTCCACAGAACTCCCAGTCTCTGAAGCTTCAATCTCTGTGCAGATATATGCGTTTCTAACATACAATGCAACACCCCCTCCTCGTTTATCAAGTCTGTTTCTTGCAAATAAGTTGTATCCTTCTAGTCTTGTATTCCAATCATGTGTATCGTCCCACCAAGTTTCAGTGATTCCAATGACATCATATTTCTTTTCCTGTGTTAGTAGTTCCAATTCTCCTTGTTTGTTGCCCACGCTTTGTGCATTAGTATAGAAACATTTTAGTTTGTGATTGGTTTCTCTTTCTCCAATATTTTTATTAATTAGATTCTTTCGTCTTTGTTCTTCCTTTCCACTTCTATTAACAGAGTTCTCAATAGCATTTGTCAGGTGTATGGCTTTTTCTGGTCTTTTGCTTCCCTTCCCATGTTGTTCTAGTTTAAAGCTCTCCTTACAAGTGTAGCGAGGCGACTTCCAAATACATGCTTTCCAGTCTTCGTAAGGTGCACCCCATCTCTAGCAAGTAGTCCATCGTATAAGTAGTTCACTCCGTGATCCAGAAATCCAAATCGTTGCTGACGGCACCATCGACGTAGCCAGTTGTTCACCTGCAGAATCTTATTCCACCTCCTTGTTCCATGGCCATCCACTGGGAGGATGGAAGAGAAGACCACCTGCGCTCCCAGTTCTTTCACTTTCTTGCCTAAGTCTTCAAAGTCTCTGCAGATGGTTTCCAGGTCGTTTCTTGCGGTGTCATTTGTCCCCACATGTAGTAGCAGGAATTGCATAGCCTGCAAGTAAACAGTATTGCAGGCGTGTAAGACAGTCAGCTGTTGCTCAGGACTAAGGTGATCTGCCATGCCCCGTTCAATTTTACTAAAAAAATGGTGCGCTGGTCTATTGAGGTCGGCCTCCAGCCGGTCAAGGCACTGTGCGGAAGAGTGGAAGAGGTGTTCCATGTAGTTAAAACCATGTTCCATTAGAGAAAATCCACTTTCCACTCTTTCGGACAGCTTCTTGAGACTGGCATGAAAGGCCTCGCTCAAGTACATGAACTCGGGCAAGACAGGCCTGTCCGAGGCCCTCTGCCGCTGGCAGGTAGTGCCCGCATAACCAGTGGCAGAGACCTGGGACAGGGGAACACCTGATTGACCAGCTTCCTGGCCACCAGCTGTCTGTGTTGCTGACCTGCAACTGGCTTCCTGGCTGTCGGATGGCTGGGACGGGTCAGAGGTCGATCGATGAAGAACCGCTCCCGGGACAGGTTGCAGGGTGCTGCTCCAGGTGCTGTGGAAAAAAAAAGGTAAACATTAGTATCCAGCAATAACAAGATGGATCAGCTGTGGAATATAAATTAGGGTTAATAAGCCAAAAAAAAAAAAAAAAAAAAAATACTTACGCTCTGGTGGCAAGTACTGATCGTAAGAATTCCAAGGCGCAATGATACCGATACTTGGTTCTTGTCCTTGCAGAAGAGCCACTGCGAACCTGTCCCTCAGCACGAACATCAGTGTTGAAATGGTCCTTCATCGAGTGCCAACGTGTGCAGACTTTGTTCACTGTTGAAACAATGGAAAAGAAAAACAAAATTAGGTTGGACAACACAATGATGGTATCTGTATTACCACACACACCTGAGTTGTCATCAATGCTGAATCACCAATAATTCAAATAAAAATGCATTCACTATTGAACCTGAGGACACGTGTGTTTACTACAAGCAGATCTCTTGCAGTAAACACACATGTATCATCAGGATCAAGAGTGAACCATAAAAAAGACACAGCATTCAATACACAATGCGTACACTATTGAACCTGAGGACACGTGTGTTTACCAGAAAAAAATAAAACATTACTACACATTATATATTTGAAAGCACAGGCTCACAGAAAAATTATACTCACATTAAGCTGCTGTGATCCAAAATATGATCTCTACCTGGGTGGGTGTCTTTTCTTCATGCAGTAGGTCTGGAGATTGATGAGGTGGCACTACAAAGCCCTTCTTTTATCTCCCATGCTCCCAAACAATGTTTCTTGTTGAGGGGCTGGATTTAGCAGTGTCTAGACATTGTTTACTCTGAAATCGCACGTGCTCGCTAAGCGCTGACATGCGCACTATACAGCGCACGTCAGCACGCAAATAGACTGTAAAACTATTTTTTTTGCGCATTGCGTGCGCATGCGCCTTTTTAATGACGTTTGGCGGACCATAACCGCAACATGTAGCGTCCGGCGCATCTGATTGCAAACATGGAAAATGCGCAGCACACTGAAATGCTGAGGCCTGCGTGTAATCGCTAGACACTGCGCACGCCATTTTAAATATAGGGGACAAATGTGCATGTGACCGATAGCGCACAATGCGCTGCGCGATAAAACGCAAATGTGAAACCAGCCTTAGACAAAGGAATCCAGTTTGGTTGTAGCTGCACTAGAGCTCACACCCCTTGTGCTAATTGCAAGTCAGTTTAACTAAAGGAAAACAAGGATCCTGTGGAATCCCAAGGGTTTTGGACACATTGCAGGAGTGGAGGGGCATCTCCGTCGTCCCTGACGCTCTCTCCTTTATTCTGGCCCCCGTGTAGGTATTATCTTTCCACCTGGTGATGAATGTACACATGCCCACCATCGCCGCCTGGAGTTTTCATTGCTGGCCACATATCTATGTGCTTGGTGGTGCTGGATAGCGCGGTACCTCACGTGTTCGCGGTACTTCTGGTCTCATGATGCAATCAGCATGGTCACTCCCTGGTGTCATGGGTCATACCACGCCCCCTCCATCCTAGGAGACGTCGCTCGGGGCTTTCCTTGTTGGCCGCGCCTGCGTGTGCCTGGTGACGCTGGGTCTATTGACTTGTCACATGTTCGCAGTGCCGCCGGCCACATGGTGTGGTCACCATGGTTGCTCCCCAGCACCAAGGCTCGTCGTGCGTCACACCACGTCCCCCTCCTCTACCATTGGTGCACTCGCACATACCCATGTCCTCACAGATGGGTCCTTATTCACATTTAAACTTGCTGCCTTCCTGAAGACTCCACCCCCTGAGGAAGGCGGATTTACAAAACACGTGTCAGTGCCAACACTATCCAGGAGAGGAAGCATTTCCTTCTAATTGTAGGTACATCCATTACCATTTGAGCTGCTTAGGCCTCTTTCACACTTCAGTTTTTTACAATCAGTCACAATCCGCCAGGTTTTGAAAAAAACGGATCCTCAATTCCTGCTTCCCAAAGATAAGTTTTTGCTCTGCTATTGAACTTATTAGTTTAGTATTATAGTAGTTATATTCTTGTACATAGGAACAGTATTATAGTAGTTATATTCATGTATATAGGGGCAGTATTATAGTAGTTATATTCTTGTACATAGGTGCAGTATTATAGTAGCTATATTCTTGTACATAGGAGGCAGTATTATAGTAGTTATATTCTTTAACATAGGGGGCAGTATTATAGTAGTTATATTCTTGTACATAGGGGACAGTATTATAGTAGTTATATTCATGTATATAGGGACAGTATTATAGTAGATATATTCTTGTACATAGGGGGCAGTATTATAGTAGTTATATTCATGTATATAGGGACAGTATTATAGTAGATATATTCTTGTACATAGGGGGCAGTATTATAGTAGTTATATTCTTGTGCACAGGTGCACTATTATAGTAATTATATTCTTGTACATAGGGGGCAGTATTATAGTAGTTATATTCTTGTACATAGGGGGCAGTATTATAATAGTTATATTCTTTTACATAGGAGCATTATTATACTAGTTATATTCTTGTACATAGGGCGCAGTATTATAGTAGTTATATTCTTGTGCACAGGTGCACTATTATAGTAATTATATTCTTGTACATAGGTGCAGTATTATAGTAGTTATATTATTGTACATAGGAGGCAGTATTATAGTAGTTACAGTATATTCTTTAACATAGGGGGCAGTATTATAGTAGTTATATTCTTGTACATAGGGGGCAGTATTAGAGTAATCATATTTTTGTACATAGGGGCAGTATTATAGTAGTTATATTCTTGTACATAGGAACAGTATTATAGTAGTTATATTCATGTATATAGGGGGCAGTATTATAGTAGTTATATTCTTGTACATAGGAGGCAGTATTATAGTAGTTATATTCTTTAACATAGGGGGCAGTATTATAGTAGTTATATTCTTGTACATAGGGGGCAGTATTAGAGTAATCATATTTTTGTACATAGGGGGCAGTATTAGAGTAATCATATTTTTGTACATAGGGGGCAGTATTATAGTAGCTATATTCTTGTACATAGGAACAGTATTATAGTAGTTATATTCATGTATATAGGGGCAGTATTATAGTAGTTATATTATTGTACATAGGTGCAGTATTATAGTAGTTATATTCTTGTACATAGGAGGCAGTATTATAGTAGTTATATTCTTTAACATAGGGGGCAGTATTATAGTAGTTATATTCTTGTACATAGGGGGCAGTATTAGAGTAATCATATTTTTGTACATAGGAGCAGTATTATAGTAGTTATATTCTTGTACATAGGGGACAGTATTATAGTAGTTATATTCATGTATATAGGGGCAGTATTATAGTAGTTATATTCTTGTACATAGGGGGCAGTATTATAATAGTTATATTCTTGTGCACAGGTGCACTATTATAGTAATTATATTCTTGTACATAGGTGCAGGGCTGCCACTAGGAATTTCAGGGCCCTATACTGTCAAAATATTTGGGCCCCCTTGAGACAGGGCTCCACCCCACTCTGCCTCCACACCTCGAATCTTCCACAGTCCCACCGCCCTCTCTTGGAAAAACTCCACTTCTGCTGCACGTCCTCACCAATCCTACATTATCAGTTCCCAGATCACATATATAGGCATCAGTTTTTGATATGGCCAAAAGAATTTTTAAGCCGATACCACAGCAAAGTAGACTGTTTTGACCAGGCCCTACTTTACTCTAACCTATTAAACATTTGTTAAAATACCCAATAATCTTTTTCGGTATAGTTTTATTTTTCTTTAAGGGAATGTGTCACATACATTTTTTTTAAATAATTGAAACCAGATTGTGACTTTTTTCATATTCTGTATTTCTGATTGCAGATTATTGTATTCTGTTTTCTGTACATTTATGGAAGCTGTCGGTGGATATCAGTATGTGCTCGGACTGCAGTGCATGAACGGGCCGCGGGTCTCCTGACTCAGCAGCCTCACAGCATGTATGAGGATGCGGGCCGGAAGATCGGCGCCCAGTCCATGCACTGCAGTGCGAGTGCAGACCAATTTCCCTCTTCCAATAATTATACTGCTACAATAATAATAAATAAAGATATTTCCCAATCGTGTATACCCACTTTTTATTTTTCCATCAATATGGCCATGTGAGGGCTTATTTTTTGTGGGATGAGTTGCACTTTTGAGTGACATGCTTGGCTTTACCAAATGTAGTGGAAAATGGCAAAAAAAAATCAAAGTGCAGTGAAATTGCCAAAAAAAAGTGGAATTCTACAATTGTTTTTTTTTAACCATGTTCCCCAAATGCTAAAACTGACCAGCCAGTGTGATTCTCAAGGTCATTATGAGTTCGTAGATACCAAATATGTATAGGTTCTTTATTTAAGTGGTGAAAAAAAATCCAAAGTTTGTCAATGGAGGGGAAAAAAAGGTGCCATTCTCCGAGACCCATAACGTCTACATTTTTCATGATCTGGGGCTGAGTGAGGGCTTATTTTTTTCACGAAAGTCTGACCTCTTATTTACACCATCTTGGCGTAGATATAATCTTTTTATCGCCCACTATTGCATTTTAATGCAATGTTGCAGCGACCCAAAAAAGTAATTCTGCCGGGTTTGATTTTTCTCACTACGCCAATTACCGATCACATTAATTCTTTTTATTGATATTGATAGGGCGATTCTGAACGCAGCAATACCAAATAAGTGTATTTTTTATTTTATTGTATTATTTTGAATGGAGTTAATGGGGGTGATTTAAACTTTTATATTTTTTAAAAAACTTTTTTCCACTTTTTAATAGCTTCAATAGATTCCATGGGAGACTAGAAGCTGCGATCATCCGATCGCCTCTGCTACACAAAGCAGGGCTGCAGCCCTGCTCTATGTAGCAGAAATGCTCACTTGCTATGCGCGCCGACCACTGGGCGATGCTCATAGCTGAGCGGCAATGACAACCACAATGGTCTGCTGCAGACCCTGGGTTTTCTTGCCAACCCATCAGTGACCAACAGTCATGTGACACGAACACCAATGGCGTGGTTTGCGACACGTGCATGTTAAGTGCCGCTGTTAGACATTGACAGCGACATTTAAAGAGAATCTGTCACCCCTTTTTTGAGATATCATATAATGATATCATTCAATTGTGTGCCACATAAGGATTCTCTTAGTACTTATGCTTCCCCCTGACCCCGCACCTTTCATGCATAAATACCTTTTTTATATCGGTTCAGATGTATGAAATTGCCGCTGTCCGGTCCGCTGGGCGGGGCTTATTCAACTGCTCCCCCCCTCCCTGTCTTGCTCTACACAAGAAGAAATGCGTAGAGCAAGACAAGGGGGGAGCAGTTGAATAAGCCCCGCCCAGCGGACCGGAAAGCGGCAGTTTACATACATCTGAACCGATATAAAAAAGGTATTTATGCATGAAAGGTGCGGGGTCAGAGGGAAGCAAAAGTACTAAGAGAATCCTTATGTGACACACAATTGAATGATATCATTATATGATATCTCAAAAATGGGGTGACAGATTCCCGGTAACATGTTAACAGCCGCAGGTGGATTGCGCTGTACATCATTGGGTGATACGAGGTTAATGTAAACAGTGTAGATTATTGCATATATATTCACTGATTATACACTACCAAATATCTCTTTATTGGTATTGATTAAAACCTATGAATTCTAGAATATACTGTAAATACACCCCAAAACATGAGAACTCAAAAAGTGATAATAGGAAAAAGGCCGCCTCCCCGCCTCACCCTGTCAGAGGCAGGATGCAGACTCAACTCAGTAGCTTCCCCCTGCCAGACGTAGAATTCGCTCAGCAGCCTCACCCTGCCAGACACACTCACGTCATTAGCCTCCCCTCATCAGCTTCACCCTGCCAGATGCAGCCTCCCCTCTCCTCGCTCCCCTCAGTAGCCTTCCCTCTCCTCGCTCCCCTCAGCAGCCTCCCCTATTATGATTGAGTAACCGAAGGAGGAAAAAACAAAAATACAAGCTAAGTCCAGAAAACCGGAGAGGTTGGTAGCTATCGGATTGCAGAACCCTGATCCTATCCACAACAACTAACAGTAGCCGTGGGGGGTTCCTACGATGCCCTAGACCCCTCGAACACAGCTGGAGAACTAAATAGGCCTAAAGAAAGAAAGGGGAAATCTAAACTGCCCCAGAGCGGACCCCAAAGCAATAGGCAGCCCCCAACATATAATGACGGTGAAGCAAGATGAAAACACTAACACAGATAGAAAGATAGGTTGAGCAAACAATGGGGACCAAGCTAACTAAAAAGGACAGGATAGAAAAGCTGCTGTCTGCAATCCGTAAAAAACCCTACCAAAAAATGTCCCAACCGTCTGATAGGAAAAACAGGCCCTGAAGTCGCTAGGACTTCAAAAAGACTATATCAGCACTCAGGTAAATTCTGAAGACAGAGCAAAGAGACAAACTGATCACAGACAAAAATGGAACTCAGCACACCCCCGACTGGGAATGGCTGAACTCCAAAAAACAAGGTAAACAAAACTAAACTAATAAGTTCAATAGCAGAGCAAAAACTTATCTTTGGGAAGCAGGAATCAGACTGGTCTCCAAGAATTCAGCAGAGAAATCACCAGCGACTCAGAAGGGCGTCGGCTGCCTTATATCCAGTCAGAATTTCCTGTTACCCAGTCATCATCTACCAGATCAGGTGTTTGGTAATCAGCCTCACTACCTTCCTTCACCAGAAGAGGGAGTTCATCAGACATCGACGGTGAAGGGGAAATGAACTCACAACACTCCCCTCTCCTCGCTCCCCTCAGCAGCCTCACCTCGCTCCCCTCAGCAGCCTCCCCTCCCCTCGCTCCACTCTGAGCCTCCCCTTGCTCCCCTCTGCAGCCTCCCCTTGCCCCACTAACCTCAGCAGCCTCCCCTCAGCAGCTTCACCCTACTGCATGCAGTCTCCCCTCACCTCACTCTCCTCTGCAGCTTCTTCCGAGTCCCCACATACTGCCCACCTCCTCTGCCTGCCCACCGCCAACTTAAGTGTCTCCTGTCACCCACAAAGGTGGCATGCTTCTCTGTTCCGGAATGAAGAAGCGCACACAGCGTGTCACATGACCGGTGTCAGGACCATGATGCGCTCGGGCCTGCTGCGGCTTAAAAGTACAGCACCAATTTCTTTTCACCGCATGCTTTAACAACACTGTAATTGTATCTTTAAATCACCGCAGTGTTATGTATCTGGCTTGCAGCAGCCCTCGACTATTGTGCCTGGGACCCGACGAGCAGAAGCAAGAGAGGAGGACCCAGGCTGCCAGCATGTCCGAGTCCCCCTTTTTGCTACTGATCACCAGGCCCAATACAGTAGTAAGGGCAGTAATGCCCTGATGGCGGTCCTGCATAGGTGCAGTATTATAGTAGTAATATTCTTGTACATAGGGGGCAGTATTATAGTAGTTATACAGTCATATGTAAAAGTTTGGGCACCCCTATTAATGTTAACCTTTTTTCTTTATAACAATTTTGGTTTTTGCAACAGGTATTTCAGTTTCATATATCTAATAACTGATGGACTCATTTATATTTCTGGATTCAAATGAGGTTTATTGTACTAACAGAAAATGTACAATCTGCATTTAAACAAAATTTGACCGGTGCAAAAGTATGGGCACCCTTATTTTCTTGATTTGAACACTCCTAACTACTTTTTACTGACTTCCTGAAGCACTAAATTGGTTTTGTAACCTCATTGAGCTTTGAACTTCATAGCCAGGTGTATCAAATCATGAGAAAAGGTATTTAAAGTGGCCACTTGCAAGTAGTTCTCCTATTTGATTCTCCTATGAAGAGTGGCATCATGGGCTCCTCAAAACAACTCTCAAATGATCTGAAAACAAAGATTATTCAACATAGCTTTTCAGGGGAAGGATACAAAAAGTTGTCTCAGAGATTTAACCAGTCAGTTTCCACTGTGAGGAACATAGTAAGGAAATGGAAGAACACAGGTACAGTTCTTGTTAAGCCCAGAAGTGGCAGACCAAGAAAAATATCAGAAAGGCAGAGAAGAAGAATGGTGAGAACAGTCAAGGACAATCCACAGACCACCTCCAAAGACCTGCAGCATCATCTTGCTGCAGATGGTGTCACTGTGCATCGGTCAACAATACAGCGCATGCATAACGCCTTTTTGTATGACCAAACAACTCAATCTTTGTTTCATGAGTCCACAGCACCTTCTTCCAAAATGTAACTGGCTTGTCCAAATGTGCTTTTGCATACCTCAGGCGACTCTGTTTGTGGCGTGCTTGCAGAAACGGCTTCTTTCGCATCACTCTCCCATACAGCTTCTCCTTGTGCAAAGTGCGCTGTATTGTTGACCGATGCACAGTGACACCATCTGCAGCAAGATGATGCTGCAGGTCTTTGGAGGTGGTCTGTGGATTGTCCTTGACTGTTCTCACCATTCTTCTTCTCTGCCTTTCTGATATTTTTCTTGGCCTGCCACTTCTGGGCTTAACAAGAACTGTACCTGTGTTCTTCCATTTCCTTACTATATTCCTCACAGTGGAAACTGACAGGTTAAATCTCTGAGACAACTTTTTGTATCCTTCCCCCTGAAAAGCTATGTTGAATAATCTTGGTTTTCAGATCATTTGAGAGTTGTTTTGAGGAGCCCATGATGCCACTCTTCATAGGAGAATCAAATAGGAGAACTACTTGCAAGTGGCCACCTTAAATACCTTTTCTCATGATTTGATACACCTGGCTATGAAGTTCAAAGCTCAACCAATTTAGTGCTTCAGGAAGTCAGTAAAAAGTAGTTAGGAGTGTTCAAATCAAGAAAATGATAAGGGTGCCCATACTTTTGCACCGGTCAAATTTTGTTTAAATGCAGATTGCACATTTTCTGTTAGTACAATAAACCTCATTTGAATCCAGAAATATAACTGAGTCCATCAGTTATTAGATATATGAAACTGAAATAGCTGTTGCAAAAACCAAAATTGTTATAAAGAAAAAAGGTTAACATTAATAGGGGTGCCCAAACTTTTACATATGACTGTATTCCTGTGCATAGGAGCAGTATTATAGTAGTTATATTTTTGTACATAGGGGGCAGTATTATAGTAGTTATATTCTTGTACATAGGGGGCAGTATTATAATAGTTATATTCTTGTACATAGGAGCAGTATTATAGTAGTTATATTCTTGTACATAGGAGCAGTATTATAGTAGTTATATTCTTGTACATAGGTGGCAGTATTATTGAAGTTATATTCTTGTACATAGGGAGCAGTATTATAGCAGTTATATTCTTGTACATAGGGGCAGTATTATAGTAGTTATACTCTTGTACATATGGACAGTATTATAGTAACTGTATTCTTGTACATAGGGGGCAGTATTATAGTAGTTATATTCTTGTACATAGGAGCAGTATTATAGTAGTTATATTCTTGTACATAGGGACAGGGTGAGGCGGGGAGGCGGCTTTTTTCCTATTATCACTTTTTGAGTTCTCATGTTTTGGTGTGTATTTACAGTATATTCTAGAATTCATAGGTTTTAATCAATACCAATAAAGAGATATTTGGTAGTGTATAATCAGTGAATATATATGCAATAATCTACACTGTTTACATTAACCTCGTATCACCCAATGATGTACAGCGCAATCCACCTGCGGCTGTTAACATGTTACCGGGAATCTGTCACCCCATTTTTGAGATATCATATAATGATATCATTCAATTGTGTGTCACATAAGGATTCTCTTAGTACTTTTGCTTCCCCCTGACCCCGCACCTTTCATGCATAAATACCTTTTTTATATCGGTTCAGATGTATGAAATTGCCGCTGTCCGGTCCGCTGGGCGGGGCTTATTCAACTGCTCCCCCCTTGTCTTGCTCTACGCATTTCTTCTTGTGTAGAGCAAGACAGGGAGGGGGGAGCAGGTGAATAAGCCCCGCCCAGCGGACCGGACAGCGGCAATTTCATACATCTGAACCGATATAAAAAAGGTATTTATGCATGAAAGGTGCGGGGTCAGGGGGAAGCATAAGTACTAAGAGAATCCTTATGTGACACACAATTGAATGATATCATTATATGATATCTCAAAAAAGGGGTGACAGATTCTCTTTAAATGTCGCTGTCAATGTCTAACAGCGGCACTTAACATGCACGTGTCGCAAACCACGCCATTGGTGTTCGTGTCACATGACTGTTGGTCACTGATGGGTTGGCAAGAAAACCCAGGGTCTGCAGCAGACCATTGTGGTTGTCATTGCCGCTCAGCTATGAGCATCGCCCAGTGGTCGGCGCGCATAGCAAGTGAGCATTTCTGCTACATAGAGCAGGGCTGCAGCCCTGCTTTGTGTAGCAGAGGCGATCGGATGATCGCAGCTTCTAGTCTCCCATGGAATCTATTGAAGCTATTAAAAAGTGGAAAAAAGTTTTTTAAAAAATATAAAAGTTTAAATCACCCCCATTAACTCCATTCAAAATAATACAATAAAATAAAAAATACACTTATTTGGTATTGCTGCGTTCAGAATCGCCCTATCAATATCAATAAAAAGAATTAATGTGATCGGTAATTGGCGTAGTGAGAAAAATCAAACCCGGCAGAATTACTTTTTTGGGTCGCTGCAACATTGCATTAAAATGCAATAGTGGGCGATAAAAAGATTATATCTACGCCAAGATGGTGTAAATAAGAGGTCAGACTTTCGTGAAAAAAATAAGCCCTCACTCAGCCCCAGATCATGAAAAATGTAGACGTTATGGGTCTCGGAGAATGGCACCTTTTTTTCCCCTCCATTGACAAACTTTGGATTTTTTTTCACCACTTAAATAAAGAACCTATACATATTTGGTATCTACGAACTCATAATGACCTTGAGAATCACACTGGCTGGTCAGTTTTAGCATTTGGGGAACATGGTTAAAAAAAAACAATTGTAGAATTCCACTTTTTTTTGGCAATTTCACTGCACTTTGATTTTTTTTTGCCATTTTCCACTACATTTGGTAAAGCCAAGCATGTCACTCAAAAGTGCAACTCATCCCACAAAAAATAAGCCCTCACATGGCCATATTGATGGAAAAATAAAAAGTGGGTATACACGATTGGGAAATATCTTTATTTATTATTATTGTAGCAGTATAATTATTGGAAGAGGGAAATTGGTCTGCACTCGCACTGCAGTGCATGGACTGGGCGCCGATCTTCCGGCCCGCATCCTCATACATGCTGTGAGGCTGCTGAGTCAGGAGACCCGCGGCCCGTTCATGCACTGCAGTCCGAGCACATACTGATATCCACCGACAGCTTCCATAAATGTACAGAAAACAGAATACAATAATCTGCAATCAGAAATACAGAATATGAAAAAAGTCACAATCTGGTTTCAATTATTTAAAAAAAATGTATGTGACACATTCCCTTAAAGAAAAATAAAACTATACCGAAAAAGATTATTGGGTATTTTAACAAATGTTTAATAGGTTAGAGTAAAGTAGGGCCTGGTCAAAACAGTCTACTTTGCTGTGGTATCGGCTTAAAAATTCTTTTGGCCATATCAAAAACTGATGCCTATATATGTGATCTGGGAACTGATAATGTAGGATTGGTGAGGACGTGCAGCAGAAGTGGAGTTTTTCCAAGAGAGGGCGGTGGGACTGTGGAAGATTCGAGGTGTGGAGGCAGAGTGGGGTGGAGCCCTGTCTCAAGGGGGCCCAAATATTTTGACAGTATAGGGCCCTGAAATTCCTAGTGGCAGCCCTGCACCTATGTACAAGAATATAATTACTATAATAGTGCACCTGTGCACAAGAATATAACTATTATAATACTGCCCCCTATGTACAAGAATATAACTACTATAATACTGCCCCTATATACATGAATATAACTACTATAATACTGTCCCCTATGTACAAGAATATAACTACTATAATACTGCTCCTATGTACAAAAATATGATTACTCTAATACTGCCCCCTATGTACAAGAATATAACTACTATAATACTGCCCCCTATGTTAAAGAATATAACTACTATAATACTGCCTCCTATGTACAAGAATATAACTACTATAATACTGCACCTATGTACAATAATATAACTACTATAATACTGCCCCTATATACATGAATATAACTACTATAATACTGTTCCTATGTACAAGAATATAGCTACTATAATACTGCCCCCTATGTACAAAAATATGATTACTCTAATACTGCCCCCTATGTACAAAAATATGATTACTCTAATACTGCCCCCTATGTACAAGAATATAACTACTATAATACTGCCCCCTATGTTAAAGAATATAACTACTATAATACTGCCTCCTATGTACAAGAATATAACTACTATAATACTGCCCCTTATATACATGAATATAACTACTATAATACTGTTCCTATGTACAAGAATATAACTACTATAATACTGCCCCTATGTACAAAAATATGATTACTCTAATACTGCCCCCTATGTACAAGAATATAACTACTATAATACTGCCCCCTATGTTAAAGAATATACTGTAACTACTATAATACTGCCTCCTATGTACAATAATATAACTACTATAATACTGCACCTATGTACAAGAATATAATTACTATAATAGTGCACCTGTGCACAAGAATATAACTACTATAATACTGCCCCCTATGTACAAGAATATAACTACTATAATACTGCGCCCTATGTACAAGAATATAACTACTATAATACTGCTCCTATGTACAAGAATATAACTATTATAATACTGCCCCCTATGTACAAGAATATAACTACTATAATACTGCCCCCTATGTACAAGAATATAATTACTATAATAGTGCACCTGTGCACAAGAATATAACTACTATAATACTGCCCCCTATGTACAAGAATATATCTACTATAATACTGTCCCTATATACATGAATATAACTACTATAATACTGTCCCCTATGTACAAGAATATAACTACTATAATACTGCTCCTATGTACAAAAATATGATTACTCTAATACTGCCCCCTATGTACAAGAATATAACTACTATAATACTGCCCCCTATGTTAAAGAATATAACTACTATAATACTGCCTCCTATGTACAAGAATATAACTACTATAATACTGCACCTATGTACAAGAATATAACTACTATAATACTGCCCCTATATACATGAATATAACTACTATAATACTGTTCCTATGTACAAGAATATAACTACTATAATACTGCCCCCTATGTACAAAAATATGATTACTCTAATACTGCCCCCTATGTACAAGAATATAACTACTATAATACTGCCCCCTATGTTAAAGAATATAACTACTAAAATACTGCCTCCTATGTACAAGAATATAACTACTATAATACTTCCCCTATATACATGAATATAACTACTATAATACTGTTCCTATGTACAAGAATATAACTACTATAATACTGCCCCCTATGTACAAAAATATGATTACTCTAATACTGCCCCCTATGTACAAGAATATAACTACTATAATACTGCCCCCTATGTTAAAGAATATAACTACTATAATACTGCCTCCTATGTACAAGAATATAACTACTATAATACTGCCCCTATATACATGAATATAACTACTATAATACTGTTCCTATGTACAAGAATATAACTACTATAATACTGCCCCCTATGTACAAAAATATGATTACTCTAATACTGCCCCCTATGTACAAGAATATAACTACTATAATACTGCCCCCTATGTTAAAGAATATAACTACTATAATACTGCCTCCTATGTACAAGAATATAACTACTATAATACTGCACCTATGTACAAGAATATAATTACTATAATAGTGCACCTGTGCACAAGAATATAACTACTATAATACTGCCCCCTATGTACAAGAATATAACTACTATAATACTGCCCCCTATGTACAAAAATATGATTACTATAATACTGCCCCCTATGTACAAGAATATAACTACTATAATACTGCCCCCTATGTACAAGAATATAACTACTATAATACTGCGCCCTATGTACAAGAATATAACTACTACCCGGGTGAGTCATAAAGGACGGACGTTTTTAAACTAATCATAAAATCGTTAAATATTTATTAAATATAAATGTATTCACAGATTTGGTTACGTATACTAATAGCATTTGACAAATTCAAGTGTGGAAAACAACATCTGCCATGTGGTGGCCATTATCAGTGATGCATTTCCAAAGGCGTTCTTGGAAGTTGGCATCAACACGTTCCAACACAACTCTGTCGATTTGGGCAACTTCCACTCGAATAGCTTCCTTCAGTTCTTGTAATGATCGAGGCTTAAGCTTGTATACACGTGATTTGAGGTGACCCCATAAGTAATAATCGCACATGGACAGGTCTGGGGACCTAGGAGGCCAATTAATATCGCCAAACCTGGAAATGATGCGACCAGGGAAGAGAGGGCGAAGAACGTTCATTGTTGCTCCGGCTGTGTGGGCCGTTGCCCCATCTTGTTGAAACCACACACTAGAGATGGGGATATGTTGCCGTCGTAACTCAGGAACAAAGAAGTTATTTATCATGGCGATATAACGTTGTGAGTTCACGGTAACAGTATTGCCATTATCGCCTTCGAAAAAGTACGGACCGATCACGCCATATTTGCCCATAGCGCACCACACCGTTACCTTAGGGCTGTGCAGCGGTCGTTCATGTAATTCTTTTGGATTTTCATAGGCCCAATAACGGCAGTTCTGCTGATTAACCATGCCATTGACATGGAAATGAGCTTCATCACTCATGAATAAAATAAGGTTGTCGTTTTGCTCAATAATTGCTTCCATCTCATGAGCGAACTTCAGTCGCGCTGCGTAATCCCCGCGCTCCAACTGTTGCACAATGGCCAATTTATAGGGGTGGAAATGCAGGTCTAAATGCAAAATACGCCTTACTGTACGATTACTGAGGGCAAGTTCTAAAGAATGTTTCCGAGCAGATCGACTCGGACTACGCAGCATGGCTTGCCTGACGCGTTCCACATTTTCAGGGGTACGTGCCGTTCGTGGAGCCCCCGGTGGTCGTTTGTTCATTAGTGTACCTCGTGTACGGAGTGCTTCAACCCAACGTAGGATAGTGTTACGAGCGGGAACAGCTTGATTTCTGTGAATATTGAAATGACGCCGAAACTCACGCTGAACGGCTGTGATACACTCATTATTCTTGACAAAACTGTCGTACGCAAAAACGCGATGTTCTATCGTCCACGGCACCATAGCTTAAACTGAAACTAAAATAAAAACAATGCTTTCACCTCACAAACATAACCCCGCCTCCCGCACATCTCTACCTCCACCTGGTGGTGAGTTATAGCCACTTCAAATACATCCGTCCTTTATATTTAACGATTTTATGATTAGTTTAAAAACGTCCGTCCTTTATGACTCACCCGGTATAATGCTGCCTCCTATGTACAAGAATATAACTACTATAATACTGCTCCTATGTACAAGAATAGAACTACTATAATACTGCCCCCTATGTACAAGAATATAACTACTATAATACTGCCCCTATGTACAAGAATATATCTACTATAATTCTGCCCCTATGTACAAAATATAGCTACTATAATACTGCCCCTATGTACAATAATATAACTACTATAATACTGCCCCCTATGTACAATAATATAACTACTATAATACTGCCCCCTATGTACAAGAATACAACTGCTCTAATACTGCCCCCTCTGTCCAAGAATATAACTACTATAATACTGCCCCTATGTACAAGAATATAACTACTATAATACTGCCCCCTATGTACAATAATATAACTACTATAATACTGCCCCCTATGTACAAGAATACAACTGCTCTAATACTGCCCCCTCTGTCCAAGAATATAACTACTATAATACTGCCCCTATGTACAAGAATATAACTACTATAATACTGCTCCTATGTACAAGAATATAACTACTATAATACAGCTCCCTATGTACAATAATATAACTACTATAATACTGCCCCCTATGTACAAGAATACAACTGCTATAATACTGCCCCCTCTGTCCAAGAATATAACTGCTATAATACCTCTGTGTACAGGAATATACAGTGGCTTGCGGAAGTATTCACCCCCCATTTGCATTTTTTGTGTTTTGCTATCTCATAACCTGGAATTTCACCATTTTGTTTTTTTGAGAGTTTGCATCAGTTCATGTAAAGAACATGAACATGCCTACAACTTTGAACATTTGGTTTTCTTTTTACTGTGAAGCAAACAAAAAAATAGGACAACATAACTGAAAACTACAGTGTGCATAACTATTCACTCCCTTAAAATCCGTGCTTTGTAGAGCCTCGTTTTGTGGCAATTACAGCTGCAAGTCGCCATGGATAAGTCTCTATGAGCTTTCCACATCTTCTCACTGGGATTTTTGCATTCCTCAAGGCAAAACTGCCCTAGCTCCTTCAAGTTAGATGGTTTCCTCTGGTGAACAGCAATCTTCAAGTCTGACCACAGATTCTCAATTGGATTAAGGTCTAAGCTTTGATTAAACCCCTCCAAAACATTTACATGTTTCCCTTTAAACCAATCAAGTGTTTCTTTAGCAATATTCTTTGGGTCATTGTCTTGTTGAAAATTGAACCTCCGTCCTAGCCTCAAAGCACTGACAGACTGAAAAAGGTCTTGCTCAAGAATATCCTGTATTTCACATCATCCATCTTCCCCTCATCTCGGACCATTTTCCCTGTCCCTTCTGCTGTAAAACATCCCATGATGCTGCCACGGCCATGTTTCACTGTGGGGATGTTGCTTTTAGAGTGATGAGCTGTGTTGGTTTGGCGCCAGACATAGCATTTACCTTGGTGGGCAAAAAGTTAAATGTTGGCCTCATCTTACCACAGCACCTTCCTCCATACATTTGTGGAGTTTCCCGCATGTGTGTTTGCAAACTCAAAACGAGCCTTACAATTTTTGTGTGTAAGTAACCCCTTTTTTCTGCCCACTCTTCTATAAAGGCCATCTCTATGGAGTGTGCAGCTTACTGTGGTCATATGGACAGATACTCCAGTCTCTGCTTGGGAACTCTGTAGCTCGTTAAGAGTTACCTTTGGTCTCTGTGCTGCCTCTCTGATTAATGCCCTCCTTACCCAGGCTGAGAGTTTTGGTGAGCATGTTTGTTGTGGTACAATGTTCTTTCCAGTTGATAATGGATTTGGTGGTGCTCTGAAGGATCATCAGAATTGGGATTTTTTTATTTTTTGTTGTTTCTTTTTTTTAACCCCTTTACCCCCAAGGGTGGTTTGCACGTTCATGACCAGGCCAATTTTTACAATTCTGACCACTGTCCCTTTATGAGGTAATAACTCTGAAACGCTTCCATGGATCCTGGTGATTCTGACAATGTTTTCTCGTGACATATTGTACTTCATATTAGTGGTAAAATTTCATTCAAATAACTTGCATTTGTGAAAAAAAACGGAAATTTGACGAAAATTTTGAAAATTTTGCAATTTTCCAACTTTGAATTTTTATGCCCTTAAATCACAGAGATATGGCACATAAAAAACTTAATAAGTAACATTTCACATATGTTTTCTTTACATCAGCACAATTTTGGAACCCAAATTTTTTTTGTTAGGAAGTTATAAGGGTTAAAAGTTGACCAGCGATTTCTCATTTTTACAACACCATTTTATTTTTATGGACCACATCACATTTGAAGTCACTTTGAGGGGTCTATATGATAGAAAATACCCAAAAGTGACACCATTCTAAAAACTGCACCCCTCAAGGTGCTCAAAACCACATTCAAGAAGTTTATTAACCCTTCAGGTGCTTCACAGGAATTTTTGGAATGTTTAAAAAAATGAACATTTAACTTTTTTTCACAAAAAATTACTTCAGGTCCAATTATTTTTATTTTACCAAGGGTAACAGGAGAAATTGGACTGCAAAAGTTATTGTGCAATTTCTCCTGAGTACGCTGATACCTGATATGTGGGGGGGGAACCACTGTTTCGGCGCATGGCAGAGCTCAGACGGGAAGGAGCGCCGTTTGACTTTTTCAATGCAAAATTGGCTGGAATTGAGATCGGGCGCCATGTCACGTTTGGAGAGCCCCTGATGTGCCTAAACAGTGGAAACCCCCTACAAGTGACCCCATTTTGGAAACTAGACCCCCAAGGAACTTATCTAGATGTGTGGTGAGAACTTTGAACCCCCAAAGGCTTCACAGAAGTTTATAACATACAGCCGTACAATTAAAAAATCATTTTTTCCTCAAAAATGATCTTTTCACCCTCAATTTTTATTTTTCCAAGGGTAACAGGACCCCAAAAGTTATTGTGCAATTTGTCCTGAGTACACTGATACCCCATATGTGGGGGTAAAACACTATTTGAGCGCATGGCAGAGCTCGGAAGGGAAGCAGCACCATTTGACTTTTATGGCTGGAATTGAGATCGGACGCCATGTCGCGTTTGGAAAGCCCATGATGTGCCAAAACAGTGGAAACCACCCACAAATGACACCAATTTGGAAACTAGACCCCCAATGAACTTATCTAGGTGGGTGGTGAGAACTTTGAACCTCGCAGAGCTTCACAGAAGTTTATAACGTACAGTCGCAAAATTAAAAAATCACATTTTTTCCACAAAAATGATCTTTTCACCCCAATTTTTATTTTCGCAAGGGTAACAGGACCCTAAAAGTTATTTGGCAATTTGTCCTGAGCACGCTGATACCCCACATGTGGGGGTAAACCTCTACTTGGGCGCATGGCAGAGCTCAGAAGGGAAGCAGCGCCATTTCACTTTATTGGCTGGAATTGGGATTGGACGCCATGCCACGTTTGGAAAGCCCCTGATGTGCCTAAACACTGGAAACCCCCTACAAATTACACCATTTTGGAAATTAGACCCCCCAAGGAACTTATCTAGAAGTGTGGTGAGCACTTTGAACCCCAAAGGGCTTCACAGAAGTTTATAACGCCTGGGCATGAAAATAAAAAAAATCATTTTTTCCACAAACATGATCTTTTAGTCCCCAATTTTTTTATTTTTCCAAGGGTAACAGGAGAAATTGGACCCCAAAAGTTGTTGTCCAATTTGTCCTGAGTATGCTGATACCCCATATGTGGGAGAAAACTACTGTATGGGCACACGTCGGGGCTCGGAAGGGAAGTAGTGACGTTTTGGAATGCAGACTTTGATGGAATGGTATTATGAATGGGTCACCGAGGAGGAGAGCGCAATAGGCTATGCCACCAGAACACCAGAGAGGTGGTCGCTCAGCAGATTGCAGACCCCTGATCTTAACAACACAACTAGCAGTAGCCGTGAAACGTTCCTACGTTGTCCTAGACGCTTCGTCACAGCCGGAGGACTAACTAAGCCTAAAGACAGAAAGGTGAAATCTAAACTGCCCCGGAGCAGATCCCCAAAGGAATAGACAGACCCCAAACATATATTGTCGGTGAGACAAGATGAAGCGCAAACACAGACAGTAAATAGACTGAGCAAATGATGGGGCCCACACTGACTAGATAGGACAGGACAGAAAAGGCACTGTCTGCAATCACGCAAAAACCCTAACAATTCCAACACGACTGATGTACAAAAATACTGAGGTTTGCACAAACCTCGCCCCCACTATATCAGCACTCAGGTGTGAACTGGCAGCTAGCAACAGGCTAATACAGCAGGGGACTGAGCAAACCAACACAAGATACAAAAATACAGGGCAGGAGCCAGCAGCCCCTGGGGGAGCAAGCTGACCCCTGACAGCAAGGCAAAATCAGATGCAAAGGGTTTAGCAAATGACACTTAGCTGAAAAATGCAGGATCAGGCAGGAGACAGAAATCCTCAATAAGCAAAGAAAGGAGTATCACCAGCAGCCACTGAGAGAAGTCTGCTCGCTTATGTAGTCCCAGTCACTACCCCCACTCCTCCAATTATCTTCTGCAGCTGTTGGGTTAACATCATGTTGACCAACTCCACTATCAGCAGTATCCACCAGAGGGAGCCTTGCCTCAAAAGTCGAATTAAGAGAGTTCACAACAGAATGGTCTGTGGGTGTCATGTTGCCTTTGGAGAGCCCCTGATGTACCTAAACAGTGGAAACCCCCCACAAGTGACCCCATTTTGGAAACTAGACCCCCTAAGGAACTTATCTAGATGTGTGGTGAGCACTTTGAACCCCCCAGTGCTTCACAGAAGTTTATAACGCCCAGGAGTCAAAATGAAAAAATCATATTTTTTTTCCACAAAAATGATGTTTTTGCCCCCAATTTTTAATTTTCCTAAGGGTAACAGGAGAAATTGGACCCCAAAAGTTGTTTTGCAATTTGTCCTGAGTAGGCTGATACCCTATATGTTGGTGTAAAACACTGTTTGGGCGCATAGCTGAGCTTGGAAGGGAAGGAGCACCGTTTGACTTTTTCAACGCAGAATTGGCTGGAATTGAGATCAGACGCCATGTTGCATTTGGAGAGCACCTGATGTGCCCAAACAGTGGAAACCCCCCAATTCTAACTCCAACCCTAACCCCAACACACCCCTAACCCTAGCCAAAACCCTAGCCCTAACCCTAATGGGAAAATGGAAATAAATACATTTTTTAAATTTTATTATTTTTCCCTAACTAAGGGGGTGATAACGGGGGGTTTGATTTACTATTTATGGCGGTTTTTATGTTTGGCAGCTGTCGCACGCTAAAAGAGGTCTCCGGTAGCAATTTTTTGGTGTTTTTAATGTATTTCTATGCATTTTTTTTCTGCTGTGTTTTCCCATCATGATTTTCATTAGAGCCATTTTGGCTCTGTTTTGTTAGTTTGGGTTTGATAGGCCCTCTAGTTCCATCTAAAGGAAAATAGAAAAAAAGAAATGTTTTCCTCATGATAGGATTTATTTATACCATCAATCATATTGGTTGCTGTGTTAAATAACCTGAGTTTTTTGAATATACATTCTGATTAGAAGGATAGTTACTCTTACAGAATTGACCATTCAGTTTGGTACTATGAATTATGGCATCGATTTTTATGGAATATTTTTTCATCTTTGATGATATTTTCCCTACTGTTTCTATTGGTTACCTGATGTAATCCATGAAATTGCACTATCCTTTTGATATATTTAAAGGTATATATATTTCTTGCTGATTGTCTGCGTTTCCACCATTTTTAGGATACATTGTTCACATGCTGCAGTTTTTGAGGTGCCATTTCCATGTCATTAGTGCATTATTAGTATCCTCAATAGTCAGAACCTCCCACTCCCGTCTCCAAGACTTTACACGTGCCGCGCCAATTCTTTGGAATGCACTTCCCAGGTCAATACGATTAGTCCCCAATACCCACAATTTTAAGCGTGTCCTGAAAACGCATTTATTCAGACTGGCCTATCACCTCAACACATTAACCTAACCTATCCCTGTGTGGCAGAGCCAAAAGTTTTACCATAACCAGGTTCCCAGCATCATGTTCCAACATGCTTTATGCATCCATTAGCCCCTCTGTGTCTGTACTGTTACACACTTAACATTATGGCTGGTCCATACAATCAGAGCAACTGTTACCACCCACCTTTCGTGTCTCCCTCTTTCCTCATAGACTGTAAGCTTGCGAGCAGGGCCCTCATTCCTCTTGGTATTTGTTATCATCTATGTGATTATTGTTATGCTGTAATGTCTATTGTCTGTACAAATCCCCTCTGAAATGTAAAGTGCTGCGGAATATGTCGGCGCTATAAAAATAAAATTTATTATTATTATTATTTCTTCTATATTTTTAGTATTTGTATTGATTTTTGTATTATACGTGATTCTGAGCATGGACACTGCTGCAAGGTACTGGCGCTCTATTAGCACTTTATTTTTCCAGGTTGATAGCATAAGTTTATGTTATGGAGCACTGTCATTCTTGGGTGCTGGGCTATGTGAGGAGAAAGAGTTAAAAACCGCCCTCTCCCTCCCTGCCTGGCTTACAGAGCAGCAGTGTTGTTACATGTGGGGCACTTCCTGGCTCCTGGTCTATTGCTTCATAACTGCTAGCGTCTTGTTCACAATCTCTCAGGAATACAATGCTATCTACTGCGCAGGCGTCATGACTCATTCTGGACTCAGGTTATCTTCATCACACAGCTGACGCCGCACACAGGTGTCGGGCATGCGCTGTAGTGATTACAATTGCAATTGTACTATAAAGGGGGCTTGATATAATTCCTGGCTACTTCCCCTGACGAAGCTGCAGGCTAGCAGTGACACGCGTTGGGTTCTTTGGGCAGTGTGAGTATGCTTAGGCCTGTTTCACACTTCAGTTTTATATGTCAGTTAAAATCCGCCAAAATAGCGGAAAACGGATCCGCAGGCGGACTGACAAACGGGGGTCAGCGGATCGGCGGATGTACGGATCCGCTGAAGGTAAAAATTTAAAGGAACAGCGCCTGGGGAAAAGGAGAGAGAGAGAGATTTTTTTTACAGCAGCCAGACAGAAATGCGGGTTAAATCCGGAAATAGCGGATCCGGACACCAAAAAAACGTTACATGGTCCATCCGGGCCGCTGAGCGGACGCCAAAATCTTGGCGGATCCGTACAAAAGCGGATCGAACGGACGACCATCCGTCAAGATCCACCGATAATGCAAGTCTATGAGGGAAAAAAATCGGATCAGCCAAGAAAAATGGCGGATCCGTTTTTTTTTTCAAATCGGCGGATCTTGACTGATAGTCACAAACGGAAGTGTGAAACAGGCCTTAGGTAATTTTCATGTGATCCAGCAATTGCCTTCCCTCATCCATGGACTTGCATGGTAATCATTTGGATTGTTTACATACCTACAAGTGACTATTAGACTGATCAGACTTTACTGCTGCAAATTGTCCATATGTTTATACTAAACATTTTATGCATATTATATGGTGATAGAGGGCATTGTTGTGAATGCATATTTTGAAACACTTATTTATATAAACATTTCTTCCTTTGTATACTGCATGTGTTCTCCACCTGCCCACTTTTGTTCCATTTGTGGTTTTTAATTGTTTTTATTGTACACTTGGATCTCTCTGGCTTTTGTATGTCAATAAAAGCCTTTTTTTCACATGGACATTCTGCTGTTGTGTGCATGTTATCCTGTGTCTCTTTTCTCCCTTTTATTTATTTAATCTTCTTGGCACAGCGTTGCACCCAGTTATCATATTTATGTCATATTTTCCGTGGTGCCCACCTCTATACTTATATATTGTCCGCTCCATACACCTCACACACGTGCGGATTCGTTCCGTACACCTCGCACACACATGGCTCTGCTCCGTACACCTCGCACACGTGCGGCTCCGCTCCATACACCTCGTACACATGCGGCTCCGCTCCGTACACCTCACACACACATGGCTCTGCTCCGTACACCTCGCACACACACGCTCCGCTCCGTACACCTCGCACACGTGCGGCTCTGCTACATCCACCCTGTAAACCCCTCTTGACCCCACACATAAATTCCCATCATGCAGCATGATGACAACCAGCACAGCAGAGTCTTGCATACACTGAGGCCCCTGATCTTGCGGCCTCGACTCCTCCCCTCCTGTGACCTCATCACAGGTCCTGTGGCAGAGAATAGAACATAGCGGCAGAGCAGGGACGGAGATGATCGACAGACCGAGGGCTGATGCGCACAGCACAGGACCTGTGATGAGGTCACAGGGGAGGAGTCAGGGGTCACATGATCGGGGGCCCTGACTCCTTCCCGCCTGTGACCTCATCAGTTACCAGCCTTTGCACGCTACCAGCAGCACCAGCATGCAGGCTAAATTATAGGTGCTGCGGGTAGCAGAGCACATAATGCTGCCCCCTGTGCACAGCAACTGTCTGCCGCCTGAGCCACAGGCTCAAATGGCCTCATTATAGGTGCGGCCCTGTCCATATAAGTGGCCCACTTTGTATTTCCGGCACTCCCCATAGCTAGACTATCTGCTGGAAAACTCTAGGGTTTAAGGCCCATTCCCCCTGCTTTAGTCTGTTGCAGCTTAGGAAGTCTGCCTCGATGTTCTATGCGCCCCTTATGTGTAGTGCTGTAAGGGATAAGAGATGTTGTTTTGCCATCCGAAAAATGTTGTTGGCTGCTACCATTAGGGAGTATGACCCTGTTCCTCCCTGGTGATTGATGTATGCTACCGTGGCCTGGTTGTCTGACATAATGTGGACGTCGCGACCCAGGAGGAGAGGGAGAAAGTTTTCTAGAGCCCTCTCTACCACCCATAGTTCTTTTAGATGCAATGACGACTTCAGCTCCTGAGGCGCCCAAGACCTTTGAATCACCTGATTTCTCAGTTGTGCCCCCCACCCTGAGATACTCGCGTCTGTTATGATCACATCGCTTACAGGTCTTTCCTATGGAACCCCTGATGTCAAATTTGCCCTGTCTGTCCACCACCTGATGGAGTCTCTGACTTCTGAGGAAAGATTTACCTTCCCTTCTAAACACCCTTTTAGCAATCTCTGCGCTGACAGTATCTCCCACTGCAGCTAACTAGTATGGAATTTGGTCTATTTGACTGCTGGGATACAGGACATTAGGGTTCCCAACAGGGACATTGTATTTCTCAGGGTCATTTGTGGGCGCTCTATGGTTATTGAGGTTAGGTTTACCACCTTCTCTACCTTGTCTTTGGGCAAGAAACAAGCCTGCAGCTCAGAGTCCAGGACAAGGCCCAAGAGGGTCTGTAACCTTAGGGGTTGTAGCCTTGATTTTTGAGCATTCATCAACCAGCCCAGTTGTTGTAGGGGCACTGACATCTCTTCCAACTGCACAGCACAGTGTTCCTCTGATCCTCCTATGATCCTCCTATCAGAAAGTCGTCCAGATAAGGAACGATAACCGCGTTCTGGATACAGAAGAAGGCTGTCATCTCCGCTGTCATTTTGGTCAATACTCTCAGGGCTACTGACAGGACAAAAGGAAGAGGTCAGAACTGAAAATGTCTGAGTTTGCCTCGGATGTATAGGGCTATATTAAGCATAACAGAAGAGCAGGGATGGGCTATACGCTGGGGGATCACCACAGACAAATGGTTAACGTTTAGATTAACAACTTTTATTGGACATGTATAAACCACACACAAATTAAAAACATTGAAAAGTCACACATGTGACATGACAATCGCATACACTGGCTCACAATAGAACCTACACCCTGTGAATACACTCCACAGGAGACCTGCCTATATAAACAGCATACCAACTGGTGGCTAAAGGTACTGTCACACTTAGCGATGTACCAGCGATCCCGACCTTTGATATGACGCGGTCAGGATCGCTGGTACATCGCTAAGTGGTCGCTAGTGAGCTGCCACACAGGCAGATCTCACTAGCGACATCGCTGGGGACGGGGGTCGCTACATACCTGTCACACTAGGCGATCCTGCGTCCTCCCGCCCGCGTCCACGCGTCGCTCGTCGTCACTGCAGGAAGCGCCGCAGGAAGCTGACGACGAGAAACAGTCCTGGACGTTCTCACGCGATCAGCGATAACCAGCGGGGGAGCGGGTCGTAGGTAAGTATCAGACACAGCGATATCGCTAGCAATATCGCTATAATGTCACAAGTTATAGCGATATTGCTAGCCATATCGCTTAGTGTGACATGCCCTTAAGTCTAAAAAATGGAATAAGGGAGCCTCCAGGGGGATGTAGATGTACGTGAGCATAAAATAACACCCACCAACCTTAATACATAAAGGGACAAAAACCAATGATGTTCAATGATGTTGTACCCCCTAAATGGATTCCATGGATAAAACACTTAGTCACCATCGCCCACAGTGCCCGTCATGAGAGTCATACATGCACATAACCATCATCAAATAAATGCATTCTCGGACCCAAGTAGAGACGACATGAGCACATGAACAATAATGGACGGGATCAATAACCCATAGGTAATGGTATGAAAAAATGGCACCAGAGCGCATAGCCCATGTGGAGCGAAATCAGGGAGGAAAGGTGCCCGACGCGTGTCGCCACCCGCAGTGGCTTCGTCACCCCTGGCTTCGTCACCCCTTCATTGAACATCATTGGTTTTTGTCCCTTTATGTATTAAGGTTGGTGGGTGATATTTTATGCTCACGTACATCTACATCCCCCTGGAGGCTCCCTTATTCCATTTCTTAAGGTACTGCCACACTTAGCGATGTACCAGCGATCCCGACCAGCGATATGATGTGGTCAGGATCGCTGGTGCATCGCTAAGTGGTCGCTAGTGAGCTGCCACACAGGCAGATCTCACCAGTGACATCGCTGGGGATGGGGGTCGCTACTTACCTGTCACACCAGGCGATCCTGACGTCCTCCCGCCCGGCTCCACGCGTCGCTAGTCGTCACAGCAGGAATCGCCGCTGGAAGCTGACGACGAGAAACAGTCCTGGACGTTCTCGCGCGATCAGCGATAACCAGCGGGGGAGTCGGTCGTAGGCAAGTATCAGACACAGCGATATCGCTAGCAATATCGCTATAACGTCACTAGTTATAGCGATATTGCTAGCGATCTCGCTTAGTGTGACATGCCCTTTAGACTTAGCCACCAGTTGGTATGCTGTTTATATAGGCAGGTCTCCTGTGGAGTGTATTCACAGGGTGTAGGTTCTATTGTGAGCCAGTGTATGCGGTCATGTCACATGTGTGACTTTTTAATGTTTTTAATTTGTGTGTGGTTTATACATGTCCAATAAAAGTTGCTAATCTAAACGTTAACCATTTGTCTGTGGTGATCCCCCCGCGTATAGCCCATCCCTGCTCTTCTGTTATGCTTAATATAGTCTCCTTGAATGGGCTGGGGTTGGATCCCACTTTGCTTTCTATTTATTGTGGTGTCCCTACTCTTGGTTTGGATGTATAGGGCTACACTCAGATATTTCTGATAATCCGGATGGATCGGGATGTGGTAGTATGTCTCCTTTAAGTCGACTACCACCATAAAACAATTGTAGTGGTGAAGTTTTATGACTGTAGTCACTGACTCCATCTTGAAGGTATGATTTTTCACCCAGTGATTGAGACCTTTGAGATTTACAATAGTCCTGTATGAGCCATCTGGCTTTTTTTTTTTTAATCAAGAAGAGGGAGGAATAAAATCCCCTTCCCTTCTGTTCGCCCGGAACCTTGCGCAAGACTTGTTTGTCACGACTCCCAGAATCTCTATCTCTAGGGCAAGCTGTTCTCCTGTCGCTTTCCTGACAGGGGATATTATAAATGTCTGACTTGGCCAATGATAAAACTCTATCCTCAGGCCTTCCTTCACTATATTCAAGACCCAGGTGCTGGAAGAGATGTTCTCCCAGGCCCGAACAAAGAGTGAAAACCTCCACCCTACAGGAGTTCTGGTGTCATTATGTGGACTTCTTGGAGGTGGGGGGGCTGCTGAACATGTATCCGGATTCCCTTTTTCCCCTGTCCTCCCATTTCCTTCTCTCTCCTGGAGGACGTCTTCTACTGAATTTTCTCCTCTGAAAAGAAGACCTTGCTTGTTCCCCTGGGAAAGCCCTTCTTCTTGTCACTCGCTTTCTCCAGAATGTCATCCAGTTTTTTCCCCAAATAAAAATTGTCCATCACACGGTAGGGAACATAGCTTTTTCTTTGACTGCATATCCCCTGGACAGCCTTTGAGCCATAAGGCACTGTCGCATTTGCTAACCAGCCAACCTGGCTGCCAGTCTCAAAGTCAGCAGATGTATCTGCCAAAAATGCTGCGGCTCCGTGTAATACAGTAGATACATATCTGACAGGATTCTATCTCTCACCACCTTGGACTTAAGGTGCTCCTCTAGCTGAAGCCAAACCATTAGTGAACAGGCGGCATAAGTTCCAGCTATTGCTGGCTTCAGTCCTCCTGCTGCCTCCTCCCATGTGTGTCTCAGATAAGTATCCGCCTTCTTATCTAATGGGTCTCTGAGTACCCCTGAGTCTTCTAAGGGGAGCGCTGATCTTTTAGATTACCTGGATACAGCTGCATCAATTCTAGGAACCTTGTCCCATAGTTCTGCATCCTTCTCTTCAAAAGGATACCTCCTTTTAGAGGATGAGGGCAGGGCCTCTGGATTTCTCTGGCCTCCTCCAGTCCCTATTACTGAGGGCCTGAACCTTAGCATTGACTGGGAAGGTTAGTTTTTTCCTTTCCTCTAATCTCCCAAACATGACGTGTTCAAGAGACTTGGTCGTTTTCTCCTCTTTCAGGCCCAAAGTTGGTCTAATGGCCTTAAGTAGACTATCCGTGTCTTCTACGGGAAAACACGGTCTACCTCCTGTATCACTATCCGAGGAGGACGACGACGAGGATTCAACATAATTTAGGCCCTGTGACGAGCATGAAGAGGAGTCGGAGTAAGAGGGAAGTTCTTTACTCTTTTTCATCCCATTCCTCAGCAGGGTTTTAAAGGAGACCTCCACTTCAGACCTAATAACAGACCGAAGGCTTTCTGCAAAATGGGGGGGCGTCTCCTCACTAATGGTTCTTTGGATGCAGTTGGAGCAGAGGCCCTTCTGCCAATCCAACGCTAGGGGTTTTTGTGCAGAGCTCAGACCCTGTTCTTCTTCCCCAAAGCTTTCCTAGGCCTCTCCTAAAGATTTAAACAAACAATAGGGGCCTATCAATAACAGGATTGACATTCACGGAGATCACTCACCACCCATTGTCAATCAAGGGTACCGGACTTAAAGGCTGTGGTGAGTCACCCAAGAGTATATTCTCTAAACCTAGAGGAGTCCTGAGACCTCTGGCTGGGACGGCTGCTGCTCCTGACACTTGAACTCCCTTGTGTCCACGCTGACGGTGAGTGGTGGGCTGCATTGGTGGTGGCGACTGCTGCAAATCGCTTAGGTCCATCTTCATCTGACCTCAGCATCCACCTGCTCCGCTGCTTGCCTTTAAAAAGTGGCAGCCAACACCATCTTGCCTTCCTTCCTGTTCTGGTGTCTGCCCCTCTCTTCCCCCGCAAACGCCAGCCGGACACACTCCATTCCAACACTGGCTGATGTCGAGCATGATGCCGCTATCTTGCTTCCGACACCTTCCTGACTTCACCCGGGCATACCTACCAGCATGCCTTGCGGCCTGCCATCTTGCCCGTGACGTCATTGGCACCTGGAAGCCACCCGGGATCAGCTGGGAGCCGGTCCGAAGAACGCAAGCGGAAGACAGCGCTGCGGATCAAGCCAGGACAGAGTCAACTGTGCCGCCCGCTTGTACACAGAGCCCCCGGGGAACCCATGGACGGCGCTTCCAGCAGCCGAAGGCCGGCTCCACAGGTACGAGACCTGCTCTTCTGAAGCCGGGACTTTTCCTTTCATCTCTTACAGGTAGAGTCCGTCTTTCAGCATGGGAATCCCATCAAAGCCAGGAACCGAAGCAGGGTACCACCCTTATATTTCAGTAGGTTCCTGTCCTGGCTGGGCGGATCCCTCTCTCAGGTGTGCTGTCATGGGTGAAGGGAAACCTACAGATATGCTCAAAAGTTTACACACCCGGCAGAATTTTTGCCTTCTTGGCCTTTTTTTTCACAGAATATGAATGGTAACACCAAAACTTTTTCTCCACTCACGGTTAGTGGTTGGGTGAAGCCATTTATTGTCAAACTACTGTGTTTTCTCTTTTTAAATCATAATGACAACCCAAAACATCCAAATGACCTTGATCAAAAGTTCATATACCCTGGTGATTTTGGCCTGATAACATGCACAGAAGTTGACACAAATGGGTTTGAATGACTACTAAAAGTAACATCCTCACCTGTGACCTGTTTGCTTGTAATCAGTGCATGTGCATAAAAGCTGAGTGAGTTTCTGGAATCCAGACAGACTCCAGCCACTGATGTTTCTGGATTGTGAGTCATGGGGAAAGAAAAAGAATTGTCAACGGATCTACGGGAAAAGGTAGTTAAACTATATAAAACAGGAAAGGGATACAAAAAGATATCCAAGGAATTGATAATGCCAGTCAGCAGTTTTCAAGCTATGATTAACAAATGGAAAATCAGGATCTCACTAAAAAACAAAACCACGGTCAAGTAGACCAACAAAAGTTTAATCCACAACTGCCAGGAAAATTGTGGGTTTTTCTTTGAATCCTGAATAAATAACATCAGCTGAAATACTTGACTCTCTCAAAACTAGCTGTGTGGCTGTTTCAAGATGCATAATAAGGAGGCACTTGAAGAAACACATATGTTACTTACATAGTAACATAGTTTTGAAGGCTGAAGGAAGACCTAATATCCATCTAGTTCAGCCTATTTTTAGTGCAGCTGTTCTGCATTGTTGATCCTGGGGAAGGCAAAAAACCCACAGAGTAGAAGCCAATTTTCTCCATAGGGAAAAAAGTTCCTTCCCCTAAGCTGGGTCAACCACCTACCTATAATATTATGTTATTCGTAAACCTTCTATACTGTTACTCACAAAAAAAGCATCCATTCCTTTCTTAAATTCATTCAGTGAGTTGGCCATCACCACTTCCTCAGGAAGAGAATTCCAGAGCCTCACTGCTCTTACCGTGAAGAACCCTCTTCTATGCTGGTGCAGAAATTGTCTTTCCTCCAAACGAAGAGAATGTCCCCTTTTTCTTGTCACAGTCCTTGGTACAAACAGTTCAATGGAGAGATCTCTGTATTGCCCTCTGATATACTTGTACATATATATTAGGTCTCCCCTAAGTCTTCTCTTTTCTAGAGTAAACGGACCTAATTTTGATAACCTTTCTGTGTATTGTAGTGAACCAGCTCCATTTATCATTTTAGTAGCCCGCCTCTGAACCCTTTCAAGTTCAGTAATGTCTTTCTTGAGCACCGGCGTCCAAAATTGCACACAATACTCCAAGTGTGGTCTGACGAGTGATTTGTACAGAGGGAGAATTATGTTTTCATCTTGTGTCCCCAGACCTCTTCTAATGCATCCCATGACCCTATTTGCTTTGGTGGCAGCTGCCTGACACTGGGCACTCCAATTTAGCTTCTTATTGACTAAGATGTCTAAGTCTTTTTCCATGTCTGATTTCCCCAGCAGTTTCCCATTTAGTAAGTAATTGTAGCATCTGTTTCTCCTTCCCATATGCATAACCTTACACTTATCTGTGTTAAACCTCATTTGCCATTTTTCAGCCCAATTCTCCAATTTACTCAAATCTGTCTGTAGTTGCAAACTGTCCTCCTTTGTGTTAACTACCTTACATAGTTTTGTATCATCTGCAAATACTGATATTTTACTGTGTAAGCCATCCACTAGATCATTAATAAATATATTAAATAGTAGGGGGCCCAATACAGAAACCTGTGGTACCCCACTAGTAACCCTGGCCCAATCTGAGTATGCACCATTAATAACCACTCTGTTTTCTATCACTAAGCCAGCTACCTACCCATCTACACACATTTTCCCCTAGCCCAAGCTTTCTCATCTTACTTACCAATCTTTTATGTGGGACAGTGTCAAATGCTTTAGAGAAGTCAAGATAAATGACATCCAATGATTCTCGTTGGTCCATTTGAGAGCTTACATCCTCATAGAAGCTGATCAGGTTAGTTTGACAGGAGCAATTGTTGATAAATCCATGTTGATATGGAGTTAAACATTTATTAACATTGAGATATTCCATAATGGTATCCCTTAGAAACCCTTCAAAAATTTTACCCACAACAGATGCTAAGCTTACCGGCCTATAGTTTCCAGGTTCCCTTTTACACCCCTTTTTGAATATTGGTACCACGTCTGCTTGCCGCCAATCAAAAGGAACAGACCCTGTTTCTATAGAGTCTTTAAATATAAGGAATTGAGGCCTGTCTATCACATTACTTAACTCCCTTAGTACCCGAGGGTGAATGCTATCAGGGCCTGGTGTTGTCACTTACCGGTAATGTAATAATGAAACCCAGGAGGGCACCACGAAATAAGAGTAGGGATACTCCTGCAATCAGTATAAATGGAAACAAGACTAATGTGGAGAGAAAGCTACTGACCAAAACGCATGGATCACCTCAATGCATAAATTTTATTAGGTACAGACAAAACCATATAAAAACATTTAAAAGTCATAAAGATGACATATACACAGAGAAAAACTCAAAAATGGCTCATAATAAAGCCCTAAAAAAATCCCCATAAGAGCAATAGTAAATATAAGAGGCTAAATGTTCAAAGAACGGATAATAATTAAACACTAGGATAACACAGTGTATCATTCATGCGCAAATAGAAAACTCCCAATATAAATAGAGAGAAAATTAGTATCCCTGATAATATATACGTGGCCATACAAAAAAGACCTGATTGGAAAAATCAATTGCTAACAATGCCCATGGAAATGAATGGACCACCGTAATCATAGAAAATAGCCACATGTACTGGTGTAGCTAGACAGTAAAGGAATGCAGCATGCAGGCAGAAACACACTGGAAATAGGTCTGGGCACCAATAAGAGTCACCAGAAAAAAGGACTGATTATCCTAAGAAATCAAAGTGTCGACCCTGCACGCACTGTCCAAATACAATACCACTCAATAGGGGGAGCTTGTGGAGATGCCCAACGCGTGTCGCCGCCGCAAGGTGGCTTTGTCAGTCAGCCCCTGGTGAAGCCACCTTGCGGCGGCGACACGCCCCTGGAAATGTTCTCGGGTGAAAGGTCCCAGCCACGTCATCAGAGTGCGACTTCCGGTTTCCGGTGACACTCTGTGACCTCGCCGGGACGCAGGGCTGCCGGTTAACCATGCAGTGATGGCGCCGCACTCCCGCACGACCAACGCGGAGACCCCATTGGGCCCCCCCCACGGTGCCTACAGTTTCTCTGGCACTGGCCGAAGCAGAGACGGTACTCTGCCGCAACTGACCGGCTCAGGTCTGGGAACTTGTCCTCTTTCTTCTGCAACGCATTTCTTCGCCATGCAGGTGAAGATCACCCCCCATCAAAGACAGAAAACCACTGAAGCGGCTGCCGCCATGCAGGTGAAGGTTCCCCCCATCAAAGACAGGAAACCACTGATGCGGAGAGAGGAGCGGCCCTTTTTATTTTGAAGGTTTCCTGTCCTTGAAGAGCAGATCCCCTCTCGTTGGAGCCATCATGGGTGACAGGAAAAAATGGGCTGCATGGTTGAGACGCCAGAAGAAAGCCATTACTGCGCAAATGCCACAAAGTATCTCGCCTACAATATGCAAAATAACAGACAGACAAGCCTCAAAACTTCTGGAACAAGGTCATTTGGAGTGATGAAACCAAAATTGAAATTTTTGGCCACAACCAAACACGTTACATTTGGAGAGAGGTCAATAAGGCCTATGATGAAAGGAACACCATTCCTACTGTAAAACACAAAGGTGTATCGCTGATGTTTTGGGGATATGTGCACTACAAATACACAGGAAACTTGGTCAAAGTTGAAGGAAAGATGAATGCAGCAAGTTATCAGCAAATACTGGAGGCAAATTTGCAATCATCAGTACGTAAGCTGTGCATGGGACATGACAATGATCCAAAACACAAGGCCAAGTAGACCTGTCATTGGCTACAGCAGAACAAAGTGAAGGTTCTGGAGTGGCCATATCAATCTCCTGACCTCAATATCATTGAGCCACGCTGGCAGATCGCAAGCGCGCAGTTCATGCTAGACAGCCCAGGAATTTACAGGAATTGGTGGCTTTTTGCCAAGAAAAGTGGGCAGCTTTAGCATCTGAGAAAATAAAGAACCTCATCCACAACTACCACGAAAGACTTCAAGCTGTCATTGATGTTAGAGGAGGCAATACGCGGTATTAAGAAATGGTGTATGTGAATTTTTGTTCAGGGTCATTTGGATGTTTTGGGTTGTCATTATGATTTAAAAAAAGAAAACACAGTAGTTTGACAATAAATGGCTTCACCCAACCACTAAACATGAGTGGAGAAAAAGTGTTTGTGTTATCATTCATATTTTCTGGGGAAAAAAAAGCCAAGAATACAAATTCTGCCGGGGTATGTAAACTTTTAAGCACAACTGTATCATTGATGCAACCTGTGCGGCAAAAAGAGGCAAGGGGCCAATTTATATCTCCAAAGCATGTGAAATGTTGCATTTTTATGAGCTCTTGGGCTGCAAAGGGTCCATATATTGTTTTTGCAAAGGGGCCCTTTTTTGTGTCTGCCAGTGGCTGTACAGTACTGCTTAGCCATACGGAGAGACTCAGGAGGGACTTAGGGTTATTTGCCTCTTGGTACGCAAATTTTCCAAGAATAGTAAGTGGGCTCCATATACAGAGGACCCAAATGCTAGAAGAGCAGAAATCCCACCTCAAGTGACCCCATTTTGGAAATTATGACTCTTTGGGAATTTATCCAAAGGTGTAGTGACTATTTTGACTCCATGGGTGTTTTCCAGAAACAAGCAGCAGTGGATGTTGCTGAGTGAAAATTGTTACTCTACCATTGTAGTGACCAGTACATTGTAGTGACCAACACCTTATAGTGATCAGTACATTATGCCCAGCTCATGAATCTGGAGACACGCACCTGTTAATTAGGCGAGCTGTCATCACTACGGAATTGCCAAACATATGGATGCTAAATGTGGTTTAGGCACATTGGGGCTCAGAAAGGAGGGAGGACACTTGGATTTGGGAGCACATTGAATTTCTTTTGGGGTCGAGGAGACATTTATCTTTTACAGAGCCTTTGTACTATCAGTAACGTGGAAGCCCCCTATATTTCTGCTAACAGATGATGTACCTGAGTGAGGACTTGCTTTTTTCTGGATTGACTGGAAGGTTTTTGTTGGGAACATTTTACATAACATTTGGGATCACATTTATCCTGTGCTCTACGCTGAGCACTTTCATCTGAATTACGTCACTCGGAGATTTAGATGTAAACCCTATGTAACCCCCGAGGGTTTCAATCATTATAATGAGGCAGGAGAGGTACTCTGGACTCCATCTGGCCTCTGTTCAGCGGTGTCCTTTTCAGAAGCACACAAATCTGTGGCCGACTGCACTTTTATGCACCCTTAAAAAGACAGACACCGCCGGATCACAGGTTAGACGGCATACACAGTGCCCCAATCTGCCTCATTATAGGGAATCTTCCACTGGGAGTTCTTTTTGTATCACATATTTCAAAGATTCACATTCTCAGATTTACCCCGGTGTAAGCAGTTAGCACAGAGCCGAGGATAGATGTTAGCCGATCTTTGGGAGGCAGAATGAATAAGTCAACAGCTGTTGAAGAATTGGATTTATTTTTCACACCGTTTATCGTGTGGTATAAGATGACTTTATTCTTCGACTAGGAGCGATTACAATGACACTAGATTTATATCGGCAAAAAGTGAAGAGAAGAAAAAAAAAACAGAAAAAAGGCATCAAACTGTTGACTGCAGTCTTAATCAGTCCTTAATATGAAGCATACCACATAATGATGAGCTAGGTGGTGCATGAAAACGTGTTGAAGACTAAGTGTGTTCAATATTGAAAAAAAAAAAACAGCGCTCACCATTGCTTCTTAAAAAAGGTTAATGTCCTTTATTCCATGTGGCGGGACAATCCTTTAACATGCAGGTGTAGCAGGGAAGTGAAGGAGGACAAGAGTCGTTTTGCACGCGCCTATCCCAGCGCTTCTGCGGGTCTAAACATAGAGACAAATAACCACCTCCCTTATATCAGGTGTGCATGTGGTATACGTCATAATGCAATCAACTGACAAAGACATTGGCATTTGTTTTAATAATCCATTTTGCGTCTGTTTGTAATATGTATTTATTATGATTTCCACCTCTTGCTGGATAATTAACCTGTTCAATGCTTGCAAACTGCAAGGTGTTTGGATCAGCATGGTGCTGTTCCACTACATGCCTAATTAACCTGTGGGAGCCTTTCTAGGCTGGTTTCACATTTGCGTCTGTGTGCGCAGCGTTTTATCCACATAGATCCGCATGAGTCTTGCGTACATATATTTAACATGGTGTATGCAGGGACCTGCGTCTGCATGCGTTCACATGCTTTTGCGCACGCATGTGTAGTTTTGCGGTGTGCGGCAGGGCGCAGCTAACGCAACATTTTTTGTGGCGTCAGAAATCTGTCAAATATGCGCAGGCATTCACATGCGGATGAGTGCGTAAAAAAAGCATTACTGTCTATGGGAACGCATTGGTACGCAAAGACATGCATACGCAAGCATTCGATACGCATGCGTACTTCAGAATGAGCAGGTCCAGGAAATGGTTTCATCCACCCCCCAAAACAAAGCTGCATATAAAAGGAAGTGTGGAAACTGCAAGGCCATTACTTTCAAGACTCTGGATCTGCCAACAACACTGGCTAAGTATAGAACCTTTGAAAATGTCTGTCTCTCTCACTGTACTTGTGTACTTTGTACTAATTTTTTTTTCTGTTCCTTTTAGACAGGTTGTTTCCTGGTGCTGCCGTCCTGGTGAGGACAACACTGTCTATGTAAGTATAGAAACTTTGAAAATGTCTGTCTCAATTATTTTTTCTGTTCCTTTTAGACTGGGTGTCTCCTGGTGCTGGCATCTCTCCTGGTGCTGCCGTCTGTCCCTGTCCTGTGCTGACTGCTGTGCTGTTGGACTTCTGCCTGTAATCTAAGTATTGGTGTCCATTTTTTTGGCTGCATTGTGTTTGGCTCTTAACAAGTTTAATTTTTGTTATCTTATTTCTGTAGTGTTTCACTTGACTGCTGCCTACTCTTCAACCATGTCCTCAAGTGAAGAACTGACTTCTTCCCAGGGTGGACCTGAAAGGTTATGTAATCACATTTGCTAGACTAATTGATATGTAGTGACTGGCAATACTATACCTGTGTTAAATCATGTAATTTCTTTACAGGTACCTGAAGAGCAAGAGCAGTCGAGTGGAAATGATTCTTCCCGGGGTCATCGGGCTCATGTGTCTCAGGAGGAAAGACGGGGTGTAAGTATTCTTTTCATCAGAGTTGTAATTGAATTTTTTTTTTCAGTTTTACTTAAAATTGTTTTGTTTTATTTGATCTATAGGTTCCACAACGGAAAGAAGCCAAATAGGACATTGACAACGATCAACTCATTAACCTTGTGCAATAGCGAGTACCGTTCTGGGACACCTGCGATTGTCAGCACTACGTGTTGTGATTCGATGACTCTGGGAAGAAATAGCCAGATCGCTGTTGCATGATTGGGAACGTGCTACGCCACGTACCAGAAATGATTTTGGTAAGTATTGCAATGTGGTGTGACGCGCCATTGAAACTGTAAATGTAGGTGAAGGGGAACTGCTACCTTGGATCTAATCCTTATAAACAGGGAGGAAATGGTTGAGGAGGTAAAAGTGGCTGGGACCCTAGGAGGTAGCGACCATGCTATTTTAGAATTTTGAATAACTAGAGGCGGAAGACCTGTGAAGACTCAGACGTCAAGGTTAGATTTCAGAAAGGCAGATTTTAAGGGATTCAGAAAGAGAATTGGAGGGATCCAATGGCTGGATATCCTTAAAGACAAAAATGTCCAGGAAGGATGGGAAATCTTGAAAAATGAAATTCTCAAAGCACAGTTGTTAACAATTCCGAAAAGAGGGAAGAATAGGAAGCATTTAAGGAAACCAGGATGGATGAACACAGAACTTAAGCACATGCTAAAAAGGAAGAAAATTATGTTTATAAAATGGAAAGAGGGAGGCATATCTAAAGAAGAATATAATGCTGTCTGCAGAACCTGCAGGGCACAAATCAGATTATTTAAAGCTGAAAATGAATTGAGGCTTGCAAGAGATGTCAAAAGCAATAATAAAGGATTTTGGGGATATGTCAAAAGTAAAAGAAAAGTCAAAGATGCTATAGGATTTTTACAGGATGAAAATGATGAAATGGTAAGACAGGATGTTGAGAAGGCTGAACTTTTAAATTCCTATTTTGCATCTGTTTTCTCTCAGAAAGGAAATGTAACATCAACTGTTATTCACTGTCCTATTAAGGGAATAGAAGAATCCAGGATATCTATAAACAGAAAGATAGTGAGGAAACACTTAGCTAACCTAAATTAATTCAAGTCTCCAGGTCCAGATGAATCACACCCCAGAGTACTGAAGGAGATAGCAGAAGAAATTTTTGAACCCCTCTCCATAATCTTTGAAAATTCTTGGAGAACAGGAGAAGTGCCAGAAGACTGGAGAAGAGCAAATGTTGTTCCTATCTTCAAAAAGGGGAAGAAGGTGGACCCAGGCAACTATAGGCCGGTGAGTCTGACTTCTATACCAGGAAAGATCTTTGAACAAATTATTAAACAACATGTATGTCAATACCTGGATAAGAATGAAGTGATTAAACAGAGTCAGCATGGGTTTGTAACTAATAAGTCATGTCAAACTAACTTAATTTCCTTCTATGACGGTATCACTGATTGGGTGGATCAAGGAAATGCTGTAGATATAGTATATCTTGACTTCAGCAAAGCATTTGACAAAGTATCTCACACAATCCTTATTGAAAAAATGACTAAGTATGGAATGGACAAGGCAACTGTTAGGTGGATTCATAACTGGCTTAGTGATCGGACCCAAAGAGTGGTCGTAAATGGCTGCACATCCAGTTGGAAGAATGTCTCAAGTGGGGTACCACAGGGCTCTGTCCTGGGCCCTGTATTGTTCAACATCTTTATCAACGATTTAGATGAAGGAATTGAGGGTAAACTGATTAAATTTGCTGATGACACAAAGCTAGGAGGGATAGCTAATACTAGAGAAGAGAGAGAGAGGATTCAAAAAGATTTAAATAAACTGGAGAAGTGGGCAGCAACTAACAGAATGGTTTTTAACAGGGAGAAATGCAAAGTACTACATCTGGGCAATAAAAATGAAAAAAGCATATATAGAATGGGAGGAATAGGGCTAAGTGACAGCACATGTGAAAAAGACTTGGGTATACTAATAGATCACAGACTGAATATGAGTTAACAGTGTGATGCAGCAGCAAAAAAGGCAAATGCAATTCTAGGATGTATTAACAGAAGCATACAGTCTATTTCACGTGAAGTCATTATTTCCCTCTACTCCTCTTTGGTCAGACCTCATCTGGAATATTGTGTCCAGTTTTGGGCACCACATTTTAAAAAATACATCAACAAACTGGAGCAACCAGAATGGTGACCGGTCTGCAAACCCTGTCTTATGAGGAAAGGTTGCAGGATTTGGGAATGTTTAGTTTGCAAAAGAGAAGACTGAGAGGAGACGTAATAGCTGTCTACAAATATCTAAAGGGCTGTCACAATATAGAAGGATCAACTTTATTCTCATTTGCACAAGGAAAGACTAGAAGCAATGGGATGAAACTGAATGGGAGGAGACACATTAGATATTAGAAAAAACTTTTTGACAGTTAGAGTGATCAATGAGTGGAACAGGCTGCCACGAGAAGTGGTGAGTTCTCCTTCAATGGAAGTCTTCAAACAGAGGCTGGACAGACATCTGACTGGGATGATTTAGCGAATCCTGCTTTGAGCAGGGGGTTGGACCAGATGGCCCAGGAGGTCCCTTCCAACTCTACGATTCTATGAGGTGCATTGTTTTACAATTAATTTTTTCCTTTTTTTCCCCCTTCACAGTGAAGAGAATAAGAGTCCTTTGGCGCTTGATGAAGAATTGCTTCAACAAGGACATGAGAACTAGGTTAAAAGTGGTGCTGCTCAAAGGATAATAAGAAAATACAAATAGAACCGTAACCTTGCTTTTCTGAGGCCTGCGCTTGCTCAGTGAACGGGAGTATCTTTTCTGTTGTCTTACTATTATTTAACTTTTTTTTTTGCTAATGTTTTCATTTTATTTCCACCACAGAACCTGGTGCAGCACAACACAACCTGGATCATCCTCTGTTGAAGCGGCCCCTCATCGACCAGACAACGAACAGACGCAGTCCTAATCATCCACCAGGTGTGTAGCAACCTGTAAGGCCTCACAGGCTGAGGAACAGGCAGCCACCGATCCATCAGGTCTTCCTCTCTCCCAGCCCTCTTCCGCTGCTTTTGTTGTGTCTTCTCGTCAGCGGCAGAGGGCCTGGGAGAGGTCACTCATGTCCAAGTTTATGCACTTAACCCCTTAAGGACCAAGCCATTTCGTAGGTTAAGGACCAGGCCTTAATTTTGAAATCTGACCACTGTCACTTTATGTGGTTATAACTCTTGAACGCTTCAACGGATCCCACTGATTCTGAATTTTTTTTTTCGTGACATATTGTACTTCATGTTAGTTGTAAAATTTCTTCGATATGACTTGCGTTTATTTATGAAAAAAATGGAAATATGGTGAAAATTTTTTACATTTTGCAATTTTCAAACTTTTAATTTTTATGCCCTTAAATCAGAGATATGCCACAAAAAATAGTTAATAAATAATATTTCCCACATGTTTACTTTACATCAGCACAATTTTGGAACCAAAATTTTTTTTGTTAGGAAGTTATAAGGGTTAAAAGTTGACCAGTGATTTCTCATTTTTCCCACAAAATTTACACCATTTTTTTTTTTAGAGACCACTTCACATATGAAGTGAGTTTGGGGGGTCAATATAACAGAAAATACCCAAAAGTGACACCATTCTAAAAACTGCACCCCTCAAGGTGTTCAAAACCACATTCAAGAAGTTTATTAACTCTTTAAGTACTTCACAAGAATTTAAGCAATTTGGAAGGAAAAAATGAACATTTAACTTTTTTCCCCCAAAATTTTTCTTTCCACACAATTTTCTTTATTTTGTCAAGGGTATCCGGAGAAAATGAACCATAATATTTGTTGTGCAATTTCTCATAAGTACATCGACACCTCATGTGTGGAGAAAGACCAATCTTTAGGCGTACGGCAATGCTCAGAAGGGAAGGAGCATCATTTAAGATTTTGAATGTCAAATTGGCTAGAATCGAGAGCGGATGCGTTTGGATAGCCCCTGATGTATCTAAACAGTGGAAACCCCCCATAAGTGACCCCATTTTGGAAACTAGACCCCCCCAAGGAACTTATCTAAATGTGTGGTGAGCACTTTGAAACCCCAAGGGCTTCACAGAAGATTATAACATAGAGCCGTAAAATTAAAAAAATCATATTTTTTCCACAAAAATGATCTTTTCACCCCCAATTTTTATTTTCCCAAGAGTAACAGGACCCCAAAAGTTATTGTGCAATTTGTCCTGAGTATGCTGATACCCCATATGTGGGGGTAAACCACTATTTGAGCGCATGGCAGAGCTCGGAAGGGAACGAGCACCATTTGACTTTTTTGGCTGGAATTGAGATCGGACGCCATGTTGCATTTGCAGAGCCCCTGATGTGCTTAAACAGTGGAAACCCCAAGTGACCCCATTTTGGAAACTAGACCCCCCCAAGGAGCTTATCTAGATGTGTGGTGTGCACTTTGAACCCTCAAGTGCTTCACAGAAGTTTATCTGTAGAGCTGCGAAAATTTAAAAAAAAACATTTTTTTTCCACAAAAATGATCTTTAATGAGCTATAATTTTTCCATATTTCAGCCGACAAGAGTCCTGTGCAGGCATGATTTTTGCGGGACGAGCTGACATTTTTATTGGTACCATTTTCGGGCACATAATATTTTTTGATCGCTTTCTATTCCGATTTTTGTGGAGCTAGAATGAACAAAAACCAGCAATTCAGGAATGTTTTTTTCTTTCTTTTTTTTTTCCTTCGGGTCACTACAATTACAGCGATACCTCATTTATATTTTTTTATGTTTTGGAGTTTTTTACACAATAAAAACTTTTATAGAAAAAAATAGTTATTTTTGCATCACTGTATTTTGCGACCTATAACTTTATTTTTCCGCTGATGAAGTTGTATCACGGCTTGTTTTTTGTGGGACAAAATGACGTTTCCAGCGGTATGATGCTAATTTATATTCGTCTTTTTGATCGCGTGTTATTGCACTTTTTCCAAGCGGTATGATGATACAGCTACTTTTCTGTGTTTTTTTTACGGCGTTCACTGAAGGGGTTAACTAGTGTGACAGTGTGAAAGATGGGATTTTTACGGACGCGGCTATACCAAATATGTGCGTTTTTTGTTTATTTTTTTTTACATAAAAATGTGTAATTTTTTAGGGGATTTTTACAATTATTTTTATTAATATTTTTTAATATTTTTTTCACTTTTTTTAAAAAAATTTTTTTTTACCTAGTCCCTTTATGGGACTTTCACTTTTTAACTTTGATTTGCAGGTATAATACATTGCAATGCTCTAGCTGGATGACCTGGAGGTTGTCAGGACAACCTCCGGGTCATCATGGCACTGGTTGGTGCCCCGCAATTACATCGCGGGGACACCGACCTGAGGCAAAGGGAGCTCCCGACCCTCTGCCTCCCCCTGAACACTGCGATCGAGCTCGATCGCAGCACTCATGGGGTTAACAGCCAGGGACGGTGAGGGTGCCATTCCTGGCTTGTCAGTGCAGGATGCTTAGCCACTGCAGCTCCTGCACTGATCGGGCAGGAGATACTGAAATTTCAGCATCTCCTGCCCAATCGCTGCTGTGTTTGGTCAGTCAGATTAACTGACCAATCACAGCGCTTGGGGTGCAGGGACCGACTGCAAGGGTCCCTACACCCCTTGCCGTGCCTCTCAGCTGTTTATGACAGCTGTCGGCACTGAACTACCACTCTGTGTTTACACGAAGTGGTAGTTCAAAGGCATGACGGGGATAGACCGTCATGGTGCGGGAAGTTACCTCCTGTCATGACGGGCTATCCCCATCAATGGACGGTAAGGGGTTAAGCTCGGTCTTCCAGGATGGGATTAAGGTGCTTGGTGACAGACAGAAGAGTGGGTTCACACTTATACAGGATGTCAAGAAATGCCTTGACCGCCTGGAAGCCGACCTTGAGAGACCGGCCGGCGCAACATTTTTTTCAGCAATAGAGCGGGAAGTGTCCGAAAACCTTACGCATCAATTCCAGTTCAATGTCATGCAGGCCTACCAGGCAGTTAACAGCAATGCTTTGCAGTAGCAGCAGTCCCAAAGCTACAATCCACAGGCCGGAGGATATTACCAGTAGCCGAACATATACTTTACAACTACCACAGCACCGAACTATCCTCTGCCACCACCATCTCCAGTTCAGAGATCTACCACGCTGCCGACTTCATCATCCCTGCAGCCAGCAGCATCTACCACGCTCCCAAGTTCATCATCTCTGCAGCCAGCAGCATCCAACACGCTCTCAAGTTCAGCACCCCTGCATCCAACAACATCCACCAAGCTGCCCAGTCCAGGAACACGCTGGTGACAGACATTAGAGTGGGTTCAACCATGTGAAAACACTTATACAGGATGTCAGCGAATGCCTTGACCGCCTGGAAGCCAACTTTAAGAGACCGGCGCAACATTTTTTTCAGCAATAGAGCGGGAAGTGTCCAAAAACCTTACGCCTCAATTTCAGCTCAATGTCATGCAGGCCTGCCAGGCTGCATACAGCAATGCTTTGCAGCAGCAGCAGTCCCAAAGCTACAATCCACAAGCCGGAGGATATTACCAGCAGCCGAACATATACTTTACAACTCCCACGGCACCGAACTATCCTCTGCCACCACCACCTCCAGTTCAGAGATCCACCACGCTGCCGATTTCATCATCCCTGCAGCCAGCAGCATCCACCTCGTTCCCAAGTTCATCATCCCTGCAGCCAGCAGCATCCACCACGCTCTCAAGTTCAGCACCCCTGCATCCAACATCCTCCACGCTGCCCAGTCCAGAAACATGCCAGAAGACTGCTACAGAGGCCACCACACCCACTCGGCCAAGAAAACAAAGGACAAAAAAAATTCTCACCAGGACGAAGACCTGGAGGCAAAAAACTTCTGCCAAAATTGGACCCACCACCTCCACACTCACCTAGCAATGTGTCTCTATTGCGAAATGTGTCACACTACCTTCCCTTGTGTCTGTACCTTCCAGTTTGTCTATCCATTCCCATAATTCCATCCATGATCCAATCCTTCAATTTGTTGCCCCTTCCCCTGTAACACCTTCCTCATCAACTACCACCCAAGCCTTACAGCTCCACACCCCCAAGGGCCACCCCATCTCACCCTCAGATAGACCCCGATCCTAAACCCAATAATTTTTTTTGTTAAAATTTTTATTTTCTTTGCAATATGTGTTTTCTTTGTCTCTTTAAGCGCCACCGCAAACCTCACACGTGTGTGTATTGTATTGTTGAGGGAACTTGTAATGAGTGTTTTACTACAGGTATTTTATTATTTAATTCTGCAAACATTATAGGTACATTTTAACATTACAGGTAGATTTTCCTTAGTGGCTTAAACCATTCCGTTTTGCCATGCCACACATCCATTATCAGAAACAAAGTATGCAGCAAATTTATCCCTCATCTGGGCAACTTCCACTGTAATCCTCAGAGGGTGATCTTGGTAATCATGCAATGTAACAGGTACCTCAGGTTCTAAGTTGAGTCGCTCTTTTGCAAGGATGAAATTGTGCATAACACACGCTTTCACAACCTCATCAATTGTCTTAATTTTTTGATTTATGGCTGTTCCCAAAATGCACCATGTAGATACCAGCAAGTCAAAGGCACACTCCAGAGTTCTTTGTGTTCTTGTCAGTCGGTAGTTGAAAATCCATTTGGTGTGATTTAAGCCCAATTTGAGTAAGGTTTTAGGAGGTTGGCACACATTTCAAAGGCCTCATCCCCAACCACAACAAACGCCCTTCAGTGTTGGGAAGAGGTTGTAGCTGTGGAAAGTTTAAATTACGATATAAACGTTGGCCCATGTCAGAGTTTTTGAAAGTCTGAGAGTCATTTCCTCGTCAAAATGAGCCAGTGTCCACGGCGACAAATCGACACTCAGCATCTGTAATCGCCATGGGAACAGTCGAAAAGTATTATTTGTAATTAAAATACTCTGTTCCACTTCCAGCAGGTTTCATAATCCGAATGTGTTTGCCGTCCACAGCCCACACACAGTTAGGAAAATCACAAATGTCCTTGAATTTCTCAGCATTTTCCAGCCAGAGTTCAATTGTGGGTTGGGGGAGGAATTCTTGACACAGAACGTCTTATAAAGCCCTGCAGGTGTCTCCAAAAATCCCAGAAAGGGTGGACACTCCAATCTGGAACTGGAAATGGAGAGATAACGCCTCTCTGGTAGCCAGGAATTTGCCGAACAGAAAATGAAAAAAAAAATCAATACATAGGTTTTCTAACAATAATACTATGAACATGTGTTTGTTTTTCACAATTACGTACCTCATGGTCACCAACAGACGTTCCTCAGCAGGAATTGCTCGACGTAGCTCTGTGTGATGCCTGGTGATGGATTCTCGGACACGTTGCAGCAAGTCATCGAAACTCCGCTCAGACGTCGTGTAGTCAAAAAACTTCTGAGGGTTTGCACGCAGCTCAGTGTACAAAGAGAGGTAGGCTCCACGGTTCTCTCGGAGTTCCAGGATGGGGTGTTGCCAGTAGCGACGATGACATCTTCTCAGTCTTTGTCTTCTTCTTTCTTCTTGACAAGCAAAAGCAAATGCAACAGCCAATTTCAATTGTAAATCAAGATTATCATAGAAGCTTCTCCATGTCTAGATCCATCTTGCAGCTGGATACAGCAGCCAAAGACGAGGATTTCCTCAGTGCAGTGTCAATATATATAGAAATGCCATGTGGCATGCCCTTTGGGTGTCTGATGTCAAGAAAAAGCTACTGCAAAACAGTGGAAATATCGAACTAATGTGCATAAATAACGCAAATGCATGTCAAAACACATGCAGCGTTTTTTTGCCGTCATGCGTAAGATGATGCGGATAAAAAACGCTGCGTATGCATGCGTTTTTGCATGCATTTGCACATGCGGAAGATAAGCTACGGACTCAAATGCAAATGTGAACCTAGCCTTAGTAACAAGTGAGTGTAAATGTTCCCTGAAACGAATAAAGGACGAATTGTTTTGTCTATATAAAAGTAACCGCAAGGGCAAAAAATGACATGTACAATAAATTTTGATCTGCACGTTATAAAATCCCTGACTTCATGCACCACTACATAGCCCATTTTCAAAGGATTAATAGTTGATGATTGCAAAAAGAGCAACTTCTGCATTTGAAATTACTTTTGGGACGGGATCTATCCAGCCAGTTATTGATATCAGGAGAAATTCTGTGTTTTATTAATGTCCCCAATATTTTGACAATGTTTAAATGATACAATTGGTCTATCCCTTGCTAGGTTATTAAGGTCCTTGTCATTTTCTAATAAATGCCAATTTCTGTTTATCACTTGTCTCAAAATATTATCAATAGGGCTGAGTTTAAAATTGAACAAAAATCTCTCACTAGTGCCCTTGTTCTTAACGGATTTATTATCCAATAAATCATGTGTGAAATTTTAACGCTATTAAAGGGAACCTATCACCCCATTTTTCGAGTATCAGCTGCGGCCACCGCCATCAGGGGCTTATCTACAGCATTCTGTAATGCTGTAGATAAGCCCCAGATGTAATCTATACTCTATACTCACCGGTGGGCGGTCCGGTGCCTAACATCTTCTAACGGTGATGTACTCTTCTTTGCTGCCTGTCGTTGCTCCTGCGCAGGCGCACTGCTCTGCCCTGTTGAGGGCAGAGCAGAAAACTGCAGGGCGCAGGCGCCGGACCTCTCCGTTAGAAGATGGGAGGCGCCGGACCGAACAGGGACACCCATCGGACCGGACCGGACCCCTGGGTGAGTATAACTCATTTTTCTTATCTTCCAGGTTACATTGGGGGCTGTAGAATGCTGTAGATAAGCCCCTGGTGGCGGTGCCGGCAGCTGATACTCGAAAAATGGGGTGACAGATTCCCTTTAAATGCATTGTTTAATTTTTTTTTTTTTTTAGGATAACCTCTCTCTGAAATTATTGGTCAATTCCTCTGATTGTCTCAAAAAAGAAGCATCTGCATTATTTTCCTTAATCTTAGGTAATTGCTATAAGGCAGTCCTGTTTTCACATGTCGGGGACGGGCACTATTGTAGTGGAGTTGAGAATTAGTGCATGTAGGTTTATAAGTCTGTTACCAATTTCCCATTTTTTACCATTACTTTAACATCCAGAAAATTCAGATTCTTGTCAGCAAACTCAGCTGTAAATTTCATGTTCTCGATATTTGAATGATTTAAATAATCAACTAATTCAAAAAACTGCTCTGTAGTACCAGACCAAACCAAAAAAAACATCATCCACATAACGTAGATAGGCTTTGATGTATTTGATATATGGTTTTTCTAAAGTTGTAATATATTTGTATTAAAAAAAATGCTAAATAAAAAAAAGATTGGCAAAAACACAAGCTGAAGGAGTACCCATCATGGTACCCACGTATTGTAAATACCATTTATTCATAAATTGAAAAGCATTGTGTGATAATACGAAAATCATAGCTTCAGTAACAAAATTTATGCAATTATCACTTTTGTCTGTTTTTTTCAAGATGTGTTTAATCGCCTCAATCCCCAAATGCTGCATAATTCGGGTATACAAATTGACTACATCAAGAGAGGCTAAAGGGCCTGTCACACTAAGCGATATCGCTACCAATATCACTATAACGTCACTGGTTTTATGACGTTATAGCGATATTGCTAAGTCTGATAGTTACCTCCGACCGGCTCCCCCGCTGGTTATCGCTGATCGCGCGAGAACGGCCTGGGCCGTTTCTCGTCGTCAGCTTCCTGTGGTGCCGACGAGCGAGTCGTGGATGCGGGCGGGAGGACGTCAGTATCGCCTCTTCTGACAGGTAAGTAGCGACCCCCGACCGCTGCTATGTCGTTGGTGAGATCTGTCTGTGAGGCAGCTCACTAGCGACCACTTAGCGATGCACCAGCGATCCTGACCGCGTCATATCGCTGGTGCATCGCTAAGTGTGACAGTACCTTAAGGAAAAATTTTTCTGCCATTCAATTTCATCATCATACTGTTCATGTATACAAGAATATAACTACTATAATACTGCCCCCTATGTACAAGAATAAAACCACTATAATACTGTCCCCTATGTACAAGAATATAACTATTATAATACTGTCCCCTATGTACAAGAATATAACTACTATAATACTGCCCCCTATGTTCAAGAATATAACTACTATAATACTTCCTCTATGTACAAGAATATAACTACTATATTACTGCTCCTATGTACAAGAATATAACTACTATAATACTGCCCCTATGTACAAGAATATAACTACTATAATACTGACTCCTATGTCCAAGAATATAACTATTATTATTTATTGTTATAGCGCCATTTATTCCATGGCGCTTTACATGTAAGGAGGGGTATACATAATAAAAACAAGTACAATAATGTTAAACAATACAAGTCATAACTGGTACAGGAGGAGAGAGGACCCTGCCCGCGAAGGCTCACAATCTACAAGGGATGGGTGAGAATACAGTAGGCGAGGGTAGAGCTGGTCATGCAGCGGTTTGGCCGATCGGTGGTTACTGCAGGTTAGAGGCTTGTCGGAAGAGGTTGGTCTTCAGGCTCTTTTTGAAGGTTTCGATGGTAGGCGAGAGTCTATGTTGTGGTAGAGAGTTCCAGAGTAGGGGTGATGCGCGAGAGAAATCTTGTATGCGATTGTGGGAAGAGGAGATAAGAGGGGAGTAGAGAAGGAGATCTTGTGAGGATCGGAGGTTGCGTGCAGGAAATTACCGGGAGACGAGGTCACAGATGCATGGAGGAGACAGGTTGTGGATGGCTTTGTATGTCATGGTTTTGTACTGGAGTCTCTGGGCAATGGGGAGCCAGTGAAGGGATTGACAGAGGGGAGAAGCTGGGGAATAGCGGGGGGGACAGGTGGATTAGTCGGGCAGCAGAGTATAGAATAGATTGGAGGGGTGCGAGAGTGTTCGAGGGGAGGCCACAGAGCAGGAGGTTGCAGTAGTGAAGGCGAGAGATGATGAGGGCATGGACTAGGGGTTTTGCAGATTTTTGGTTGAGGAATTAACGGATTCGTGAAATATTTTTGAGTTGAAGTCGGCAGGAAGTGGAAAGGGCTTGGATATGTGGTTTGAAGGAGAGATCAGCATCAAGGATTACCCTGAGGCAGCGAGCTTGTGGGACTGGGGAGAGTGGGCAGCCATTTACTGTAATGGATAGGTTCGTGGGGGGGGGGTCACATGAGATGGGGGAAAGATGATGAATTCTGTTTTGTCCATGTTAAGTTTCAGAAATCTAGCAGAGAAGAAGGATGAAATAGTGGACAGACATTGAGGGATTCTGGTTAGTAGGGAGGTGATATCTGGTCCAGAGATGTAGATCTGTGTGTCATCAGCATAGAGATGATACTGAAAGCCATGAGATTCTATGAGCTGTCCCAGGCCAAAGGTGTAAATGGAGAAGAGCAGGGGTCCTAGGACTGAACCTTGTGGGACTCCGACAAATAGGGGGCGAGGTGAGGTGGTGGTGTGTGAGTGGGAGACGCTGAATGTCCGGTCTGTTAGGTATGATGAGATCCAGGATAGGGCCAAGTCTGTGATGCCAAGGGATGAGAGGGTCTGTAATAATAGGGAATGGTCCAGTGTGTCAAAGGCAGCCGACAGGTCCAGGAGGAGGAGGACAGAGTAGTGTCGCTTGCTCTTGGCGGTTAAGAGGTCATTAGTGACCTTCGTAAGGGCAATTTCAGTGGAGTGGTGTGACCGGAAGCCAGATTGTAAGCGGTCAAAGAGGGAGCAAGAAGAGAGATGGGAGGACAGTTCAAGGTAGACGTGTTGTTCCAGTAGCTTGGAGGCATAGGGGAGAAGTGATATAGGGCGATAGCTAGATAGAGAGGATGGGTCAAGAGAGAGCTTTTTGAGGATAGGTGTGATGGAGGCATGATTAAAGCTTGAGGGGAAAACACCAGTTGTTAGTGATAGGTTGAAGAGATGGGTTAGGGTTGGGATGAAGACTGTGGTGAGGTTTGGGATGAAGTGGGAAGGGATCGGGTCAAGTGCACAGGTGGTGAGATGTGATCTTGAGAGTAGAGTGGAGAGTAGATCTTCTGTAATGGTGGAAAAGTTGGTTTTGGAGGTGGAGGGCTGGGAAGTCGGGAGGAGGGGCTCTGGGGGTTGTTGACCAAAACTGTCAATTACTATAATACTGCCTCTATGTACAAGAATATAACTACTATAATACTGCCTCTATGTACAAGAATATAACTACTATAACACTGCCCCTATGTACAAGAATATACTATAATAGTGCTCGCTATGTACAAGAATATTACTACTATAATACTGCCTCTATGTACAAGAATATAACTACTATATTACTGTCTGTATGTACAAGAATATACTAGATGCAGTGCAGCAAAGGGTGTTTTGCTGGATTGGAGATACATTTCTCCCAGCAGGTTAAAGTTTGGCCGGGATTTTCCCTAAAGACAAGGACCTGCGATGATGTCATGGTCACGTGATCAGCCCATGTGATGTCTACCTCACCTGTGGGAGGGGTTATGGGCTATGTAATGGAGGTTAGTTTTTGGCACATGGTGAGTGTGTGTGGAAGATACAGGAACTTGGCTGGAGTTAGCCTGAATTTGTTTGCTGGATTACCTGTGCTGCAGAGCTTTAGCAGCAAGACTCCAAACAACCCTGGGAACAGCACCTGGCGGATGCCGCTGACCTGGCAGCCACTTAGTTAAGGCCGTCCCATGCAAGGGTGAGTCTGGGATCAGTGGTTCTCCAAGCTGGAGTATATTTATGTTTTCCATTACTTTCTGTTAACCTGCTGTTTTTAAAGTAATAATAATAATATAATAATAAATTTTATTTCTATAGCGCCGACATATTCCGCAGCACTTTACATTTCAGAGGGGATTTATACAGACAATAGACATTACAGCATAACAATAATCACATAGATTATAACAAATACAAAGAGGAATGAGGGCCCTGCTCGCAAGCTTACAGTCTATGAGGAAAGAGGTAGACACGAAAGGTGGGTGGTAACAATTGCCCTGATTGTTTGGATCAGCCATAATGTTAAGTGTGTAACAGTACAAACACAGAGGGCTAATGGATGCATAAAGCATGTGGGAACATGATGCGGGGAATCTGGTTATGGTAAAACTTTTGGCTGTGCCACACAGGAATAGATTAGGTTAATGTGTTGAGGCGATAGGCCAGTCTGAATAAATGCGTTTTCAGGGCACGCTTAAAATTGTGGGTATTGGGGACTAATCGTATTGACCTGGGAAGTGCATTCCAAAGAATTGGCGCAGCACATGTAAAGTCTTGGAGACAGGAGTGGGAGGTTCTGACTATTGAGGATGCTAACCTCGGGTCATAAGCAGAACGGAGGGCGAGGATAGGGTGGTTTACTGAAACAAGGGAGGAGATGTAGGGTGGTGCTGAGCCATGGAGGGCTTTGTGGGTGAGGGTAATAAGTTTATACTGAATTCTGGAGTAGATGGGTAGCCAGTGTAGTGACTGGCACAAGGTAGAGGCATCGGTGTAATGATTGGTGAGGAATATGATCCTGGCTGCAGCATTCAAGACAGATTGGAGAGGGGAGAGTTTGGTAAGAGGGAGACCGATTAGAAGAGAGTTACAATAGTCCAGACGAGAATGAATAAGAGAAACAGTAAGAGTTTTTGCAGAGTCAAAAGTAAGAAAAGGTCGAATTCTAGAAATGTTTTTGAGGTGCAGATGACTAGAGTAAGTCAGTGATCGAATGTGGGGGGCAAAGGAAAGCTCGGAATCAAGTATGACCCCAAGACAGCAGTCCTGTTGCTGGGGAGTAATAGTGGAACCACACACAGAAATGGCAATGTTGGGTATAGGTACATTAGTAGAGGGAGGAAACACCAGGAGTTCAGTCTTTGACAGGTTCAGTTTCAGATATAGTGAGGACATGATGTTAGACACAGCGTTTAGACAATCGCCGGTGTTTTCTAGAAAGGCTGGCGTGATGTCAAGAGAAGAAGCGTATAATTGAGTGTCATCAAAGTGACATTAAACCACTGAAGTTGGACGTTAAGCCTGTGTGTTGCCTCCTTACTGCAGCCCTGCCATTGCCTACCAGAGCAAATCCCTACATATAATACTGCTCGATATGTACAAGAATAAAACTACAATAAAACTGCTCGCTATGTACAAGAATATAACTACTATACCACTGCTCCTATGTACAAAAATATAACTACTATAATACTACCTCTATGTACAAGAATATAACTACTATAATACTGCTCGCTATGTACAAGAATATAACTACTATAACACTGCTTCTATGTACAAGAATATAACTACTATAATACTGGGTCGCCCTCCCAGGGCTGTGGGGTACTCGGTACCGGGCCGGTCTCTCAGAGGGGAATGTCACAGCAGCGGTGACCCGGTCCGTGGCCCTGGGCGCCCATGTAAAAGGGGTAGAGTGGTGGAATAAAGTTTATGAGTGATTTGTGACGCCACCTGTGGTATTCAGCAATGAAGATGTTAAGCCGACGCTGCAGACAGATCCTCTGGGACAGATGGTGTGGTGCAGCAATGATGGTGTAGCCCTCCACAGACAGGGCTGTAGTCCCAGGGCAGTGTAGATCGGTGTTGGGGAAGAGGGTGCAGTGTCTGGCACAGAGATGTAGCAGTGCTGGAGAAGTTGCAGAAAGAAGGCAAGGACACAGCGGAATGTAGTTTCTTTACCTTGACTTTGTAAGTGCAGTCCAGGGTCCAGATTACAGATGGCACCGGAGCTGATTAGCCTGGAAGCAACTCAGGAAACTCTCTATGCAGATAGGTTGTGTAGTCTCCTTCCTAGCGCTTACTTGAGGGACATGCAGCACTGTGTTACACTGAAGTTCCTCCTTATTTCCTTTTAAATCTACCTCGTATGGCAGCTGCAGCCTTCTATCTCCTTTGGCTCACACGTCGCTGTTGTGCTTCCAAGTCTTAGATCGGAATAGAGCATTTACAGCTTCCTATTCCTCTGGTTTCTATTGCAGGACCGTCAGTATTCATACAACCTTGGAGACCAGGCTCCAGATCATGCGCTCCAGCTGGGAACGAGCTCTCAACTCTGCTCAGTCTCCCAGCTTCTCTCTCCACGTCCACACACTTCGCCCTCCTCACAGAACTGATTAATTTCCCCTTCCTGGCCCTCCTCCCCCAATTCTGGTTCAGAGCGCCCTCTGTTGGCCCGGAGTGGGAACTGTGTTGCATGTTATGGTTAACTGCTAGAGAGACCCTTCATTGCTTCCAAGCCTGACATCACCCTCCCTGGAGGAAGGCAATGCCACTGTGGCGACCATACTCCTGGGGGTGCCACATTCCCTCTAGTGCAAATTCAGTACTCCTGGACTGATAAAAAAAAACATATGAACAAATTAACAAATAAACAATTATAAATGTACAAGATTTAAGAAATATGAAAAATTACAAAAACCAAAAGCTCCAAAAATAGTCCTGTGACGATTAGTTCATGCGTCAATGTCCATGGTCCATTCCTGGGCAAATGGTGAACTATATACAAGGGGTTCTTACAGAGTCTCTGCAGGCACAAAACTTAAACGTTACATATTTACATGTACAGGTTAACATTTACATTATTTGCATAACTTATTTAGATGCGAAACCTGAGGGCTGGTATGCCTTGGGTACTACGGACAGACCTGCGTAACACTGGTGTGGGTAAACTGGGTAGTAGCCATCTACGGACTCTTAGACTCACCTTGGGTATGACAGATTCACCACTGGCAGGGCGAGGATTCTCTGGCTCCACTGCTGGTGTGGCATCTGCTACCTGAACTTCCTGATTTTCAGAGGTCTCGAGTCACTTCTTCTTGTACTACCAGTTGGGGAAAGGTCAAAACTGGCACCACTATGGCATTATTCGCTCTAGTCCAATTTGCAGGGAATTCTCCAAGTACAGTGCTGACCTTTTCTTCTTCCTCTATGGGTTGGATGTTGTTTTGCTCTTCCATTCTTTCTTTTAACTGGTCAGGGCACAATTTCAAATGATCTCTTGATAATGCTGCTGAGGTTTCTCCCCCATCCTTACTGATAAGGCACACCTTGGTGTTATCGAAGTTTGATGGTAAGATGATATAGGGTTCAGCTTCCCATTGGTCATCCAATTTATGCATCCTCCTCTTCCTTTTTAGGACTTGTTCTCCTGGTGACAAGGGAACTGCAGGTGCATGGTGATTGTAGTGCCTTTCTTGTATTTGTCTTGCCTGAGCTCGACTCTTTTCTACACACTCTTGTACTCTTTGATATTGCTGCTGCGTCTCTGTGTCCCAGTCAGCATCTGGTGACGTCACCTCAGGTGTAAGGACTCCCATATCTAAATCAATAGGCAGCTTGCCAGGCCTCGCTCTCATTAGGTAGGCTGGAGTGCAGTTGGTGGAATTCACAAGAATGTGGTTGTAGAGGTCTACCAGATCTGGCAACTTTTCTGGCCACAGATTTCTCTCTTCTAAAGGCAAGGTCTTCAGTAGATGAATCACCACCTGATTCATCTTTTCACACATGCCCTTGGTCTGTGGATGGTACGGTGTTGTCCTGATCTTCTTGCAACCATACAAGTTACAGAATTCCTGGAACACTTCCGCCTCAAAGGCTGGACCTTGATCTGTAAGCACTCGCTCGGGATATCTGTGTGGTCGACAAAAGTGCTGCTGGAATGCTCTGACTGCTGTCCTGGCTGTTTGATCCTTGACAGGCACGACTACCAGGAATCTCGAGTAGTGGTCAACGATGGTAAGAGCATAAATGTAGCCGGAACGACTTGGAACCAGCTTCACATGGTCCAGGGCTACCAACTCAAGTGGTTGTTTGGTTATTATTGGCTGCAAAGGAGCTCGCTGGCTGTTACGGTCCTTTCTGCGCAGGTTGCATTGTCCACACTCCCAGCACCAATTTTCAATGGCTTCCCTCATACCAGCCCAGTAGAATCTCTCTCGGAGCAAGGCCTCCAACTTCTTCCATCCGAAGTGTCCAGCTCCATTGTGGTATGCTTCCAAGACCATTGATGCTACCCTCTTTGGGATTACCACTTGCCAAACCAACTCATGAGTGCGGGCATTGATACTCCTCCGACACAGCTTTCCTTCATAGATGAACAGCCGGCCTCTTTCCTTCCACAACTGCTGGGTTTCTTCAGGAGCATCCGACTCTGGGCGTGAATCAGCTTGTGACAGTAGCTCCTTCACCAGGCGGACTGCGGGGTTGCTATCCTGCGTTTCTGCCCAGTCATGATAAGGCAATGGATTTAGGGTGGCCTCTTTCAGGCCAGACCATCTGTTTCTCACTCCTTGGGCACGTTGGGCTGTAATTGGCCGGTGGAAAGCAGGTAACTCAATTTCTTCAAGTGCCTCAGGGTCTTCTCCTGCATCTGGCAGATTAGGCATTCTGGACAGTGCATCAGCATTCTTGTGCCCTGCTCGGTACTTGATGGTGAATTTATAGTTAGACAGCTGAGCCATCCATCACTGCTCCAGTGCACCTAGCTTGGCAGTTTCCAAGTGAGTCAACGGGTTGTTGTCCGTGAAGATGGTAAACTTGGCTGAAGCTAGGTAATGCTTGAATCATTCATTCACAGCCCAGACTATGGCGAGGAACTCCAGCTTGAAGGAACTGTAGATGTCAGGGTTCCTTTCAGTGGGACGAAGCTTCCTGCTGGCGTAGGAGATCACTCTTTCTTTGCCATTCTGTACCTGTGACAGTACTGCTCCAAGTCCCACGTTGCTGGCATCAGTATACAACACAAAGGGTTGGTCATAATCTGGGTTAGCCAGAACTTCATCTCCTGTGAGAGCCATTTTCAGTCGAGTGAAAGACTTCTCCAGCTGCTCATTCCATTCGAATGTAGGACTCTGCTTTCTGGCCTTCTTGGGCTGACCCACCAGAAGATTTTGCATAGGAGTGGCTATCTCAGTGAAGCCTTTGATGAACCTTCGGTAGTAGCCTACCAGCCCGAGGAATTGACGTACTTCATGGAGGTTGTTGGGCTTCTGCCAGTCCCGGATGACTGTGACTTTGTCAGAATCCGGTGCCACACCTTCTGCACTCACTACATGACCGAGGTACTGACCCTTGGGCTTCAGTAGGTGGCATTTGGAAGGCTTCACCTTCAGGCCAAAGTTGGACAAGGCTTCAAACACCTCAGCCAGGTGCTTCAGATGGTCTTCATAAGTCTTGGAGAAAACAATGACATCATCAAGGTACAATAGGACTGTCTCGAAGTTCTTGTGCCCAAGACAGCATTCCATTAACCGTTGGAATGTCCCTGGAGCGGTGCAGAGCCCGAACGGCATGTAGTTGAACTCACAGAGACCCATTGGAGTGGTAAATGCTGTTTTCGCCTTGTCTGCCTCTGCCACGGGAACCTGCCAGTACCCACTAGTGAGATCCAAGGTGGAAAAATAGTTAGCAGTTTTAAGTGCAGCTAATGACTCCTCAATTCTGGGTAATGGGTAGGCATCTTTATGTGTAATGCTGTTAATTTTTGTGTAATCAACACACATTCTCATGGTACCATCCTTCTTTTTCACAAAGACTATTGGTGCTGCCCACGGGCTACAACTATCTCTGATCACCCCAGCCTCCTTCATTTCCCGCAACATACCTTTGGCACATTGATATTGTGTTGGGGGTATAGGCCGGTACCTTTCTTTAATGGGTGGATGATCTCCAGTGGGGATATGGTGTTGAACCCCTTTTGCCTTCCCAAAGTCTAGAGGGTGTTTACTGAATACCCGCTCATACTCCTGAGTCACTCGGTAAACCCCACTCTTTTGGTATGAAGGGGTGGAGTCAGTTCCCACCTGCAGCTGGTGACACCACTCCTCCAGCTGCTTTACAGAGCCATTGTCCTCCACCTGGTCGGATGACACCAAGGGCTCTGCTGCCCGTATTGCATTGTTACTGACAGTAAGCAGCTTAGCAACTGTGGCATACCGAGGTATTGTGGTCTCCTCCTCCCCACAATTCAAGAGGCATACTGGTACTCTCCCTTTTCTGACATCAACTACCCCTCCTCTGGCTGTCAGCACAGTGGGCTTGCTATCAGAGTACACTGGTTCTACCATTGCCTGGTAATCTTTTCCTCTGAGGCCTATGGCTGCCCGACACCAAATCAACATTTCACATTTGGGGGTATTGCAATTGGGAAAGAATCACTCACTCTGACGCTGCCAATTTCTCCGCCAGACAGTTCTACCTGCTGTCTTTGCATCAGGGCCTTGATCTCCTTCTGCAGGACTCGTTGTTCACTGGAACCAGCAGTCTCAGCCACATGTTGCAACAAGACAATAACCTCGGAAAGACAATTTTCAATCACATTGGTACCAAGACCACATTGGGTTACATTCTGGTCGATCAATATCCACAACTATCAGACGTTGAGATTTTAACTCTACTCGACCCACTTTAACAGTAATTTCTTTACATCCCACTTGCGGTAAAGACTGACCATTACTGGCAACTACTGTGAGTTCATCACTTGGGCCGCGAGTAAGTTCAGAATCAGCCCAATACCGCTTGTAAATATAGGGCATAGTTGTCACCTGGGAGCCAGTGTCCAGCAAAGCGTTCATGGGGATACCGTCAATCACCACTGGGAGGACTGGTCTCCCTCCAACATACTTGGCTCGCCAGTTCTTTGGGCCTTGTGGTCCTACTCCTGGGGGTTGGCCCTCTGCCCCAGGGGTTGCTCGTTTACTGCTTTAGCGAGTGCAGCCATACCCTTGGTCAACTCCTGGACCTGAAGACGCAGTTCTGCAGATGGTTCTTTGTCCAGAGTCTGTGCATCAGCCTCCACAGGGATGGAAGGGAAAGATGTTGCTTCCTGGTGGTATGTAATCACTGGGCGTCTAGGGGGTGCTGGATGGCTGACATTTGGTTCATGCAGCATCCGGATAGCCCTGTCTTTAAAATCAGCAAAGTCTAGGTCAGGGTTTTGTAGGGCTATGATGCATAGCTGAGCTCTGTGGGTACAAGATAGGAGTCCCTCAATGAATTGCTCCTTTAACAGTCCGTCTCCATCTTTCACACTGTCTGGGTCAATCTGCTTGACGGCTCGCAGCGCCTCCTGCAGGTTAAGAGCATAGTCCCGTATACTGTTCTGCGCTTTCTGCTTACACCCAAAGAATCTCATCTTGATTTCAGCTGCAGGGTGGGTGTCAAAGGTGCTTCTTAGCTTGGCCAGAATCTTTGTAACAGTCTCTTTATCAGTGTCCTGCCAGGCTTTTACTTCTCTCTGTGCTGCACCTGTTAGCAGCCCAATAAGGATGTTCACCTTCTGGCTTTCAGACAGAGGATACACTTCAAACAAACTGCACAGTCTCTCTTTGAAGTCACTCAGGGTATGTGACTTCCCTGAATACTGCGGTAGCCATGCCACTCCCGGTATGCAAGGCATAGACAGCGGCATTATGGGGACCGCTACAGTGGGTGCTATTGGAGCCGCAGCCGCGTTAGGCCCTGCATCTTGCGGCGCTGAGGGGTTGGCGGGGGCGTCCGCCGCTGCATCGGCGCGTGCCTCCGACATTCTCTCCCCCCCCCCGGTTAACATTAGCCAGGCCCCAGGGTTGAGCAGGCTTACCGGCTGCAGCTTTGTAGGCTGGATGATCGGGGCTGCAGGCCTCTGCTCCTCCCACTTCTCACGCGCTGTCCTCTTTCCGCACGGCACTTCACTTCTTCGCGCTCTTCGGCTGGCTCCGCACACGAAGGCCCGCCTCCTTGGGTTCCCGTGCGCGCCAAGCAGCGGGATAATGGCGGCAATGGTACAAACAGTCTAATGCACACAACACAGTCTCTGGCACACAGGACCCGGGGGACACCGGGCTCCGTAAATCCTGTTCTTGACGCCAAAAAGGGTCGCCCTCCCAGGGCTGTGGGGTACTCGGTACCAGGCCGGTCTCTCAGAGGGGAATGTCACAGCAGCGGTGACCCGGTCCGTGGCCCTGGGTGCCCATGTAAAAGGGGTAGAGTGGGGGAATAAAGTTTGAGTGATTCGTGACGCCACCTGTGATGTTCGGCAATGAAAATGTTAAGCCGACGCTGCAGACAGATCCTCTGGGACAGATGGTGTAGTGCAGCAATGATGGTGTAGCCCTCCACAGGCAGGGCTGTAGTCCCAGGGCAGTGTAGATCGGTGTTGGGGAAGAGGGTGCAGTGTCTGGCACAGAGATGTAGCAGTGCTGGAGAAGTTGCAGAAAGAAGACAAGGACACAGCGGAATGTAGTTTCTTTACCTTTACTTTGTAAGTGCAGTCCAGGGTCCAGATTACAGATGACACCGGAGCTGATTAGCCTGAAAGCAACTCAGGAAACTCTCTATGCAGATAGGTTGTGTAGTCTCCTTCCTAGCGCTTACTTGAGGGACATGCAGCACTGTGTTACACTGAAGTTCCTCCTTATTTCCTTTTAGATCTACCTCATATGGCAGACAGCTGTAGCCTTCTATCTCCTTTGGCTCACACGTCGCTGTTGTGCCTCCGAGTCTTAGATGGGAATAGAGCATTTACAGCTTCCTATTCCTTCCTATTCTGGTTTCTATTGCAGGACCGTCTGTATCCATACAACCTTGGAGACCAGGATCCAGATCATGCGCTCCAGCTGGGAACGAGCTCTCAACTCTGCTCAGTCTCCCAGCTTCTCTCTCCACACACTTCGCCCTCCTCACAGAACTGACTAATTTCCCCTTCCTGGCCCTCAGAGAGCACTCTTCCCCCAATTCTGGTTCAGAGCTCCCTCTGCTGGCCCGGAGTGGGAACTGTGTTGCATGTTATGGTTAACTGCTAGAGAGACCCTTCATTGCTTCCAAGCCTGACATCACCCTCCCTGGAGGAAGGCAATGCCACTGTGGCGACCATACTCCTGTGGGCGCCACAATACTGCCCCCTATGTACAAGAATATAACTACTATAATACTGTCCCCTATGTACAAGAATATAACTACTATAACACTGCCTCTATGTACAAGAATATACTATAATACTGCTCGCTGTGTACAAGAATATAACTACTATAATACTGCCCCTATGTACAAGAATATAACTACTATAATACTGCCCCCTATGTACAAGAATATAACTACAATAAAACAGCTCGCTATGTACAAGAATATAACTACTATAATACTACCTCTATGTACAAGAATATAACTACTATAATAATGCCCCTATGTACAAGAATATAACTACAATAAAACTGCTCGCTATGTACAAGAATATAACTACTATAATACTACCTCTATGTACAAGAATATACTATAATACTGCTCGCTATGTACAAGAATATAACTACTATAATACTACCTCTATGTACAAGAATATACTATAATACTGCTCGCTATGTACAAGAATATAACTACTATAACACTGCTCCTATGTACAAGAATATAACTACTATTATACTGCCCCTATGTACAAGAATATAACTACTATAATACTGCTCCTATGTACAAGAATATAACTACTATAATACTGCCCCCTATGTACAAGAATATAACTACTATAATACTGTTCCTATGTACAAGAATATAACTACTATAACACTGCTCCTATGTACAAGAATATAACTACTATAATACTGCCCCTATGTACAAGAATATGACTACTATAACACTGTTCCTATGTACAAGAATATAACTACTATAATACTGCCCCTATGTACAAGGATATAACTACTATAATACTGATCCTATGTACAAGAATATAACTACTATAATACTGCCCCTATGTCCAAGAATATAACTACTATAATACTGCCACCTATGGATAAAAAATATAAGAACATTATACAGTATAATGCACTACTAACTTTGGACAAGGGTGTAAACTAAATCATGCTTGTCATCTCTCTGCATCTCTACCTTATCCTACAATAAGTAACATATAGACTGTCATGAATAGGTTTATATTTGACATTTTTCTGTAGAACACAAAGGGGAATTATTGCCTTTGTGGAAGTTTCCTGACCCTTCTGTAGGATTTCGGCTTTATACATAATGATGATGTGCGGTATGTGTGAGCAAGTTTCGATCTGCGGTGAGAAATCAGATTCCCCAGTGGCGACTTAACACCATCCTCACCCTCCTGTATTTAGGTCGCATTGCCAAACATTCTCAAGTTAATTAAAAACCAGCGCCTGACATCACACCCACAGACAAGATGTGTCAAGCCAGGATTCACTGTCTGGTGGCAGCTCCTGGGAAGAGGCGACTGCACAATATTAATATAGCTCCAGTCTTTTTGGGGAATTCGCTGCTTGTCCTGTAGGTAATAAAGGGCCATACATAATCTCTTACCTCTGTAAAGGTATGCCAAGCTGACAGATCAGGACTTTACACCATAATTTACTATAGATAATATGGGGGGTGCGAGGATAAGACACCAGCAAGATGTAATTTGTATGCTGTCCCATTATCATTTTTGCTTGATAAGGGAAGTTAAAAAATCCTGACGGTAAAAAAGGACACATTGACCGAACACTGAAAAAAATCTTAATGTTTATTTGTGAATAACAAAAATCACTGATGTAGGAATGAGCCCTTGGGGTAGATTTCCATGAAGATTTTCCGCTGTGGATATCACTGTGACGATGATGCGTGTGGGCTGCACATTTCACACGTTCTTAGGCTACATGACAATTAGTTCAGCTATTGCAGTTGGAGTGTTTTTCCACTAGATGGCAGCAGAGTACCTCCTCAATGACAGTCCAGCCCTGCCATTCACAGACTCATCACAGACCAGGTTTCCCATATTAGGCCTCTTTCACACTTCCGTTTTTTACAATCAGTCACAATCCGCCAGGTTTTGAAAAAAAACGGATCCTCAAAATTTTTTTGAGGATCCGTTTTTTTCCCATTGACTTGCATTAATGGCGGATTGTGACGGATTGCTGTCCGTTGCATCGGTTTTTTGTGAGGATCCGCCAAAAGTTGCTGTCCGTCACCATCCTCAAAAATTTCAAAACGGAGCTTGTAACGTTTTTTCCTCTGGCGGATCCTGCAAACACTGATTTAACCCGAATTTCTTTCTGGGTGCCGGACAAAAAAAAATTCTCTCTCTCTCTCTCTCTCTCTCTCTCTCTCTCTCTCTCTCTCTCTCTCTCTCTCTCTCTCTCTCTCTCTCTCTCTCTCTCCCAGCGATTCCTTTAAATTTCTTCATTTTCACGATCCGTCTGAAAACGGATCCTGTGCCATCCATTCACATCAGTTGAGAACGGATCCGCTTGTCCGCCTTTTTGGCGGATTATAACTGATGCAAAAAACTAAAGTGTGAAAGAGGCCTAACCGACCAGATTCACAGAGTCACTGCCAGAGCCCACAGATAAGAATTTCACACATCTCTCCCTCAAGTAATGCCTTTCAGACAACTGTGCAACTAAGAAAAAAATACTTATGATTCTTTCCTGCACATGGAAGAATTACTGAAGGGTAAAGATTTCACGAGGCGTAAATGTTTGGGATTTTAGAAAAAATAAGTGTGAAATCTGCAGCAGAAAGAGTGTGGCCATTCTGCACGTTTCAGCCTTTGTAAAGCAGAAAGTGAAATACACATCTGTAGAATAAATGACCTGCTGCCTATTTATACACCACAGCTCTGGTCAATGTACCTTGCAGCTATCTATTGCGCAGTGTGGGAATGAGATGCACTTATTTGGTACTGTAAGCATTTTTGCCACGTGGAAACTTGCTCTAAATACTATTTGGAACAAAATCTGTATCCACTCTTCAATAGTGACGTAACTATCGAAAAGTCAAAACACATGGTTAAGTGGGAAGAAGATATGTATATATATTTTTTTGCCTGCGTCATGGAAAGAAGCAATTGAAATAACATACAAAATCAAATGTAAATGTTAATATTCATGAGAATTATTTTAAAATCTTATCTCATTGGTTCTACACACCTGTCAGATTAAAGAAGATTTTTGAGGATGGATCGGACCAGTGGCGGGACTACCGCGGTCGCAGCTGCGAGGGAGCCCGGAGTCTTTAGGAGCCCGATCGCAGAGGTGCAGTCGCTCATTGGCTGTGAAGCTCTGTTCTTTGACTGCCAGGCTGCAATTGGCTGCTCTCTGCGCACAGGACCTGTGATGAGGTCACAGGAGGGGAGGAGTCAGGGGTCACATGATCAGGCAGGTGTGTGTGTGTAGGACTCTGCCATGCTGGATGATGGAAAGTGTGTACGAGGTGTACGGAGCGGAGTCGCGTGTGTACGAGGTGTACGGAGCGGAGTCGCGTGTGTACGAGGTGTACGGAGCGGAGTCGCGTGTGTACGAGGTGTACGGAGCGGAGTCGCGTGTGTACGAGGTGTACGGAGCGGAGTCGCGTGTGTATGAGGTGTACGGAGCGGAGTCGCGTGTGTACGAGGTGTACGGAGCGGAGTCGCGTGTGTACGAGGTGTACGGAGCGGAGTCGCGTGTGTACGAGGTGTACGGAGCGGAGTCGCGTGTGTACGAGGTGTACGGAGCGGAGTCGCGTGTGTACGAGGTGTACGGAGCGGAGTCGCGTGTGTACGAGGTGTACGGAGCGGAGTCGCGTGTGTACGAGGTGTACGGAGCGGAGTCGCGTGTGTACGAGGTGTACGGAGCGGAGTCGGGTGTGTACGAGGTGTACTGAGCGGAGCCGGGTGTGTAAGAGGTGTACGGAGCACAGCCGCGTATCTAAGAGGTGTACTGAGTAGAGCCATGTGTGTGTACGAGGTGTACGGAGCGGAGCTGTGTGTGTACAAGGTGTACGGAGCAGAGCCGTGTGTACGAAGTGTACGGAGCGCAGCCGTGTGTGTATGAGGCGAGCGGAGTCGTGTGTGTATGAAGTGGAGCCGTGTGCGTACAAAGTGTACGGAGAGAAGCCGCGTGTGTACGAAGTGTATGGAGTGGACCTGAATGTGTATGAGGTGGATGGAGAGGAGCCGTGTGTGTACGAAGCGGAGCCGTGTGTGTACGAGGTGTAAGGAGCGAAGCAGTGTGTGTACGAGGTGTACAGAGCGGAGCCGTGTGTGTACGAAGATATGGAGCGTGGTCGTGTGTATACGAGGTGTGCAAGAGGTGTGCAGAGAGAAGCCGCCTGCGTACGAAGTGTATGGAGCGGAGCCGCATGTGTATGAGGTGGAAAGAAAGGAGCAGAGCGTGTACGGAGCGGAGCGTGTACGAGGTTTACAGAGCGGAGATGTGCGTGTATTTTGGCATTGGGGAGGCCCATTTGAAATTTCGCACCGGGGCCCATAACTTTGTAGTTAAGCCACTGGATCAGACTTATACTGGAGGAACTGGACTCACATTGCTAACATATTACATATTTTCTGGTCATGTCCTAAAATAATCGACCTGTAGAAAGAGGTAGCTAATTTAGGCTGGTTTCACATTTGCGGCTGAGTCCGCAGCGTTTGATGTGCATAAATCTGCATGCGTCCTGCGTACCTACCTTTAACATGGGGTACTCAGGGACATGCGTTTGTATGCGCTCGGGTGCGTTTGCGTACGGTTGCGTCGTTTCGCGGTATGCGGCAGGGCGCGGCGAACGTATCGTGTTGCATTTTTTGCAGCGTCAAATATCCGCAGTCATCCACATGCAGATGACTGCGGATATTTGACGCTGCAAAAAATGCAACACGATACTTTCGCTGCGCCTCGCCGCATAACGCGAAACGACGCAACCGTATGCAAACGCACCTGAACGCATACAAACGCATGTCCCTGAGTACCCCATGCTTTGTGTACGCAACAATTAACATAAGACACGCCCATTGGCCTTGTCTTGTGTAAATTCAAAATTTACTGGGAAATAGCATTTGCCTATCGTCCGCAAAAGCATGCATGCGTTTGCGGAAGAAGCGCTGCGGACTAAACCGCAAATGTGAACCTAGCCTTATTGAGCAATGTTAACAACTCTGTAGTTGAATTGTCTCCTCAACTGGTTTAGTTCTCACTTGATTCAAATAGAATCCCCCTAAAATTAAATATCTCGCAATCCATCTATTTGCTGTAACAAAAATACTTATAGCATCTAAGTGGAAATCAATAGATGTTCCCTTCATTTCAGAAATAATGAAAAGAATGTCTACCCATAACTCTTTTAAACATTCTTATGCTGTAAGAAATATTGCTTTAAGAAAATACTATTCCACATGGTCATCTTGGAACCCATTTCTTTCCTCAAGTCGGAATTCCACCTTTTAGGTAAAAAGCCTCTTTATATGCCAAGAAGTACAATTACATATTTAACAAAGCAAATTGAAAATTGTTTTATGATAAATACTGTTTCGCTAAGGATGATCTTTTCCCCTGTCCATACTCTCCACGTTTATCTGATCCAACCTTCTCCTATGCCCTTTTCTTTCCTTCCCCTCACATTTCCTAAATTTTCCATCCACAATCTTTTCCTCTTGCATTAACCTTTTTTTCTCTCTGTTGATTCTTCTTTGAATATACCTTCCTACTTACTTGTTTAATTGAACAAATTTTCATTTACTCTGTTATGGTTCATTACTCATCTTATGGACTACAACTATAATCCGCTTCCAGATATTGTTAAAAAAATCACCCAAATAAAATGAATATTGTTGAAACTTGCTCTAAAGGATAGTTAACGCTCACTTAGAAGAAATACCTGTCACCGTGTAGTCAACATGATCCAGAAAATGCTGAACACAATACTAAATCGATCAACAGAAGAGAAACTCTAAAAAAATATCTAGAATTCCTAGTTTATTTTACTATATTGATATATGGAAACCATCAACATGCAGGCTTTTATTAATAACAAATATGCATTCTCACATCCAAAAATTCCTTTTAATACACCAGAGACCAGAACTGGACATGCATATGTTTATGATCAGGGCTTCTGGGGTATAAAACTGTTACAGAGCCAATGAGAGCCCCAAACCTTACAAAAATGATACTACTGAAAGCCAGCTCCATCAATAGCAACTTGTTCATGGTTTCCAAGCAGCAACAGGAGATTTATTTGTACGTTGAAGAAGAAAAAAAAGGTGAAAGAAGCTATATTTGGTAACTAGACTTCATTTCAATTGGTGCCCTGTTCACACAAGTAACTGATATGAGTGCATTTTCTGTGAAAACGGAGATCTCCTTCTAGGTCCTGGAATCAGCACTACTAGAAGTGGTAGGTGCAGAATAAGGGTCATCATTATTAAAGCAACCACTTGATGGCAGCAAATCACCACTACATAGAGGATCATGGCCCAGCATATACCAGGCTGTGGGTAATTGAGCCCTCGGTCTGTCCTGTCCTACAGACCTATACCTGTGCTCACTCTCAGATGTTACATTTAGGGTATGTGCACACGTTGCGGAATAGCCTGCGGAATTTTTTGCAGAGAATCAACATCTCATCAGAAAATTGATGCAGATTCCTTGCGGAATTTCGTGCTTTTTTGCTGTGCAGATTTGGTTTGTGAACTTTCTCCCTTGTGCTTCTGGGAGAGGGAGAGAAAGAATGGAAACCGCAGCTGCGGATCCGCAAAAAGAATTGACATGCTGTGGAAAATAAAACGCTGTGATTCCACATGGAATTTTCCGCAGCATGTGCACAGCGTTTTTGCATTTCCAATTCATTAACATTGTGTGCACTCTGCACTGCAGATTTGAGGCGATTCCGCGCGTCCAAAAACACTGCGGAAACGCATCAAAATCCGCAACGTGTTCACATACCCTAAAAAGAAGGTAAAGAGGGAAGTAAGAAGTGTGGGCCCCTCATCTTATAGCCACCTGGACCTATACCCTGCAAACCACAGTCCCACAACATAACAGAAAACTGAATGATTAATCAAATCCATAAAACTATTATTTTTATTATTTTAATTGACCTAATTCACTGCAGACTGACTGTGAAGACAGGACACTGTGAGCCCACTTGAGTATTTGGAGGAAGGGTGTAGATTGGATCAGAGAGGGCAAATTAATTTCAGGATACAATACGGCATACAGGGACAATTAATCCCAACATCTCTGACAGGGACACAGGATTCAGTCTTTCTTTGTTTTGATAGTTCCTGGACCACATATATTAGATAACACACAGGGAGGGGTAATATGTGACAGGAGATTTCAGAACACAATTAGATCAACACTTAATTCAAGCACCTGAGAGAGGAATAAGGTGCGGTAATGACATTCAGAAGACTAGGATGAACTGACAGACGGAGGAATGTCCCAGAGCTGCACTGTATACAGTCAGATTGTGTGACAAACATGCATTATCAGTCAGTAGCCATGGGAAGCCAAACACAAGCTGTACAGTAGAGTCTGTCATCAGCAGAGGGGGGACACGGGCTGTGCAGCAGAGTGTCAGCAGAGGGGACACAGGCTGTACAGCAGAGGAGGGGGAAACGGGCTGTACAGCAGAGTGTCAGCAGAGGGGGACACAGGCTGTACAGCAGAGTGTCAGCAGAGGGGAACACAGGCTGTACAGCAGAGGAGGGGGGAAACGGGCTGTACAGCAGAGGGGGACACAGGCTGTACAGCAGAGTGTCAGCAGAGGGGGATACAGGCTGTACAGCAGAGTGTCAGCAGAGGGGGACACAGGCTGTACAGCAGAGTGTCAGCAGAGGGGGACACAGGCTGTACAGCAGAGTGTCAGCAGAGGGGGACACAGGCTGTACAGCAGAGTGTCAGCAGAGGGGGACACAGGCTGTACAGCAGAGTGTCAGCAGAGGGGGACACAGGCTGTACAGCAGAGTGTCAGCAGAGGGGAACACAGGCTGTACAGCAGAGGAGGGGGAAACGGGCTGTACAGCAGAGTGTCAGCAGAGGGGGACACAGGCTGTACAGCAGAGGAGGGGGAAACGGGCTGTACAGCAGAGTGTCAGCAGAGGGGGACACAGGCTGTACAGCAGAGTGTCAGCAGAGGGGAACACAGGCTGTACAGCAGAGGAGGGGGGAAACGGGCTGTACAGCAGAGGGGGACACAGGCTGTACAGCAGAGTGTCAGCAGAGGGGGACACAGGCTGTACAGCAGAGTGTCAGAAGAGGGGGACACAGGCTGTACAGCAGAGGAGGGGGAAACGGGCTGTACAGCAGAGTGTCAGCAGAGGGGGACACAGGCTGTACAGCAGAGTGTCAGCAGAGGGGGACACAGGCTGTACAGCAGAGTGTCAGCAGAGGGGAACACAGGCTGTACAGCAGAGGAGGGGGGAAACGGGCTGTACAGCAGAGGGGGACACAGGCTGTACAGCAGAGTGTCAGCAGAGGGGGACACAGGCTGTACAGCAGAGTGTCAGAAGAGGGGGACACAGGCTGTACAGCAGAGGAGGGGGAAACGGGCTGTACAGCAGAGTGTCAGCAGAGGGGGACACAGGCTGTACAGCAGAGTGTCAGCAGAGGGGAACACAGGCTGTACAGCAGAGGAGGGGGAAACGGGCTGTACAGCAGAGTGTCAGCAGAGGGGGACACAGGCTGTACAGCAGAGGAGGGGGGAAATGGGCTGTACAGCAGAGGGGAACACAGGCTGTACAGCAGAGGAGGGGGAAAATGGGCTGTACAGCAGAGGGGAACACAGGCTGTACAGCAGAGGAGGGGGGAAATGGGCTGTACAGAAGAGGGGGACACAGGCTGTACAGCAGAGGAGGGGGGAAACTGGCTGTACAGCAGAGGGGGACACAGGCTGTACAGCAGAGGAGGGGGGAAACGGGCTGTACAGCAGAGGGGGACACAGGCTGTACAGCAGAGTGTCAGCAGAGGGGGACACAGGCTGTACAGCAGAGGAGGGGGGAAACGGGCTGTACAGCAGAGGGGGACACAGGCTGTACAGCAGAGTGTCAGCAGAGGGGGACACAGGCTGTACAGCAGAGTGTCAGAAGAGGGGGACACAGGCTGTACAGCAGAGGAGGGGGAAACGGGCTGTACAGCAGAGGGGGACACAGGCTGTACAGCAGAGTGTCAGCAGAGGGGAACACAGGCTGTACAGCAGAGGAGGGGGAAACGGGCTGTACAGCAGAGTGTCAGCAGAGGGGGACACAGGCTGTACAGCAGAGGAGGGGGGAAATGGGCTGTACAGCAGAGTGTCAGCAGAGGGGAACACAGGCTGTACAGCAGAGGAGGGGGGAAATGGGCTGTACAGCAGAGGGGAACACAGGCTGTACAGCAGAGGAGGGGGGAAATGGGCTGTACAGCAGAGGGGAACACAGGCTGTACAGCAGAGGAGGGGGGAAATGGGCTGTACAGCAGAGGGGGACACAGGCTGTACAGCAGAGGAGGGGGGAAACTGGCTGTACAGCAGAGGGGGACACAGGCTGTACAGCAGAGGAGGGGGGAAACGGGCTGTACAGCAGAGGGGGACACAGGCTGTACAGCAGAGTGTCAGCAGAGGGGGACACAGGTTGTACAGCGGAGGGGGGCACACAGGCTGTACAGCAGAGGGGGGGACACGGGCTGTACAGCGGAGGGGGGCACAGGCTGTAGAGCAGAGGGGGGCACACAGGCTGTATAGCAGTGGAGGAACACATGTTGTACAGCAGACGGGGGCACACAGGCTATATAGCAGAGGAGGAACACAGGCTGTACAGAAGTCTCTCAGCAGAGGGGGGACACAGGCTGTACAGCAGAGGGGAAACACAGGCTGTACAGAAGTCTGTCAGCAAAGCGGAAACAGTCTGTACAGCAGTCTGTCAGCAGAGGGAGAACACAGGCTGTACAGCAGAGTCTGTCAGAAGAGGGGGACACACGTCGGCAACACCATGCATGGGTTACGGCACACCTAATGCCAGCTGCTTCCAATTAACCACTGCACATGATTGACTGCTTACGATTTAAATACATTTCCACACATTCTCTTCATATCCCCTCGTCAAAACTCAGCGAAACGCGCATCGGGGCAGGTGCAGGGTTCGTTTGCCGGTTAGTATACTGCTGCTTTTTCTTGCATATGCACTTTATATACTGTACAGGCACTTTATAGGTTACACACTTCTGTCTCAGCATGTCTTTGCTATCATGGGTTATCCTTCACATGGAGTTGGATTTTAAATTTACTTAAACACTTCTTTAATCTGCCATAGCAACATCTATTTTATTAATTATTTGTTACGTTGCTGCCTGTGCTATATAGGCTATTTTCCTACTCTTTCAGCAGCTGTTTATCATTACCAACTTTGCACATTGATACTATACACACTGATCTTTATCCACACAGATCCTGTTTACTTGATGCACTTTAGATCTGTACTGTTCTTTTACTATATTTATGTATTTAAGTAATTATTTATGCATAGACAGTCACACTGATTTAGCATCATTTACCACGTTCACTTTTGGATCATGTATGTGATTTTGCTGCTGGTGTTCTAGTAATAATTTATTTGTGCATATACTTACCCCACACTTCCCTGTACGTTTTCCACCTGTTGGACTTTTCCCTTGTTTCTATTCTCGGTGATGTTTTTAAAATATCTTCTATCAATTTAGTTATGTATCACATTTGTAGGTTTTATAACTGTTCACAATAGTTTGGATGTGCCAGTATGTTTTTTTCTGTTTGTAGAAAACTCATCCTGACCTGAGCACTCCTACACCCATCAGCCTAAGGGGTTTTAATTAGCTGAATCCTTCCTGTCCTATATATTGTAGGCTTTTCAGCCCAGGAGAGGTGTTATATCAGGATATGTTCCCATCAATAAGGTACACCTTGTCGATGGCTGCTGGGAGCTCATGATTTGGCAAATTTATGAGCTATTTATCTTCAATTTTTCTGTAGAATTTTTTTCTGTAGCAATATTGTACTTACATTTTCAACATTTCATATTTACATAATATAGCACTTACGTATTTTCTATGCAGTAATGCAGTTCCAATTTTCAAAATTAGTTGTTTTTAGCACAGAGTGCAACTATTTTTATTTAGATTTATTGACTTGGTTGTCCTAGCTTGCACCTGTTCACACTAGCTTGAATGTGCTGGTCGTTTTTTTCTGTTTTAGACATGTATCACATACAGATAACTCCCATCATGCACGGGAAGTACATACGCTGTACTGTATACAGATCACTCATCATACCCAGGACATATATACAGTGAAGGAAATAATTATTTGATCCCTTTCTGATTTTGTAAGTTTGCCCACTGACAAAGACATGAACAGTCTATAAATTTAAGGGTAGGTTAATTTTAACATTGAAAGATAGAATATCAAAAATAAAATCCAGAAAATCATATTGTATAAATTATATAAAATGTATTTGCATTTTGCAGTGAGAAATAAGTATTTGGTCCCTCTGGCAAACAAGACTTAATACTTGGTAGCAAAACCCTTGTTGGCAAGCACAGCAGTCAGACTTTTTTTGTAGTTGATGATGAGGTTTGCGCACATGTCAGGAGGAATTTGGGTATGTGCACACGTTGCGGATTTGGCCCTGCGGATCCGCAGCAGTTTTCCAAGGGATGTACAGTACCATGTTATCCTATGGAAAACAAAAACCGCTGTGCACATGCTGCGGAAAACGCAGCGGTTTATTTTCCGCAGCATGTCAATTCTTTGCGCAGATTCCGCAGCGTCTTTACACCTATTCCATTCTAGGAATCCGCAGGTGTAAAAACACAGGCGAAATCCACACTAAGGCTAAGTGCACACGTACCGGAACTCTCGCGGAAATTACCGCGAGAATTCCGGAATTCCAGTCCGCGGGAAAATCGCATTTTAAATTCCCGCGATTTTCCCGCGGAAAAACTAGCATTTTGCAAGCGTATTTAGCTTGCAAAATGCTAGTGTTTTCCAAGCGATCTGTAGCATCGTTTGGAGAACTGATTGACAGGTTGGTCACACTCGTCAAACAGTAGTAAAAAGTTGGTCACACTCGTCAAACACTGAGGCCGCCTATGCAGCATCAGTAGTAAAAGATAGAATGCAAAAAAAAATAAAAAATGGTGTTATTCTTACCCTCCGACGTCCCGCGCATCCGTTCCCAGTAATCCTTTGCGAAAATGCCCGCGATGACGTCCGTTCTCGCGGGATTGCGATGTCTCGCGGTCATTCGCGATGACGTCGCGCGAATGACCGCGAGACTTCGCGATCCCGCTAGAATGGACGTCATCGCGGGCATTTTCGCAAAGGATTACTGGGAACGAGAGCGTGGAGAGAAGCGGGAAGGCTGCGCGGGACGCCGGAAGGTGAGAATAACAATATTTTTTATTTTTAATTCTATTTTTTACAGGGATATGGTACCCAAAGCCCGGAGGACAGTCTCCTCTCCTCCGGACCGTGGGTACCATCCGCAAATGTTCTGCTTACTTTCCGCATGGTGTGCACAGCCACATGCGGGAAGTAAGCGGAACAATGCATTCCTATGGGTGCGGGATCGCCGCGATTCCGCAAATTAATGAGCATGCTGCGGTTTTTACCGCGAAGCGATTCCGCCGCGGTAAAAACCGCTGCATTAGCACAGCATGCGGAATCCCATAGGAATGCATGGGATGCTTATTTTTCACGTTTTCGCGGCAAAATCGCGCGGTTAAAACCGCCGCGGAAACGCGAAAAAAACGCCACGTGTGAACTCAGCCTTAATCCACTAGAAATAAGCAGGTAAAACTCAGGCATTTTGACCAGCGGATTCTGTAGATTCCACTTGGAAAAATCTGCAACGTGTGCACATACCCTTTTGGTCCTCTCCTCTTTGCAGATCATCTCTAAATCATTAAGATTTTATAGGCTGTCACTTGGCATCTGGGAGATTCATCTCCCTCCATAAGTTTTCTCTGGGATAAAGGTCTGTAAACTGGCTAGGCCACTTCATGACCTTAATGTGCTTCTTTTTGAGCCACTCCTTTGTTACCTTAGCAGTATGTTTTGGGTCATTGTCTTGCTGGAAGACACAGCCTCAACCCATTTTTGATGTCCTGGCCGAGGGAAGGATGTTGTCACTTAGAATCTTATGGTACATGGCTACATCCATACTCCCATTGATGCAGTGAAGTAGTCCTGTGCCTTTAGCAGAGAAACACCACCAAAACATGTTTCCACCTCCATGTTTTACAGTGGGGATGGTGTTCTTTGGGTCATAGGTAGCATTTCTCTTCCTCCACACGGAGAGTTGAGTTAATGCCAAAGAGGTCAATTTTTGTCTCATCTGACCACAGCCCCTTCTCCCAATCACTCACAGAATCATCCAGGTGTTCATTGGCAAGCTTCAGATGGGCCTGCACATGTGCCTTCTTGAATAAGGAAACCCTGCAGGCACCGCAGGATTTTAAACCTTTAAAGTGTAATGTGTTACCAATGGTTTGCTTGGTGACTGTGGTCCCAGCTGCCTTGAGATCATAAACAAGTTTTCCCTGAGTAGTTTTAGGCTGATCTCTCACCTTCCTCATGATCAAGGATACCCCACTAGGGGATTTTTTGCATGGTGTTCCAGATCAATGTCTATTGACAGTCATTTTGTGTTTCTTCCATTTTCTTACTATTGCACCAATAGTTGTCTCCTCACCCAGCCTCTTACGTAGTTTTGTAGACCATTCCAGCTTTGTGAAGGTCTATGATCTTGTCCCGGACATCCTTAGAAAGCCCTTTGGTCTTGCCCATGTTGTAGAGGTTAGAGTCTGACTGATTGAGTCTGTGGACAGGATTCTTTTATAAACGAGACCATGTAAGACAGCTGTCTTTAATGCAGGTAACGAGTTGATTAGGAGTGTCTAACTGGTCTGTAGGAGCCAGAACTCTTAATGGTTGGTAAAGGATCAAATACTAATTCCCTACTGCAAAATGCAAACAAATCTCTCTATATAAAACTGAATGTATGTGTGTGTATCACCATCACCAACCAATCACGAAGCATCTTTCATTTCAACAAAGCTGTTCAAAAGAAGCTGAGCTATGATTGGTTGCTATGAGCAACAGTTTTCCTTGCAATCAATCACTAAGCATCCCTCATTTCACCAGAGCTGGTTAAAAGAAGCCGAGCTGTGATTGGTTGCTATGAGCAAGTTTTCCCACTTGACAACACCTTAGCAGACACTGCCATGGTGGGAGAAATCTAGCATCCCTAGGAACATAAGCTCCCAGCCATTGTCTGCCCCCTGAAGGGAGCAGACAGCACATGACAAATGAATTCCCCCTCCCTGCCCATATCCCCATCACACATCCTCCATCCCGTAGGCACATCTTCCCTCTTAAAGAGATCATTGGTATGGAAGTCAGAGCAAATCCATCCAGCGCTTTGGTTTTGACCCCAGGCCTCTCTTAAAGTGATCTCCGGTATGGAAGTTAGGACCGTTCCACTCAGCTCTGTGGTTCTGACCCCAGTTTCTCTTAAAGGGATCATTGGTATGGCATTTAGGGCAAATCCACTCTGCGCTTTGGTACTGACCCCAGGCGTTTCTTAAAGGGATTTCCGGTATGGAAGTCGGGGCAATTGCCTTCAAATGCTCTGGTACTGACCCCAGGCTCTCTTAAAGGGATCTCCTGTATGGAAGTCAGGGCAAATCCCTCAGCGCTCTGATTCTGACCCCAGGGTTCTATTAAAGGGATCATTGGTATGCAAGTCAGGGCAAATCCACTCAGCGCTCTGGTTCTGATCCCAGGCTCTCTTAAAGGGATCCCCAGTATGGAAGTTAGGGCAGATCCACTCAGTGTTCTGGTTCTGACCCCAGACTCTCTTAAAGGGATCCCTGGCATGGAAGTCAGGGTAATTGCCTTCAAATGCTCTGGTACTGACCCCAGGCCTCTCTTAAAGGGATCTCCGACATGGAAGTTATGGTAAATCCCTCAGCGCTCTGATTCTCACCCCAGGCTTCTATTAAAGGGATCATTGGTATGGAAGTAAGGGCAAATCCATTCAGCGCTCTGGTTCTGACACCAGGCCTCTCTTAAAGGGATCCCCGGTATGGAAGTTAGGACCGTTCCACTTAGCGCTCTGGTTCTGACCCCATGCTGACGGGGTGATGTGGGATATTAGTGGTAGTTGTCCGGTGGCTCTGGCTGACGGAATGATGTGGGATATTAGGTGTAGTAGTCTGGTGGCTCTGGCTGACGGGACGATGTGGGATATTGGGAGTAGTCCGGTAGCTCTGGCTGATGGGACGATGTGGGATATTAGGGGTTGTTGTCCAGTAGCTCTGGCTGACGGGATGATGTGGGATATTATAGTGAATGTAGCTATACGGAGTGGGCGGGGCTCTACACTCGCTTAATATAGATATATATATATTCATTATAATTTGTTATAACTAACCGTAGTTAGTTACTATGCCCGGGCAGCGCCGGGCTCTTCAGCTAGTTTTATATAATTTAGACAATGTGGTTTTCTGGATTTTATTTTTAATATTCTATCTCCCAATGTTAAAATTAATCTACCCTTAAAATTATAGACTGTTCTTGTATTTGTCAGTGGGCACACTTACAAAATCAGCAAGGGATCAAATACTTATTTCCCCCACTTTATGCTGTAAACAGATCACTCCCATCATACACAGGACGTACATATACTGTACACAGGATGTAAATATACCGTATACAGATCACTCCCATCATACACAGGACGTACACATAGTGTACACAGATCACTCCCATCATACAAAGGACGTTCATATGCTGTACACAGGACCTACATATACTGTATACAGATCATTCCCATCATACACAGGACGTACATATACTGTATACGGATCACTCCCCTCCTACACAGGACGTACACACATGGTCAAAATTGTTGGTACCCCTCGTTTAATGACAGAAAAACCCACAATGGTGACAGAAATAACTTGAATCTGACAAAAGTAATAATAAATCAAAAATCCATGAAAATGAACAAATGAAAGTCAGACACTGCTTTTCAACCATGCTTCCACAGAATGTTAAAAAAATTAAAAACTAATGAAATAGGCCTGGACAGAAATGATACTACCCTTAAATTAATATTTTGATAAACAACCTTTTGAGGCAATCACTGCAATCAAGCAATTCCTGTAACTGTCAATGAGACTTCTGCACCTCTTGACAGGTATTTTGGCCCACTCCTCAAGAGCAAACTGCTCCAGAGGTCTCGTGTTTGAAGGTTGCCTTTACCAGACGGCATCTTTCAGCTCTTCCCAAAGATGCTCAATAGGATTTAGGTCAGGACTCATAAAAGGCCACTTTAGAATAGTCCAATGTTTTCCTCTTAGCCATTCTTGGGTGTTTTTAGCTGTGTTTTGGGTCATTATCCTGTTGCAAGACCCATGACCTGCAACTGAGACCAAGCTTTCTGGGCAGCACATTTCTCTATAGAATCCCTTGATAGTCTTGAGATTTCATTGTGCAATGCACAGACTCTAGACACCCTGTGCCAGATGCAGCAAAACAGCAACAGAACATAACAGAGCCTCCTCCATGTTTCACAGTAGGGACAGTGTTCTTTTCTTGATATGCTTCATTTTTCCGTCTGTGAACATAGAGCTGATGTGCCTTGCTAAAAAGTACCATTTTTGTCTCATCTGTCCATAGTACATTTTCCCAGAAGCTTTGTGGCTTGTCAACATGTAGTTTGGCAAATTCCAGTCTGGCTTTTTTATGATTTTTTTTCAACAATGCTGTCCACCTTGGTCGTCTCCCATGAAGACCACTTTGGCTCATACAATGACGGATGGTGCGATCTGGCACTGATGTTCCTCGAGCTTGAAGTTCACCTTTCATCTGTTTAGAAGACTTCATCCACTTCAAATTTATGTTAAGAACCTATAACACTGCCCTTCACCTCGCCAAAAAGACCTACTTCAGCACCCTGATCTCCTCACTAGCCAACAACCCCAAGAAACTTTTTGACACTTTTCATTCCCTCCTCAGGCCAAAAGCACAAGCCCCTATCACAGACATTTGTGCTGATGACCTGGCCTCCCACTTTACAGAAAAAATAGATAATATCCATCAGGAAATCTCCCAATCAACAAGTGCTGTGACTCCCATCCCTTCCTGCATCTCCCCTGGCTCACTTTCCACATTTGATCCCATCACAGAAGAAGTCTCCAGACTCCTCTCTTCTCGTCCGACTACATGCACTACCAACCCCTTGCCCTCACATCTCCTCCAGTCTCTCCAGTCGTCACAACCCACCTTACTACAGTCTTTAATCTCTCCCTCTCCTCGGGCATTTTCCCATCCTCCTTCAAACACGCCATTGTTACTCCATTACTAAAGAAACCCGCTCTCGACCCATCCTGCACAAACAACTACAGACCAGTCTCCAATCTCCCCTTCATCTCTAAACTTTTGGAATGCCTAGTTTACTCCCGCCTTACCCGTTACCTCTCCACTCACTCCCTTCTAGACCCTTCACAGTCCGGCTTCTGCCCCCTACATTCGACTGAAACTGCACTCATCAAAGTGACCAATGACCTTCTGACAGCAAAACGTAACGGTGACCACTCTCTGTTCATTCTTCTTGACCTATCTGCAGCTTTCGATACTGTTGACCACCATCTCCTACTCTCTAGGCTCCAGTCACTAGTCATTAAGGACACTGCACTCTCCTGGTTGTCTTCCTATCTCTCTGACCGCTCCTTCAGTGTTTTGTTCTCTGGCTCCACGTCATCTCCTCTTCCTCTTGCTGTCGGGGTACCTTAGGGCTCAGTCCTTGGCCCCCTTCTTTTCTCTCTCTACACGGCCCCAATTTGACAGACCATCAGCAGATTTGGCTTTCAGTACCATCTTTATGCTGATGACACACAACTATATACATCTTCCCCCGACCTTACCCTCACTGTACTACAGAACGCCAGTGACTGTCTGTCCGGAGTCTCCAATATCATGTCCACTCTCTATCTGAAACCCAACCTCTCTAAAACTGAACTTCTTCTGCTCCCGCCGTCTACTAACCTCCCTAAATCTGACATTTCCCTCTCCGTGGGTGGTACCACAATAACACCCCGGCAGCAGGCGCGCTGTCTGGGTGTTATGTTTGACACCAATCTCTCCTTCACATCCCATATACAATCTCTTGCCCGCTATTGCCGCTTACACCTAAAGAACATCTCTAGAATCCGCCCTTTTCTCACTATGGAAACAAAAACCCTCACTGTTGCATTGATCCACTCCAGCCTGGATTACTGCAACACTCTATTAATTGGCCTCCCCGTCACTCGACTAGCCCCTCTCCAGTCCATACTTAATGCAGCGGCCAGGATCGTCCATCTGGCTAATCGGTACTTGGACGCATCCGCTCTTCGCCAGTCCTTACATTGGCTGCCCATTCATTATAGGATCCAATTCAAAGTACTTGTTCTCACCTACAAAGCTCTCCACAGTGCGGCACCCTCTTACATCTCTTCCCTTATTTCTGTCTATTGGCCTAGCCGATAGCTGCGCTCTGCAAACGACTTTTGACTATCCTCTGCTCTAATCCGTACCTCCCACTCCCGACTCCAATACTTCTCCCGTGCTGCTCCTATCCTCTGGAATGCTCTACCCCAAGAAATCAGGACTATCCACAATTTGCATAGTTTTAGGCGCTCCCTCAAAACACACCTGTTCAGAGCGGCCTATCACGTTCACTAATCAAAGTCATTCTATGTGTAAGTGTGCGTGTGTAGCCCATTCACTATCGCCATCCATCCTTCACTCCCTCAAGATGGATGGACCTTCATTGTAAATACACAATTGTAAATACACACCTGTACTTTGTATCTCCCTCATCTCATTGTAGATTGTAAGCTCTCACGAGCAGGGACATCTTATTTCGTCTTATTTTGCTTTAATTATTGTATTGTTAATGTTGTTACTTATGACTTGTGTTTTGAAACTGTTAAACTGTAAAGCACTGCGGAATATTTTGGCGCTATATAAAGATTATTATTATTATTTAGAAGTTTTTCTGGGCTCTTTTGTTACCATTTGTATTATCCGTCTCTTTGATTTACCTTTAACATGTTTTTCTACAATTTTCTTTCTAATCTCCTGAGACAACTCTTTCCTTCGCTTCCTCTGGTCCATGTTGAGTCTGATACACACCATGCCACCAAACAGCAGGGTGAGTATCTGTAGCCATCTATACAGGCCCACTCACTGATTCCAAGATTGTAGACACCTGTGATGCTAATTAGTGGACACACCTTGATTTAACATGTCCCTTTTGTCACATTATTTTCAGAGGTACCATCATTTCTGTCCAGGCCTATTTCATGAGTTTTATTTTTTTTTTTTAATTCTATGGAAGCATGGTTGAAAAGCAATGTCTGACTTTCATTTCTTCATTTGCATAGATTTTTGAATTATTACTTTTGTCAGATTCAAGTTATTTCTGTCGCCATTGTGGGTTTTTCTGTCATTAAACGAGGGGTACCAACAATTTTGACCACGTGTGTACATAATGCTGTACACAGGATGTACATATACCATATACAGATCACTCCCATCATACACAGGACGTACACATACTTTATACAGATCACTCCCATCATACATAGGATATACATATACTTAAAACAGGAGGTACATATACTGTATTCAGAACACTCCCATCATCCACTTCTGTGTACTGTGCTGTATGACCTTTGAGGACACCTGAGTTCATTGCATTGTTCTAAGTTTCCTTACTCTAATGCCAAGTCGAGAACTGTGAAGCAGGAGGGCTCCAGGAGCTGGCGCCACAACCTGCAGGGAGCCCCGAGCACAGTGTCGTTACATCCCATAGCCCATGCTGTGCTCTACATCCTATACCGAGGTGCGGACGGCCACACAATACATAGTAGTGTTGTAATATACATCCTGGCCTGACACAGACCACACTGACACGAGCAGACAGTAGTCAGATCTCAATTCTGTATTACAGCCATTCTGGGAGTTGTAGTTTTGCAATAGGCAGATAAGCAGCATGTCTTGTAGTTAGACACCTGAGGAAGACAGAACTGGAAAGTTGAGGGAATCTTGGGTGTGCCAGGCGCGTGCTATTAGGGTGAACCTTGGCATACTTTGTACAGTACCATACACATTCAAAATGGCTTTCAAATATGTATACAATTATTGAGAAAAGCGAGACAAAATGGAAGTGGACAAACTGGTCCGACCAAATTAAGCACATAGGCGTACGGGTCGACTCCCAGGCCCCTGGGCAGTATCAGCAGGAGATTCAGGAAGAAATGTCATGAAAAACTAAATTCACTGTAAAACACTAATTATAAGAGCATATCCGCATAACAGGTAGTAAATGCCACAGTACATATCCTAGGAAGGTGGCTTACATCCTACTGTGCAAGAGAAAATAAAATGACACCTTTAAGGGTTAACTGCAAAAATCATAGCAGACTTCTGATAGCCTGGCATCCAGCACAAATCTGGAGCCTGACAGTAAAAATAACCAGAGCACAATCACTCCGTAATCCGGAGTCCCCCCTCATAGCTGCCACTAGAGGATGACAGCGGACACTCACTCTCTGCACCATCAGGACTATGTGAGACTAGGCTGAAGAACTGGGGCTATGCAATCAGATCCAAAAAGGACGACGTCTAGCGCTGACAAGTTTCCTCACAGGGTCGGCGGCTTGATGAATGAATGGCATAGTTAAGAGAATGTTATTCAAGAGAATGTATGTAATCAGCGAAACATGGCGGCTCTCTCTCATCCATGTACTGGGTCTATGTGGACATCCTTTTGCGCCACAACTGAAAGGGAATATAGGAGCAGCAGACAGGCTCTCCTATTATCTTTAAAGAGTTAAATCTAAAGGAAAAAATGGAATTGGGGGTGCCTTTATTATGAGTTGTCCACGGTCATCCCCTTCCACCACGTCACTGTGATGACACATTCATTATAAGAGGAGCCCAAATCTATGAATGGAGCTCAGTCCGGACTCAGAGCCAGACCAATACTCATCACAATTGGACCCTTCACATTACACCATGCTCAACCCTTGACGCTGGGTCATCGGGTATCTCCTGTGCAGCAGAACGGTAGGAAGTTTGGATCAGAATGTGGCGGGTGGGGGATTAACACACTGTGATATTTTGGGGGTCTGTAAGGAACCTTTTAGCCCAGTGAGATGCTATCTGTCTGGCTGAGGAGCTCTGCCCTCATATAGCCCCTGTGTAAGCCCCTCCCCAGGCTTTCCATGCAGTCAGGTTTTCCATATGTCCCAGGACTTCGGGAACACGGCTGTAGGATCTGCACAATAGATTCATCCTCTCTTTGGATTAGTAGGATATAAAATACTTGTGTGAGCACCAAGATCTGCGAGAAGGTATGGAGGTCACCTGTACGTCTGTGTGCACAGATTTGTGTGATGTGGGGCTGGGGGGGTCACTGTATTTTAACATTTGCTTGCATCAGTATAGAAAGTTATGGGAAGAAGGGGCTTCATATTGTATATAAGGTCCCTAAGATTACGTATCGATGTGCGTCCATACTGTACAGTGGCTGTCTCCAACCTGTGCTTGTGAAACTTCAACTTCCAGCATGCCTTGACTTACTTGCTGTCAAAACATCCTGGGGTTGTAATTTAATGGCAGCTGGAGAGTCACAAGTTAGAGAGCTCCACTGTATGGTATACTTTTTTATTTATTTTAATCATTTACATAGCGCCATTTACTCCTTAGGGATTTATATCATCATCGCTGTCCCCGATGGGGCTCACATTCTAGATTCCCTATCAGTATGTCTTTGGAGTGTGGGAGGAAACCAAAGAACAAAGAGGAAACCCACACAAACACGTGGAGAACATACAAACTCCCTATAGATGTTGTCCTTGGTGGGATTTGAACCCAGGACCCCAGCGCTGTAGTGGTAACCACTGAGCCACCATGCTGTTCATGTATTCATCTGCAATAAACAGAGGGGGTCCACATCTAGAACCATCTATGTATATAGGAGGTGTATACAGCCAGTCATGATCTAGGAACATAGCACCACTTTATCAGCACAAGTGTATAAATGGTCCTAACAAGCCCCCCCCCCTGAGAATTAAGACATTTTTACCCATTCAGTGTTACGAGTCTACATTTCCCAATTTGCTTCTTCAGTATGAGGCTAGCTGGAGGTGCTGAGAGTTGTAGTTCTGTTACCGTGTGTGTGTGGGACTCTTAGATATTCCTGATCATCAGCTTGGTCACTGGATTTGCCATCTTTTACTTTGTGTTTCTATGTCTGTTGGTGTACATGTGTGGGTACCGGGCATGTACCCTCATACAAGTGTAGAGGGGGATTTTATAATATGAAGGTTCACACTTCACACTAACATGTGCTGGAAACATCCTGACATGGAGGATGAAGCATATAAAGCTCTCGATGGACCTATGCCAGTTATGGTACAATAAGTTATGGCATATTGCTGGGGTATGCGATCACTTTATGATTAGAAGACCCTCATTGATTCAGAGAATAAAAGGGGCTACATTCGCGATTTCACAGTCTTTTCCTGCACAGTGGCGCTCCTTTGCGCAGTTCAGAGACTGGAAATCACCGCCGCACCCTTCATTCTCAGGATCAGTGTTGGTTCCAGTAGTCAAACCCGAGTAATCATGAAGTAAAGGCTTATCCAAGCAATATACCATCACTTCCTGACATGAGAATACCATGTGATAATCTTTGGGCTGCCAGCCTCAAGTACATAATGCTTTACAGCGGATCTACACATTAAGGTGACTTAAGAATATGCTTTTCTGTGTGTACATAAGGCCTTTAAACCTACTGTATATTTTGCACCAGTTTTCTCCTGTTTAGGCTACATCTGTGATTTTCAGTTGTCTCTGAGCTAGTTTGTAGAGACTAGCTGCTATGATGTCTCCCATAATCAGCACACACAGGCATGATGGATTCTTGCTCTCCAGTCTTAAGTAACATGTGTTTAGCAACAGACATTACACAGTACTGAGCAATGTACCTGTAAAAATGGGTCTGAGGATGAGCTAAACACTTACTAGAAATCAGCATCATGAATGGTATTATAGAGCAGTGCAGTTGTGAATCCAGTTCTGGGGTGAGACTAACACTTGCTAGAAAGTAAACTGCAGCACCATTGTCTGTGTTTCTCTACCTATCTATTACCACATGCTGCAACCTCCTTTTATCCATAGACTTTAATAATCTATACATTATTGCATTCTGTACATATAGTGTAGTCTAATACATTAGTGAGCTGACATTTTTGCTTGTTTTCATGGTTAAAGAAGAGTTTAGGAGGCAAAGTTGAGAGAAGTGGATCATAAGTGGAAAAAGAAGTATATTTCTTTGAAAATATAAATTACAAGTTTGATATATTCACTTAAGTTATAGGTTTGTGCAAAGTTTGTTGAACTGACAGCCACCAATTAATAGTTCCTATGAGAGGCTTCAATTGCACAGAAACTTCAACATCACTGCTTGCAGTCAAAAAATGGGAATGTTCTTGTTTATATCCATAGGATACAAAAATCCATACAAATAGGGTGTAATACAATGCACACAAGCCCACACAATCCTCTTAGGTGCAAGTTCTCCTGTTTCGGTTTACCATGATTCATAGTAACAGACTGCAGCTGTGAGCAAGCATACCTGCGCTGTTCTAGATTTCTTTTAGGTTCTGAAAGTAAACATGAATGTTTCTATGAAGTGACCACAAGAAGAGATCTTGAAAAGTGTATATTAGAAAGCTGCAGAACAGTCTATTATGCGGTGGAAAAGCTTTATTTACACAGAACAATCCCAACAGAAAGACAATAGTTAACAAGAAAAACCAGACTGCTTGTTGAATCAGCGCCAAGAAGTTGTCAACTGTAGTGAAAGCTTTATTTAAAAAGGAAACAAAAACACACGGCCCTCTGTCAGACGCAAGTAGCGTTATCTGAGATTTGCATGAGAGAACTGAAATATATAGACATTACAGCTATTAATGGATTCTAAAGAACCTGAGGACTAGGCATGAAATTACTTTTAAGTAGGAACTAAAATCAATATACAGTATGCCCCCAGAGCTTTATGGATCACCCCCAGGGCAGGTGTGGGGATCACTCATTACCAGGCCGGTGTCTTGAAGGCGAAGTGTCGCGGTGACGGCGACCCGATCCGTGGCCCTGGGTGTCCATGTAAAAAAGGTGGATTGAGCCTTAGGTGGGAACAGAGCATTTACAGCTTCTTGTTCCTCCGGTTTCTGCTGCAGGATCATTAGTATCACACACAGCCTCGGATAGCGGCGCCTGGCCTTGGCGCATTAAACTTAGGAAAGGGCTCTGCGTTAGCCCCAATTCCCAGTCTCTCTCTCCTCCTCACGTTCTGTTCTTATCTATCTTCCTTATGAACACTGATCCTTCCTTCTTCCTCTTTCCTTGCCAGCAGCTCCAGCTCACAGGAGGCTGCTGCAACTACGACCTTTCCCTCCTTCCCCCGTAGGGGAACTCCGACTGCAGGGAGGTCTTCTCCCTGCAGGGAACTGACTAACTTCCGGTCAGCTTTCCCCTCTAGTGTTTCTAAGCTCCACCCAGCACCCTTCATGAACCAAAGCAGCTGCCATAAAGGGTGCTCTGCTGTTCTAAGGTGTCTGTGCTGGATGTAGGTGTTGGAGTCTGGTCAGGTATTACCATTACCTGAGGAGTGGGATACTACACCTCAGGAGTAGGTGCAGTACCTCTGTGGCGACTGAACCCTCAGGAGCGCCACATACCCTACCCCCCATTAACCGCAGCACGTCCACGGGCTGTAAACCAATGAGAAAGACAAGATGTTACTGGAATATGCAAATTTTGCTTTTTAAATTAACAGTATAAAATATCTTCTCTTAAGGAGAGGACTACGACTTGAACGTTGCATAACATATTGGTAACAACAACTTATGTCCTAATACTATCTTATATTATGTCCTAAATGCTACCTAACTCTTGTCATTGTAAAGTGGTACTGGGGCAACCACTTTCGCCTATCAGGTCCGCCACCAGGTCTGGACATTCTTAGTCCCTGTAACAATACCCTTCTTTGTTACTTCCTACAAAAAGGCACATCAACCATTTTATACAATCATACACAAAGTCATATCTATACTGTAATTCTATCTTATACAGCAATACACATACATCAAAACATTCCTATTTTACCTATATGACATTATCAATAAAGTGCTATTCTCTAAATTCTTTAGTGACAACCGCCAAACTAAGGTTCTCCACTGCTATACACATCCTAATTAACCATTTTTATCTATGTATCAAAAAGGGCTTATGTTTCTTTCATCCTACAGTAAAAGGTATTTGTTATGAAAAAGTTATCAAAATCCTATTCTTATAAAACATTCTATTCTTAGCATATATTACAATTCTAATAACACTTTTATTTGTACAAACACTGCAATGATCAATGAAAAATGACTTATATTCTCCCAGCCGGGGTATCTTCAAGTGTCCATGTTCTTTGTGGAGGACCTGCTCAAAACCTCCAACGATGGTCCTGGGTGGGCTGCAGGACATGCTGGACTCGCCGCTTAGACCCTGTCTTCGGCCACACCCAACGGGTTTTTCTTCAGGTCTACTGTAATGATGAGTTGGTGGAAATTGAAAAATGACTTAATGGTCCTAAAAAGGCACAAGCAAAACCAAGAAGGAGCACCTTAACAGGCGCTAACTATTTACAAGTGGAGAGTCCGGATCACTCAGTGTTCATGATCTCCACAGTTCTTTATAAAAGGAGCAATTTTGCCAAAACCCACCTGGGGTTAACTATTTACAAAAGAAAATTTTGAAAGTGTACTGTTCACTTTAAGGGGAAACTTGAAGAACCCTCCTGGGTATCTTGTATACAAAAAACACTGGAGAAGTCAGTTCAGTTCTCTTGATTAGCATTGCTCTACTATCAATCAGAAGCATCCGGTTTTGGTCGCTTGCATGGTAGCTTGCAAGGCTGGCGAATCTCTGGCAGGGGAAATCCATGATGCATGGTAACACCCATAATCATCAATTGCTCAGGTTCTGCCACCAAGGTTTGAGTAGCTTGCTCACGCATTTTGGGGTTGCATTGAACTGCAGTTGTAGATAATGCAGTGGGTACCGATATTACAGCTGGCGGTACCGAAGGGGTTAATGAATAGGCTGTCAATGCTGCGGCCGTACCTACCAGTGGTGTCATCCCACTATCAGCCTTTTCCTTCATTGAGATCAGGGGTGGTCGGATGGGACGCAGCTCCACTAAATGCTCTCCTTTCCGCAGGGACATTTTCCACTTTTCCATTGATGTCAGCTTAGCATCCTGGGATTGATGACGCAACTCCTTGTGGTGCTAATAAAAATATGGATATCTTATAGCCTACATATAGTAATATATTGAATAGTCCATATTGAAATTAACCTGAAATGTTAGCATTTGAAGGCCCCATATTCAATTCTTGGAAACCAGAGTTCATGAGGTCAGACCAGCAATGGCTATAGCTCAGGTGGACTGGGGCAGGTCCTGCTCGTATCAGCATTTATACTATTGCACTTTTTGATTGTCCTTTGCACATGTTCCCCATTTTGTCTTGTCTCGTCCATAATTTAATAAAGAGAATTTGCAATCTTATCAATATGGATCTATGGTCGCATTTTTCTACTGTGGTTTCCACATCTTTGTTTTATATATTAGCGATTGATTCTAGTTTGTCCAAACAGAGCGACACCTACATGGAGTGATATAAAATATATTCAGGATGCGGCTCTGTACCGTTGCTGTTATAATTTGTCTATTGAAATGCAGCCTGTGTGTTGAGTATACTAAAAGACAATGCTTGTTGAAACAGTATGTTTAATCTGGATTACTGGAAAGGATTAACCTTTGCGTACGCTGTTGACTTACTTGAATTTTAAGAGCAGTGAATGGTGCGAGTATATTGACAAGGCATCATCTGATATTTGTGTCATATGGGGGTTAAAAGTGGACTAGGCATATAGACAATTGCAGATTATTTTACATAAGGCTATAGAAATATAGCTGGGGAAGCCTAATGTAGAACCAGAAATATAGTTGGCGATCTGAAACCATTATAGTGTATTCAATCTTAAAGATCTCTTTAACTGTAGTCTGAAATATATATTTTGTGCTAGGGCTCTGGTCATAGAAAGTTGTTGGAAACTTTGTTCTTATCAGATGTAAATATCAGGGCAAGAGTAAATAGTCCGAAGACACAAGATTTGTTTTATGTTATTTATTCATGATAGGTGGCCACTATCATGTGATGGAACATCAGACAACTAACTTGTGTATTTTCATGTTTACACAATATTATATTGTGTAAACCTTTTGTTTAAAGCATATAAAAGCTGGTAAAGCAGTCACTGAAGGGAGGAGCTTGAGGACCTGTGTGAGAGCCACAGTGTAGATCCTAGGAAAGCATTCTCTGTCTTCGCAGACTGCTCCTCCAGTTGAAGTATTTCCGGACAGATGACGTAAATGACGTAAATGCCCCTAGTGAAGATTCTTTTCTTTTCTTCTTTCTGATGTGAGTATATGTACTAAAATCTTTGTAGTTTGAATATATAAGTATACGCAATATCCTACTATTTTCTATTTCCTGTAATTGCTATATCATTGTCATATATTTAATTAATTTGGTGCTTTATCATTTAAATTAATCATTGTATAATAAATTTGTGTTATATCCAAGTAGTAGCCTTCTTTAAAGCTGTTCCGAACCTTTATTGCTGAACAGTTGGCAATAAACTCCTCTGCTTGTTCCATGAGGAGCGCCGGCCTGTCGCACGAGGTGGATGATAGCGTTGGTATAGGAGCAGGTTCTAAAATACCTCCCCGGGCGCCATCTTCCAGTCTCAGGCTACATCTAAGACGACCTGACTGGACTTCGGCGTCGGTGGCATTCCGATGGGGCCTAGCAGGGCCTCCCATGTCCCAGGGGCAGCGGACATACCTGCTCCTCCAGGGCCGCGGCAATAGTAATCAGCCTCCGGTGACGGGAAGACTGGCGGGGCAACGTGTACCGGTGATGGTGGTACTGGGGAGGTGCAGGTGTGTACTAATGGTGAGGGTACATGAGGGATGACTGTAGGTACAGGTGGTGGGGGTACCAAGATGGCAGACTTCTCCTGGGCAGCCTGGCGTTGTCGTTCCAGCAGAGCCTGCATTTCCTGCAATTTACTGTGCAGCTCCGCTACCTCTTCCTCCAGCTGTGACAGGTTGAAGTGGGCTGAGAGACCAGAGCCTGATTCCCCGGAGCCGGGAGACGCTGACATTTCTCCGCTGTGCTCCACAGGCCTCCTGCTGCTCTCCATCATGGCCTCCTGGTACTGTGTCTTCTCTTCCGCTCTGTTTCCCACCGTGGGGTTTCTCTCCACCCCCGAGGGGCGGCGCCTTTTTCCTTTGCCACCACTCCAGGCTAAGATCTGGACCCCTCTCTGGGTCGGTCATGATGCAGTTGCATAGAAGTACATGCAGGGGAGGTTCATGTCTTTTCAAGCTCTTTCTTGGGTGTCGCCCATGAAGGCACACCTTACTTCACCGCCATGGCGGCCATCTTTACAGTCAAAGTCACAGTTCAATTCCCAGTCCAATAAATCGATCCCTTTGCGCATTTCAGGTTCAGCATTTTCCAAATCAGTCAAATCTTCGGCACACAGGACCCGGTGGCTCCGGGCTTCGTAATCCTGTTCATGATGCCAAAATGGATCACCCCCAGGGCAGGTGTGGGGATCACTTGGTACCGGGCCGGTGTCTTAAAGGGGAAGTGTCGCGGTGGCGTCGACCCGGTCCGTGGCCCTGGGTGTCCATGTAAAACAGGAGGATTGAGTCTTAGGTGGGAACAGAGCATTTACAGCCTCTTGTTCCTCCGGTTTCTGCTGCAGGATCATTAGTATCACACACAGCCTCGGATACCGGCGCCCGGCCTTGGCGTATTAAACTTAGGAAAGGGCTCTGCGCTAGCCCCAATTCCCAGTCTCTCTCTCCTCCTCACGTTCTGTTCTTATCTATCTTCCTTATGAACACTGATCCTTCCTTCTTCCTCTATCCTCGCAAGCAGCTCCAGCTCACAGGAGGCTGCAGCAACTACAGTTGTGGCCAAAAGTATTGACACCCCTGCAATTTTGTCAGATACTACTCAGTTTCTTCCTGAAAATGATTGCAAACACAAATTCTTTGGTATTATTATCTTCATTTAATTTTTCTTAAATGAAAAAACACAAAAATTGTCCTAAAGCCAAATTGGATATAATTCCACACCAAACATAAAAAAGAGGGTGGACAAAAGTATTGGCACCGTTCGAAAAATCATGTGATGCTTCTCTAATTTGTGTAATTAACAGCACCTGTAACTTACCTGTGGCACCTAACAGGTGTTGGCAATAACTAAATCACATTTGCAGCCAGTTGACATGGATTAAAGTTGACTCAACCTCTGTCCTTGTGTGTACCACATTGAGCATGGAGAAAAGAAAGAAGACCAAAGAACTGTCTGAGGACTTGAGAAACCAAATTATGAGGAAGCATGAGCAATCTCAAGGCTACAAGTCCATCTCCAAAGACCTGAATGTTCCTGTGTCTACCGTGCGCAGTGTCATCAAGAAGTTTAAAGCCCATGGCACTGTGGCTAACCTCCCTAGATGTGGATGGAAAAGAAAAATTGACAAGAGATTTCAACGCAAGATTGTGCGGATGTTGGATAAAGAACCTCGAATAACATCCAAACAAGTTCAAGCTGCCCAGCAGTCTGAGGGTACAACAGTGTCAACCCGTACTATCCGTCGGCGTCTGAATGAAAAGGGACTGTATGGTAGGAGACCCAGGAAGACCCCACTTCTTACCCCGAGACACAAAAAAGCCAGGCTGGAGTTTGCCAAAACGTACCTGAAAAAGCCTAAAACGTTTTGGAAGAATGTTCTCTGGTCAGATGAGACAAAAGTAGAGCTTTTTGGGCAAAGGCATCAACATAGAGTTTACAGGAGAAAAAACGAGGCATTCAAAGAAAAGAACACGGTCCCTACAGTCAAACATGGCGGAGGTTCCCTGATGTTTTGGGGTTGCTTTGCTGCCTGTGGCACTGGACTGCTTGACCGTGTGCATGGCATTATGAAGTCAGAAGACTACCAACAAATTTTGCAGCATAATGTAGGGCCCAGTGTGAGAAAGCTGGGTCTCCCTCAGAGGTCATGGGTCTTCTAGCAGGACAATGACCCAAAACACACTTCAAAAAGCACTAGAAAATGGTTTGAGAGAAAGCACTGGAGACTTCTAAGGTGGCCAGCAATGAGTCCAGACCTGAATCCCATAGAACACCTGTGGAGAGATCTAAAAATGGCAGTTTGGAGAAGGCACCCTTCAGATATCAGGGACCTGGAGCAGTTTGCCAAAGAACAATGGTCTAAAATTCCAGCAGAGCATTGTAAGAAACTCATTGATGGGTACCGAAAGCGGTTGGTCGCAGTTATTTTGGCTAAAGGTTGTGCAACCAAGTATTAGGCTGAGAGTGCCAATACTTTTGTCTGTCCCATTTTTGGAGTTTTGTGTGAAATGATCAATGTTTTGCTTTTTGCTTTATTCTCTTTTGTGTTTTTTCATTTAAGACAAATTAAATGAAGATAATACCAAAGAATTTGTGTTTGCAATAATTTTCAGGAAGAAACTGAGTATTATCTGACAGAATTGCAGGGGTGTCAATACTTTTGGCCACAAGTGTACGTCCTTTCCCTCCTTCCCCCGTAAGGGAACTCCGACTGCAGAGAGGTCTTCTCCCTGCAGGGAACTGACTAACTTCCTGTCAGCTTTCCTCTCTAGTGTTTCTAAGCTCCACCCAGCACCCTTCATGAACCAAAGCAGCTGCCATAAAGGGTGCTCTGCTGATCTGTGTCTGTGCTGGATGTAGGTTTTGGAGTCTGGTCAGGTGTTACCATCTTACCCGGGGAGTGGGGTACTACACCTCAGGAGGAAGTGCAGTACCTCTGTGGCGACTGAACCCTCAGGGCCCGACATTTACACACCTTAACCCCTTCATGACCCAGCCTATTTTGACCTTAATGACCTGGCCATTTTTTGCATTTCTGACCAGTGTCCCTTTATGAGGTAATAACTCTGGAACGCTTCAACGGATCCTAGCGATTCTGAGAATTTTTTTTGTGACATATTGGGATTCATGTTAGTGGTAAATTTAGGTTGATAATTTTTGCATTTGTGAAAAAAACTGAAATTTGGCAAAAATTTTGAAAATTTTGCAATTTTCAAATTTTGAATTTTTATTCTGTTAAATCAGATAGTTATGTGACACAAAATAGATAATAAATAACATTTCCCACATGTCTACTTTACATCAGCACAATTTTGGAAACAAAATTTTTTTTGTTAGGAAGTTATAAGGGTTAAAGTTGACCAGCGATTTCTCATTTTTACAACAAAATTTACAAAACCATTTTTTTTAGGGACCACCTCACATTTGAAGTCACTTTGAGGGGTCTACATGGCAGAAAATACCCTAAAGTTACACCATTCTAAAAACTGCACCCCTCAAGCTACATTCAAGAGGATTATTAACCCTTCAGGTGCTTCACAGGAACTAAAGCAACATGGAAGAAAAAAATAGACATTTTAATTTTTCCAACAAAAATTTTCTTTTACCATCAATTTTTTCATTTTCACATGGGCAACAGGATAAAATGGATCCTAAGATTTGTTGGACAAGTTCTCCTGAGTACACCGATACCTCATATGTAGTCATAAACCACTGTTTAGACGCATGGCAGGGCTCAGAAGGGAAGGAGCGCCATTTGACTTTTTGAATGGAAAATTAGCTCCAATCGTTAGCAGACACCATGTCGCATATGGAAAGCCCCTGTGTGCCTAAACAGTAGAAACCCCCCACAAGTGACCCCAATTTGGAAACTTGTGGGGGGTTTCTACTGTTTAGGCAAGGAACTTATCTAGATGTGTGGTGAGCACTTTGAACCCCCAAGTGCTTCACAGAAGTTTATAACGCAAAGTTGTGAAAATAAAAAAAAAAAAATTTCCCTCAAAAAATTATTTTTTAGCCCGCAATTTATTTTCACAAGGCTAACAGGAGAAATTGGACCCCAAAAGTTGTTTTCCAGTTTGTCCTGAGTACGCTGGTACCCCATATGTGGGGGGAAGCACTGTTAGGGCACACGTCGGGGCTCGGAAGGGAAATAGTGATGTTTTGATACCCCACATATTGGGATAAACCACAGTTTGGGCACACATCGGGGCTCGGAAGGGAAATAGTGATGTTTTGATACCCCACATATTGGGATAAACCACAGTTTGGGCACACATCGGGGCTCGGAAGGGAGAGAGCACTGTTTGACTTTTTGAACGCAAAATTGGCTCGTGGTGCCATGTCGTGTTTGGAGACCCCCTGATGTGCCTAAATAGTGGAAACCCCTCAATTCTAATTCTAACTGTCCCTGCAGGTCGGGTGACCTTTCATTGACCCCGGTCACCCGACTCGCAGGAGGGCGATCAATTCATGACGCTACATAGGCGTCATGGGCCGGATTGGCACGACTTTTCAAGACGCCTACGTGGCGTCAAAGGTCGGGAAGGGGTTAAAGGAAGATTCTACACAAAACTGAGTGCAGGTCCAGTGGGGCAGAGCATGGCACCAGAAAAATTCTTTATGTCTAGTGCAGGGCAGGAGCCTGGCACCACACAGGATCCGCTTAGTCAGAAATGTTCCTTTCAAACGCAATGCACATATGAATGTCAGATGGGATGGATTTAACCTTAAAACTGAACCAACACTTGTGTTTTCATAGTCAATGAATTTGGGATTTTGGTGCTTTGCACAAAAGGTGCTGCAGTCACACATTCCCACCTGCGCTGCCGAGTGATGGAAAGCAAGAAGCAACCACGTAAGGCTATGTGCACACGTATTTTTTGGAGCCGTGGATTTGTAGAAATCTGCAGATAAATTTCAGGTCAAAAGACCTGCGGTTTACCTGCGGATTAGGCTGCGGTTTTGCCCTGCGGTTTATCACCTCTACAATGGAGGAGATGGTAACTCGCAGCATAATCTGCAGAAAAGAAGTGACATGTCATTTCTTTCTGCAGATTTGAAACCGCAGCAAAACCGCTTGGAAAATTCTGCAGCGTGTGCACAGTGGTTTCCATTTTACATAGGGTAAAATGGTACTGTACAACGCAGCAGATTCTGCTGCGGACCCGCAGGGCCAGAAACACTGCGGATCCAAAGCAAAATCCGCAACGTGTGCACATAGTCTAAGGTTGCTGTCACCTGGTCTCTCCCAGAACATCTAGTCACCAATGTTTATTTTTCAGATGTCATAGCACTGTGTGTACACATACATATTGCCAGTACACTTCACTGCTGGTACGACAAACACTGGGCGGATACATAGACAATACCTGGGTGTCAGGCACAGGCGGATCCCGCAGGGGAAGACTTGGTGGAATATTTCCACTGCAGATCCATGTATTACATGCAGCTTTTACAAGGATTGAGCTGCAGATTTCTGCGACCTGCAGCCCATCCACATCAGAGTGAGCAAGCTTGTTTGTTGGAAAATTTCTGCTACAAAGGAATGGTGTTTGTTGAAAAATCCGCACATCAAACCCACCATCTCTCTGTACTAATCCTAGTATCCTCTGCAATGTATGTACTGTGAGTAAAGTTGGACTATTTTGCCACAATCATACAGCATATGAGAACACAGTGCAATCCTTTCACATAGGAGAGAAGCAGAATTAGATGTCTGACCCTCAATAATCTCCTTCACCACACATGTACATTTGTCTGAGGAAGCCTTGTGGTCAGGGCTGGACTGGCAAATGCCAGAAGGGCCTGTAAGGTCATGGGCTGCTTTGGCTGCTGCTACCTTGCTAACTGAATTGGTGTTCTCAAGACACCAATACTGTTAAGAGTTGTGACGGACCACAAAATCACCAAAAAGCCATCACTTATCCCGCAGGTCACGGGAATCAATAATATTAGTAATGTAGTAAATCTTGCCTTTCTTCATCCAAGGTAATATTAGTAATATATTTCATCTGGTGCTTGAGGAGGGGAATAACACGGGCCTTTGTGATTTCAAATGCCAAGGCTGAATTTCAGTCCCAGTCCATACCTGCTTGTGGTTACAAGTCTTACTGGATGAGCCAACATTACATCCCGGCAAAGACCAAAACAACCTCACTGTAAGGCCACGTACAGTATTTGGTCAGTATTTTACATCAGTAATTGTAAGCCCAAACCAGGAGTGGGTGATAAATACAGAAGTGGTGACATGTATCTATTATACTTTTCCTCTGACTGTTCCACTCCTGATTTTGCTTTCCAAATACTGATGTAAAATTCCGAATGTGTGAACATGGCCTAATACTGTCAGTGTGTACACACATTTTAGCTTGGGGTGCATGACGACTGCACATCAGCTGCGACTGTGTATTAGCACAACGCAAAACTGCAGTGTCCAGGCCGGAAGTGTTGTCCCAGTTACCTGACAGGACTGTGAGCCAGCCAGATGACTGCTGTGCCACACAATTAGGCTACACACACTGATGCTTCCTTGTCCCCCAGCTTCACTGCCTTTCACCAGTAGTTTTATTGTATCACTGACGCTGGGCACGATGCAGCACCAGCTTACTGCCTTTCACCAGTAGTTTTATTGTATCACTGACGCTGGGCACGATGCAGCACCAGCTTTGTGCGCTACCACTGTTCACGTCAGAGTCTCTCATTGATGGCACACTCATGGTTACCTGGCAGTGACGATAAGTTAGACGTATTTGATCGTTCACAGATGAGAGCACAGCCGTGTATAAAACACACAGAACTGGTGTTCCGCTGCCCGGCCTAAAATAACTTATGGCATTGTCTGTGATTTTATATGGAGACGCACACTGGATACACTGACCTTTCTCCAGCACTTGTCTATTAATATCACACTGTTTCAGGGAATGAAAGACCGAAAGGATTCAGGATAAAGACTAACCTTCAATATACTCCTTTCCTTAACCCTTCATCTTTCAGTTACCTCTATGTTAGTTGAAGCCCTCGTGGCCAGGGGTGTGCCGAATGTGGACATCCACCAGGCGAGCCTCACTAGCCATACAATTAAGGGCGACGCTATCATAAGTCAGCTTGTCTCTGGAACCTCCTCTACCTCGGGGCCTTGTGACAGTAATGAAGTCCCCTTCAAATACAACCTGCCGACTTGTAAAAAGATAGGGCTTGATCCTCATAAAGAGACACTTCCGGTCCCATTTAGATTGAGGACCATAGATGTTAATAAGCCGGAGCTCTTGTCCCTTCATGAGGTCATCTAAGATCAGGCACCTCCCCATTTCTAACTCAATAACCCGTCGGCATTCCACCGCTGCAGTAAAAAGGACCGCCACTCCGCTATACAGCTCGGCCGCAAGAGACCCATAGGAGGGCCTGAGTCTCCACTTCCTCTTAGCTTTAAACATGCCTGCAATATTTGGCAGATTTGGCAGGTTGGTCTCTTGCAAAAAGAAAATGTCAGCTTCAACCCAGCTGAGAAAATCAAAGGCCACAAATCTAGCTGTATTTGACTTTATGCTGGCGACATTAATGGACGCCAGTGTCAACGGAGTGGGTAACGCCATCACTGGTGATTGAGTTAAATAGCTTTCTTCTTTCCACTCCCCTTATTCTCTGCCTCAGTGGAGGAGTCCTTCCCCCTCTTTAATGACATGGAGGTGTCCATTCCTGCGCGTTTTTTCTTTTTATTGTCCTCATCTCCGGACTCTGGGCCAGTTCCTCCCTCCAAGGACCTTACATTCCCAGAAGAAGGAGACTCGGCACCCCCTGTAAGCCCCACCGAAGCCGGAATCTCACCCTCAGCTTCCTCCTCAGAAGAGAAGAGATGTTCTCAAGGGCTTGGAACCAGTTAGAAAGACCAACCAGATGGGAGTCAGTTTTTCCTTCCTTAGGTACCTTGGTCAGAGTGGGAGAAGATGTTTTATCTCCCTTCTTTCTCTTCTTTTTGGTGCCAAGCTTACGCTTGTCCTCTAGCCACTGCCTATTATCCTCATCCATACTTTCATAATGGGAGGATTCGGAGGCAGTGGCACTTTCCTCCCTGTGGATCCTCCTGACCTCCTCATCCAACTCATCATCCCTCGGGGCCTCAGTAGCCAGACTGGCATCCAGGACAGGGGCCATCTCAGTAGCCCGGGGCTCGCCCTGCTCCCTCTCCTGCCTGTGCCTGTCTAGACGCCTCAGCTAGGCAGGCGTCTTTTTATTACTTTTCCTCTTTGGCCCCTCAGCTCCCTCACCCCTGCTAGTCCCTTCCCCAGCAGAATCAGCTTCACGGCTTTCTCCCACTGGGGTCACGAATGAATTAGCGAAGGAGGGAGGACAATGGCTGAATGGGAAACCCAAGTCACCACACAGGTGCCATCTAATCTCCACATAAGATGCAGCAAGATGGCCGACATCTTCACACAATGCACATTTCTGCACAGTGCAGTTTGCACTGAAGTGTGTGGGGTCCCGCACCTGTGACAGAGCTTTGGTTGCCCCTCGTAGAAGACCTGGATACGATCCCTACCCAGGAAGGCAGATGATGGAATGTGGGCAACCGTACCACCTGAAAGCTTAAGTTTTACCATAAATGTCCAGGCCCCTGACCAGGTACCAAACTCATCACAGTTCTTCTTAGGCCTCTCCACCACCTCTCCATGTCGACCAAGCCACGTCATGATGTCATAACAAGAAAGCGACTCATTACAAGTCATCACGGTCACTTTCTTGACTTGGTTTTGGCGAGACACGGCCTGAATGGCAAAGTCTCGCCAGCCGGGCTCATTTTTTGCCAACTCGTAATTCAACCAGAAGAGCTCAAGCCTCTCTGGCTGAACAAAGCTGACATCAAACTCAAACGTAGAATAGGGATGTATCAAGGTGTAGATGTCAATTGCCTTGAAGCCCATCCTCAGCAGGAGCTCCACAACCTTAGACCTTGGAGGACACACATCACTGCCCCTCCACCAAAGACGGACCGCATTCCTACACACACTACCCAGCTCGGCTGTTGGGAGGTACCACACTGTATCCCTACCGTTTTGCTCTCGGAAGGCCCAGAGGCCATGCCTCCCTATCCAGAAGGATAGATCAACCTCTCGACCCTCTACCATTAGTGATCTCTCCCATTCTTTAGAGCCTCCAGAAACCATTGCAACATGCAGTCCCCAGAGCCTGGAGACGAGGAGGACGCCCTATTTCCCCCAGAGGTGACAACAGCATAACTACTTACGGGTGCGGACACCACCGAGGGGGGCAACCGGACCAGAGACCACATCAACACCAACAGTATCATTTCCCACCTCCATAACCCCCTCCACCAAACCAGCAACCACACCACTATAGAAAGAATTTCTCATTCATAACCCCCACCACATTCACGCCTGCTGGACCATTGACAACAGGGGGTGATATTTTGACCTCCGCATCATCAGGCACAAGGTGCTCAGTCTCCTCCACAGAACTGGAGGTGACCCCACCCCTGGTCTTACGTGTGCCCTCCGCATCAGCTGTTAATTTCCTCTGTTTGACAGTTGACATCAGACGCCGCTGATCTTTTGCTGCTGTGAGGTGCTGCTGATCCTTTATATCAGTATCTTGTTGATCAGCAGCACCAACACAGAATAGGACTTTGGGAGGATCAGAACGCCCAGCCCCGACAACCCCCTCACACTGCTGCCGCAGTATTCAGGGGCTCTGAGACTACCGGAGCTGTCCCTAACACTGGGCCTCTCCCCCCCTTCCACTGAGGAGCCCACCCCAGTATCGTGGCCTGACCATATGCCCGCCGCCGGGATGCCCTCACTATCCAGCCTATCGACTGATGCACCTCCTGCTACGTCTCTGCTACTACAAGCAGAGACAGAGCTCTGTGCCTCACTACGATGCTTTGTAATCTCACCGCGCCTTTGCACCGGATCCACAGCAGAACCTGGGCTGGGCAACGGAGCTTATACAGCGAGCTGACCCTGTAGCTGACTCCAGGGGTTAACGGAGGGGGGCATACACGTAGCATACCGCTTCCAGCAGCTTTGGCTTGATCTTCTTTGCCTTTTTCTTCTGGCCCCCAGGTGCCTCCTCTGGTAAATCATCAAGATGGAAGTTCTGAAGGCACACAGGAGCTTAATCTCCGCCATTAAAGCCCCTCTCTGACCGCTGTTGTCACTGTTATCCCCAGAGCCAGGAGAACTGCGACCAGATGTCAATGTCAGCTGTCCTGCAGGGAGCTCGCTGCACATGGCATGCGGGTGACTTTGCAGGCTGCCAGATGGGGCTTTCTGCTGGTCATTGTCCTCATCATCATCATCCACCTGGCTCTAGGCTGCAGCCCCATCTGCCTTTGCTCTCTGTTATCAACCATATCTCTGAATCTGTCTTCATTGAGCTTTTTTTTCTTTAAATGGTCCACTTTTTTCTCTAATAAAAGCTTTCCTCACCTCCAGCTCATTAATTTCAAGTTTAAGTCTCTTTACATCCGCCTGGAGTTGTGTCTTCCTGGGTTTGGAGGAACCTGCAGCTTTGTCGCTGGTGCAGCACAGCTCCTCCCGAAGCCTCCTGATGGTCTTGCTCAGCTCTTCATACTCACGGAGGTGGCTCATGACCCGGGAGCCATAGGTGGACATAGACTCTTTGGGTCTCTGCAGCCCCCAACCTTCTTCAGTGAGGTCGGTCTTCCCTCCGTGAGCACTCAGCTCTCCATCTTGCACGCTGCTAGCAGGCTTTTCCTCCATGTTGGAAGCCTTGAGGCTTCTCTGGGTCACTGCAGACCCAGGGGAGTAGGAGCCATATTGCTGCGACTCCTGGCGGAGTGTCTCACCCCCGTGTCCTCTTATTTGCAGGCCGGTTGCTGGTTTCTCCTGCTCCCCGCCGGCCTGGTCCGGGAAACAGAAACCTGGGACTTGGCTCCATTGCTCATCCCAGGAAACCCACTCCCTCCTCCCAGTGTAGGAGAGAGAGCAGGTCCCCGGGTGGAGAGGTGTTCGTTCTCTGGAGCTCAGGAGCACACAGCAGGATCAGTAATGACTACACCCACAATTACCAGAATGAGCAACAGCTGAACAGAGCTGCACTCAATATTCTGCTGGTGCAGTCACTGTGTTCATACAGGGTGGGCCATGTATATAGATACACCTAAATAAAATGGGAATGGTGAGAGTTTTCTTTCGCAGGGTGTCTTGCATTGAAATCTGCTGCAATGACCCGGGTACTGCGTTCACCAGACAAACACAATTTCTATCTGCTCCTCACGTGTTAAACTCTGAAGCACGCCAATGGCTGTAAACAAAGCGAAACTTTTAAATAACTCATGAAAGAATAGAGATACGTTAAAACCAAGCACACCATTGTTTTTCTTGTGAAATTCTCAATAAGTTTGATGTGTCACATGACCCTCTTCACATTGGAAAAAATAATGTTGGATCCAAAAATGGCTGACTTCAAAATGGCCACCATGGTCTCCACCCATCTTGAAAAGTTTCCCCCCTCCCATATACTAATGTGCCACAAACAGGAAGTTGATATCACCAATCATTCACATTTTATTTAGGTGTATCCATATAAATGGCCCACCCTGTACATTACATTACTTATTCTGTACTGATCCTGAGTTACATCCTGTATTATACCCCAGAGCTGCACTCACTATTCTGCTGGTGCAGTCACTGTGTGCATACATTACATTACTGATCCTGAGTTACACCCTGTATTATACTCCAGAGCTGCACTCACTATTCTGCTGGTGCAGTCACTGTGTGCATACATTACATTACTGATCCTGTACTGATCCGGAGTTACATCCTGTATTATACTCCAGAGCTGCACTCACTATTCTGCTGGTGCAGTCACTGTGTGCATACATTACATTACTGATCCTGTACTGATCCTGAGTTACATCCTGTATTATACCCAGAGCTGCACTCTCTATTCTGCTGGTGCAGTCACTGTGTACATACATTACTGATCCTGCGTAACATTTGGTATTATAATACCAAGGTGTGCACAATGATCAAATGTTGTGTAAGGCTGTGTTCACACACAGCGTTTTTTTTAGCGGTTTTTACCACGGTTTTCACTATAAAACCGCTAAAAATAAGCTGCACAGTCATTTCTATGCATTTTGCACTTTGTGTGCACATTGATGCGTTTTTTACCGCGAAAAAACCGCATTGCGGTAAAAAACGCAGCATGCGCATTAATTTTGCGTTTTTTTCCGCGGTTTAGGCTTCTCCCATGCTTTTAGAAACCGCTGCGGTAAAAAACGCATCAAAAACGCGCAAAAACCGCCGCGGAAAAATAGGTGCGATTTCTGGGAAGGGATTCAGGTTTTTGTGCAGAAATTTTCTGCAACGTGTGCACATACCCTAAAACAGATTGCTATCTGCATAACTCAAGATCAGATAAGCTGTTGGAGTGTGTGTGTGTGTGTGTGTGTGTGTGTGTGTGTGTGTGTGTGTGTGTGTGTGTGTGTGTGTGTGACAACAAACTTGCTGTTTTCAACAACAAACCAGCAGACTTGTGATTGCAGCTCCGGAGAATACTACATACTGTAACAGTACAAGGTAATACAACTTCTACAACCAAGTATTTGTTGTAGATTTGATCTTCAAAGAGGAGAATATACTTGTAAGCCAATCCACACAGAGACTGATTTTTTTTCTTAAGGCCCCGTCTCACTAAGCGATCTCGGTAGCGAGATCGCTGCTGAGTCACAACTTTTGTGACATAACAGCGATCTCACCAGCGAGATAGCTGTGTGTGACAGCGATCAGCGAGCGCCCCCCCTGCCGGTATCGCTGATCGCTGGAAGAAACCTCTGGACATTTCTTTGGTCGCTGGTCTCCCGCTGGCCAGCACGCAATGTTTTTTGCGGTTTTGTGTGCTTTTTTTGCGCTGACGTGCGCATTACCATGCGCACGTCAGCGCACCCATAGACTATAATGGGTGGTTGGGTGAAAAAAAAAAACCGCATTGCGTGCGCATGCATTTTTTTGGAACAAGTCGGACGCACAAAAAATGCAACAAGATGCATTTTGTGCGCACATTACAAAAAAACGCATGTGTATGCGCACCCATGTAAAGTATAGGGAAAAAACGCATTCGGTTTTTTGTGCTAAAAAACAGTGCAAAAAAAAAAGCAAGTGTGAAACCAGCCTTAGGTAGCTAAAAATAATAAAATGAAAAAAATATATATTTATTTCCATTTTCCCATTAGAGTTAGAGTTGGGCTAAAATGAGTTTGACTAAAGTTATGGTTGGGGCTATAAGTGTTAGGGCTGGGGTTAGGGCTAGGGTTGGGATTACCGTTAGGGTTGGGATTAAGGTTAGGGGTGTGTTAGGGTTATGGTTAGGATTAGGATTACAGTTAGGGGTGTGTTAGGGTTAGATGTGTGGTTATGGTTAGGGTTGGGATTAGGGTTAGGGGTGTGTTGGGGTTAGGGTTGCAGTTAGAATTGGGGCCACTGTTTAGGTATATCAGGGATCTCCAAATGCGACATGGCGCCACCATTTATTCCAGCCAGTTTTGCATTCAAAAAGTCAAATGGTGCTCCCTGCCTTCTGAGCCCTGCCATGCACCCAAACAGTGGCTTTCCCACACAAACGGGGTATTGGCGTATTCAGGAAAAATTGCACAACACATTTTGTGGTCCATTTTCTCCTGATACCCTTGTGAAAATAAAAAAAATTGGTTCCAAAGTAAATTTTTTGTGAAAGTAAAATGTTAATTTTTTCCTTCCACATTACTTTAGTTCTCATGACGCATCTAAAGGGTTAATAAACTTCTTGAATGTGGTTTCGCACACCTTGAGGGGTGCAATTTTTAAAATTGTGTCACTTTTGGGTATTTTCTGTTATATTGACCCCTCAAACGCACTTTAAATGTGAGGTGGTCCCTAAAAAAATGGTTTTGTACATTTTGTTGGAAAAATGAGAAATCGCTGGTCAACTTTTAACCCTTATAACATCCTAACAAAAACAAAATTATGTTTCCAAAATTGTGCTGATGTAAAGTTGACATGTGGGAAATGTTATTAACTATTTGTGAGATATGACTCTCTGATTTAAAGATACGGATACAAAAATTAAAATTTTGAAAATTGCAAATTTTTCAAAAATTTTGCCAAATTTCCATTTTTTTTCAGAAATAAATGCATGCAAGTTATATCGAAGAAATGTTACCCCGAACATGAAGTACAATATGTCACGAAAAAACAGACTTAGAATCAGCAGGATCTGTTGAAGCATTCCAGAGCTATAACCTCAAAGTGACAGAATTGTAAAAATTGGCCTGGTCATTAAGTAGCAAATTGGCTCTGTCACTAAGGGGTTAAGACAGTGTCATACATGATCGGCTCAGATAGACCAGTCTAGCAGTTGGTATCACGTATGATCAACTTAGATACCTGTGTGAGAATGTCACCAGACAGGATGAGATACACAGGCTCTGAAGACAGTATCACACATAATCAGCTTAGATACATCCGGTTTTGTGTTGGATGTTTTGCATTATTCTTTTGTCCTGCTTTGTTGACATTGTTCAGACCACAATATTTTTCCACTAAGGTCATGTTGACACTCAGGTTGTAACTTTCCTTGTGTAGTCCTGGGCGGATGACGTGCTGCACTTTCATACATTAGCAGCAGTGGGAGGAGACGCACACACCTGCTACATGAATTATTAGCATGGTATCACCGCAGACCTGTCACTGATAACACGGAACACAAGGCCACTGGGGCCCGAGTGCGAAACGCAGCACAAGCAGCAGCTGAGGCGGGGAAGAACGCGCTTCCTGCATGCAAATGCTCCCCCAAAATATCACAGCCATCCTCTATTGTTATCAGTCTGTAATAGGTGGGAACATTAATCCAATAGGACAAGATCTTTACATCTGTGGCCGCCTTATGTCCTCGCACAAACAGAAATATGTAACTTTGCAAAAAAAAATAAATCGCAGTGAAATATATGAAGTAGATTTAGTACAGTACTTGCAAGCCAATGCTTCCTCCAATGCGATCACCCCTCCCCGGCTCAAGCTCATGGCTGTAATATGACGACTTTCAGCCTGCCTGAAACATGAACAGAAGCAATGTCATGTTACGGCTCCCCGCTGTCTGCAAAGTAACCCTATGGCAACAGGGGGACGCATGCCAATAGCCAAGAGGATTAACCGCAGATTGCGAGATGGGGAGATGCGCCGCAGGTTGCCGGAGGGGGAGATGCGCCGCAGGTTGCCGGAGCGGGAGATGCGCCGCAGGTTGCCGGAGCGGGAGATGCGCCGCAGGTTGCCGGAGCGGGAGATGCGCCGCAGGTTGCCGGAGGGGGAGATGCGCCGCAGGTTGCCGGAGGGGGAGATGCGCCGCAGGTTGCCGGAGCGGGAGATGCGCCGCAGGTTGCCGGAGCGGGAGATGCGCCGCAGGTTGCCGGAGCGGGAGATGCGCCGCAGGTTGCCGGAGCGGGAGATGCGCCGCAGGTTGCCGGAGCGGGAGATGCGCCGCAGGTTGCCGGAGCGGGAGATGCGCCGCAGGTTGCCGGAGCGGGAGATGCGCCGCAGGTTGCCGGAGCGGGAGATGCGCCGCAGGTTGTGGGAGGGGGAGATGCGCCGCAGATTGACGGACGCGGAGATGCGCCGCAGATTGCCGGACGCGGAGATGCGCCGCAGATTGCCGGACGCGGAGATGCGCCGCAGATGGACGGACGCGGAGATGCGCCGCAGATGGACGGACGCGGAGATGCGCCGCAGATGGACGGACGCGGAGATGCGCCGCAGATTGCCGGACGGGGAGATGCATTGCAGATTGCACAACAGGAAGAAGCTCCTCGGATGACGAGAAGTCAGTAAATAATTATCATATTCTCAGAGGAAACCTAAAGCGATAAACTATAGACTACTAAATTACCTGCCACCTGTACAAACACAGCCGCCCATCTCTTATCACGCTGCTACCTGACAGCTCATCAGCACATCCTACATAACTACACAGGAAAGCGAGGCCAGCCATAGACATTACGCCACCATGCACTGCATCTTCAGCTTCACCCCCCAAAAATTCAATAGTTGATCCTCTTGAAGAACATGTGCCGAATGTATACACTACTACATGGCGGCACATGGCATGTAATAAGGAACCTGTGTCCTGCCAAACAGTCCCCGTGTGCATGACTCTTTAATCACCAAGCCGACCTCTTTAGTCCGTAATTCTGTATGGTAAGCTTTCTGGAAAATCTTGACTGCATCCAACCTGGTGGAGCACAACATGCCCCTATTGGAGCAGAGTTCAAATTTTCCAATTCTCCAGACTGGTAACGCTCACCAGATTACCCACAGATCCATCCCTGATGAGTCCCCAGCACTTTAGGAAAGCTGTGTAATAGCGGCTGTATTGTGTGTGACCCAAAATTAATAGAAACAAATCTTAGAAACGCTTTCTACCAGAGGGGTGGATAGAGTTTTGGTTAAGGGGGGGCAAAACTTCTGAGTGGGACCCTATCCAGGTAACCTTGATTACAACTCGATGACGCACCCTAATAGTGGATGTAGGAGAAGACTGCGCTGTTACTGAAAATACTCTCTATATAAAGACCAACATGGATGTTACCGCCATATGGTCAGTGGTAAATACCAGTCCTACAGAACATATAAGTGATTACTGCACAGTTATAGTTGGTGACTTACCGCTGACGTTCTCTCTGATGGAATCGTTCACTTTTCACGTCTTTTCCAACAATGACAACTTCTCCAGCCAGGACTCGGCTGCAGAGATTACAAGAAAGACACATTTCACTTCTCATATTCCAGCCCCACCACTACCTATCCCCAACCTGTACAAACCACTCATCCTGCTGATACCCCAATGCTGAGCCGCTGCTGTTGTATATATCCTCATTACTGCCCCTGCTGTGTGGTTCTGTGTGCCCTTTAAATTCTAAAGCAACCCTCTAGAATTCTAAACTCTGCTGCCCGACTAATCCACCTGTCCCCCCGCTATTCCCCAGCTTCTCCACTCTGTCAATCCCTTCACTGGCTCCCAATTGCCCAGAGACTCCATTACAAAACCCTAACCATGACATACAAAGCCATCCACAACCTGTCTCCTCCATACATCTGTGACCTCGTCTCCCGGTACTTTCCCGCACGCAACCTCCGATCCTCACAAGATCTCCTTCTCTACTCCCCTCTTATCTCCTATTCCCACAATCGCATACAGGATTTCTCTCGCACATCACCCCTACTCTGGAACTCTCTACCACAACATATCAGACTCTCACCTACCATCGAAACCTTCAAAAAGAGCCTGAAGACCCACCTCTTCCGACAAGCCTACAACCTGCAGTAACCACCGATCGACCAAACCACTGCACGACCAGCTCTATCCTCGCCTACTGTATTATCACCCATCCCTTGAAGATTGTGAGCCCTCGCGGGCAGGGTCCTCTCTCCTCCTTTACCAGTTATGACTTGTATTGTTTAAGATTATTGTACTTGTTTTTATGTATACTCCTCCTTATATGTAAAGCGCCATGGAATAAATGGCGCTATAACAATAAATAATAATAATAATAATAATAATAATAGAATATAGCAATGCTGGGTGCAAGTGCCCTAGAAAACAATGCCCACATTTTGTCCCCTAGAATGTAATAATGCACTTTGTGTTCCTTTGACAGTCACAGTAACCTGAGTTCTCCTATAACAATAAGTGCCCACTTTACATTTAATAATGTCCCGAGTCTCCCCCCGTACAGCTCCCTAATACACAGTATGATGTTCTCTTATACACAGTATAATGCCCCCTCACTGTATGTATACTTACCCCTTAGTATCCCCCAAACTGTTTGATGGCTCCAACACTGTATGATGGGCCCCCTCACTGTAATCTCCACACTGTATGATGGCTCCCTAGAGCCTAGATAGCCTCCATATAGAATACACCAGATAGTCCTCAATATAGTATAATGCAGTCCCCATAGGCAGACTCTACAGTATAATGCAGCCCCCCCCCATAAGCAGAATGTAATGTAAGAGAGGCCCCATAGGCAGACTGTAATATAATGGAGCCCCCCCATAGGCAGACTGTTATATAAAGGCAGCCCCCCCATAGGCAGACTATAATAAGTGAAGCCCCACAAAGACAGACTGTAATATAATGCACCTCGAGGCAGACACTAATATGAGGCATCTCTCCAAAGACAGAATGTAATATAATGCAGTCCCCTCCATAGGCAGGCTAAAATGTAAGGCAGCACCCCCCTCATAGGCAGACTGTAATGTAAGGCAGCCCCCCATAGGCAGACTGTAATGTAAGGCAGCTCCCCCATAGGCAGAGTGTAATGTAAGGCAGCACCCCCTCATAGGCAGAATGTAATGTAATGCAGCCCCCCATAGGCAGAATGTAATGTAATGCAGCCCCCCATAGGCAGATTGTAATGTAAGGCAGCAACCCCCATAGGTAGACTAATGTAAGGCAGCCCCCCCATAGGCAGAATGTAATGTAATGCACCCCCATAAAAAATATAAATACTCACCTCTCTTCCTCCTGGCTCCTGCGCTGCTTGGAGCTCCCTCTCATCTCCTGTTAGCAGGCGCTGGTCAGTGACGTCAGCATGCCCGCTGTCAGGATCTGCATCAGACGCTGAGGGGGATGATGGGAGGAGCGTTCGCTCCTTCTCTCATCAATGCCGTCAGCTGTATGGGCTAGATGCTGATACAGCTGAACTTGCGATGACAGGCGGGGGGCCCCCTGCTGGCACTGGGCCTCCCTGTCTGCTCAGGGGCACCACAGCAGCTGGGTGGCAGTGCAGGGAGATTGATTCTCCCTGCTCTGCCGTAGAATGTAACTGTATGGGCGCGCTCTGCACGCTGGTACAGTTACTGTAGCGTAGCTCCGGGTGGGCCCCCTCAGCCCCCCTGTTAGCTACGCTACTGCTTTCTACTTTTGTGTAGGTGACCATGCAAATAGATCTAAGGCCTCTGCCCAGTGTAAACCTTCACATATGGAATAATTAGCACACAAGTTGCATCCGTACTATAGTAACCCCCTGTAACAAAAGGATAATGGCTCCTACAGTGCAGTCGGAGGACCTTATGGGTCACACTGGGGCAACACCAAGACCGGGTTTTGGTCAATCAGGCTATTATACTGGGATTCCATTTGATTTTAGGAGACATCATTTTATTTTATTTTTCCGTTGATTTTGTTGTATGAGGGATAGTTTCTTTTTTTTCTAGATCAGTTCTGTTTGTCAGGCATCATTTATGGTTATATACAGGGTGGGCCATTTAGATGGATACACCTGGGTGGGCCATGTATATGGATAAACTGAAATAAAATGGGAATGGTTGGTGATAGGCAACTTCCTGTTTGTGGCACATTAGTATATGGGAGGAGGGAAACATATGTGCTACAAACAGGAAGTTGATATCACCAACCATTCCCATTTTATTTCAGTTTATCCATATAAATAGCCCACCCAGGTCTATCCATATAAATGGCCCACCCTGTATAGCCAATTACCTAACTTTTATTGACGCTTTATGGTAAGAACATGAAAAGTAGGGTTTTTTTTACAATTATAATTTTACACTTTTCACAAAGAAAGTGGGTTAGAATGATTATTACCAAATTTATGGCGTTTTATTACTTTCATACAATAAATGGACAAACAACCTGAAAATAATAATGAAAATATAAATATATATATATATATATATATATATATATATATATATATATATATATATATATATATATATATTTCCAAACGTGAAATCTCTCACTGGCAGTGGAACTATAGGAGAGCTTATCTTTTGTGTGACAAGATGTACTTTTCTTTGGTCTCGTTTTAGGTTCATAACTTTTTTTCAACTTTTTCGTAGGTGCAATGAAGAAAAACAGCAATTCTGATTGTTGTTTTTTTTTGTTTTTAAACACCATTCAGTTTAATTTACATACTTTTATTCTGCAGGTCAATAATAATTGACAATGCCAGATTTATTTAGAATGTTTTCTATGTACTACTAGATTTGGTAAATAAATCCCCATTAAAAAATAAACAGAATACGGTAATATATAATTATTATGTTCTTTCACCATTTTCTGCAAACCATAACTTCTGTATTTTTTAGCAGACACAGCTGTTTGAGGGCTTGTATTTTGTGGGAAAAGCTGTAGTTTTTATTGGTACCTTCTTTGGATATATAACACTTCTTAATTAAAAATATATATTTTTGGCATTTATAGTATGCATTTTTTATTTTTTTAAGAACAGATTGATACAATTACAATGATACCCAAGCTTTAATAGTATAATTGTTTTAGGTTTGGCTCTTTTGCACAAGAAAATCACTTTCTTGTATTTTTTGCATCATATTTTGAGAGTCATAGCTTTTTCATGGTGTGAGGGCTTGCCTAACAAGCTGTAGTTTTTATTGGTGAAGAAGAAGAGTGTCCAGCTCAACCGATTTCTTGAAGATAAAAATTTCTTTATTCACAAAACTTGCAACATAGAGGACAAAATCTTCAGCACAATACCAAATGGGTATGAATCTTGACGCGTTTCTGGAGACTAATTAAGGGAGCTTAGTCTCCAGAAACGCGTCGAGGATTCATACCCATTTGGTATTGTGCTGAAGATTTTGTCCTCTATGTTGCAAGTTTTGTGAATAAAGAAATTTTTATCTTCACAAAATCATTTGGGCTGGACACTTTTCTACTTTTGGATTATACACGCTTGGACCCAGCGGGTCCGTGCTCCTGAAGCTCATGGAATGCATTGATGGGTGAGCTGGCAGTGTATTTTTTTCTTCTCAAGTTTTTATTGCTACCATCTCGGGATACACAAGACTTTTTAATAATCTATTGCATTTTATATGTATGTGAGGCTAAATTAACAAAAAACTGGAGAACTTTTTTTTTTTTTTGCAGCATGTGGTAAAAATAATGACCGTTTTCTCATTCTGGTCATTACACGAGACAATACCAGATGTGTGTCTTTCTTTAGGACACTTGTCTTAATGGGTTAAACAACTTTTTGTTCTGCAAAATAGGAATTTAAAAAAACAAAATAAACCACTGTGAATAGCTACTGCTGGGTATGTGCTGGGAGCGAGTAGAGCGCTGTTGAGATTCATTGCCTTTTTATGTATTAATGTAAACTGACACGTTATACTAGGACATGAAAAGGTAGTGGAGAAATGCTAGGGGTTAAAGGATATGACACTATTACTAAAAACTTGGGTCTGTGCTTTATCTGCCTCCATTTGCCTTTAGTAATTTACTAATTTTGCTCTAATACATGAACAGAATTCTGTTGATACATGGGAAACAGATCAGGACACAGTCCTCTGCTCTACAGCCTCTGGAAATATTACTTTTAGTCACAATGTGCAGATTTCCTCTCTTAGGGCTCATATTCACTTGCAAGAGACTAGCACGATTCTCGTGTGAGTCTCTCGCACGAAAACCTGGCACTCGGACCGGGGCGTGCGGCTACATAGAAATACATGTAGCCGCACGCTCCGGTCCGAGTGCCAGCGGAAGTGCCAGGTTTTAATGCGTGCGTCGATACAGTTACATTCTGCGGCAGAGCAGGGAGAATCGATCTCCCTGCTCTGCTGCCCGGCCCCTAAGCAGGCGATGATGTCACTGCCCGGCGCCCGCTTTCAGAAGAGCAGGAGCAGTGAGCAGCCAGGAGCAAGAGAGGTGAGCATTGGATTTATTTTTTTTATTGGGGTGCATTATACTACAGTCTGCCTATAGGGGATGGGGGGCTGCCTTATACTACAGTCTGCCGATAGGGGATGGGGGTGCTGCCTTATACTACAATCTTGCCTATAGGTGATGGGGGGGTTGCCTTATACTACAGTCTGCCTATAGGAGATGGGAGGGAGCTACCTTATAATACAGTCTGCCTATAGGGTGGAGGTGCTGCCTTATATTACAGTCTGCCTATAGGGTGGAGGTGCTGCCTTATATTACAGTCTGCCTATAGAGGATGAGAGGGGCTGCATTATACTAAAGTCTGCCTATAGGGGATGGGGGGTGCTGCCTTATACTACAGTCTGCCTATAGGGTGGGGGTGCTGCCCTATATTACAGTCTGCCTATAGGCGATGGAGGGTGCTGCCTTATACTACAGTCTGCCTATAGGGGATGGGGGGCTGCCTTATACTACAGTCTGCCGATAAGGGATAGGGGGGTTGCCTTATACTACAGTCTGCCTATGGGGGGAGGTGCTGTCTTATACTACAGTCTGCCTATAGGGGGGGTGCTGCCTTACATTACAGTCTGCTTATGGGGGACTGCAATATACTATTGAGTCTGCCTATGGGGGCTGCATTATACTATATTGAGGACTATCTGGTGTATTATACTATATGAAGGCTATCTAGGGGGCTATCATACATTGTGGAGAATACAGTAAGGGGGCCATCATAAAATGTGGAGATTACAGTGAGGAGGCCATCATACAGTGTTGGAGCCATCATTGGGGGATACTAAGGGGTCATTATGTGCCGTCAGCAACGATTTGGATTTCTGGATCACGGAGTGAATTACCTATACGATGGACTACTTGCTAGAGATGGGGTGCACCTTACGAAGACTGGAAAACATGTGTTTGGAAGTCGCCTTGCTACACTTGTAAGGAGAGCTTTAAACTAGAACAACATGGGAAAGGAAGCAAAAGACCAGAAAAAGCCATACACCTGACAAATGCTATTGAGAACTCTATTAGAAGTGGAAAGGAAGAAAAAAGACAAAAGAAACTAATTAATAAAAATATTGGAGAAAGAGAAAACAATCACAAACTAAAATGTTTCTATACTAATGCACAAAGCATGGGCAACAAACAAGGAGAATTGGAACTAGTAACGCAGGAAAAGAAATATGATGTCATTGGAATCACTGAAACTTGGTGGGACAATACACATGATTGGAATACAAGACTAGAAGGATACAACTTATTTGCAAGAAACAGACTTGATAAACGAGGAGGTGTCGCATTGTATGTTAGAAACGCACAGAGATTGAAGCTTCAGAGACTGGGAGTTCTGTGGAAACTGTTTGGGTAAGAATACAAGGCCAGAACAATGGAAAGGACACCATTGTAGGCATTTACTACAGGCCGCCTGTGCAAGCTGAAGATATGGATGAACTCTTTATGCATCAAATGGCCAAGTTCTCCAAAAAGTATGACATAGTTGTCATGGGAGATTTCAACTATCCAGATATTTGTTGGGAATCTCTCTCAGGCAAAACTAACAGGTCAAGGAAATTCTTATCCTCTCTTGCTGACAACTTTATCTTCCAAAAGGTAGGGGAGAAAACAAGGGGAACTGCTACCTTGGATCTAATCCTTATAAACAGAGAGGAAATGGTTGAGGAGGTAAAAGTGGCTGGGACCCTAGGAGGTAGCGACTATGCTATTTTAGAATTTTGGATAACTAGAGGAGGAAGACCTGTGAAGACTCAGACGTCAAGGTTAGATTTCAGAAAGGCAGATTTTAAGAGATTCAGAAAGTGAATTGGAGGGATCCAATGTCTGGATATCCCTTAAAGACAAAAATGTCCAGGAAGGATGGGAAATCTTGAAAAATGAAATTCTCAAAGCACAATTGTTAACAATTCCGAAAAGAGGGAAGAATAGGAAGCATTTAAGGAAACCAGGATTGATGAACACAGAAGTTAAGCACATGCTAAAAAGGAAGAAAGAAATGTTTATAAAATGGAAAGAGGGAGGCATATCTAAAGAATATAATGCTGTCTGCAGAACCTGCAGGGCACAAATCAGATTATCTAAAGCTGACAATGAATTGAGGCTTGCAAGAGATGTCAAAAGCAATAATAAAGGATTTTGGGGATATGTCAAAAGTAAAAGAAAAGTCAAAGATGCTATAGGATTTTTACAGGATGAAAATGATGAAATGTTAAGACAGGATGTTGAGAATGCCGAACTTTTATATTCCTATTTTGCATCTGTTTTCTCTCAGAAAGGAAATGTAACATCAACTGTTCTTCACTGTCCTATTAAGGGAATAGAAGAATCCAGGATATCTATAAACAGAAAGATAGTGAGGAAACACTTAGCTAACCTAAATGAATTCAAGTCTCCAGGTCCAGATGAATTACACCCCAGTGTACTGAAGGAGATAGCAGAAGAAATTTTTGAATCCCTCTCCATAATCTTTGAAAATTCTTGGAGAACAGGAGAAGTCCCAGAAGACTGGAGAAGAGCAAATGTTCCTATCTTCAAAAAGGGGAAGAAGGTGGACCCAGGCAACTATAGGCCGGTGAGTCTGACTTCTATACCAGGAAAGATCTTTGAACAAATAATTAAACAACATGTATGTCAGTACCTGGATAAGAATGAAGTGATTAAACAGAGTCAGCATGGGTTTGTAACTAATAAGTCATGTCAGACTAACTTAATTTCCTTCTATGACGGTATCACTGATTGGGTGGATCAAGGAAATGCTGTAGATATAGTATATCTTGACTCCAGCAAAGCATTTGACAAAGTATCTCATACAATCCTTATTGAAAAAATGACTAAGTATGGAATAGACAAGGCAACTGTTAGGTGGATTCATAACTGGCTTAGTGATCGGACCCAAAGAGTGGTCGTAAATGGCTGCACATCCAGTTGGAAGAATGTCTCAAGTGGGGTACCACAGGGCTCTGTCCTGGGCCCTGTATTGTTCAACACCTTTATCAACGATTTAGATGAAGGAATTGAGGGTAAACTGATTAAATTTGCTGATGACACAAAGCTAGGAGGGATAGCTAATACTAGAGAAGAGAGAGAGAGGATTCAAAAAGATATAAATAAACTGGAGCAGTGGGCAGCAACTAAGAGAATGGTTTTTAACAGGGAAAAATGCAAAGTACTACATCTGGGCAATAAAAATGAAAAAAGCATATACAGAATGGGAGGAATAGGGCTAAGCAACAGCACATGTGAGAAAGACTTGGGTATATTAATAGATCACAGACTGAATATGAGTCAACAGTGTGATGCAGCAGCAAAAAGGCAAATGCAATTCTAGGATGTATTAACAGAAGCATACAGTCTAGATCACGTGAAGTCATTATTTCCCTCTACTCCTCTTTGGTCAGACCTCATCTGGAATATTGTGTCCAGTTTTGGGCACCACATTTTAAAAAAGACATCAACAAACTGGAGCAAGTTCAGAAAAGAGCGACCAGAATGGTGACTGGTCTGCAAACCCTGTCTTATGAGGAAAGGTTGCAGGATTTGGGAATGTTTAGTTTGCAAAAGCGAAGACTGAGAGGAGACTTAATAGCTGTCTACAAATATCTAAAGGGAAAACAAAAAGCAAAAAACACAAATATCCTGAACTAAAAAGTAAAAAATATACTGCAAATAATGCATAAAGGTAATAATAATAAGGGTATTTAGTAAACATAATTTTGATCAAAATAATGTACAAGCCATCCCGCCACGTCACGGCAACCCTTGTGGGACAGTCCCTACTCTAGTATTTAAAACCTTTTCACTTGCCAAGTGGCGTGAATGTGAATAAGGGTCGAGCGACTGAACCACTAGTAACAGCTTAGGCCAGACTGGATGGCTTTCCGAGCTCAGAAAGAGGGCGGTCACACCCATATATGCACTGAATGCACAATGAAATGAATAAAAAACAAATCTGAACTGAGAAAGTAAATTAATGTGTATGCACAATGTAAGTGCATATTAACACATGACCATTAACCAGAGAAAACAAAAAGCAAAAAACACAAATATCCTGAACTAAAAAGTAAAAAATTTACTGCAAATAATGCATAAAGGTAATAATAATAAGGGTATTTAGTAAACATAATTTTGATCAAGTGAAAAGGTTTTAAATACTAGAGTAGGGACTGTCCCACAAGCGTTGCCGTGACGTGGCGGGATGGCTTGTACATTATTTTGATCAAAATTATGTTTACTAAATACCCTTATTATTATTACCTTTATGCATTATTTGCAGTATATTTTTTACTTTTTAGTTCAGGATATTTGTGTTTTTTGCTTTTTGTTTTCTCTGGTTAATGGTCATGTGTTAATATGCACTTACATTGTGCATACACATTAACTTACTTTTCTCAGTTCAGATTCATTTTTTAAATATCTAAAGGGCTGTCACAATGTAGAAGGATCATCTTTATTCTCATTTGCACAAGGAAAGACTAGAAGCAATGGGATGAAACTGAATGGGAGGAGACACAGATTAGATATTAGAAAAAACTTTTTGACAGAGTGATCAATGAGTGGAACAGGCTGCCACAAGAGGTGGTGAGTTCTCCTTCAATGGAAGTCTTCAAACAGAGGCTGGACAGACATCTGACTTGATGATTTAGCGAATCCTGCTTTGAGCAGGGGGTTGGACCAGATGGCCCAGGAGGTCCCTTCCAACTCTACGATTCATTGATCCTACAGTGATGGGGCATTATACTGTGTATAGGGGTGCTGTACAGGGGGGGGGAGACTCAGGACACTATTAAATTTAAAGTGGGCACTTATTGTTATAGGGGAACTCAGGTTACTGTGACTGTCAAACGGGGCACACAGAGGGCATTATTACATTCTAGGGGACAAAATGTGGGCACTGTTTTCTAGATCACTTGCACCCGGCATTACTATATTATAGATGGATGCTTTAGAATTTAGAGGGCACACAGAACCACACAATAGGTGAATAGGGACACATACGGCAGCAGCAGCTCAGCATTGGGGTATCAGGTGCAGTAATAGGGACACATACGGCAGCAGCGGCTCAGCATTGGGGTATCAGCAGGATGAGGGGTTTGTGCAGGTTGGGGATACATGGTGATGGGACTGGAATATGAGAAGTGAAACGTGTCTTTGTTGTATTCTCTGTAGCCGAGACCTGGCTGGAGACATTGTCATTGTCGGTCTGGGCCAGATGGAAAAGACGTGAAAAGTGAACAATTCCATCAGAAAGAACGTCAGCGGTAAGTCACCAACTCTAACTGTGCAGTAATCACTTATATGTTCTGCAGGACTGGTATTTACCACTGACCATATGGTGGTAATATCCATGTTGGTCTTTATATAGAGATTATTTTCAGTAACAGTGCAGTCATCTCCTACATCCACTATTAGGGTGCGTCACCGAGTTGTAATCAAAGTTACCAGGTTAGGGGCCCACTCAGAATTTTCGCCCTCCCGAACCAAAACCCTAGCTACACCTCTGACTGTCCAGCATCTGTTTGAAGACCAGAAGGACAAATTGAGTTTTTGAAAAACTGCATGTCTTTTATACTTACTCACAACTATTTTAAATATCAGATGCACTACTACTCCCAGCAATGGGGAACTGCCATGGGTACCAGGTTCGCGCCAAGCTACGCTAACCTCTATGTGGGTAGATGGGAAGAGGAGACCATCTATCCTACCGGAGGGCTGCGCGCGGGCCTGGTACTCTGGCAACGTTGTCATCTTCCTAGTTGACTATTAAACGTACCAAAGAGCCAATTTACGAGGATTCGCCGCAACTGTTCAAAAGTGCAGGATTTTGACTTGGAAGCAGTCACTCTCAAAAAACAATTCCTAGAAAAAGGGTATAATGATGCTTTATTGGAGGAAGCTATATGTTCCGTGAGGGATAAAACAGCGAGAAGCCTTTTAAGGGCTGATTCACTCGATCTAAGATGTAATACCAGCAAACCTCCGCATAAAATGCAGGACGACTTTATCCCTATCATTTCAGAGTATAACTCCAACTCCCACATTTTAAATAAAATAGTGAGAAAACATTGGAATCTTTTGAGAGAGGATAAAACTCTGGGATCGATCATTCCACAGGGTCCAAGATATGTGTACAGGAAGGCACGTAACATTAAGAGTATTATATCTCCGAGCGTGCCCTCAAATAGTATAAAAAATCCACTCTTCCTTTTTTGGCCAGTCTGAAAGGTTTTTTTCCCTGCAGAAGTTGCTGTATTTGCTGCCAAACAAAAACTGGCAAACAATCTACCTTTATTAAAGGTAACAAGGAATATACGATTGATGACTACATCACCTGTGCTACAGAGAGTGTCATTTACATGATAAAATGCCCCTGTGAAAAAAATCTATATAGGGCGCACTAAACGCCCATTAAAAATAAGGATAAACGAACATATCCGGAATATAAAGAAGAAATTCATGGGCCATCCTCTGTCAAGCCACTTTGCTAATTATTATGAAGGTTTGGTGTCTAATATGATAGTTATGGGGATAGAACTCGTTCATAAACAGGCACGCAAAGGAGACCATATAAAACTAATGTCTCGTGCTGAGTCACGCTGGATTTTTATGCTTGATACTCTCATTCCTAAAGGACTCAATAGTGAAATTAAACTATTTGGCTTCCAGTGATGACGGACATTTTTAATTGATTTATTTACTTCTATTGAGTGTGTGAATATATACTACAGAGATTGCAAGCAGGACCACATCCCTGAGGAAGGAGACAGGAGTCTCTGAAACATGTAGGATAGCTTTTTGGTCCTCATCGCGATCTCTAGGCTGCAGCCCAGTGCATCACGTGTCTCTGACTTCACACAGGTCCTGTGCTGACGAGCATAGTGTGAAGTTCAGGCACCTAGTTCAGTGTGTTTTCCCACCCAGCCTGCCATTAGAGCGACTGCTGCCACCGGCGGCCGGGGTAGCATCGCTAACAGGATTACTGCAGTTCTTAAGCAAGAAGCATTTAATCAGCAACCTACCAGAGGAGTGTAATTATTTACAGAAGGACTTTTGGGATCTCCAAACACAGTGAGACTGAGCCCGCCCTCCCCCTCTGTGGCTGTTTACCTTGTAAAGCAGTAGGGGTTATCTTGGTTTCTTGCACTACAATTGGTATTAGCATCCAAAGGGATATATATGACTTTTTTAGTGTTACTTATTGTTGTTCTCTGCCCAAACCTGGTTCTTTTATTGTGCTCTGGACTTTGATTTTTTTTTTCCTCTTCAAATCCATTTGAGCAAGACAATAGATACCAGTGACTCTAAAGGCCCTTTTACATTTAGCGATGCACCAGCGATCCGACCAGCGATCCGACCCAGTCAGGATCGCTGGTGCATCGCTAAATGATCGCTAGTGAGCTTTCACACAGGAAGATCTCACAGCGATGCAGCAGCGACGCAGCGCACGATACTCACCTTTCACACATAGTGATCCTGACATCCTCCCGCCCACCTCCACGCGTCGCTCGTCGTCACAGCAGGAAGCTGACAACGAGAAATGGAGCCGCCCGATCTCGCGCAATCAGCGATGGACAGCGGGGAGCCGGTCGGAGGTAAGTATCACACACAGCGATATCGCTATAACGTCTCAAATCGCTATGTGTAAAACCCCCTTAAGGGCAGTAGTAATTAATTTATCTATAGAGAAGTGGTGAATTCTCCTTCAATGGAAGTCTTCAAACAGAGGCTGGACAGACATCTGACTGGGATGATTTAGCGAATCCTGCTTTGAATGTGTTTTTTAAAATGTGGTGCCCAGATCTAGACACAATATTCCAGATGAGGCCTGACCAAGGAGGAGTAGAGGAGGATGATTACTTCTTGTGATCTAGACTCTGTGCTTCGCTTAATAGATCCTAGACCTGTGTTTGCCTTTTTTGCTGCTGCATCACATTGTTGACTCATATTGTTGACTCATAGTCTGTGATCTACAATTAAGGCCCAGTCTCACTAAGCAATCTCGGTAGCGAGATCGCTGCTGAGTCACAACTTTTGTGACGTAACAGCGATCTCACCAGCGAGATCGCTGTGTGAGACAGCGATCAGCCCCCCTGCCGGTATCGCTGATCGCTGGAAGAAACCTCTGGACATTTCTTTGGTCGCTGGTCTCCCGCTGGCCAGCACGCATCGCTGTGTGTGACAGGCGGGAGACCAGCGATCAGCTGTAAAAAATAATAAAAAAAATAAAAAATATAGTTATTCTCACCTTTCGGCGTCCGGTTCAGCCATCCTGCCTCTCTCCACGCTCCGGTCCCAGTGATCCTTTGCACGAATGACCGCGAGACTTTGTTATCCCACGAGACCGTGACATCTCGCAGTCATTCTCGCAAAGGATCACTGGGGCCGGAGCGTGGAGAGCGGCAGGATGGCTGGACGGGACGTCGGAAGGTGAGAATAACTATATTTTTTATTTTGATTCTATTTTTTACAGCGATGGCAAGCGATGCCGTGTGCTCGGCATCGCTGTGCTGATCGCTGGTGAAGCTGTCTGTGTGACAGCTCACCAGCGATCACATAGCGACTTACTAGCGATCCTGACACCTTGATATCGGTGTCGGGATCGCTGGTAAGTCGCTTAGTGTGATGGGGCCTTTAGGTCCATATATATTTGGACAGAGACAACATTTTTCTAATTTTGGTTCTAGACATTACCACAATGAATTTTAAACAAAATAATTCAGATGCAGTTGAAGTTCAGACTTTCAGCTTTCATTTGAGGGTATCCACATTAAAATTTTATGAAGGGTTTAGGAGTTTCAGCTCCTTAAAATGTGCCACCCAAAATTAGAAAAATGTTGTCTCTGTCCAAATATATATGGACCTAACTGTATTAGTATACCCAAGTCTTTTTCACACGTGCTGTTCCTTAGGTCTATTTCTTCCATTCTGTAGATGTAATTTTTGTTTTTCTTGCCCAGATTAAGACTCTTGCATTTCTCCCTGTTAAATACCATTTTATTTGTCGCTGCCCATTGTCCAAGCTTATCTAGTTCCTTCTGAATCCTTTCTCTGTCTTCTCTAGTGTTTGCTATCCCTCCTAGCTTTGCATCGTCTGCAAATTTGATTATTTTACCTTCAGTTCCCTTATTTAGATCATTTTTAAAAGTGTTGAACAACACTGGGGCCAGAACAGAGCCTTGTTATACCCCACTTGACACACACTTCCAATTGGATGTGCAACCATTTATTACCACTCTTTTAGTATGATCACTGATCCAGTTATGAATCCACCTAACTGTAACCTTGTCAATCCCATACTTGGTCATTTTTTCAATATAGTATGAGATACTTTATCAAATGCTTTGCTAAAGTCGAGATATACTATATCTACCACATTTTCCTGATCCACCCAGTGATTCCATCATAGAAGGAAATTAGATTAGTCTGGCGTGACTTGTTTGCTACAAACCCATGCTGGCTCTGGTTAATTACTGTATTCTTACCCAAGTACTTACATATTTGCTGTTTAATAATTTGTTCAAATATCTTTCCTGATATAATTAATGATCACTGGCCAGTAAATTCCTGGCTCCGTCTTCTTTCTTTCCTGTATACTGCCCTTCCTCAATCTTCTGGGACTTCTCTTGTTCTCCAGAATTTTTCAAAGATTCTGGCTAGTGGTTCTGCAATTTTCTCTGCTATCTCTTTTGAAATTAATTTAAGTTAGCCAAGTGTCCCCTCACCATCTCTCTATTTATGGATAGTGTGGATTCTTTTGTTCCTTCGATAGTACCATAAAGATCAGTTGATGTCACAATTTATTTCTTAGAGAATACAAATGCAAAATAGGAATTTAAAAGTTCGGCCTTCTCAACATAATTTTTGACCAATTCACCCTTTTCATCCCGTAAATATCCTATATCAACTTTGAGTTTCCTTTTGCTTTTGACATATCCCCAAAATCTTCTTTTACTGCTTTTTGTCTCCCTTGCAAGCCTTATTTCATTACTGGTTTTAACTATTCTAACTGTAACCCTGCATTTCTTGCAAACAGCACTATAGTCTTCTTTAGATATGCTTCTCTCTTTTCATTTACTATACCGTATTTTTCGAATTATAAGACGCACCCCAAAATTTGAGGCGAAAAATAGGAAGAAAACTTTTTTTTAATAAAATGGTAGTGCTTCTTATAATCCATGCGTCTTAGTGCTTACCGGGGGTGGTGGCTGCGGTGAAGCGGGGTCCCACCACTAGGGAGAGCTCCCTGGATACAGAGATACATTATAAGATTCGGTTAGCAGCCACCACTAGTGGGAGATCCCTGTATACAGAGATACATGATATGATTCTGTCTGTAGACACCACTAGGGGGAGCTCACTGCATAGTGTATATAGTTCAGTATTCAGATAATTGGGAGTAAGCTTCCCTTAGTGATGTCAGAATTAAATTTAAAGGGAACCTGTCAGCAGATTTGGCCTTTTTGATTAAATATGATAAAGCATTACCAAAAATAACCCCTAATGTTATCGGCATTGTGGCTGTATCTGCTGGCTGTGCAATTCTCTCTCTTCTCAGCTCTTATATCTGACTTAGTCGGAAGAGCTGGCGAATGCCACCATGTAGACACCACCCATGACACCGGCCATCATGGAGGCAGAGACAACAGGCATCTGCCAGGGAACAAACCATAAACACGGTGAAGACTGTGCTGAAATCATACTTACATATGGTAGTTAGAAAAAAAACCCCTTACAAGGGAACGTCTGGTTTGGTCAAGCCCCTTTTGTTGCTTATGTGTTATCTTTCTGCTGTGGCAAAAAGAAGACAGCAGTTTAAAAAAAAAAAAAAAGTGAGAGCTATATCCCCATGATAAAACTTCCTGTTCTGTGTGATGTTATGGTTCTATGGCAGCCACCGTTGTGGTACATATGTACCAGTATTCAAGATAGCTGAGGATAAGGATTTAGATTGTGACAGTCCCTCATGAAAATAATGAATCACCAGAGAAAGCACAGGAAGTGTTGTCATGTGTCCACAGCGCAGGTATTCGTTATTGGTGATCCAATTACGTCTCTTGTTACAAAAATTGCCAAAATACTGAAAAGCAGAACAATAGTGAATAAATATTGTAACCAGACTTAAAAAAAAAAAAAAGCTCTTGAACGTCTCTGGAAACTGAGGACATGGCTGGAGATACTGTGTGAAAGGGTTTGATGCTCCAAGAATAGCTCACACACGAACCATCTGCAGATTTTCCGTTTATTTCCGATCCCTCATGGGAGTCCGGTCCTGGGTGTTTTATGAGATCACATGTGCACAGAAAACCTCTTAAAGAGACATAACCAGTAAAGGATTTTCCCCACTATAGACTTCTATGGCATTCTGACTTGACAAGCCTGAGAGGCTGGACTGTGGGGGTGACTGAAATAGAGAGTGACTTCACATGCAAGGACCGGGACACCATCAGTCACTAGATATGTGTCCCTTCTGTCATATCTCTGCAATACACCACAACATGGTAAACCAACCATCTTATTTATCAATGGATAATGTATTTCTTTTTATTTCAATGATGTATACTGTAATTGTATTTATGTCAAATTTTCCTTTACAGTGGATACACACAGTTTTTCAGAAATAATGCATCATTTTTATGGTTTGTGTGTCTTTCATGCTGTTTTTTTTTGTCTAAATATGATGTAGCCAGATGTTACATGTAAGTCTATAGAGAAAACAGTAAACACACTACAATGTGGTTTTCTTTGTGATGCCTCAGTGGTTTTTGATTTGGGTCAGTGGCTTTTTTTTTTCTAATTGCAATATGCACAAAATTTATTTTTTTTTACGTAGTTCTACCACAGACGTTCATTCGAAAAACAAACAACTCACTGTAGGTGTGATAGAAGAATAAAGGTTATATTTTTGGCAGGATAATACATTATGAATTAAATGTAAATACCTTAAGGGCTTGTTCACATGTAGGGTCATTGATGTGTTTTCTCGCATGAAAATAAAGCACATCATTCTACACGAATAGGAAAATGAATGCGATTTCCAAAATCTCACACGGTCATTTTGTGGTGAGTTTTTTACTGTTTTTTTTAAACACAGCATGTCAATTTTAATTTTTTTCTGCAGCTTTCATAATTGAAATAAAAGTTGCAGAAAAAAGGCACCTATTTTATAGGTAATCATTAGTCTGTTTTTTTATTTTCATGCAGTAAAAAAACTGATAAAAAATGGCTACATTCGCTTTAGGCACCAAGTTTCTTGACTGCGAGTTGCACAGTTATTTTCACAACCTTTTAAACAGTTTTCTTTCACGTGGAAACTGATGAATCGAGGCCTTAATGTATATGCACAGTGGTGGAAAATCAGCTGTGAATTACAGTAGCAGCAAAATCCCTGCAGAAATATGAAATCCACACACACACACACACTGGAGAAAATCTGCATCGTAAATACTCGGCGCTGAGGATTATGTCACTTTATGTTACTAATTTTCACTCTTTTTTTTAACACAAAGGATGAAATGTGCGACGAAGATGTAGTATTTCTGCAAACAAATTTTGCCGTTGTGGATTTTATGCCGTTTTATTTTCACAGCATTTAAGTTCCATGTGCACATACTGTTTTAAAAATGTAGCTGAGCTTTTTACTGTGACGGTCACAATGAGAGGCATTGTTGACTCTTGCATTTGCGCTAATAAAGTAGCAACAAGTCAATTACAAATCTGTTGTGTTTCAGGATTAATTAGGCTAAGTGGTGTTTAGGGTTAACCGCCTGCATTAAGACTTTTTTTCTTTAAGGGTATGAGTGGATGTCTTCATAAAATTGCTGGGATACTGGCTGTGAGTGGACTAAGCGCAGTTCTCATAGAACAGTGTGGCCTCTCTTCTTAGGACTCCACCACCCATGGAACTAATGAACTACTCAGTCTCAGTAGCTGCAAGGGGAGGGACGTCTAGTATGTGTCACTAGATTGGGGTTGGCCAGGGTGGGCCTTTCTGCCTGTGTGTGTATTTGTCCAGGGTGACAGTATTCCTCCTCCGTCCTGTGATTTCCAGCTGCAAGTAAAAATCCCCCAAAGAGTGGAGCACCCCTTCCCTGAGATGTGTTGGGTGAGTGCTGGGTTAAGGTGGGGTGTGACTGAGGTGGAGTAGGGGGAATTTAAGCCCAGAATCAAGGACTTGCACAGCAGCCTTGATGCAATTCCATGCTTCTCTTGCATCAGACGACACATGATCTAATCCTTCAAGTAGCCAGCCAACTTCAAGTGCAAGGGCCCCTCCCATTAGTCATGGAGGAAGGGGTGGGGGGCTCTAAAAGGGAACTGGGGTCCCTACTTGGGATGTATTCCTGGAGGGTGGTGTGCAGAAATAAAAAAAAAGTAAGGCACCATATACAATTCGTGGCAGATAAGAAGAACATGTGTCCAAGAGGAAACATTTCTTGCCTTTACTCACTTTCATTCCATTCTTTTCATGATTCCCCTTAAGAACTCGGAATAGAGCTATAACACTTATAAGGACAGGCCCATGACACCCAGAGACCACAGCAAAACAGCTTTGTGCTTTGGGATAGCTCCTAGAAATAATATAAAGTCGTAATCTGTCAAGTCAGCCCTATGTAAAAGCACAGAGAACGCGTTGTAATGCGAGTTCTGCTGAATGACAAAATCACCTCCCCAGCAGCTGGAAGCGTCCTGGACATCTTAATTATGTAGCAATGTGCAAAAAAACTAGATAAAGTTGAGTTTTGGGTAGAAATGCTTCACATCTGGCGGCAATTGCTTGTCTCCCCCTTCCCCTCACTACATCACCAGAGTCCCCCTTCACCACCACCCCTTTCCTCAGCTATGGCAGGTTTTTCTTTGGTTGCTTTCTCAGCATGAAAATGTGGCCATATGAAAAATAAGGAAATGGAGTAAATAGAGAACAAACAGTGTGAACCTTCCGCTCTCGTAGGTCAGGATTACAGGTTTTCAGTTGTATCTCACGGTGTCTCATGGCGTCCGCTGCTTCCTTACCCCGCAGCACACCAAGAAATGAACATAAGGCTACGTCCTAACAAGCAGAACAAAGAGCCCCCTCCAAAAAGTGGCTGGAAATAGCTCATATTCGTTACACGGTTACATGTGCGACAAAAGGCTTCATTTCCCGTCTACTGTAAACTTTTAAAAACTTTATTAAGTTAATTTTTGCATTAAGGACTTGGAAGAGAAATAGTCATGAATATCTAGAATGACAGTCTGTATAAATATTGCAAACATATGGCACAACGTTGTACAGAGGAAGGAATACATGTACATAATGAGAGCAGTAGTCATAACTATGCGGATATATTGCCACGTTGCAGGTACTAAAGTCACAAAGATTTGCATCAGAACTACATAGAAAAAAATAATCCAGTACAGTATGTAAAAGGTGAGAGTCTCTACGCTTTCTTACAGGGGTTTCTCGAAAATAATCTGCTGGGATCTTATTGATCAGCTGCAGCAAGTATTCAGTTTCCCTGCAGCGCCACCAACGGAGCAATTAAGAATGACAGAATTCGAACAAATCAATGGGATGTGAACAGTAGAACATACGATAATTCAGTGGTCAGACTTATGTGAATTGGTAGTACTTTATTTCTTTGTTTCAAGGTCCAGTTTCCTACAAGTTAATCCTTCAAACCTCCCAAATTTGAATTTACAACAAGAATCTACACTCCACATACTAACAACTAGAGTTGAGCGACTTTGGTCGGATCGGGTTTCGTGAAACCCGAATGAAACAAAATAAGTTTCAGATGAAACTCGTCCGACTAGAGCAAAACAAAGTCGGAGTTTCGTCCGAAACCCGACCCCAATGCAAGTCAATGGGAAATAAAAGTCGGACGAAACGCCGACTTTTTTTGCTCTAGTCGGACGAGTTTCATCTGAAACTTATTTTGTTTCATTCGGGTTTCACGAAACCCGATCCGACCAAAGTCGCTCAACTCTACTAACAACAAAGGCAGCATTCGCCGGGGCACCGTCCAATCGCAGTGTCAGCAGCTGTAACTATCTGTAAGGTTCTGCTGTCAGTTTCTTCACAGTTAGGGTGTGTGCACACGCTGCGGAATGCTCTGCAGATTTTTCGATGCGGCGGTTTACCTGCGGATTAGCCTGCGGTTTATCATCTCTACAATGAAGCAGATGGCAAACCGCAGCGGAATCCGCAGAAAGAATTGACATGTCAATTCTTTCTGCGGATTTGAAACCGCAGCAAATCTGCGCGGAAAAATCCGCACCGTCTGCACTGCGGTTTTCGTTTTGCATAGAAAATAAAGGTACTGTATAACGCAACTGCTGCGCATCCGCAGGGCCAAATCCGCTGTGGATCCGCAGCAGAATCCGCAGCGTGTGCACATGCCCTTAGATATTTAGTAGATCAGTTTTGTAACCAATATGTGCTATGTGCACACGAATAATTGCAACAGACTTTTCCTCCAAATACCCGAATGCTGGCAGAAAAACTGCTATGCAAAATACATGCATTTTTTTTATTTATTTTTTTTACTTTTTTGTGTGTCCATAATGAAGACTTGACACACTGCAGATTTGAAAAAACACATTAAGGCTAATGTACCCACATATGCAGAAAATTCCTGACTAAAAACCAGACTCCTTCCCAGGAAACACGCGCTTTTTCCCCCACGTTTTTTATGCTTTTTTTCCGGAGCATCCCCAGCCTCATAGAATATAGTTAGAAATGCGGATTTTTCCGCAAAATTAATGAGCATGCTGCGTTTTTTACCGCGATGCTTTTTTTTTGCAGAAAAAAACACATCAATATGCACAAAAAGTGCAGAACTCATTAAAATGAATGGGATGCTTCTTGTAATCGTTATTTTAAGCGTTTTTGCCGGTAAAAATGCTTAAAAAACACGGAAAAAAACGCTTACATGTGCATACACCCTGAGGGTTCAAGTCAGCAAAGACAAGTAGCATATGTGTGTGAGATTGCAGAAATCTCCTTCGCTTTGCTGGTACTGTAAAGTGCAGTATTTTTTACCCTTGACTTGAAAAATCAGTGGGCAATAACGTGACAAAAACGCAGTGTGTGAATAAGCCCTAAGAACAGGGATACAGAGCAACCTGCGTCCTAAAACAGAAACACAGAGCGGCCTGCGTCCTAAAACCAGGGAGACAGAGCGGCCTGCCCCCTAATACCAGGGAGACAGAGCGGCCTAAACACTAATACCAGGGAGACAGAGCGGCCTGCACCCCAATACCAGGGATACATAGTGGCCTGCACCCTAATACCAGGGAGACAGAGCTAACTGCCCCCTAATACCAAGGGATACAGAGCGGCCTGCCCCCTAATACCAGGGAGACAGAGCGGCCTAAACACTAATACCAGGGAGACAGAGCGGCCTGCACCCCAATACCAGGGATACATAGTGGCCTGCACCCTAATACCAGGGAGACAGAGCTACCTGCCCCCTAATACCAAGGGATACAGAGCGGCCTGCCCCCTAATACCAGGGAGACAGAGCTACCTGCCCCCTAATACCAGGGATACAGAGCAGCCTGCCCCCCAATACCAGGGAGACAGAGCGGCCTGCCCCCTAATACCAGGGAGACAGAGCGGCCTGCCCCCTAATACCAGGGAGACAGAGCGGCCTGCCCCCTAATACCAGGGAGACAGAGCGGCCTGCCCCCTAATACCAGGGAGACAGAGCGGCCTGCCCCCTAATACCAGGGAGACAGAGCGGCCTGCCCCCTAATACCAGGGAGACAGAGCGGCCTGCCCCCTAATACCAGGGAGACAGAGCGGCCTGCCCCCTAATACCAGGGAGACAGAGCGGCCTGCCCCCTAATACCAGGGAGACAGAGCGGCCTGCCCCCTAATACCAGGGAGACAGAGCGGCCTGCCCCCTAATACCAGGGAGACAGAGCGGCCTGCACCCTAATACCAGGGATACAGAGCGGCCTGCCCCCTAATACCAGGGAGACAGAGCGGCCTAAACACTAATACCAGGGAGACAGAGCGGCCTGCACCCTAATACCAGGGAGATATAGCGGCCTGCACCCTAATACCAGGGATACAGAGCTACCTGCCCCTTAATACCAGGGAGACAGCGGCCTGCACCCTAATACCAGGGAGACATAGCGGCCTGCACCCTAATACCAGGGAGACAGAGCGGCCTGCGTCCTAATACCAGGGAGACAGAGCAGCCTGCGTCCTAATACCAGGGAGACAGAGCGGCCTGCCCCCTAATACCAGGGAGACAGACCTGCCTGAGCCCTAATACCAGGGAGACAGAGCGGCCTGCGTCCTAAAACCAGGGAGACAGAGCAGCCTGCCCCCTAATACCAGGGATACAGAGCTGCCTGAGCCCTAATACCAGGGAGATAGACCTGCCTGAGCCCTAATACCAGGGAGACAGAGCGGCCTGCGTACTAAAACCAGGGAGACGGAGCGGCCTACGTCCTAATACCAGGGATACAGAGCGGCCTGCCCCCTAATATCAGGGAAACAGAGCGGCCTAAACACTAATACCAGGGAGACAGAGCGGCCTGCACCCTAATACCAGGGAGACATAGCGGCCTGCACCCTAATACCAGGGATACAGAGCGGCCTGCCTCCTAATACCAGGGAGACAGAGCGGCCTGCACCCTAATACCAGGGAGACATAGCAGCCTGCACCCTAATACCAGGGATACAGAGCTACCTGCCCCCTAATACCAGGGAGACAGAGCGGCCTGCACCCTAATACCAGGGAGACAGAGCGGCCTGCCCCCTAATATCAGGGATACAGAGCTGCCTGAGCCCTAATACCAGGGAGACAGACCTGCCTGAGCCCTAATACCAGGGATACAGAGCGGCCTGCCCCCTAATACCAGGGAGACAGAGCGGCCTAAACACTAATATCGGAGACAGAGCGGCCTAAACACTAATATCGGAGACAGAGCGGCCTGCACCCCAATACCAGGGATACAGAGTTGTCTGCATGCTAAAACCAGGGATACAGAGCTACCTGCCCCCTAATTCCAGGGATACAGAGCGGCCTGGGCACTAATATCAGGGATACAGAGCTACCTGCCCCCTGATACCAGGGATACAGAGCGGCCTGCCCCCTAATACCAGGGAGACAGAGCGGCCTGCACCCTAATACCAGGGATACAGAGCTGCCTGCCCCCTAATACCTGGAATACAGAGCGGCCTGCATCCTAATACCAGGGATACAGAGCAGCCTGGGTCCTAATACTAGGGATACAGAGCAGCCTGCACCCTAATACCAGGGACACAGTGCGGCCTGAGCCCTAATTCCAGGGAGACAGAGCGGCCTGCGCCCTAATACCAGGGAGACAGAGCGGCCTGCGCCCTAATACCAGGGAGACATAGCGGCCTGCCCCCTAATATCAGGGAAACAGAGCGGCCTAAACACTAATACCAGGGAGACAGAGCGGCCTGCACCCTAATACCAGGGAGACATAGCGGCCTGCACCCTAATACCAGGGAGACATAGCGGCCTGCACCCTAATACCAGGGAGACAGAGCAGCCTGCACCCTAATACCAGGGAGACAGAGCAGCCTGCACCCTAATACCAGGGAGACAGGGCGGCCTGCACCCTAATACCAGGGAGACAGGGCGGCCTGCACCCTAATACCAGGGAGACAGAGCGGCCTGCACCCTAATACCAGGGATACAGAGCGGCCTGCCCCCTAATACCAGGGAGACAGAGCGGCCTGCACCCTAATACCAGGGATACAGAGCTACCTTCCCCCTAATACCAGTGAGACAGAGCGGCCTGCCCCCTTATACCAGGGAGACAGAGCGGCCTGCCCCCTAATACCAGGGAGACAGAGCGGCCTGCCCCCTAATACCAGGGAGACAGAGCGGCCTGCCCCCTAATACCAGGGAGACAGAGCGGCCTGCCCCCTAATACCAGGGAGACAGAGCGGCCTGCCCCCTAATACCAGGGAGACAGAGCGGCCTAAACACTAATACCAGGGAGACAGAGCGGCCTGCACCCTAATACCAGAGATACAGAGCTGCCTGCCCCCTAATAACTGGAATACAGAGCGGCCTGCATCCTAATACCAGGGATACAGAGCAGCCTGGGTCCTAATACTAGGGATACAGAGCAGCCTGCACCCTAATACCAGGGACACAGTGCGGCCTGCGCCATAATACCAGGGAGACAGAGCGGCCTGCGCCCTAATACCAGTGAGACAGAGCGGCCTGCACCCTAATATCAGGGATACAGAGCTGCCTGAGCCCTAATACCAGGGAGACAGAGCTACCTTCCCCTTAATACCAGTGAGACAGAGCGGCCTGCACCCTTATACCAGGGAGACAGAGCTACCTGCCCCCTAATACCAGGGATACAGAGCGGCCTGCCCCCTAATACCAGGGAGAGAGAGCTACCTGCCCCCTAATACCAGGGAGACAGAGTGGCCTAAACACTAATACCAGGGAGACAGAGCGGCCTGCACCCTAATACCAGGGATACAGAGTGGCCTAAACACTAATACCAGGGAGACATAGTGGCCTGCACCCTAATACCAGGGATACAGAGCTACCTTCCCCCTTATACCAGGGAGACAGAGCGGCCTGCCCCCTTATACCAGGGAGACAGAGCGGCCTCCCCCCTAATACCAGGGAGACAGAGCGGCCTCCCCCCTAATACCAGAGAGACAGAGCGGCCTGCCCCCTAATACCAGGGATACAGAGCGGCCTGCCCCCTAATACCAGGGAGACAGAGCGGCCTAAACACTAATATCGGAGACAGAGCGGCCTAAACACTAATATCGGAGACAGAGCGGCCTAAACACGAATATCGGAGACAGAGCGGCCTGCACCCCAATACCAGGGATACAGAGTTGTCTGCATCCTAAAACCAGGGATACAGAGCTACCTGCCCCCTAATTCCAGGGATACAGAGCAGCCTGGGCACTAATATCAGGGATACAGAGCTACCTGCCCTCTGATACCAGGGATACAGAGCGGCCTGCCCCCTAATACCAGGGAGACAGAGCGGCCTGCCCCCTAATACCAAGGATACAAAGCAGCCTGCACCCTAATACCAGGGATACAGAGCTGCCTGCCCCCTAATACCTGGAATACAGAGCGGCCTGCATCCTAATACCAGGGATACAGAGCAGCCTGGGTCCTAATACTAGGGATACAGAGCAGCCTGCACCCTAATACCAGGGACACAGTGCGGCCTGCGCCCTAATACCAGTGAGACAGAGCGGCCTGCACCCTAATATCAGGGATACAGAGCTGCCTGAGCCCTAATACCAGGGAGACAGAGCTACCTTCCCCCTAATACCAGTGAGACAGAGCGGCCTGCACCCTTATACCAGGGAGACAGAGCTACCTGCCCCCTAATACCAGGGAGACAGAGCGGCCTGCACCCTTATACCAGGGAGACAGAGCGGCCTGCCCCCTAATACCAGGGAGACAGAGCTACCTTCCCCCTAATAACAGGGAGACAGAGTGGCCTAAACACTAATACCAGGGAGACAGAGCGGCCTGCACCCTAATACCAGGGATACAGAGTGGCCTAAACACTAATACCAGGGAGACATAGTGGCCTGCACCCTAATACAAGGGATACAGAGCTACCTTCCCCCTAATACCAGTGAGACAGAGCGGCCTGCCCCCTTATACCAGGGAGACAGAGCGGCCTGCCCCCTAATACCAGGGACACAAAGCGGCCTGCCCCCTAATACCAGTGAGACAGAGCGGCCTGCCCCCTTATACCAGGGAGACAGAGCGGCCTGCCCCCTAATACCAGGGAGACAGAGCGGCCTGCCCCCTAATACCAGGGAGACAGAGCGGCCTGCCCCCTAATACCAGGGATACAGAGCGGCCAGCCCCCTAATACCAGGGAGACAGAGCGGCCTAAACACTAATACCAGGGAGACAGAGCGGCCTGCCCCCTAATACCAGGGAGACAGAGCGGCCTGGGCACTAATATCAGGGATACAGAGCTGCCTGCATCCTAAAACCAGGGATACAGAGCTACCTGCCCCCTTATACCAGGGAGACAGAGCTACCTGCCCCCTAATACCAGGGATACAGAGCGGCCTGCCCCCTAATACCAGGGAGACAGAGCTACCTGCCCCCTAATAACAGGGAGACAGAGTGGCCTAAACACTAATACCAGGGAGACAGAGCGGCCTAAACACTAATACCAGGGAGACATAGTGGCCTGCACCCTAATACCAGGGATACAGAGCTACCTTCCCCCTAATACCAGTGAGACAGAGCGGCCTGCCCCCTTATACCAGGGAGACAGAGCGGCCTGCCCCCTAATACCAGGGAGACAGAGCGGCCTGCCCCCTAATACCAGGGAGACAGAGCGGCCTGCCCCCTTATACCAGGGAGACAGAGCGGCCTGCCCCCTAATACCAGGGAGACAGAGCGGCCTGCCCCCTAATACCAGGGAGACAGAGCGGCCTGCCCCCTAATACCAGGGATACAGAGCGGCCAGCCCCCTAATACCAGGGAGACAGAGCGGCCTGCCCACTAATACCAGGGAGACAGAGCGGCCTGCCCACTAATACCAGGGAGACAGAGCGGCCTAAACACTAATACCAGGGAGACAGAGCGGCCTCCCCCCTAATACCAGAGAGACAGAGCGGCCTGCCCCCTAATACCAGGGATACAGAGCGGCCTGCCCCCTAATACCAGGGAGACAGAGCGGCCTAAACACTAATATCGGAGACAGAGCGGCCTGCACCCCAATACCAGGGATACAGAGTTGTCTGCATCCTAAAACCAGGGATACAGAGCTACCTGCCCCCTAATTCCAGGGATACAGAGCAGCCTGGGCACTAATATCAGGGATACAGAGCTACCTGCCCCCTGATACCAGGGATACAGAGCGGCCTGCCCCCTAATACCAGGGAGACAGAGCGGCCTGCCCCCTAATACCAGGGATACAAAGCGGCCTGCGTCCTAATACCAGGGAGACAGAGCAGCCTGCACCCTAATACCAGGGATACAGAGCTGCCTGCCCCCTAATACCTGGAATACAGAGCGGCCTGCATCCTAATACCAGGGATACAGAGCAGCCTGGGTCCTAATACTAGGGATACAGAGCAGCCTGCACCCTAATACCAGGGACACAGTGCGGCCTGCGCCCTAATACCAGTGAGACAGAGCGGCCTGCACCCTAATATCAGGGATACAGAGCTGCCTGAGCCCTAATACCAGGGAGACAGAGCTACCTTCCCCCTAATACCAGGGATACAGAGCGGCCTGCCCCCTAATACCAGGGAGAAAGAGCTACCTGCCCCCTAATACCAGGGAGACAGAGCTACCTGCCCCCTAATAACAGGGAGACAGAGTGGCCTAAACACTAATACCAGGGAGACAGAGCGGCCTGCACCCTAATACCAGGGATACAGAGTGGCCTAAACACTAATACCAGGGAGACATAGTGGCCTGCCCCCTAATACCAGGGATACAGAGCTACCTTCCCCCTAATACCAGTGAGACAGAGCGGCCTGCCCCCTTATACCAGGGAGACAGAGCGGCCTGCCCCCTAATACCAGGGACACAAAGCGGCCTGCCCCCTAATACCAGTGAGACAGAACGGCCTGCCCCCTTATACCAGGGAGACAGAGCGGCCTGCCCCCTAATACCAGGGAGACAGAGCGGCCTGCCCCCTAATACCAGGGAGACAGAGCGGCCTGCCCCCTAATACCAGGGAGACAGAGCGGCCTGCCCCCTAATACCAGGGAGACAGAGCGGCCTGCCCCCTAATACCAGGGATACAGAGCGGCCAGCCCCCTAATACCAGGGAGACAGAGCGGCCTAAACACTAATACCAGGGAGACAGAGCGGCCTGCCCCCTAATACCAGGGAGACAGAGCAGCCTAAACACTAATACCAGGGAGACAGAGCGGCCTGCACCCTAATACCAGGGAGACATAGCGGCCTGCACCCTAATACCAGGGATACAGAGCTACCTGCCCCCTAATACCAGGGAGACAGAGCGGCCTGCACCCTAATACCAGGGAGACATAGCGGCCTGCACCCTAATACCAGGGAGACATAGCGGCCTGCACCCTAATACCAGGGAGACAGAGCGGCCTGCACCCTAATACCAGGGAGACAGAGCAGCCTGCGCCCTAATACCAGTGAGACAGAGCGGCCTGCCCCCTAATACCAGGGATACAGAGCGGCCTGGGCACTAATATCAGGGATACAGAGCTGCCTGCATCCTAAAACCAGGGATACAGAGCTACCTGCCCCCTAATACCAGGGATACAGAGCGGCCTGCCCCCTAATACCAGGGATACAGAGCGGCCTGCCCCCTAATACCAGGCATACAGAGCTGTCTGCATCCTAAAACCAGGGATACAGAGCTACCTGCCCCCTAATACCAGGGATACAGAGCGGCCTTCGTCCTAATACCAGGGAGACAGAGTGGCCTAAACACTAATACGAGGGAGACAGAGCGGGCTGCACCCCAATGCCAGGGATACAGAGTTGTCTGCATCCTAAAACCAGGGATACAGAGCTACCTGCCCCCTAATACCAGGGATACAGCGCTACCTGCCCCCTAATACCAGGGATACAGAGCTACCTGCCCCCTAATACCAGGGATACAGAGCTACCTGCCCCCTAATACCAGGGATACAGAGCGGCCTGCCCCCTAATACCAGGGATACAGAGCGGCCTGCCCCCTAATACCAGGGATACAGAGCGGCCTGCATCCTAAAACCAGGGATACAGAGCTACCTGCCCCCTAATACCAGGGATACAGAGCGGCCTGGGCACTAATACCAGGGATACAGAGCGGCCTGCATCCTAAAACCAGGCATACAGAGCTGTCTGCATCCTAAAATCAGGGATACAGAGCTACCTGCCCCCTAATACCAGGGATACAGAGCGGCCTGGGCACTAATATCAGGGATACAGAGCTGCCTGCATCCTAAAACCAGGGATACAGAGCTACCTGCCCCCTAATACCAGGGATACAGAGCGGCCTGCCCCCTAATACCAGGGATACAGAGTGGCCTGCATCCTAAAACCAGGCATACAGAGCTGTCTGCATCCTAAAACCAGGGATACAGAGCTACCTGCCCCCTAATACCAGGGATACAGAGCGGCCTGCCCCCTAATACCAGGGATACAGAGCTACCTGCCCCCTAATACCAGGGATACAGAGCGGCCTGCCCCCTAATACCAGGGATACAGAGCTACCTGCCCCCTAATACCAGGGATACAGAGCTACCTGCCCCCTAATACCAGGGATACAGAGCGGCCTGCCCCCTAATACCAGGGATACAGAGCTGCCTGCATCCTAAAACCAGGGATACAGAGCTACCTGCCCCCTAATACCAGGGATACAGAGCAGCCTGCGCCCTAATACCAGGGAGACAGAGTGGCCTAAACACTAATACCAGGGAGACAGAGCGGCCTGCCCCCTAATACCAGGGATACAGAGCTACCTGCCCCCTAATACCAGGGATACAGAGCTACCTGCCCCCTAATACCAGGGATACAGGGCAGCCTTCGTCCTAATACCAGGGAGACAGAGTGGCCTAAACACTAATACCAGGGAGACAGAGCGGCCTGCACCCCAATACCAGGGATACAGAGTTGTCTGCATCCTAAAACCAGGGATACAGAGCTACCTGCCCCCTAATACCAGGGATACAGAGCTACCTGCCCCCTAATACCAGGGATACAGAGCGGCCTGCCCCCTAATACCAGGGATACAGAGCGGCCTGCATCCTAAAACCAGGCATACAGAGCTGTCTGCATCCTAAAACCAGGGATACAGAGCTACCTGCCCCCTAATACCAGGGATACAGAGCGGTCTGGGCACTAATATCAGGGATACAGAGCTGCCTGCATCCTAAAACCAGGGATACAGAGCTACCTGCCCCCTAATACCAGGGATACAGAGCGGCCTGCCCCCTAATACCAGGGATACAAAGCGGCCTGCCCCCTAATACCAGGGATACAGAGCGGCCTGCCCCCTAATACCAGGGATACAGAGCGGCCTGCCCCCTAATACCAGGGATACAGAGCGGCCTGCCCCCTAATACCAGGGATACAGAGCGGCCTGCCCTCTAATACCAGGGATACAGAGCGGCCTGCATCCTAAAACCAGGCATACAGAACTGTCTGCATCCTAAAACCAGGGATACAGAGCTACCTGCCCCCTAATACCAGGGATACAGAGCGGCCTGCCCCCTAATACCAGGGATACAGAGCGGCCTGCCCCCTAATACCAGGGATACAGAGCTACCTGCCCCCTAATACCAGGGATACAGAGCGGCCTGCCCCCTAATACCAGGGAGACAGAGCGGCCTAAACACTAATATCGGAGACAGAGCGGCCTAAACACTAATATCGGAGACAGAGCGGCCTGCACCCCAATACCAGGGATACAGAGTTGTCTGCATCCTAAAACCAGGGATACAGAGCTACCTGCCCCCTAATTCCAGGGATACAGAGCAGCCTGGGCACTAATATCAGGGATACAGAGCTACCTGCCCCCTAATTCCAGGGATACAGAGCAGCCTGCCCCCTGATACCAGGGATACAGAGCGGCCTGCCCCCTAATACCAAGGATACAAAGCAGCCTGCGTCCTAATACCAGGGAGACAGAGCAGCCTGCACCCTAATACCAGGGATACAGAGCTGCCTGCCCCCTAATACCTGGAATACAGAGCGGCCTGCATCCTAATACCAGGGATACAGAGCAGCCTGGGTCCTAATACTAGGGATACAGAGCAGCCTGCACCCTAATACCAGGGACACAGTGCGGCCTGCGCCCTAATACCAGTGAGACAGAGCGGCCTGCACCCTAATATCAGGGATACAGAGCTGCCTGAGCCCTAATACCAGGGAGACAGAGCTACCTTCCCCCTAATACCAGTGAGACAGAGCGGCCTGCACCCTTATACCAGGGAGACAGAGCTACCTGCCCCCTAATACCAGGGATACAGAGCGGCCTGCCCCCTAATACCAGGGAGACAGAGCTACCTGCCCCCTAATAACAGGGAGACAGAGTGGCCTAAACACTAATACCAGGGAGACAGAGCGGCCTGCACCCTAATACCAGGGATACAGAGTGGCCTAAACACTAATACCAGGGAGACATAGTGGCCTGCACCCTAATACCAGGGATACAGAGCTACCTTCCCCCTAATACCAGTGAGACAGAGCGGCCTGCCCCCTTATACCAGGGAGACAGAGCGGCCTGCCCCTAATACCAGGGACACAAAGCGGCCTGCCCCCTAATACCAGTGAGACAGAGCGGCCTGCCCCCTTATACCAGGGAGACAGAGCGGCCTGCCCCCTAATACCAGGGAGACAGAGCGGCCTGCCCCCTAATACCAGGGAGACAGAGCGGCCTGCCCCATAATACCAGGGATACAGAGCGGCCAGCCCCCTAATACCAGGTAGACAGCGCGGCCTGCCCCCTAATACCAGGGAGACAGAGCGGCCTGCACACTAATACCAGGGAGACAGAGCGGCCTGCACCCTAATACCAGGGAGACAGAGCGGCCTGCACCCTAATACCAGGGAGACATAGCGGCCTGCACCCTAATACCAGGGATACAGAGCTACCTGCCCCCTAATACCAGGGAGACAGAGCGGCCTGCACCCTAATACCAGGGAGACATAGCGGCCTGCACCCTAATACCAGGGAGACAGAGCGGCCTGCACCCTAATACCAGGGAGACAGAGCGGCCTGCACCCTAATACCAGGGAGACAGAGCGGCCTGCACCCTAATACCAGGGAGACAGAGCAGCCTGCGCCCTAATACCAGTGAGACAGAGCGGCCTGCCCCCTAATACCAGGGATACAGAGCGGCCTGGGCACTAATATCAGGGATACAGAGCTGCCTGCATCCTAAAACCAGGGATACAGAGCTACCTGCCCCCTAATACCAGGGATACAGAGCGGCCTGCCCCCTAATACCAGGGATACAGAGCTACCTGCCCCCTAATACCAGGGATACAGAGCGGCCTGCCCCCTATTACCAGGGATACAGAGCTACCTGCCCCCTAATACCAGGGATACAGAGCTACCTGCCCCCTAATACCAGGGATACAGAGCGGCCTGCCCCCTAATACCAGGGATACAGAGCTGCCTGCATCCTAAAACCAGGGATACAGAGCTACCTGCCCCCTAATACCAGGGATACAGAGCGGCCTGCCCCCTAATACCAGGCATACAGAGCTGTCTGCATCCTAAAACCAGGGATACAGAGTTACCTGCCCCCTAATACCAGGAAGACAGAGCAGCCTGCGCCCTAATACCAGGGAGACAGAGTGGCCTAAACACTAATACCAGGGAGACAGAGCGGCCTGCACCCCAATACCAGGGATACAGAGTTGTCTGCATCCTAAAACCAGGGATACAGAGCTACCTGCCCCCTAATACCAGGGATACAGAGCTACCTGCCCCCTAATACCAGGGATACAGAGCTACCTGCCCCCTAATACCAGGGATACAGAGCTACCTGCCCCCTAATACCAGGGATACAGAGCGGCCTGCCCCCTAATACCAGGGATACAGAGCGGCCTGCATACTAAAACCAGGCATACAGAGCTGTCTGCATCCTAAAACCAGGGATACAGAGCTACCTTCCCCCTAATACCAGGGATACAGAGCGGCCTGCCCCCTAATACCAGGGATACAGAGCGGCCTGCCCCCTAATACCAGGGATAGAGCTACCTGCCCCCTAATACCAGGGATACAGAGCTACCTGCCCCCTAATACCAGGGATACAGAGCTACCTGCCCCCTAATACCAGGGATACAGAGCGGCCTGCCCCCTAATACCAGGGATACAGAGCTGCCTGCCCCCTAATACCAGGGATACAGAGCTGCCTGCATCCTAAAACCAGGGATACAGAGCTACCTGCCCCCTAATACCAGGGATACAGAGCGGCCTGCCCCCTAATACCAGGCATACAGAGCTGTCTGCATCCTAAAACCAGGGATACAGAGTTACCTGCCCCCTAATACCAGGGAGACAGAGCAGCCTGCGCCCTAATACCAGGGAGACAGAGTGGCCTAAACACTAATACCAGGGAGACAGAGCGGCCTGCACCCCAATACCAGGGATACAGAGTTGTCTGCATCCTAAAACCAGGGATACAGAGCTACCTGCCCCCTAATACCAGGGATACAGAGCGGCCTGCCCCCTAATACCAGGGATACAGAGCTGCCTGCATCCTAAAACCAGGGATACAGAGCTACCTGCCCCCTAATACCAGGGATACAGAGCGGCCTTCGTCCTAATACCAGGGAGACAGAGTGGCCTAAACACTAATACCAGGGAGACAGAGCGGCCTGCACCCCAATACCAGGGATACAGAGTTGTCTGCATCCTAAAACCAGGGATACAGAGCTACCTGCCCCCTAATACCAGGGATACAGAGCTACCTGCCCCCTAATACCAGGGATACAGAGCTACCTGCCCCCTAATACCAGGGATACAGAGCTACCTGCCCCCTAATACCAGGGATACAGAGCGGCCTGCCCCCTAATACCAGGGATACAGAGCGGCCTGCATCCTAAAACCAGGGATACAGAGCTACCTGCCCCCTTATACCAGGGATACAGAGCTACCTGCCCCCTAATACCAGGGATACAGAGCGGCCTGCCCCCTAATACCAGGGATACAGAGCGGCCTGCCCCCTAATACCAGGGATACAGAGCGGCCTGCATCCTAAAACCAGGCATACAGAGCTGTCTGCATCCTAAAACCAGGGATACAGAGCGGCCTGCCCCCTAATACCAGGGATACAGAGCGGCCTGCCCCCTAATACCAGGGATACAGAGCGGCCTGCCCCCTAATAGCATGGAGACAGAGCGGCCTGCGCTGGTTCTGTGGGTGATGCTCAGTATTGTATGTGTGTGACATTCATGGCTAATGTGGAGGATTTCACAAGTGAACACGATGTGCTGACTTTACATTTTGTGTCTTGCAGGGTAGGATGGAAAGAGTCACTGTTTGCTGTAGATCACTGTAACATACCATCAGCCCATCACGATCTGGCCATACATTACAGGTAAATGCGCTACTATATCATTATATAATCTGAAGAATTCATCCAACAGATTTAGAGAGTAATGCGAATTGAATATAAAAAATAAATACAAAAGAAACACACGGCCAAAAACTGCGTTTTCTATATTATGGTGATGTGTGTGCAAAAAATCTACCCCAATCAGTCATGGCTCTGCATAGACTCATTCTCGGGACCACTGGTGATCCCAGCGGACGGACCAGTAGCAATCAGCAAACTTTTCTCTATAGATGAAGGCTAACTTTGTAAAAACCTTATAACTGGGCCAGTTTACCGTTTAAGGGCAGAGAAAGGTTGGATGATAACATCATTTATATAAGGCATTGCTGAATCAAAGTTTTGCAAAGAAGAGGACGACTCAAGGACTTTCCATGAATGCACAAGAAGGTCTATATTCGCAAAAGCAGCCACAGTGTTTTATAAAGGCCTCCATTGAAATTGCTGGGCACTGGCATCTCGGGAATGGCTATTAAAAGACATAAGGCTTCTCCTCCCTCCCTCTGTCCATAAGACGCCCCCACTCCACTGCTTATATCTCATGTAAACATTTATGGCTATGGAAGATTTTGCTTCCTGCTTTTGGAATATTGGCCTTAAAGGGGCGACTAAACCTAAAATTCTGAGGTTATAAAAGTGCAGGATCATTATAAGAGTCAGTGCAAACATCCGTCACATATATACCGTAGATATGACCAGAGCTTATTAGAGATATGTGACGTAGTTATCATGGGGCAGATATTTGCTGATAACTACTTTAGAAGAACACTAGTCAACTTCGCCTTAAACTGAAATGGCTGATAACAGAGAACAAAAAACGTATTTAATCACATAGCAAATTAGGAAATGCTAGTATGGTGTAAGGGGCACGCAGATGTGAGATCATTTGATGCACAAGAGCACAACAAAAGGAAAAATTACAGCAAGATGCATTTGTCATCTGTGCACAAGATAGGTGGAAGTCGGACCCCATTAATCTAAACGGGAGCACTACTTTAGCTATGCAGGAAACATTTAACACAAGCCGAGCACGTCTATCTACTGACTGCAGAATCTTAGTGATTAAACACCTACTGCGGCGAGATGGACACGTTACAGACAAAATTTGGCGGTAAGGGCTCCTCAGCACATTGAGAAGGTTCTATGTAGCGTTAAAGGGCTATGTCCTGTAAACATACAGGAGGTTCGGTGTAGGGTTAAAGGGCTGCTCAGCCAGGCTGTAAACATACAGAAGGTGCGGTGTAGGGTTAAAGGGCTACTCAGCTGAGCTGTAAACATACAGAAGGTTCGGTGGAGGGTTAAAGGGTTACTCAGCTGAGCTGTAAACATACAGAAGGTTCGGTGTAGGTTTAAAGGGCCTCTCAGCCATGCTTGTAAACATACAGAAGGTTCAGTGTAGGGTTAAAGGGCCTCTCAGCCATGCTTGTAAACATACAGAAGGTTCAGTGTAGGGTTAAAGGGCCTCTCATCCGTGCTTGTAAACATACTGGGAGTTTCTGTACAGGAGTAACACATTAACAACCACTGATACACCTTTTAACAGTGGCAGTTAAGGGTACTTATTCCTCAGCGCCGCTTTGTGACGGCGCCAAGGAATAAGAGTATAGCTCCCCAGTGTTGGAAAATCTTCGGAGTCTTAGCTACCAGGGGTAGCTGAGACCCTGGAGATCATGATCAGGGCCAGTTTTAACAGACCCCTGTCACGTAATCGCAATTATTCAAAGTACTTGTTCTCACCCACAAAGCTCTCCACAGTGCGGCACCCCCTTATATCTCTTCCCTCATTTCTGTCTATTGGCCTAGCCGATCGCTGCGCCCTGCAAACGACTTTCGACTAACCTCTGCACTAATCCGTACCTCCCACTCCCGACTCCAAGACTTCTCCCGTGCTGCTCCTATCCTCTGGAATGCTCTACCCCAAGAAATCATGACTATCCACAATTTGCATAGTTTTAGGCGCTCCCTCAAAACACACTTGTTCAGAGTGGCCTATCACGTTCACTAATCAAAGTCATTCTCTGTGTAAGTGTGTGTAGCCCATTCACTATCTCCATCCATCCCTCACTCCCTCAAGATGGCTGGACCTTCATTGTAAATACACCATTGTAAATACACACCTGTACTTTGTATGTCCCTCATCTCATTGTAGATTGTAAGCTCTCACGAGCAGAGACGTCTTATTTCGTCTTATTTTGCTTTAATTATTGTATTGTTAACGTTGTTACTTATGAATTGTGTTTTGAAACTGTTAAACTGTAATACGCTGCGGAATATGTTGGCGCTATATAAATAAAGATTATTATTATTATTATTCACGGAAAGAAAAAAAGTTTGATTTAAAATTAATTTCCCTCTCCTCTGATATGATCCAACGTATCAGATAAGAGAGAAATGGGGCCTTCCCCCTGGTACCTCCACCATCCCTGGGCCCATCTGCTCCGTCACCTGGACTTCCGCGTCATTGTCCTGGAAAAAGAATGGCAGGTGCATGCATAGTGCGCCGGCAGAGATGTGCTGGTCATTACCCGGCAACAACAGGGGATTTTTCCTATTGGTTCCTTTTGATCACTGTGATAAAACCTATCACAGTGATCAAAATAAAAAAAGGAAATCAAATTCGCCTTTGTCACCTCCTAAGTTAGAAAAAAAAAATCCAAATTTTTTTTTAATTTTTTCCATTTTGTGCAGTTATGTTTGCGGTTAGGGTTGGAGTTAGAATTGGGGACTTCCAAAATTATATATAAAAAAAAAAAAATTTGATGACAATATAACGGATATTGTTGAGCAAGTTTGCATCGGGAGCTCGGGTATGCACTGTGTATTGTGGGGGGGGGGGGGGTGCCTAGCAGCCAGAAAAATATGCGTATCGGGGACTCGAGCATGTCACCCGAGCACCCAATGCAAATTGGAGTAGCGAACACTTGAGCTCATCACTAATGACAATGTATTCAATATGACAAGCTAATGTTATCAAAATCTGTGTCGTACCTGTGGGTTCAAAATGCTCACTATACCCCTGGATAAAATCCTTGAGTGCTGTGGTTTCCAAAATCGTGTCACTTGTGGGGGGGTTTCCAATGTTTAGGCACATCAAGGGGTTCCAAATGTGACATGACATCCGCTCTCAATTCCAGCCAATTTTGCGTTCAAAAAATCAAATGGTGCTCCTTCCCTTCCAAGTCCTGCTGGGCCACCAAACAGTGCATTTCCCCTGCATAAGGGGTATTGGCGTACTCAGGAGAAATTGCACAACAAATTATATGGTCCATTTTCTCTTTTTACCCTTGTGAAAATAAAGTTTTGGTCTAAAGTAAATTTTTTGTGAAAAAAGTGAAATGTTCATTTTTTTTCCTTCCACATTGTTTCAGTTTTTGTGAAGCAACTAGAGTTAATACATTTCTTGAATGTGGTTTTGAATACCATGAGGGGGTGCAGTTTTTAGAATGGTGTCACTTTTGGGTATATTCTGTCATATACACCCCTCAAAGTCACTTTAACTCCTTAATGACCCCATCTTTTTTCGGTTTTGCGTTTTCGTTTTTCGCTCCCCTTCTTCCCAGAGCCATAACTTTTCTATTTTTCCATCATTTTGGCCATGTGAGGGCTTATTTTTTGCGGAACGAGTTGTACTTTTGAAAGACCCCATTGTTTTCAGTGTGTCATGTACTCGAAAACGGGAAAAAAATTCCAAGTGCAGTGAAATTGCAAAAAAAAGTGCAATCTCAGGTTGTTTGTTTTTTTTTTGCTAGGTTCACTAAATGCTAAAACTGACCTGCCATTATGATTTTCCAGGTCGTTACGAGTTCATAGACACCAAACATGTCTAGTTTCTTTTTTTTATCTAAGTGGTGAAAAAAAAAATCAAAAGCTTGCTTAAAAAAAAAAAAAAAAAAAAATCTGCGCCATATTCCGATACCCGTAGCGTCTCCATTTTTCGTGATCTCGGGTTGAGTGAGGGCTAATTTTTTGCCTGCCGAGCTGCCGTTTTTAAGGACACCATTTATGTGCAGATAAGATCTTTTGATTGCCCGTTATTGCATTTTATTGCAATGTCGTGGCGAAAAAAAAAACGGAATTCTGGCGTTTTGATTTTTTTTACTGCTACACTGTTTAGGAATCGGGTTAATCCTTTTTTTTACTGATAGATTGGGCGATTCTGAACACGACGATACCAAATATGTGTATGTGTGATTTGTTTTAATTGTTTTATTTTGCTGGCCATGTGTGCCAGCATGTTGTTTAACTTATGATGAGAATAGTCCCCGCATCGATGCAAGGATTTTTAGAAGTGTAACTGTATATAGTAACGTCGTCTTCCCGACACCTGCACAGTGCTGGAAAGAAGAACAGGGAAGATGTATATCTTTGTACCGTGTTAGCCAGTAGATAGAAAAATATTCAGGAAAGAAGAACATGGAGGGTAGCAACCTTCACAGGAAGCCTCACAGGACTAGCATGTAAAATACGCTAGTGTGAAACTAGCCTGATTTAAACTTTATATTTTTTTCATATTTTTTAAAACATTTTTTTAAATTTTGGCATGCTTCAATAGCCTCCATGGGAGGTTAGAAGCTGCCACAACTTGATTGGCTCTGCTACATATAGGCGATGAGCAGACGGGGGTCGGCGATGCGCGTATTTCCGGCCTGGCAGCTTGTTAAATGTGGCTGTCCGCGTTTGACAGCGGCACTTAACTAGTTAACAGGCGCAGGTGGATCGCGATTCCAACTGCGTCTATTGCGGGCACACGTCAGCTGTTCAAAATAGCTGACATGTCCCGACTTTGATGCGGGCTCACTGCTGGAGCCCTCAAAGCGGCGGATCTGACCTTGGACGTACTATATTGTCCGAGGTCAGAAAGGGGTTCAATGTGATGTGGTTACTAAAAAAAAGAAATATGGTTTTGTAAATTTTGTTGGAAAAATGAGAAAATCGCTGGTCAACTATTAACTTTTAATTGTGCTGATATAAAGTAGACATTTGGGAAATGTTATTTACTATTTTGTGTGATATAACTGATTTAAGGGCACAAAAATTAAAAAGTTTGAAAATTGCAAAATTTTCAAATTTTTTTCTTAAAAATTCAGTTTTTTTCATAAATAAAATGCAAGTCATATCGAAGAAATTTTACCACTGTAATGAAGTACAATACGTCACAAAAAAATAGTGACAGAATCAGTGGGATTAAATGACACTGGTTAGAATTGCAAAATTTAGCTTGGTCAGTAAGGGGTTAGGAAATTTGGTGTAAGGTTAAAAGACTTACAGTAAATTGCAGGATGCATGCATACTTAGTAATGTATTATGGCCACAATCTGGCCCCTCAGTCCTGATCTATACAGTCACAGAGTCAAGTCTCATCTGCTACAAATTCTATCCCATTTCAATGAACTTCACTTACAATAAACTTTACTGTCATAATCCTCAAAACCACACTGATATTCATCAGAGTTCCTGCATACATCTGTCTGACATACAGTATGTCTAATTGGGTTATCAGGTCAGACATGCAGGACACACCATATAGCAAGAGATATAACCGGACTCCCAAGCTTCCTTTAAGAGTCCTGACAGCAGATGAAAATACAATATTAAATTGAGACAATATATTGCCGAGCTCCTTGTCTGCTCTTCTATCCTATGCGATCCATCGGGTTGTTCGTTTTCATCTGCTTCTATATGCAGGAATCTAGAAGAATGAGGTTTTTTCTATAAGTAGCAGGGAAGCATGAACCAAGGGCCAAATAATTTAATCTTTAAGATGGAAATCCTCTGTGTGTATAAGGCTATGGTTCAGGGAAGCCTAATGTACAGCACAGGCAGAGCAGCAGTTCAAGGAACTGTATCACTTTTTGGCCTCATGTTGTTTAACTTATGGTGAGAATAGTCCCCGCATTGATGCAAGGGTTTATTTTTAGAAGTGTAACTGTATATAGTAACGTCGTCCTCCCGACACCTGCACAGTGCTGGAAAGAAGAACATGGAGGGTAGCAACCTTCACAGGACTAGCATGTCACACACCAGTCCAAAAGAGAGAAAAAGAAAAAAAATGGATGGAGTGAATTACACCTAATTTATTTATTGTGTATGCCTCTGGTAGACTGCAGTAGTGGCCGGTAACTGAGGCAACACGTTATAAACGATAGAATTAAAAAATCTGTTCTTGAAACCAGAGAGGATTTTTATTAAGGGTGCTTTCACATTGCGTCCTTGCCCATGTTCAAATGACGCACAAGGCACACGTTGACTTGGCGACACCATTATATTCAATGGCCCCATCATAGCATTCGCCCGAAACCCGTTTTGCGGGGAGGTTCAGATGCCAGCCCCGACGGGACCAATGAATGTAGGCAAGAACTCAGTGTGAAAAGGGCCTTAGAGATAAATCGAACTGCATAAGTAATACTTCATGTCTACTCATTATTGATTCCTTCTATCACCCCTGTAGGAGCGCTGCTATCCTCCTCAATTGTCATTTTTGAAACCAGTAAATTAATAAAAGGTGCCGAGTTCTCATTATGGAAATGGAAAACTTGGGGGACGGCGAAGAATCTCATATGTTGAACGGGAGTGTGTCTGAAAGCCTTAACACTGACAGACTGACGCTGGAGGAAGGGTAAGAAGACCTGGAAAATTAAAATTATTTTGTAATAGAGGGTGGTAAAAAGTTGGACACTGGCCAAATATCTAGAAAACGTTTTTGTCAAATAGATGTGAACACGGTCAAGATCTGACAATTAGCTGCACCTATTGTCAATCAGAAGCTCTATCATTGTTAAAAGTGCTACCTTGGGTCGCACATTTTTGACTTTTTACAGACGTAACCCATCCTGTGTAGAGAGGACCAATCAGAAGACATGGGTTGCCACTGTGCTTGTCATCTGTATCTGGTGGAAAGATAACATACTGTATGTGCAAATCAACATAGGATCCATATGTCCTTATGTGATCAGTCATGATTGTACTTTTTATTGCAGATATGAGGCGGAAGAAGCAGCCAGCCAGGAGCAGGAGGGGTTCCTGCAACATGTATCAAGTCAGAAAACTCAGTTCACTGACGTAAGTACTGATTTCTCCAAACAAGTCCAATTTTCAGCATCTAAATTCGATTTTAGAAAAATATGAATTAAGCAGTTTGAGATGAAAAATGTCAAAATCGGATAATATTCAATGTTTTAGTAAAAAGCACACTATAAAAAAAGCTGCCAAAAGTTCTAAATACAGAGAGGTTCCAGTCTAAAATTTTCTTGTGTTGTATGTGGTTTGCTACAAGGTAACAGGTTGAGATGAGAAAAGTAATGTCTCTTTTTCTAGTAAGCCAAATTGCTCCTCAATTTTTGCAGTGTCCAAAATACAAAATTGTCTAAAACATTCAGGAAAGGTAAAACAGAAAAACGGTCGCGTATTTTTCGGATTATAATACGCACTTTTGTTCCCCCAAATTTTGGGGGAAAGTGGGGGGTACGTCTTATAATGCGAATCTGTGTGCTGCTGTGCTATGGAGTAGGGGGGGCGGCTCTGGCATGGTGTCAGGGGGCTGGGGTGGGCTGGCTGCGGGCTGCAGAGACAGTGGGTGGTCCTGTACTCCCACTCATTAGGCTCATGTAATATTCACTGCACCCGCTGTCCGTCACCTCGGTGGTGAAGCAGCGCCGAGTTGGTAGACAGGGGAGAAGTGTATATTACATGTGCCTGCACTCTCCTCCCCCCCCCGTCACTATAGTCACCTACCGATGATGGCTCCTGCTCCCACCTCCCCACCCCGTGGCTTTCCTGTGTGCTGAGATCCTCCACCTGCAGGGCGCACGGCGGCAGCTGCTCATTCAGGCAGTTCATCGCTTCAGGGCCTTCCATGATGTGACCAATATGACCTGCGGTCACTTGACTCCCAGTGTGCACTGCGAGTCACGTGACCGCAGGTCCTATTGGTCACATCATGGAAGGTCTTGTAGCTACAATGAGCTGCCTGAATGAGCAGCAGCTGCGCGCCCTCGCAGGAGGAAGTTCTCAGCAGACACAGGAAAGCCACGGGGGGAGCTGGGAGCAGGAGCCATCGTCAGAAGGTGAGTTAACTGTTAATTATTTTATCATGTGCTTGCCAGCAGGGGGAAATATAGGGACGGGGGAAATATAGGGACGGGGGCCATGTGTGACAGCAGGGGGGAATATAGGAACGGGGGGGGGACAATGTGTGCCAGCAGGGGGGAATATATGAACGAGGGGCCATGTGTGCCAGCAGGGGGGAATATAGGGACGGGGGGGGACAATGTGTGCCAGCAGTGAGGAATATATGAACAAGGGGTCATGTGGGCCAGCAGGGGGGAATATATGGACGGGGGGACAATGTGTGCCAGCAGGGGGGAATATATGAACAAGGGGCCATGTGTGCCAGCAGGGGGGAATATAGGGACGGGGGGACAATGTGTGCCAGCAGGGGGGCATATAGAGAGAGGGGGGCCATGTGGATGCCAGCAAGGGGGCATATAGTGACCGGGGGGGGGCTATATCCAGGATGGGATGGGGGGGCTATGTGCCAGCACAAGGGGGCAATGTGCCAGAATGGGGGTTATATAGATACCAGGATGAGGGACATATATGGTATATGATTTAAAAGATGGACACTGGTATTATAAGACTCACCTCCATTTACCATAAAAAAAAAAAACATTTTTTCTCTTTTTCTTCACCAAATTTGGGGGTGCGTCTTATAATCAGGTGCGTTTTATAAAGTGAAAAATATGTTAAATCTTTCATATTGGCTTTACGTTATATGTAGGACTCAGATTTCCAGAGAAAAACAAATGACGTGTATGACCAGCTCTCCCTTCTGTCCTCAAAGCCATGAAGTAGCTCCCAAACCTAAATCATTGGGCCCCTATTTTCCCAATGTGTGAAATCTGTGGCATATATGAAGTTATATTTCATTGTAGAAATTATATTATTGCAAAGGTAATTACACATTTCTAATGGAGAGCATAATCTCAAAGGTCCCTGGCTGGCTGGAAAATAACCTAAACTTGTCACTAATCATCCATTTATTTCTTCCTTTATTAAAGGGAACCTGTCAGCAGGTTTGTGTACAGTAACCTACAGAGAGTGTCAGGTCGGCGCCGTTATAATAATTAAAATGATACCTGGGGTGGTGAAATCCGTCTAGTGGTTGTTGTTTAATCTTTGTTTGCAGTTCTGTGTTAATGATATGCTCGTGCTCCGGGGCAGCCTGTGGTGGGGTCTTTTGTGTGAGGCTCTGCTTAGGTAATCTTAATGAAGTCATTGACAGGTTACTAATCCCTCAGTGACCTGCCCCCTAATTTGCATAATGAATACTTGTACATACTGAAGAAAAAAAAACCTTCTGCAGGCAGGTGCCGGACATGGTGCAGCATAATCGCATGGTTACTGTCCCAGTAATAACTGTTATTGAGCAAGAAAAAAAAAATCAATTTAAAAATGCCGCCCGCACAGTAGCAGCTATCTGTGAGTATAGAGATCCGATAGCTGCTAATGCACAGGTGGCACCTTCTTGCTGGAGATGGAAAAAAAAATCCTCCTCCAAGATGGCGCCGCCCGCATCTGCGCAGTAGCAACTCTGGGAGATCACACTAAACACAGCTGGCACCTGCCTACAGAGGGTTTTTTTTTCCTTCTTTAGTATGTACAGGTATTCATTATGTAAAGTACTTGGCAGGTCAGTGAGGGATCAGTGACCTGTCAGAAGCCATACACATGAATAGCTAAATCAGAGCACCACAAAGACCCCCCCCACAGGTCGCCCCTGGGTACGAGCATATCATTAAATAAAAACTCAAAATAAAGATTAAACAACAACCACAAGACGGATTTCATCACCAGGTATCTGTGTAATCAGTATAACGGCACCGACCTGACACCTTGTGCAGGTTACTGTGCATAATCCTGCTGAAAGGTTCCCTTAAATGATGTCCTATCTCGATTTGGTGTGAGGTGGAAATAGACTAAAAAAAAAAAGAATATTCATTCTAAAAATAAAAGTAAATATTGAAAATTTTCTTTCCTCAATAAATCTGTATTTGACGGAGTGAAAAGGTGATGGATGAACCATCTTCGAAAGAGAGTCTCCAGAGGTCTATAGATTTAGGAGAGACCATAAGTAACACAGTTGTCCTCAGGCAGTGTTGACAAAAATCTGAACCTGCCAAGAGCTGTTCATGGCATAAACACTTGAATATGTTCAAGGACTTCATGGATATGGACTGTCTAAACAAAACAGTATTAGCTGTCATTGCCCTTATTCTCATTATTCAAAATTTCCTTAAATATCCAATAACAAACCAACTAGTACAATCCATGATTTCATAGACATCTGTTAAGACACCTTGTAGCTCCAAATTTTCATTCGGTCTAATGTAGGATGGCTGCAGACGTTTGGTTAACTTAAATAATAACATAAGGTGAAGATCTCCATCCTTGAAGTTCTCAAAACAGTGTTAGCTATTGAGGACATGATTTATTTATCTCCTTGCCTTTTTGGAAGGTCACCTAAAATAAGTCTGATAACGTTTTTTTGTGGTCAAGTACTTACAGTTAGGTTCATATATATTTGGATAGAGACAACATTTTTCTAATTTTGGTTCTAGACATTACCACAATGAATTTTAAACAAAACAATTCAGATGCAGTTGAAGTTCAGACTTTCAGCTTTCATTTGAGGGTATCCACATTAAAATTGGATGAAGGGTTTAGGAGTTTCAGCTCCTTAACATGTGCCACCCTGTTTTTAAAGGGACCAAAAGTAATTGGGCAGATTAAATAATTGTAAATAAAATGTTCATTTCTAGTACTTGGTTGAAAACCCTTTGTTGGCAATGACTGCCTGAAGTCTTGTACTCATGGACATCACCAGACGCTGTGTTTCCTCCTTTTTGATGCTCTGCCAGGCCTTCACTGCGGTGGTTTTCAGTTGCTGTTTGTGGGCCTTTCTGTCTGAAGTTTAGTCTTTAACAAGTGAAATGCATGCTCAATTGGGTTGAGATCAGGTGACTTGGCCATTCAAGAATATTCCACTTCTTTGCTTTAATAAACTCCTGTGTTGCTTTGGCTTTATGTTTTGGGTCATTGTCCATCTGTAGTATGAAATGATGACCAATCGGTTTGGCTGCATTTGGCTGGATCTGGGCACACAGTATGGCTCTGAATACCTCAGAATTCATTTGGCTGCTTCGGTCCTGTGTCACATCATCAATAAACACTAGTGACCCAGTGCCACTGGCAGCCATGCATGCCCAAGCCATCACACTGCCTCCGCCGTGTTTTACAGATGATGTGGTATGCTTTGGATCATGAGCTGTACCACGCCTTCGCCATACTTTTCTCTTTCCATCATTCTGGTAGAGGTTGATCTTGGTTTCATCTGTCCAAAGAATGCTCTTCCAGAACTGTGCTGGTTTTTTTAGATTTTTTTTAGCACAGTCCAGACTAGCCTTTTGATTCTTGATGCTTATGAGTGGCTTGCACCATGCAGTGAACCCTCTGTATTTACTTTCATGCAGTCTTCTCTTTATGGTAGATTTGGATATTGATACGCCTACCTCCTGGAGAGTGTTGTTCACTTGGTTGGCTGTTGTGAAGGGGTTTCTCTTCACCACGGAGATTATACTGCGATCATCCACCACTGTTGTCTTCCGTGGGTGCCCAGGTCTTTTTGCATTGATAAGTTCACCAGTGCTTTCTTTCTTTCTCAGGATGTACGAAACTGTAGATTTTGCCACTCCTAATGTTGTAGCAATTTCTCGGATGGGTTTTTTCTGTTTTTGCAGCTTAAGGGTGGCTTGTTTCACCTGCATGGAGAGCTCCTTTGACCGCGTGTTTCCTTCAAAGCAAAACCTTCCAAATGCAAGCACCACATCTCAAATCAACTCCAGGCCTTTTATCTGCTTAATTGAGAATGATATAACGAAGGGATTTTCCACACCTGTCCATGAAATAGCCTTGGAGTCAATTGTCCAATTACTTTTGGTCCCTTTAAAAACAGGGTGGCACATGTTAAGGAGCTGAAACTCCTAAACCCTTCATCCAATTTTAATGTGGATACCCTCAAATGAAAGCTGAAAGTCTGAACTTCAACTGCATCTGAATTGTTTTGTTTAAAATTCATTGTGGTAATGTCTAGAACCAAAATTAGAAAAATGTTGTCTCTGTCCAAACATATATGGACCTAACTATGTTTTTCGTCAGCATCATTAGAAGAGTTCAAGATGAGGGCAGAAATAAACTGTAAAGATAAATATCCTAATATTCATGAGGATCTATAAGATCAAACATTGAGTCATAGGTTAACATTATTTTGTGGTGTCTGAGGGAGTTATTGCCACCAGTCTCGAAGCGCATTGTTTGTTCTTCATTCTCGAGAAGCTTTATCTTCTGTTATTTCTATAAGTTTTCACAGCAATACACTTCAACGTTCTCAGTTGAGGACTTGTCTTGAGTAGTCGAGATGACCAACCTGCTGAAACATCCACTCTGTATTATGAAATATTACGAAAATATCTCTTTATAGCCATTGAATGGCATTTCTCTCAGATCTTTAGTACAGAAATTGTAGAGGTTTTGCACTTGTAAATGATATCTTTTCTTCCTGGCCATTTTCTCTGGTTATTGAGACTTCTCAGTGCGTTACCTTCAACATCAATAAGAAGACAACGATGCCTTATATCATTTTATTACAGCACAACTCCGCTGGTTTCCAGGCAACTAAGTAAAAAGCTATAAAGCTGCCGTGTCATCTTGTAAATTCTCCAAACAGCAGGCAGTAAAAGAGAAATTAGTGTTGTCTACGATTCCCAATTCCTGCAGCAAGACTGAAGTTTAAAGGGATGGTCTGCCTTTGGGGACATTTTATTATTTTTTTTTTTACTCAAATGTATTCAATTGGGGCAAAAACATGTTTAGGTTTCACTAAAAATGTAAAGGGTTTTTCAGTTTACAAAAACTGTAAATTACTCACTGGATAGGTAATAATGTTTAGATTGATGATAATTTTTAGATAGAACCCACACCTAACACTGGGATCTTCACTGATTGCCAGAATGGAGTTATTATTTGACCCGTCCTCACCAGGCCCCAAGAAAGAGGATGATCGGAGCAAATGATTGTGCACCTACACTAATGAGAGGGCAGAGGTCACTCTGGTGGAAGGGCCCTCACAATGTGGAGTGCTTTAGGGATCCCAGTGCCTTCTTGTGACCTAGGAAACATTGAGGTCACCAGTGATTTTCTGTCCCCACAATGATGTGGCTTGGGGTTTATCCTATGTAGGGGGTATGCCATCACTGCACAGCTGTATGGTACATGTCCATAGATAGAGACATCAATTCACTATAGGTCCGTAAACAAGGTGACTCAGTACAAAGTGTATTACTGTTCACTACTTGCTATAATGACGTGATACATACGTAAACACCTCATTCCAGTTATGTATGAGCTTCTGTAAGTATTTAAAAAAAAAAAAAAAACATGCATATTGATCACGGCCAATCTAAGATGTCTCCGTTCTTTTGCTGTTTCTTCCGCAGTTTGATGGAAAGACGTCTTTTGGGATGTCAGTATTTAACCTGAGCAATGCCATCATGGGCAGTGGAATACTGGGTCTCGCCTTTGCCATGTCCAACACAGGGATCATTCTATTTGTGTAAGTTTATGCCCCCTTTCCATGACTATACACGGTCTCCTGGCTCGGGTCCAGCCCACTATCAGTTTGGGAAAGTCCTTTCCATGAACAGCTTCTGGCTGTACACAGCTGCTCGTAGTGAGATTGCAGGCCCACATTCCCACAGTCACTGCTCACAGATGTCTACTGCACAGATATATGATCTGCCCCTAATATAGGCCCATATACTGTACAAATAAATATACCTTCTGTCTGCTGTACAGAGATGGTGGATCCGACAGGCACATATGCAGCAGATTTTTTGCCTGGATTATCAGGGTGGAAAATCTGCAGTGTATTACACTGGCAAATCAATGCTGTTTATGAGAACTTAAAAGGGATCCTGTCAGGTTGTACATGCAGTCTTATCTGTGAACAGTACGGAATATATAAAAGCTGAGCAAAATTATACAACGGTTTCTAGAAAGAATCAGAATAACATGCATTTTATTCGTTGAATTCCTGAATGGTGGTGGTATGCATAGGAGTTAAGTGGGCAATCCTACTACTAATGACTGATAGCATCTCTGCATGCACAGTCATATAGGGAAGACTGTCAGTCACGGAACAGGACCGCCTACTGGACTCACCCATACAAACATCAGGGATTTCCATAAATCAAATGCAATTTTTACTGAACGTTTTCCCACAATAGATGTCTATCAATCTGATCCGCTCCTCCGGCTCTATAACATCCTGCCTGCAGATCAGATTCTGTTTTCAATATAACAGGTTCCTTTTTAAGAAATCTGGTGCACACGCTGCGGAGAATAGTCACAGCGTAAAAACTGACTGGTGATGCAGACTGGAAATCCGCAGCACCTCAACTTATAGCGCAGAGGTTAGTCAGCATCTCACACTCTGCAATACAAAGGACGTATATAAATTTAGAGGCAACATAATTTCTAGATATAAAGATATATAGGCTGCCCACTTTACAGACAGGTGTGTGATATAAATGCTTCTTCACCTTATTGTAGTGATATTTGTATACACGGCTGTTAATCTCCTTTATAGGATCCTTCTGACACTCATCGCTGTCATGTCTGCTTACTCCATCCAGCTCCTCCTCAAGTGTTCTGGTGTTGTGGGTGAGTGACCATTGTTGTTCGTGTTTAGCACTTTTTTTTTTTTTGTTGTTGTTGTCTTGCAACCTCCTGTTTATAAATAGCCAGAAGGGATACAGCAAATTCTGTACTGCCTATTCTATTAACCCTTCTCACACCCAGTATCTCCCAAAGATAGGTTATAACTTATAGATCAGTGAGGCTCTGACTGCCGGGACCTCCACCAATCGACAGAACGGGGAACTTTTTTCCTCGTTATCCTCATTTTGAAAGGACTGGCAGTTCATATGCCCGACTCCAGCTCCATTCATTCTCTATGGGGCTGCTGGAAAAAACTGAGCACATGAATGGAGTGGTGACTGGGCATGTACAATGCTACTCTGTCCTAAATGAGGATAAAAGGGCTCATACTGCTGATTGCTGAGAATCCCAGCAGTCAGACCCCCACAATCTACACCTTATCCTATCCTAAGGATAGACAACTTACCTTCACTGGACAATCCTTTAAATATGATTTTTCAATTTTGAATGTGATGAGTCCTGAAGATGGGAGCATAGATTTCTGGTGCTCCTTATTCTGGGGGGAGCTTTCCCCTGCGCTCATTGCTGTCCCCTCCTGTATAATGTAAGAAAAAGGGGGGAGAAGAGAAAAAATTGCCACTCATTGGCCTTGTTCATGCTTTCTCCTGGGCAGGTATCCGTGCCTATGAACAATTAGGACAGAGAGCATTTGGACCTGTAGGAAAAATTCTCGCTGCACTAATAATAACCATTCATAATGTGGGCGGTAAGTAAAAGTTTAATATGCACCTTCTAATAAATTTAGTGCATGTTCCACCAATGATTTTATTTTTAAATTGGTTTATTACATGTCAATCTTCATAAATTTGTCTTTTTTTCAATGGACCTGCTAAAATGTACAGCAGTCCATTCCTTACATGGGGCATTGGGATGGTGTTGGAGCCAAGGGCCACCTCTTATTAAAAATCTAATATTATTGTTTTTTTCTTTCCCAGCAATGTCCAGTTATTTATATATCATCAAGTATGAGCTTCCCCTTGTAATTCAAGCCTTCCTGGGACTGACTGAACCAACTGGGTAAGATCAGAAAGATCATGCTTTGATCTGGGTGTATGAGCCTTTCTACCCATGTAAATGCCAACCCCGGTCATGTGTTCTCGACGTCTGAGTATTTTCATCTCTGCAGGGACTGGTTTTTGAATGGTAACTATCTCATCATCATTGTCAGTATCTTCATCATTCTGCCACTCGCACTCATGAAACATCTAGGTAAGACTTAAAGCCGTTGCCTGCATTTGGTGAGGTTGTATATTCAGGACAGGGCTTTGGTTCACTAGCTGTTGTTAGACTACAACTTTTAGGCTATGTGCACACGTTTCGGAATTGCCGCGGGAATTCAGGAATTCCATTCCGCGGGAAATATGCGAGAAAACCGCATTTTAATTCCCGCCGAAAAACTAGCGATTTGCAAGCGTAATTAGCATGCAGAATGCTAGCATTTTCCAGTCGATCTGTAGCATCGCTTGGAGAACTGATTGACAGGTTGGTCACACTCGTCAAACATAGTGTTTGATTAGTGTGACCAACTTTTTACTATTGAGGCTGCCTATGCGGCTTCAGTAGTAAAAGATGTAAAAATAAAAAAAAATTAAAAAATCGTGATCTCACCTTCCGACGTCCCGCGCAGCGTTCCCGATCATCGCGATGCTCCCAGCAGGTCCGGTTCCCAGTGATGCATTGCGCCATCCGCAAATGTTATGCTTACTTTTCGCATGGTGGGCACAGCCACATGCGGAAAGTAAGCAGAACAATGCATTCCTATGTGGGCGGAATCCCCGTGATTCCACACAAAGAATGAGCATGCTGCAGATTTTTCTGTGATGCAATTCTGTCGCGGAAAAATCCGCAGCATTAGCACAGCATGTGCGGAATGCTATAGGATTGCATGGGATGCTTTTTTTATTGCGTTTTTGCGGCAAAAAAAAAAAAAAAAACGCTACGTGTGATCACAGCCTTACTATGCAGTGATACGCACACTGGGAGTTTCAGTCTTGCAACTGCATAAAGCATGACTAGCTTGCACATATAAAGGCTGCCTATGGAAGCACATTAGTAATGTCACCGCATGTTGCACTTGTGTGTCATAATTGCACATGTATTAGCTTTCATGTCCGATTTGTCTTATCAGGTTATTTGGGTTACACAAGCGGCTTTTCGCTCAGCTGTATGGTGTTCTTCCTGGGTGTGGTAAGTTGTACCTTTTTTCTGCCTGTAAATCCATACCTGGGCCATAGGATGCAGTTATAATAAATACTGGATCAATGTCACACTGTAAAATTCTAGGAAACTGCAATAACAGTGTGGGTCTGTAGATGGCACTGTATCCCCTGTATTCAAACTCTGCAACTCTGAAACTACAAGTCCCAGCAAGTAACCGAAGCTGTAGGCACTGATCATGACATGCTGAGGATCTAAAGGTCTGCAGGTTGCAGAGTGCTATACCTCCTTCCTGCAGAGCAGTGCTCCTGGAACAGCTATACCTCCATGTGTATGTCTTCTCCATCTATCTGTGCTTTGTCTCTGCAGGTGATCTACAAGAAAACAGTGATACCATGCCCCCTGAATGCGACACATACTGTGCATAATGTCTACACTAATGGCTACAATGCCACAGAGGAGGACTGCTTCCCTAAATTATTTACCTTCAACGCTCAGGTACGTTAGGTCCGGATATACAGGGCCTCATATTATTCACTTTTCCCCTCTCCTAACATCTCCAATGACTTTGGTTTCAGAGCGTGTACTCCATCCCCATTATTGCATTTGCCTTTGTGTGCCATCCTGAGGTTCTTCCTATATACACTGAGCTACGCAGGTATAAATGCTATATCATGACACTTACACACCTTGATGATCTTGCAGTGTTAATAACTAAATGTCTTCATTCCGTTTCTGGAAGACTCCGCGTACAACACATGTAATATGCTCATATCTCTTTTTTCCCATAAAGAGCCACCACAAAACGGATGCAGAACGTGGCAAACATCTCCATCTTCGCAATGTTTGTCATGTACCTGATGACCGCTCTGTTCGGTTATCTGACTTTCTATGGTAAGGGTCATGGCTGCAAGTTGTATGCCATGGCTTGGTGACAAGGGGTACAACAAGTGTTTTCTCTTCCAATGCCATGTCTGATTATGTCCACATCTGCCCCTTCTGTTAGGTCAAGTGGACTCGGAGATGTTACACACATATAACAAAGTGGACCCTCTGGACAAGCTTGTACTATGTGTGCGTCTTGCCGTGTTAGTAGCAGTCACACTGACTGTGCCGGTTGTTCTATTTCCGGTAGGTAAGACTGTAGTGGATCTTTATTATTGTGTTTGTTTTTTATGTCTTACTCTTTCTGCCCTACTGCTGCAGATCCGTAGGGCCATCCAGCAGCTTCTTTGCCCCGGACAGGACTTTCGCTGGTGGCGGCACATCCTTATTGCTGTGATTTTGCTGGTAGCTGTCAACCTGCTGGTCATCTTTATTCCTAACATTAAAGATATTTTTGGTGTTATTGGTAAGAAGGTCTTCACATCTTATTTGCCAGGCACTCCACATACAGCTTTACTATGCTCCAAAAATGCAGGGGTGGGTTGGGGGGCACAGATAAGTCCCATGATCAAGGGGAAAAATTAACAGTACCTAGTGTAAAGATGGCATTTTCCAGTCTTCAAATCACAAGAGCAAGCTCTATACATACATTGAGCAAGCAGGAAGAGCTTCAAAATTAAAGCTTTGAAGTCAACAGAATAATGAATGCAGCTCTGGAGTATAATACGAGATGTATCTCAGGATCAATTCAGGATAAGTAATTTAACGTGCAGAGGATGAAATAAGTATTGAACACGTCTCCAATAAATATATTTCCAAAGCTACTATTGACATGAAATTCCCACCAGATGTTGGTAACAACCCATCCAATCCACACAGGCAAAGAAATCAGACCATAAATGGCCATAAATTAAACTGTTTGTAATAATGAGAAACGACACAAGAAAAAAGTATTGAACACGCTTACTGAAATATAATACAAAAGGTTTAGTTGGTGACTGTTTCAAGACGCCTCCTGTATGGAGAAACTAGTCTCAGGTGTGATTTTGGAAAATTCTTCCACACAAAACTTCTTAGGCCGGTTTCACACTAGCGCATTTTCAACGCGCGCACGGCCGGGGGTAGCTCCGCCCCCGATCCGGCTCTCTGCCCGGCGTGCCCGCCCCTTCCTTGTAGCGCCGCCTCCTAGCGGACAGCGGCGCCTGCGATCGGCGCACCCTATCTTTAGCATAGGGTGCGCCGATCGTGCGCAGGCCGTGCGCTAGTTGCGCTTTGACCTGCGCTGCGCACTTTTGACGGTGCGCCGTGCGCGCCAAAATCGAACTTTTCGGATTTTGGCGCGCACGGCGCACCGTCATAAGTGCGCAGCGCAGGTCAAAGCGCAACTAGCGCACGACCTGCGCACGATCGGCGCACCCTATGCTAAAGATAGGGTGCGCCGATCGCAGGCGCCGCCGTCCGCTAGGAGGCGGCGCTACAGGCAAGGGGCGGGCACGCCGGGCAGAGAGCCGGATCGGGGGCGGAGCTACCCCCGGCCGTGCGCGCGCTGAAAATGCGCTAATGTGAAACCGGCCTTAACATCCCGCAGTTTCCGTGGGCTCCTTCTATGAAATGAGCTTTAGTTCCTTCCAAACATTTTCTGTTGGATTCAGGTCAGGTGATTGGTTTTAGATAAAGAAAAATAAGACTGCTAGAATGGCTCAGCCAGTTGAAGGTTACCTTGGCTGTGTGTTTAGGATCAGTCTCTTGCTGAAACGTCCAGCCTCGTTTCATCTTAGTCTTGGTAGATGGCAGCAGATTTTTATCAATAATGTCTCGGTACATTCATCCTTCCTTCAATGATCTGAAGTTTGCCAATGCTATGCTGAAAGAAAGCCCCACTACATGATGTTTCCAACTCCAAAATTCACTGTTGGTATAGTGTTTTTGGGGTGATATGCAGTGCCATTTGGCCTCCAAACATGGTGTGTATTATGGCATCCAAAGAATTCAATTCAGGTCTCATCTGACCAGGCTATATTCTCACAGTTTTTCATGAGTTTGTCTAAATGTTGTTGAGCAAAGTTCATCCCCTTAATGACCTGAGGTATTTTCATTTTTTGCTCCCCTTTTCCCAGAGCCATAACTTTTTTAGTTTTAGGTCAAAATAGCTATGTGAGGGCTTGTTTTACCTTTGAATGACATGACTGGTTTTAACATATCGTGTACTGGAAAATTGGAAAAGAATTCCAAGTGCAGTGAAACTGCAAAAAAAAGTGCACTTCCACACTTTTTTTTTTTACCATGTTCACCAAATGCTAAAAGTGACCTGCCATTATGATTCTCCAGGTCATTAGGAGTTTGTAGACACCAAACACGTCTAGGTTCTTTTTTTATTTAAGTGGTGAAAAAAAAAAAATTGCACCATTTTTCCAAGACCTGAAGCATCGCCATTTATTGTGATTTGGCACACAGTGAGGGCTTATTTTTTGCGTGCCAAGCTGACGTTTTTAATGATAATGGTAACTTTGGTGCAGATATGATCTTTTGGTCGCCCGTTATTGCAATGTAGTGGTGACCAATAAAGCGTAATTCTGGCGGTTTGAATTTTTTTCTCATTATGCCATTTACTGATTGGGTTAATTCTTTTTTTATATTGATAGATCAGGCGATTCTGAACGTTGTGATATAAAATACGAGTATGTTAGATTTTTTTTTATTTTTTTTATTTTGAATAGGGCGAAAGAGGGTGATTTGAACTTTTATATATTTTTTTTTCTAATTTTTAAAAACTTTTTTTTTACTAGAAGCTACAGTTGTCTGATCGGCTCTGCTACATACAGGCGATGATCAGATCGCCTGTATGTAGCAGAAATGCTCACTTGCTATGAGTGCCGGGCGGCGCTCATAGCAATCCGGCTATGACAACATAGTGGTTTGCTGGAGCTTTCTGGTTGTCATGCCAACCCATCAGTGACCCACGATCACGTGACGGGATCACCAATGGGGGGGACTTCCTTCGCGCTAACGGGAAAGCGTGAGTTAAATGCCGCTGTCAGAGATTGACAGCGGCATTTAACAGGTTAACAGCCACGGGTGGATCACGATTTCACCCGCGGCTGTTAAAGGCACATGTCAACTGTTCAAAACAGCTGATATGTTCCGGAAAAGATGTGGGCTTAGCGCCGCAGTCCTCATCAAAGGGAGGAATTCCAACGTGGGTGTAATATTACTACCAACGTCGGAAAGGGGTTAAATTCGCTTTAAAGCTATGTTCACATATCCAGTAATAATCCATTGGAATGGATGCAGCAGAAATCAGTTAGGAAAAATGTTGGGCTGACCCAACTTTTTAGTCCGTTATTCACTAACTGATTTCTGGCCGATACTTTTTTTTTTAAACATTGGAGTCAATGGGCAAGGGATCCTTTAATGCGGCATCCGTTGTCGTCTATTTGTAACAGATCCAGAAAGAAAAAAAACTTTTCTTGCTGGATGCGTTCGAAATAGATGACAATGGATGCCACACAGAAAGGATCCGTTGCCCATTGACTCCAATGTTTAAAAAGAGATCAGTTAGTGAATAACGGACTAAAGTTGTGTCAGCGCAACTTTTTTCCTAACACAATTCTGCTGGATCATTACTAGACATGTGAACATAGTGTACCATGCTTTTTGTTCAGCAATGGAGTCTTGCATGGTGAGCGTGCATACAGGCCATGGAGGATGAGTGCATTACTTAGTTTTCTTTGAAACAATTGTACCTGCTGCTTCCTGGTCTTTCTGTAGCGCTACACAGGTGGTCCTTGGCTCTTGGACAATTCTTCTGATAATTGATATCACTCTTCTGTCTGAAATCTTGTGGGGGGGCACCTGCTCGCGGCCAGTTTATGGTGAAATGATGTTCTCTCCACTTCACGGTTATGGCCCCAACAGTGCACACAGGAACCTTCAGTAGTTTATAAATTCTTCTGTAACCAATGCCTTCAGTATGTTTTGAAACAATAAGGTTGTGATGGTCTTGAGACAGCGCACTGGTTTTACCCATCATGACATGTTTCTTGTGTGGCACCTTAGTAATGAGACACCTTTTTACAGACCATCGGCTGAACCAGCTGATATTTTTCACTAAGTGGCAGTATTGCTTTCATATAACTGATAACCAACAAATCAGACAAGTACACATGATATTTACCAATAATTCTCATGGATCATGTGCATATGGATTAAATACGCCTATCATCGAAATACAGATGAAGCTCAACAAAAGATGATACATAGGCAATAATAATATATAACAAAATAATTTATTTTATTAGAAAACGATTAAAAACATATACCAAGATATGGGGAAAGAAGGGGGTGGGCTAGAGGCTCACCGCCATGATCAAAAATCGACATGCATGTCCAGGCAACGGACAGTACCATATAAAGGGAATAATATGTCTGCTATGAATATCTAATCAATAACATGTCATTAAGGAACAAAAATTCTTTCACAGACAAGACCCTCATCTACACCTAATAACAATAATAATAGTACCTGTGTACCCTGGATAGACATATAACATTAAAAAGTTTTTTCTTCCAATGGTAAAATTACCTCCAAGGGATAGCACAGAGGTACCGCTGTTAGCTGGGGGCTGCACGTCTACCCCGGGCTAACCCCCAGCTAACAGCGGTACCTCTGTGCTATCCCTTGGAGGTAATTTTACCATTGGAAGAAAAAACTTTTTAATGTTATATGTCTATCCAGGGTACACAGGTACTATTATTATTGTTATTAGGTGTAGATGAGGGTCTTGTCTGTGAAAGAATTTTTGTTCCTTAATGACATGTTATTGATTAGATATTCATAGCAGACATATTATTCCCTTTATATGGTACTGTCCGTTGCCTGGACATGCATGTCGATTTTTGATCATGGCGGTGAGCCTCTAGCCCACCCCCTTCTTTCCCCATATCTTGGTATATGTTTTTAATCGTTTTCTAATAAAATAAATTATTTTGTTATATATTATTATTGCCTATGTATCATCTTTTGTTGAGCTTCATCTTTCATATAACTGGTAGATCTCAGCTGGTGTCATGACTTTCAGTGGCTTTTTGCACCTCTCTTTCTTTATGTGTTCAATACTTTTCCGTTTCATTTCTCATTATTGCACATAACTTATGGCCATCTATGGTTTGATTTCTTTGCATGTGTGGACTGGTTGTGATGTTACACACATCTGGTGCTAATTCCATGTCAATAACACCTTTAGAAATATATTTACTTGGAAAATTGGTGACAAGTTCAATATTTATTTCACTCGCTGTATGTACACAGTGACTGCACCAGCAGAATAGTGAATGCAGCTCTGGAGTATAATACAGGATGTAACTCAGGATCAGTACAGGATCAGTAATGTAATGTATGTACACAGTGACTGCACCAGCAGAATAGTGAGTGTAGCTCTGGAGTATAATACAGGATGTAACTCAGGATCAATACAGGATCAGTGATGTAATGTATGTACACAGCGACTGCACCAGCAGAATAGTGAGCGCAGCTCTGGAGTATAATACAGGATGTAACTCAGGATAAGTAATGTACAGTGCCTTGAAAAAGTATTCTGCCCCCTGGAACATTTCAACCTTTTCCTACATATCATGCTTCAAACATAAAAGTACCAAATGTAAATTTTTGGTGAAGAATCAACAAGTGGGAAATTGTGAAGTTGAATTAAATTTATTGGTTATTTTAAATTTTTGTGGAAATCCAAAAACTGAAAAGTGGGGCGTGCAATATTATTCGGCCCCTTTACTTTCAGTGCAGCAAACTCACTCCAGAAGTTCATTGTGGATCTCTGAATGATCCAATGTTGTCCCAAATGACTAATGATGATAAATATAATCCACTTGTGTGTAATCAAGTCTCCGTATAAATGTACCTGCTCTGTGATAGTCTCAGGGTTCTGCACAGAGAGCATCATGAAGACTAAGGAACACAATAGGCAGGTCCGTGATACTGTTGTGGGGAAGTTTAAAGCCGGATTTGGAAAAAAAAAATGATTTCCAAAACTTTAAACATCCCAAGGAGCACTGTGCAAGCGATCATATTGAAATGGAAGGAGCATCATACAACTACAAATCTACCAAGACCCGGCTGACCCTCTAAACTTTCATCTCAAACAAGGAGAAGACTGATCAGAGATGTAGCCAAGAGGCCCATGATCATTCTGGATGAACTGCGGAGATCTACAGCTGAGGTGGGACAGTCTGTCCATAGGACAACAATCAGTCGTGCACTGCACAAATCTGGCCTTTATGGAAGAGTGGCAAGAAGAAAGCCATTTCTCAAAGATATCCATAAAAAGTGTCCTTTAAAGTTTGCAACAAGCCACCTGGGAGACATACCAAACATGTTAAAGAAGGTGCTCTGGTCAGATGAAACCAAAATCGAACTTTTTGGCAACAATGCCAAACAATATGTTTGGCGTAAAGGCGACACAGCTCATCACCCTGAACACACCATCCCCACTGTCAAACATGGTGGTGGCAGCATCATGGTTTGGGGCTGGTTTTTTTCAGCAGGGACAGGGAAGATGGTTAAAATTGATGGGAAGATGGATGGAGCCAAATACAGGACCATTCTTGAAGAAAACCTGTTGGAGTCTGCAAAAGACCTGAGACTGGGACAGAGATTTGTCTTCCAACAAGACAATGATCCCAAACATAAAGCAAAATCTACAATGGAATGGTTCACAAATAAACGTATCAAGGTGTTAGCATGGCCAAGTCAAAGTCCAGACCTGAATCCAATCGAAAATCTATGGAAAGAGCTGAAAACTGCTGTTCATAAACGATCTCCATCAAACCTCACTGAGCTCGAGCTGTTTGCCAAGGAAGAATGGGCAAGAATTTCAGTCTCTCGAGGTACAAAACAGATAGAGACATACCCCAAGCGACTTGCAGCTGTAATGGCAGCAAAAGATGGCGCAACAAAGTATTAAGTTAAAGAGGCAGAATAATATTGCACACCCCACTTTTCAGTTTTTGACTTTCCACAAAAATTTAAAATAACCATTAAATTTCGTTCAACTTCACAACTGTGTTCCACTTGTTGTTGATTCTTCACCAAAAATTTACATTTGGTATCTTTATGATATGTGGGAAAAGGTTGAAAAGTTCCAAGGGGCCAAATACTTTCACAAGGCACTGTATGTACACAGTTACTGTACCAGCAGAATAGTGAGTGCAGCTCTGGAGTATAATACAGGATGTAACTCAGGATCAGTAATGTAATGTATGTACACAGTGACTGCACCAGCAGAATAGCGAGTGCAGCTCTGGAGTATAATACAGGGTGTAACGCAGGATCAGTAATGTAATGTATGTACACAGTGACTGCACCAGCAGACTAATGAGTGCAGCTCTGGAGTATAATACAGGGTGTGACTCAGGATCAGTTCAGGATAAGTAATGTAATGCATGTACATAGTGTACAAAGTAAAGGGATAAAACACAGGGTGCTCATTTATAGATTATGTTGTGAAGAATATTTTACATTTTGGAGTAAACAGGGTGATTGTTTTGACAACTATTACTATTTTCTGACTGTAGGATCCACTTCGGCCCCGAGTCTGATTTTCATCCTACCGAGTATTTTCTACTTGAAAATTGTCCCCAGAGAGAAGGAACCTCTGTCATCACGTCCAAAGATTCAGGTTTGCAGTCATGGTGTCCATTTTCTACCAGTTTGATGCTACTCCTTGTTCTCTTACATGTCTCCATTTCCATTCACAGGCTGCCCTCTTTGCCTCACTGGGTTTCGTCTTCATGATAATGAGTCTGACGTTCATAATCGTAGACTGGACAACAACAGGAAAAAGTAACATCGGGGGGCACTAGCACGCCCTTGGCTCCCTCTCCCATAATTAAGGACAATAAGTCAGACCTCCCTACCTGTGCACAACATATAGGACTCTAGCTGCTAACAAAGGAGTATTGGGAGTAACTGACCGAGGGAAGAGCGGGGCTTAAAAATGAGACATTCTAGGCCATAATGAGCCCCTCCACAACTGTGCTATGCCCCCCAACTGCTGCAAGGCCTCACTACAATCACTTGACGCATTTGCTTCATGTTTCTTGGTCTTGGTCATTGGAGGCCGTTTTCCTCATCAACGGTTCTTGGGACATCCAGTCGTTTTGCTACGAGTATTTACTCATGTCAAGTGCCTATTCCCTAAATGCTACCAAAATGTCAATGAATCACAGTGTATCTACCTCACCATCCCCTGCCCAGCAGGGGGATCAGCTCGCTGCACTCAGGGGGTTAGGTTCTCTAAGAGAGCACACTGCAGCAGCAAAGCATTACAATGTGCCATGTTGCACTGTATATCTTCATTATGCAGCTTGACACAGACTCGCTGTGTTACCCCTTGATGATATAAAACTTTATTTCGGTATAGGGCCTCCAATCTACAGCTGCATACACTCTTAGCATGCTCTATACCGTGAAGAGTAACTGTTACATAGCCATCGTCATATTCGGCTTGGCTCTTGATGCTGGTTCCTTACTAGATCACTGTGATCAGCCAAGGTCACAACAGTCTGTTTTGCTTCCCTCCGTCCTGATCACTGTGAATTGTGTGGGATCACCCCCTCCCCCAAATTGTCTGCCGTCACTGCGGTGACCCTCCCGAGTCACACAATCCTGACATGTTACATGCTTGGAGAGCAGCTATATAAGGCATGGTTTACATGTGCGGAGACCATGCCTAAAACTATTTTAATAAATTTTTAAAACAAATAATTTGTGCAGTTTCTTTTATTATTCTGGATTCCTGAGAGATGCTTGTTAATTTCTTAGTGGACTCCGGAATGGCAGGAATGGTGGAAAGTTTTCAAATTTCCAACCTTAAAAAAGGACCCATTTAGATGAGCCATGAAATAACCAGAGATCGGCAATATGTTACCTCATCAGCAGTCGTTTACTGAATTCTATGCCAATGGATTAATCATATACAAGATCTTTCTGTCTGCACAGAATTATCACTGGTTTGCCTGGAGCAATTTGCCGCCATGAACAGTACAATCACCCAATAAATAAGCGTTCATTGAGGGCTACATTGAGGTGGAAAAAAAAAAAACGCTGGAGTGGTGCTTTAACTTAAGGTGTGCTCTTTTTCTCAAGGCAGGGTACACATGTTCATCAAGCATTCAGTTATTACCCACACAATATTTGATAGAGTGAAGGAATGGAAAATCTTCATCGATGGTATAATATATCCTCCCTGCCCCCAGCACCTCACCAGTCTGTAGATCCTTGCTGAACTCGTTGGTGGTTTTACTGCTTCCGTTTACTCGTATATATATGTAGTGCGGAAGTTCCCTTTTTTAACTTCATGCTCACGACAACGACTGGGTTCCTACAATGAGCAGAGGGTCGTCCAAAACCGGGGGCCGCACCCAAGAAAATGCTCCCTCTGCCCTCCTTTTAGCCACAGAGAATCAAAAGGTGATCCAGCTGCTGGGGAGAAAGTGCATGGTAAGAAATGTGGTACCTGGGCGGGCTCTGGGTCAGTGCTTTATAGGGTTGCAGAGCTTAGTCAGCTTCTCAAATGCTAAAATACTAAAATAAGAAATGCAGCTGAAGTATTGCAAGGCGATCTCCAGAACTCAGGTATAACAGAGTCCATAGTGATACAATGCTGACCAAAAACCTATGCCATAGCAATATTGCAGCTCTCTGCTGTCCCTGCCTCAACTGTTCTAAGATGCATAGCGTAATAACAAGACAGTGCGGCAGAGCCTCACTGTCCAGTAAGTAGCCAATCAAATGTCTCTGTGTCAATATTGGTAGATGAGCGAGTTAGCGGATCTCCGAATGTCCGCTCTTTACTCTTCCTAATATGTGACTACAGGGTAAATATTGCACCATCCATATTACTTCCTCTTTCCTATGAGTGTCTGAACGAGACATTAAAAATAAAACATTTACTTATCAGTGAGCACAGGATCATGATTCTCCTGCATCCGTCCACTCTTAACCCCGGCGATGTGAGCAAACAGGGAAGTTTATTAGCCGTCCCTTGTCATCGCTAATTGTATGTATATAATGATGAATAAATCTGCAGAAAATGTGGCCCAAGATAAGCAAACCTGCCAGTGCTAATCTGGTCATACAAAACTGAGCTACAATAGCATGTATGTCTGCCTGTGGCAGAGACAAATTTAGCTAAATTATATCATTATATAATGAATGGTTTTAATAAATACTAATTTCCTTAGTGTTTCAATTCTTAATCACTTTAAAAAAAGGGAACACGACAGCAGGTTTGAGGCCCCTAATCCACCAGCGTGCAGTTATGTAGCCAGGGTACAGTGGACCAAACTAACCTATGTCAGAACAAGCTGTTTGGGAATTAGGCAATAAAAGGACTCATCCTTCAAGGAAAGGAGTCCTGCAGCTCAGCGTACCGTCCTCTGCTTTCTCTACTTATCGCCCAGGTCCTCCTACTGACTAGTGTTAAAATGGATGGTTTTCACATGCAAATGTTGGGAAAACTAAGCCCAGTTGCTTCATGGCAAGCCAGACTTAACATTTCTCATAGCAAAGTGTTAGCTATATTATATCCAGTCTAGACAACACAGACTGTGACAGAGCTCTTTACAGCCCTGATAGTTTGCTACATTGTATAAGTGCAGGTCCAGGCAAATTGTAAAAATGTATCAGCCTAATGTCCAGGTCTGTGGGTTTGCTGCTGGCCACTATTTATCTGTATCTACACAAGCCACAATTTTATTATCTCCACTACTGTGCAGGTCAATGCAAGACATTGCTCTCTGTTACCAGCCAATTCATGCTCTCTGGTGTGTTTTTCCAAAAGAAAGTCCAGAACACCATCATCCATAGGTTGCCTTATATGTTATTCCTATTCTGCTCACTTTCACATTGGGCCGGTGACATCACATCTACAGATATTGCGTGACCGGCATGATTCATGCATATTGTAGATTGTAAGCTCTCACGAGCAGGGACGTCTTATTTTGTCTTATTTTGCTTTAATTATTGTATTGTTAACATTGTTACTTATGACTTGTGTTTTGAAACTGTTAACTGTAAACCGCTGCGGAATATGTTGGCGCTATATAAATAAAGATTATTATTATTATTGGCCCTATAGTCAAAAGTTGAAGAAATATAAAAATTTCCACTGAAAAACTTTTGTAAAAACTTGCAGTGACATCCTTTAATTGTGATATATTATACATAGACATGTTGCTTCACAAAACCCCAAAAGAAAAAGTCTAAGGGCATCAGATCCGGGGATCGTGGTATACTTTCCCGTGACTGGTCAAAAGTGCAACATGACTTTACGGACACACTGTATATATATATATATATATATATATATATATATATATACATACACACATACATACACACACAGACCTGTACTACAGAGAACTCCTGCGCTCAAGCTTGCCAACCAAACACTGCCACACCCACCAGACCTTAAACTGAAAGTTTAAATGGGAATCTAGGACATGATCCACTTCCAAAACCTGGAGTGGAGGGGGAAACCTGCCCACACTACCAATCCTATAAGCCCATGTCAGGCTTTCCTAAATTTGACCTTATCAAATAGCTGGACCAAGTCACCACTTTTATTTTGCATTGTAACTACAGGTGAGGCTATGATTACAATGAACTCCAGCGGGCTTAATATGCCTCTGTGCGCATCCTAGGGGATACAGATTCCCCTCCCTGTCTCACATAACCCCCCCCCACCTCTGTTCATACTTGTGGTATTGAACACCAGTCACTATACGGGGTGCTTGCGAAAGGGCATCCTCTTTCCCTTGCGACTTCCAAGATCAATATTCTATGGAAAAAACTAAAAATTTATAAGGACAGAAACCATCTGGTGACCCAAGCATTCCTCTCCTTGGCAGTTTACATTTAGACCAGAGGTGAATAGTCTGTCACTAGGCGGAAGTGTGGCCCCAGTAAATAACAGCGTAGAGACTCCAAGGCCCACTTAATGACCAAGGACTCCTCCTCCACTATGCTATAATTCTTCTCTGTCGAGGTAAGTTTCCTGCTTAAGTAGGTGACCAGGTGTGCTTCTCAGCTCACCTCTTGGGACAGAATCGCTCCTAGCCCTACCTCAGAGGCATTTGTTTGTACAATAAACCCATTTCTAAAGTTGGGATAAGGACGGGCTGTCTACACAGCAGCAACTTCATGGACTTGAAGGCGTCCTCCGCCTGAGGATTCCAACGGACCAAGACCGTCTTCCATCCCTTTAATAGATCAGACAGCGGTGCTGATCTCCCAGGAAGATTAGGTACAAACCTTCTATAACATCTAACGACACTGAGGAGCGCTCTCACCTGTTTCATAGTGAGAGGACGGGGACAGTTTGTAATGGCTTCGATTTTATTTGGGGTCTGATAATTTCCCGACCAATAACGTAACCCAAATACCTGGCTTCCTTAAGATCCACAGCACATTTTTTTGGGGTTTGCCTTCAAATCCGCAGCTCTGAATGAATCAACTACCGCTTGTACCTGTGACAAATGGGTATGCCAGTCGCTACTATAGATGATGATATCATCTATCTTCTAAATATGCAAACACATACTTCTGATGGGGTTCTAACACTATGTCCATCAGCCTCTGAAATGTGTCCGGGACCCATGTAACCCAAAAGGCAAGGAGAACAGTTTGCAACTACAGACAGATTTGAGTAAATTGGAGAATTGGGCTGAAAAATGGCAAATGAGGTTTAACACAGATAAGTGTAAGGTTATGCACATGGGAAGGAGAAACAGATGCTACAATTACTTACTAAATGGGAAACTGCTGGGGAAATCAGACATGGAAAAAGACTTAGGCATCTTAGTCAATAAGAAGCTAAATTGGAGTGCCCAGTGTCAGGCAGCTGCCACCAAAGCAAATAGGGTCATGGGATGCATTAGAAGAGGTCTGGGGACACGAGATGAAAACATAATTCTCCCTCTGTACAAATCTCTCGTCATCGTCAGACCACATTTGGAGTATTGTGTGCAATTCTGGACGCTGGTGCTCAAGAAAGAGATTACTGAACTTGAAAGGGTTCCAAGGCGGGCTACTAAAACGATAAATGGAGTTGGTTCACTACAATACACAGAAAGGTTATCAAAATTAGGTCTATTTACTCTAGAAAAGAGAAGACTTAGGGGAGACCTAATATATATGTACAAGTATATCAGAGGGCAATACAGAGATCTATCCAATGAACTGTTTGTACCAAGGACTGTGACAAGAACAAGGGGGCATTCTCTTTGTTTGGAGGAAAGACAATTTCTGCACCAGCATAGAAGAGGGTTCTTCACGGTAAGAGCAGTGAGGCTCTGGAATTCTCTTCCTGAGGAAGTGGTGATGGCCAACTCACTGAATGAATTTAAGAAAGGAATGGATGCTTTTCTTGTGAGTAACAGTATAGAAGGTTACGAATAACAGAATATTATAGGTAGATGGTTGACCCAGCTTAGGGGAAGGAATTTTTTTCCCTATGGAGAAAATTGGCTTCTACTCTGTGGGTTTTTTGCCTTCCCCAGGATCAACAATGCAGAACAGCTGCACTAAAAATAGGCTGAACTAGATGGACATAAGGTCTTCCTTCAGCCTTCAAAACTATGTTACTATGTTACTTAGTGACAGAGACCCTCAGGGGTCACGAAAGCAGTCTTTTCTTTGGCCGACTGTCAGAGGCGCCTACCAGTAACCCTTGATTAGATTGAGCGTCGTGAAGTACTGGGCTTGTCCCAGTCTTACAATCAGCTCATCCACCCGGGGGCACTGAATAAAGGTCAAACTTTGACACTTCATTCAAATTCCGAAAATCGTTACAGAATCGCAACGATCCTTACAGTTTTGGAATCAGTACAATGGGACAAGCTACTCACTCCTAGACTCCTAAACGACTCCTAATTGGGGTATCTTCTTTAAATCTTCCGAGTTGACTTGCCTCTGGCACACGGTACGGTTTCATTGGCACCCTTACCTGAGGCTCGGTGACAATGTCATGCCGGATCACAGATGTCCGACCGGATATTTCAGAAAATACGTCTGTATTCCTCTGCAATAATTTCTGAGCCTTCTGTTGTTGCTGTTTTGTGAGACTGTCACTAATCTTTACCTCGTTCAGCGCCTCTTCCTGGGCCGGTGTCGAAGGGACCGTAGAAGAAGTGATTGGAGTCGGCTCTGTAGCCAGACAGACAGTCCCAGTCTTTCCATGCCTTTAATAAATTGACATGGTAAATTTGCTTGGATTTCCACTTCCCGGGCCGATATACCCTGTAGTTCTGTCAAGGTGAAAATATATTTTCTTATATAACTTTTATATTTTTATACTGTGAAACAATAAGTTTTTCCTAATTGCTTGCTAATGCAAATGTAACTGTATTAAAGATGGCTGCCAGTGTTCACTTTCACTTAAATTCAGTGTCTAAAGAGTTAAGTTTCATTTCTCCTAAAAAAGATAACTCAGGAATGTGAAGAAGAAGTAACCATCAGGAGACGTTTTGACGAATCAGAGAGAGACTGGACACTAGATGTATACTGCATAAACCCCGCCTAATGCACGCCTTCCCCTAACACTCAATATAGTATTGTGTATTTGTAAATAAAAGCCAGTTGTTGTACTGCTCCTGACAGGTGTGGATGCAGGACATTAGCTAAGACTGAATCAGCTGCGTGTCTGAGTCATTCTTAATCGGTACCAGATGTTTTGCGCTCGCACAATGATTTGGAATGACTGGTGAATGAGGATTCATTGTCGTTTACGACCCCGACAGTTCACTTCCCCATTTTTTTCCCTGACTTCATATGGGCTATGCCACCTGGCCAAGACCTTACTTTCTGCGGTGGGTACCAAAACCAAACACTCTAGCCCCTTGTCTAAAAGGACCTAACAGTGGCATTTCAGTTGTAAAATCGGCTGTGACCTGCATGGGCATTCAGGAAATGTTCCTTTACAATAGGCGTTAAGAATTAAATCCAGTCCTGCAAACTTGCCACATGCTCTATAATGGTTTTAAAAGGGGTGGGCTCCTGTTCCCATGTCTCTTTGGCTATGTACAGCAGGCCCTTGGGATGTCTAGCATATAATAGTTCAAATGGAGAGAACAATGTTGAGGACTGTGGCACCTCCCGAATGGCACACCTTAGATACGGCAACAACATATCCCAGTTCTTCCAGTCTCTAGCTACCACCTTGTTCAACATAGATTTTAGGATCTTGTTAAATCTTTCTACTAGACCATCAGATTGTAAAGTCAGGGTTCTTCTTTACATGCAGAAGGGAATGTTTTTTCCAAGATATATATTATATCATATTCATTCATATGTATTCATTCATCATGTAAACTAGAGGGCAGGTCACTGAGGGATCAGTGATTTGTCAGAAGCCCAGAAGCCATATTGGTGAATATTTAATCAGAGCACCACATGAAGACCCCCCACAGGCTGCCCCAATGCACGAGCATAACATTAACTCAAAACTGAAAATAAAGATTACACAACAACCACGAGACGGATTTCATCAACCAAGGTATCATTTTAATCAGTATAACGGTGCTGACCTGACACTGTCTGTAGGTTACTGTGCACAATCCTGCTGACTGGTTCCCTTTAATCTCCCCGCACGGGTGAAAAAGGTAAGCTCAACTGTCGGATACTCTTAGAGATCTACATGTATATAAACAACCCCCGACTTTCTGACCATCGGAATTATCCCCCCAGCAACCAACGACACATAGACGAGTGTCACTAGGCTCCCTGAGTTCAAGAGTGCCTACGTCTGGTACCAGTTGACGTATACCTGGCACAGATTGGGCGCTCACTACGTGTAGCGTCTATGTTCAGACAGTCTGGGCATACACTGACACCCGATTAAACCCGCAGTCCATGGGTTCAGAAGTCAGGGGGCAGTTGGCAGCCACATGTCCTGGCCCTTGGCACCGCCAGCACCTGATAGCAGTGGAACCACTAGTCCATGAGATCGCTTTAGGGGCTGGTCTCCTGCCACCATCCCTCCGGAGTACCCCCTGAGTATGGGCTTAGCTCTGACTGACTCCTGGGTTTGCAGGGCCAGCGTAATAACAGCTGTGGGGCAGAGTCCTGTATGAAGTCCTGGATGGTCGTATAACTCTTGATCGGGCTAACAACCTGGTCTAGGGGAGGTAGCAGGATCCATGCCCGCATTCTCCTCCTTATGTAATGCAGCGGTGTTCAAACAGTATTAAAAACACATGTGACATGCACACATATGAATAAGTCGGTAGGACACTGTTCATACCACCCACTGACTCAAACACAAAGAGAGCACAGAATGACAACTGTGCAGAAATATCCTGCAGTAAAACATATAACAGTAGTCAGCAAGTGCTGATAAAAAGATGATAACAAATACAGGGTATTTAGTCGATACGTTATTTTTGCAAAAAAATGTATATCAAGCTGCTCCACCGCGTCAAGGTAACCCCTATTGAAGCAGTCCCTATCTAATGTATTTAAAACCTGAACATGTGAACAGTGTCTAAATGAACAGGATGAAGACAGGCGCTTCCTAGTATGGGCACGTGGTGTAAGCCAGCTCTTTATGTGCATGTCACACAAGAGAGGGGTGGGGTCTCTCAAATCATGCATAGGCACGGAATAAACTGGATTAAAAACACATGTGACATGCACACATATGAACACACATGACTTGTTCATATGTGTGCATGTCACATATGTTTTTAATATCACATGTGTTTTCTATCACTGAGCCAGCTACCTACCCATCTACACACATTTTCCCCTAGCCCAAGCTTTCTCATCTTACTTACCAATCTTTTATGTGGGACAGTGTCAAATGCTTTAGAGAAGTCGAGATAAATGACATCCAATGATTCTCCTTGGTCCATTTGAGAGCTTACATCCTCATAGAAGCTGATCAGGTTAGTTTGACAGGAGCGATCCTTCATAAATCCATGTTGATATGGAGTTAAACATTGATTAACATTGAGATATTCCATAATGGTATCCCTTAGTAATTTTTGTTTTTCTTGACTAGATGTAGAATCTTGCATTTCTCCCGGTTAAATACCATTCTATTAGTCGCTGCCCATTGTTCAAGCTTATCAAGATCCTTCTGAATCTTTTCTCTGTCTTCTCTGTTAGCTATCCCTCCTAGCTTTGCATCGTCTGCAAATTTGATTATTTTACCTTCAGTTCCCTTACCTAGATCATTTCTAAAAATGCTGAACAACACTGGGGCCAGGACAGAGCCTTGTAGTACCCCACTTGACACACTCTTCCAATTGGATGTTCAGCCATTTATTACCACTCTTTGAGTACGATCACTGAGCCAGATATGAATCCACCTAAACGTAGTTTTGTCAGTATCATACTTGGTCATTTTCTCAATAATGATAGCATGAGATACTTTATCAAATGCTTTGCTGACGTTGAATATCTACCACATTTCCCTCATCCATCCAATCAGTGATTCCAACATAGAAAGAAATTAAATGAGTTTGGCATGACTTGTTTGCTACAAACCCATGCTGGCTCTGGTTAATTTGTTAATTACTGCATTCTTATCCAAATACATACATACATGCTCTTGAATTATTTGTTCAAAAATCTTTCCTGGTATAGAAGTAAGGCTCACTGGCCTGTAATTTCCTGGCTCCATTTTTTTTTTTTTTTAAGATAGGGACAACATTTGCCCTTTTCCAATCTTCTGGGACTTCTGCTGTTCTCCTGGATTTTTCAAAGATTTTGGCTAATGGTTCTGCAATTTCATCTGCCAAGTCTTTCAATACCCTAGGATGTAATTAATCTGGGCCGGAAGTTTTAAATTAATGTATGGTAAATTCGCTACTGTAACCGTTCCCTCACCATCTCTCTGTTTATGGATAGTGTGGATTCTTTTATTCCTTTGATAGCGCTGTGATGAGCAGTTGACATCACAATTTCTTTCTTAGAGAACACAGATGCAAAATAGCAATTTAAAAGTTCGGCCTTCTCATCATTTTTGACCATTTCACCCTTTTCATCCTGTAAAAATTCTAAAGCATCTTTGACTTTTCTGTTGCTTTTGACAATATCACCAAAATCTTTTTTTACTGCTTTTGGTCTCCCTTGCAAGCCTCACTTCATTACTGTAATTCGATCTTCTAACTCTTGTCCTGCATTCCCTGCAAACAGCATTATATTCTTTGTTAGCTATTTTAACAAGTGATTAAATCAAACCTGTCAGCAAGATTTTGCTCAGTAAACTATAGAAACTGTCAAGTTGGCACTGTTATGCTGATTAAAATAATACCTGGATTGATGAAATCCGTTTTGTGCTTGTTGTTTTATCTTTATTTGTAGTTTTAAGTTAATGAGATTCTCGTGCTTTGGGGCAGGGCTGTAGGAGGGGCTCTATGTGGGGTGCTCTGCTTACATATTCATCTTTATGGGCTTATGAAAGGTCACCGATCCTTCACTGACCTACACCCTCTAGTACATACTGCATAGAATATTGTATGGGAAAAAAAATTACATTCATAAAAATGGCGGCAGCGCCTGCTCAGCAGCATGATACAATACCTAATATACATATATTATTTTATTATTTAGTAATAGTATTGTGGGGAGGAAAAAAATAAATACAATTTTTCATCATGTGGTCTCTTTAAATGCTTCTAATTCTTTTTGTGATTGTTACCGATTGTGTAGTGAGAATTTCATTTAGCAAAATCTCCCACCCTTTTTGGACATTTCTGTCCTTTAGAACATCCAGCCATTGGATCTTTCCTACCATCTTTCTGAGTCCATTAAAATCAGTCTGTCTGAAGGCCAACCTTAAATGTTGATTTAGCCCCGAATTTTGCATTTTCACAAGGGTAACATGAGAAAATGGACCATACAATTTGTTGTGCAATTTCTCCTGAGTACAAAGATACCCCATATGTGAAATGAAGTAAGCCAGGTGGTGAAGTGGTCGAAAGAAGTGGTGGCTTGCCTTGGGGGGGCCGTAAATGACAGCCAGTTGGAGGGGGAGTAGATGTGCACACAGTGCAGCTCAAAGGAAGGGAGGGTAACAGAAGGTGGCAGTTACTTCTCACCCACACCCAATGGGGGGTGTGTTCTTTTTTTGTCCTCTCAGTTTGAGGGTTCTGTGCAGGAGATATATATATATATATATATATATAATCCCTTTATGTTATGAAGGCAGAGGTAACTGTTAGCATCCATTCTTCTGTGTTTGGTATCGGAACAGACAAAGATGCACCGAAACATATTGTAAAGACACAGAGCGGGCCAAATCCACAACAGGAACTTGATCAGGAAACTGGTTTAAGAATTCATGACAATTGTCCAGTGCGGTGTTCACACTATCCTGTATTTATTGCAGCATGATGTTTACATGAGGGTGGCAAAATGCATTGAAAATAGTCAAATGGTGGCTGGAAGGGAACTTTTTGTTGTCCAGTCAGAAATGAGGACTAATCAGAAGCTCCTTCTTCAAAAGATTCCATGGGGGCTCTGTGGTGCAGCATATGGGCCCCTGCTCATGTCTCCTATGTAAATGTATAATACCTTGATTACAGATATATACACAGACTGGCGTAACTTTGTCATTCACAAATCTGTTTTATTTCCACAATTCTCACATACTCAGACTTTGGCAACCACTGTGGTTCAGTTACTCATGTCGCCGAATAACGATCATTGGATAAAGCAGAGCTGTGGCGTTGTGTGTCTGGTGAAAGACAATCCCAAGCGTTCCTATTTTATCCGGATCTATGACATCATGGTATGTATCACACAGTCGCACCCGATATGGCCACTCCTACAACTGTGACAAGAGCTGCACTATTGAGGTAAACAATGAAGAATACAAAATACGGGCAAGCATCCCCTGCAGCCGGCACAAAGTCGGGAACAGGGATCACCCAGGCAGATATGAGATAGCAAGAATATCCTGTGTATGGGGGCTCTAGGTTGCAGCCTGAACTTGTGTCACTTCTTTATTTTGTAGGAAGAAAAGCTGATCTGGGAGCAGGAGCTTTACCAGCAGCTCATATATCTCACACCCTGTCCATATTTCCACACCTTCCCCTCAGATGTAAGTCTGTCTACTCGCTAGTCTCGGTCCATGATGTATGTGTGACATATCCATACAGTCACTGCTGTGGCTTGGACATAAATAATCTCTGCAAGTAACACAAATATGCCCATGCTCCTTCTCTACTCACATATTCAGCTGCATTCACTATGCTTCTGTTCGCCATCTGGGATGGCACTTTGTGAACTTAGTAGCAATTTTATACAATGCACCACATTGTACATAGTCTCATCTGTGTCCAGCCAATAGGAATAAGAGCAGAATATGAATGCAGCTCTGGAGGTCCATCATTCATAAGCGATGATGTATCAGTTAAGTGAAGCAAATCAATCCCATGTGAGAAGGCTGCTGATACAATATACATATTGTATTATACCCAGTAGAGGCCTGAAGGGGCAGATCATGACACAAGGACACTCACTGTGGTGCCCTTTAAAGGAAATGTGTGGTCACAGGAGCCATCATTTCCAATTGGGGATGTCACAGCTCATCTCCTTCTCCTGTACAATGACTGATTACACCTCTACATACAGTAGACAACATTATATACAGTAGATAACACAAAAGCCACCAGGGGGAGGAGGTGAGCTATGACAAAGGTGGATCCTACATTATCTACTGTATTTGAAGGTGTCAGCCATTGTACAAGGAGGGGGAGGAGGTGAGCTGTGACAATGACTGATAACACTACACAGTAGATAACACCAGACTCACCATGAACAATAGGGGATGTCACAGCTCAACTCCTCCCCCTCCCTGCACTATGACCCACGTGCAGATCAAAGCATGGACATAAAACTCTCCTGTAGTGAAGAATGGGTCAAAGCAATGCGATTCTTATGTACAGAACAGTAAGTAGAAGTTTAGTAATAGACTTCGTGGCCAGTGTGAAAATTGCAAGAGGGTTTTTGTTTTTTTGTTTTTTTTTTTTTTAAATATGATCTGAACAACGAAAAGAATTATCAAAACATTTAAAAAAAGAAACAGAACAGAAAAACAAAACACATTTAACTAATAAGTAATTTTCTGTTGCTTCATTACCTTTAAATCCCTGTCCTACACTCCTCAGGCTGTGCCCTGGGAATAAACAGTGAATTGGTCCATAAATTATGGCCACAGACTAAGCAGCCATACATATGCATCATACATGTTCTCCACCTGAGTGGAAAACAGAGTCCCCCTGACCCCCAACCGTTTTCTATGGTGGGGCTCACATCCTGTGACTCAAAATTCTGTGTCTCCTTTAACAATCACTTCCAAAAGTGGAGCTTAGCTAAGTGAAAAATCCATGAATGTAACACTGCACACTCTACCCCAAGGAATGCCAGGCTGGTCTGAATTTTGCCAATGAAGAGGAAGCTGAAATATTTCGAGCTGTTGTTGAAGAAAAATTGCAAAAGAGACAACACAGACAAGGTATAAAGTGGAGATGAAACATTTCCAAATCCTAGGTGGCTCCAATGTATTGATGTGAGAAGCCTGCAGAAATAAACTATCACTAAAGGAAAATGTTAAAGGGGCATCAAAGGGGACAGGACTTTTATTGGCACAATAAAAAATGGAAAGTCTTTAAGGGCAAGCTGTAATGTAAAGGGTGCACAAACAGACCTAGTTACAGAAGGAAATGGCGGCAATCCATTATTAAACCCTATGATGCCCAAATGCCACCTTGGCACATATAACATTCGCTAAGACAGAGTAGTAATGATAAGTCATACTATGGAAGCAGTGCTTGGCTGTAGATAACAGAAAGGAGAACCCCCTATATTGTATCCCTTCTTCATAGAGGAGCAGTAGCTGTATTTATGACGTTACGCCACTGTTGTGATGTCTGTGCAGCTTACATTATCAAGTCATCTTGTTTCAGAAAAACGCCAAGGGCTCCCACATCCTCCGCCAGTGTCAGATGGTAAGTGGAATGCCACCCAAGATTAGGGGCGTGCAAGAGGATAAAAACTAATAACTTCTTATACTATTTGCAGAAAGGAGAAACACCCTCCCCCTGCCTCCACCACCAGGACCATTCTCCAATGGTAAGATAAAGGAAATGTGAATGTCTGCATTACTGACATCAGACATGTATAACCTGGGGTGGAGGCCATAGCTCTGCTTGGGATGGATATTTTAGCCTTGTGCAATGCTTTAATACCTGCTAATCACTCTAGGTCCACCAAGTCCACAACCTCATTCACCAATCCAGCCCCCCTGCCTTAACATGACAGCAGTCAGTATCCAAAACCCAGATATCACGTTGGAAAGATACCGAGCCCTTCCTGTGCCCAGTGATAAATACAAGAGCAAAAAGGGGAAGAAGAAATTTTCTAAGGCCGATATCGGAGCACCGAGTGGTTTCACGTAAGAACAATACATCATATAGACATAACGGGCATGTACTCAAGCGGTGGCTAAAACTTAATACTTAATACTACTGAAATACTGCCATTACTACAAGTTGATGAGGGGGCCTTTTGGTTTCCTGGGTCCCTCATTGACAGCATGGCTAGGGCCGTGTAACAGTTTCAGAATACAGGAGGGGGCAATAGCCTCATGTTTATGCACTAAGCTGGAGGACCACCTCGGCAGGACAAAACTTAGGTCCATACCATTAGTGTTATAGTATGTGATGCACTACTTACTGGGGTGGGTTCGTTACAGAGTACACAATATAATATATGTTGCTTTATTACAGGCATGTCTCTCATGTTGGCTGGGATCCAAATAATGGATATGATGTAAGTATGTCAGTACCTTTCACCTTTTTATATATGGGCTCCTCTCTCTCCATTGTAGAAAGAAAAGTTTGAGGGGTGAAAAAAGAGTTGAATGTTAGCGCGAATATGGCGTATGCCAGGACAAGCAAATTGTGGGCATAAAAGTGTCGTAAAAGGTTTGGACAAATTCCTCTGCTCAGGATCAGATTATGTGATGTTGTTCTGGACACTCACCTACTGCTACGTTCATATACATGCAGTTTGATATAATGTATCAGAGTAGGTAAGGGTATGTTCCCACAGTCAGGAATGGCGCAGTATTTGCTCAGGATTTGATGCAGGTGAAATCTGCACCAAATCTGCATTTGAGGTCACTGGCAGGTCACCTGCTTTTTTTATGCGTTTTTAATGAGTTTTTCGGCATGCTTTTTTTGTGTGTTTTTTTAACTGCATGCATTTTTTTGTCACTTGAAATAAAGCTAATTGAAAGTTGGCTTCTGGGAAGGAAAAAAAAAATTATTTCCTGTTTGCAGATATATTGAGGTATGTTCCCACGGTCAGTAAACGCTGCGGGTTGACGGCGGCTCACCCGCAGAGACAGACATGCGGCGCGTCTTTCCAGACCACAGCACGTCAATTTATGTAGTGGAGATGCTCAGTCTCCGCTGGGTAAATTACCCATACACTTTCATTAGATGCGTATTAAGTGTGGGATTGCAGCTTACTATGCATGTGTACTAATTTAAATAATTGTGAATCTTGTGACACAGCCAGAAGTACAGACACAGGAAGTGGAGGAAAGCACAGAGACAAGACCCTTCCTTTTTTAATAAATAATAATTTAAAAAAAATGACGTGGGGCCCCCCATATTTGTTAATCAGCCAGAGTAAAGCAGACTACTTGGGCTGGTATTTAAGGCTGGTAAGATCCAATATCCATGAACCTTACCAGCCTGATAAAATACAAGGCTGCAGCAGTCTGCTTACCTTGGATGGTTAGCAAAAATAGCGGGATGCTCTTAAAAAAAAAAAAAAAAAACAGCGTGGGGTCCCCCTATTTTTGTTAACCAGCCAAGGAAAAAGCAGACAGCTGCGGCCAGGTATTCTCAGGCTGGCGAGAAGCCCATGGATTTTGGCCCACACCAGCCTAAAAATAGCAGCCCGCAGCTGACCCACAATTGGCGCATCCAAAGATGCACCAATTGTGGCACTTTACCCAGATCTTCCAACTTGCCCTGTAGCGGTGGCAAGTGGGATAATATTTGTGGTGTTGATGTCACCTTTGTATTGTCCGGTGACATCAATCCCACAGCTTAGTAATGGAGAGGCGTCTATAAGACACCCATCCATTACTAATCTTATAGTTGTATGGTAAATAAAGACAGCCAGAATAAAGTCTTTTAAAAATCTTAATTTACCACACTTAAGGCATTGCTTAATCCCCGACTCCCTCGATCTCCTGCAACAAAAATATAATGATAAACCAACATAGAATACTCCCTGTCCGACGTAGTACAATTACAGAGTGTCCCATGACGAGTCAAGCTCTGCTACATCTGGATGCCTTTGGATGAATGGTGTCATTATGCCACCATCCTGCCTGACATTCAAACACAGTGGAGCTTGTAGATGACCACCGGAGATAACTCTGTCTCTGGTGGTCACCTGCACTGCAGTTCTCACGATCAGGTGACCGTGAGAACTTTGCTAGTGACCGGAGATAACCCCAGCGGTCACGTGCATGGCAGTTCTCAGGGTCAGCTTAGCTCATCGCGAGAACTGCAGTGGACGCGAACTCCCGGCTGTGGCACAAAGTAAGACATTATTTAAATTAGTTCACATGTGTAGTAAGCTGCGTTCCCCCACTTAATTCGCATGTGACTATAAAGATAATGAGGGAAATTTACAATGCGGAGACTGAGCGGCTCCGCAACATAAATAGACATGCTAAGGTCTGGAAAGACGCATCGCATGTCCGTTTACGCAGGGATGCTGCGGGCACTTCTGAACGCATAGTGGAGAGATGGGATTTCTTGAAATCCCATCCACTATGCTGTAACATCTGGCCGCTGCGGGTTTGACGCTGCGGATGTACGCAGCGTCAAACCCGCAGCATTTACTGACTGTGGGAACATACCCTAAGAGCCATCAGGCTACAATCCGGGACAGTATAGGATTTTTTGCGGCTCTTCATAGAAGATTGCCTAAAATGATACATTAGAACAATTGCAGAATTAGCCACAGTTGTGGAAAAGCGTTTATGTTCACTAACAGCAAACAGAGATCTTGAAAATGGAAAGCAAACAAACCAGAAAGAAAATTATAAAGCTGCAGCAATTTAGATTCTGCCCCATTAAATGCAGGTTTCTGACAGTGCTCACCCTCCCTCCCTGGTTTCATGGTGTCCCCCTTCTATAATATTACAACCAGGTAAACGCATTGGATCCGGCACTGCTCAATTTTTTCAACAAGGCAGGGATAAGCGAAGCGCAACTGCAAGATGCCGAAACCTCAAAGCTGATCTACGACTTCATAGAGCAGAATGGAGGGGTGGAGGCTGTAAAGGAGGAAATGATGATGAGAGGTGAGGATCCGCCCGTGGCATGTCCATTATTTATCATCCGTTACATAATGCAGACATATTCCGCAAGGAAAGGCTCTAATTTCAAATTGCAAATGTGGGAAGAGTCAGGAAAACCCGTAGAAAACTTGACAAAACCAAAAGTAGAATCATCTAGGGCTATTATCTGTTTGCTAACCACATTTTTTTTCTACAGATTCTGCCCCACCACCTCCTCCACCCTCCCGCTCTGCACCATCTCCCACCCGTCCATCACAGGCAAGAGGCAGAACTGGCCCCTTACCTCCTCCTCCAACCCGAGGCTCTGGTGCCCCTCCACCCCCTCCGCCATCTCGCAGTACTCCTGCTCCACCACCTCCCTCTGACTTCCACAGAGCTCCACCACCGCCACGGGGTGGCGCCCCACCACTTCCACGAAGTGGAGGTCCACCTCCTCCACCTCCACCACCAGCTCCAGAACCGCAGTTTCATGGAGGACCGCCTCCTCCTCCCCCTCCAGTTATATCAGGAGGTCAAGGACCACAGACCTCTCCTGCCCCTGGTGGTCGTGGAGCCTTGCTGGATCAAATCAGACAGGGAATGAAACTAAACAAGGTGAGTGGTCATGAAACCATACATACATTACAACCCCCAACATCACCCAACCACTGGGCTTGGCTATTATACACCTGAAATGTAATCTATACATGGAACACTACAACCCTCAATATGATCCAACTAGTGGACATGACCATAATTCTATCACACTCTATACATAGAAAACTGCAACTCATAATAATCCCTTTTAAAGGATTGGATCTTATCAGACAAAATGATCTAAACTCACCTGTTCCATCCCCTGTAGCTCCTGAGCAGACTGCTCCGATGGGACAAGAAGCGATGATGCCCCGTACTTCAGCCTATGTCTGGCTGCAGCAGTCAGGAGATTACAGAAAGGGGGCTTCATCGCTTCTTGTCCCACCGTAGAAATGATGTCAGTATAGGCAAGTACACATCATTTTATAAATTTTCTATCTTTTCCTCACTTTTGCATTTATTTATTTTTTTCACATTAAAAGGAGTGGATTACATGACACTCAAAACTATTTAAAAAAAAGAAGAAAGTTTTTGAATTATTTTGCTTTGCTTTTCAGGTGACAGAACCAGCGGACGTGCCCACCTCTCCTCAGTCTAATGCAAGCTCCGAGGGGCTGGTGGGGGCACTTATGCATGTAATGCAAAAGAGAAGCAAAGTGATCCATTCTTCAGGTATTTCTCACCATTCTAAAAATCACGCATCAAATGTTTTATGTCCCGATGAAACCAATGTTTTAGTGGTATAGGGTTGTAATTACCCCCCCACTCCCCACCCCAATTGCTATTAATACTCACCGTACCTTCTGTGTCTTTAGACGAAGATGATGACGAAGGAGCGGAGGATGATGATGACGATGAGTGGGATGACTGAGACGCCAACGGCACACAGCTTTTCTACGGTTCTTTATGTTGCTATTAATGTACATCTTCTGCTAGGAAAGTACTTTACACTTCATAAATCTTACTGGAACAGATAAAAGACGTTTGTTAGTGACAGAAATAATTTATGGGAGCAATACAAGTAGATATCATTATGAGGATTGTCACACAGCAAGAAAACAATAAAAAAAAAAAAAAAAAAAGATATTTTCACTGCAATCCTCATGCTGATTGATTAGATATTATCACTATGATAGGATCATAAACCCAATGTCTATTTTCCTTGCTGCATGCCATTATAGTTTTTCCTCCAGGACAATTCGTGCCGCTAGAATGGAGCTGTCCTGCAGTTCATTTTCAGGATCAGTAGGGGTCCAAGGTTTCAGACTCCCAATGATAATTAAAGCCCCCCCCCCCCCAACCGTCACACACAGCGAGATCGCTGCTGAGTCACAAGTTTTATGACGCAACAGCTATCTCACCAGCGATCTCGCTGTGTGTGACAGGTATCAGCGACCGGCCCCCCTGCCAGGTATCGCTGATTGTGCTCGAATGGTCTGGACATTTTTTTGATTGTTGGTCTCCCGCTGGCCAGCACGCGTCGCTGCGAGTGGCAGACGGGAGACCAGCGATCAGCGAGCTGGACTTTGGTTTCCAATGTAAACCACGGGTAACTGAGGGCGCGCGTCACTTAGTTACCCGCTGTGTACCTTAAATACCAGTGCGCTGGTGCAGGGAGCTGGTAACCAAGGTAAACAGCGGGTTTCTAAGCGCCGCACGGCACTTAGAAACCCGCTGTTTACCTTGGTTACCAGCTCCCTGCACCAGTGTGCTGGTAACTAAGGAACACAGCGGGTAACTAAGCGACGTTCCCGCTTGTTACCCGCGTTGTCGCTGTCCTGATCGCTGCTGAGATCTGCCTGTTTGGCAGCTCACCAGCGATCATGTAGCGACACACCAGCGATCCTGACAAGGTCATATCGTTGTCGGGACGGCTGGTGCGTCGCTATGTGTGACGGGGCCCTTAGTGATGGCAAATAACTATGCCTATGTGCACACGCTGCGGATTCACCTGCGGATTTTTCCCTGCGGATCTGCAGGTAAAACCGCAGGTAAAGTGACCTGCGGTTTTTCCTGCGGATTGGCCAGCGGTTTTCCCCTGCGGTTTGACACCTAAACAATGGAATAGGTGGCAAACCGCAGCAGAATCCGCAGAAAGAATTGATATGCTGCAGATTTAAAACCGCAGCTTTTCCACTGCGGATTGTAAATACCATAGACTTACATTGTACTGTACACTGTCTGCGGAACTGCTGTGGATCCGCAGAGGCCAATCCGCTGCGGATCCGCAGCAGAATCCCCAGCGTGTGCACATAGCCTAAAAGGGCATCATCAACAATACAAATTAAGTTAGTCAGTATGACTTCTTAAAGGAATTGTCCAGCACCAATAGTATCTGCCAAGCTGTGCATGCTACATATGGGGCAGATGCCAGCTGTATATCACTGTCAGTGCCCACCACTGACTGCAGCGACCAAAGCCAGCTCACTATACTACTGCTAAACCATTTAAATACCGCTGATAACCACTGACAGCAGAAATTAAACGATCGATACCCGTCACAACTGCCATTCTGTTATCCCCATGGCCAGGCTTCACTAGTGATTTGTTCCATGTTCCCAAATCCTGCATTACATGATCAAACGATCACAGGCTGGGGGCTTATAATTTTTTTTTATGAATAATATCTCTCTCATACACAGCCACTATTTTTCCCAGTAATTAAAAGAAAAAAAAGCACATTTGGGGTAATTGTGTCCGTAAAAGTATGAACTATGAAAATAAAAAAAATGATTTCACCCTTAGCGTAAAGAAAAAGATAAGCATCAAAACTGCCATATTTTGTCAGCAGTTATCTCACTCTGTCCATGCCTCCCTCCCACAAAAAAAAGTGTTTAAAAGTGTCATAACTTTCCCATAATTGAATAAAAAATCTACAGCATGACTGGTATGACACAAGCCCTCAGCTGACTCCATCCATGGATAAATAAAAACATTAATATCTTATTGACGCCTCTCCATTACTAATCCGTGGGCTTGATGTCACCTGACAATACAAAGGTGACATCAACCTCACAAATATGAACTCCACTTGCCACCGCTACAAGGCAAGAGGGACGAGCCGGGCAAAGCGCCAAAATTGGTGCATCTAATAGATGCGCCTTTTCTAGGCAGCTGCGGGCTGCTATTTTTAGGCTGCGTTGGCCAACATCAATAGACCCTTACCAGCCTGAGAATACCAGCCCCCAGCTGTTAGCTTTAGCAAGGCTGGTAGTCAAAAATGGTGGGGATCCCACAACGTTTTTGTTTAAATTATTTATTTAAATAATTAAAAGATATAAGGCGTTGAGACGGCTCTATTATTGATGACCAGCCTTGCTAAAGTTGACAGCTGGTTTTTGCCTGGCTGGTTATCAAAAATACAGGGGAACCTCACTATATATATATATATATATATATATATATATATATATATATATATATATATATATATATTTATTTTTTTTTAATTTATATAGCATGTGGCAGCTGATGAATACTCCCATCAGCCACACCTGCTCTCTCTCTTAACTGCTGAAGACAGCTGTCAACATTGTCCCTTGCTAGAACTGATCGCAGCACAAACAGGGGACAATGATGAGAGCGGTCTTCAGCACCGGGAAACAGTGAGAACAGTACCGCTGATCCCATGTGCCGGTATGTGTCACACTGATGACATACGGATGTTACGTGTGCACAAAGTTTTGTAGCCTGTGCTGCAGGTACTAAACGGACATGTTTATTAAATATAATAAAATATGGTTGGCCGCACCGGTACCAGAAGAATCCTGTCAACAGATTGTGATTACCACACAGTGAACGCTACAGAAACAATGGTGCATTGCATTTCTTCACCGTTTCATCCCACTAGGCTTTGTTCCCGTTTCCTGAACATTACACGGTCACAATACAAGGAATGGTGGCATTCAATGTTACGACTCAACCGGCAAAAAACAAGTTCTCATATGGAAAGAAAATACTAACAGCAAGCACAGATCCTGAAAAGTAACCTGGTAGCATTTGACTGCCTGACTTCCATGTAGCTGAATCCTAGCGTCATCCCTGAGAGGCACACTGCACCAATTACTGCTCAGAGTCAGTACAGGGTAAAGGAACCTCCAGTCAGACAGTATGTCCCACACGTCACCTACTGGACTTCTCACTATTCAGCACTGCAGCTCAATTACCTCCCACTACCAGGTAGCAACACCACTATGAAAGTAACAGACGCAGTGGGATTTACCTCACTTTTACTGTGCTAAAGGGTAATTATGTAACTTGTCCCAAAAAAAGTCTTCATTCTCGGCCATGATATTGTAGACCTATAACTATTTCAAAACTTAAAAGTTACCACAGTAAAATGGCCGCCAAGAGCAGACGTGCTGCAGTTCTTCCTCTTGTGCTAAAACATTTACCACACTCGCCCATACTTCTCATTCGGGTGAAATGGCGCGCAATCTTAGGTTCCGCCCTAGTTACTCACGTCAGTTTGCTCCCAGCCAATCCCCGCCTCACCATGCTACCCGCGCCGGGTCTGTCCAGCCAATCAGAATAAAGACTGCATTCCAGAGTCCTCTCTCTGTCCCGCGCAACATGGCGGAGAATTTAAACGTTGTGCGTGGTGAGTGACCCGATTAGAGTACGAGGGTGATAATCACGGGGTGAATGAGCTGCAGGAGTAGCTGCTGGGCGGTGACAGCTGCCGGAGGTTGTGTGTGGTGGTTCGGGGTGACAGCAGTGAGGGCAGGGGCAGGCTTATAAGTATGGGGCTGAGGGGACGAATGAGTTTCAGGGTTTCAGTCATTGTCTCTACTGCCTGGATACTGTCACCTTCACACTGCAATGCCACATCGTTACTGATGCTGTATTATACTCCAGAGCTGCAGTCACTATGTACATACATTACTGATCCTGAGTTACATGCTGTATTATACCCCAGAGCTGCACTCACTAATCTGCTGGTGCAGTCACTGTGTACATACATTACATTACTGATCCTGAGTTACACCCTGTATTATACTCCAGAGCTGCACTCACTATTCTGCTGGTGCAGTCACTGTGTACATACATTACAGATCCTGAGATACATCCTGTATGATACCCCAGAGCTGCACTCACTAATCTGCTGGTGCAGTCACTGTGTACATACATTACATTACTGATCCTGAGTTACACCCTGTATTATACTCCAGAGCTGCACTCACTATTCTGCTGGTGCAGTCACTGTGTACATACATTACATTACTGATCCTGAGATACATCCTGTATTATACCCCAGAGCTGCACTCACTAATCTGCTGGTGCAGTCACTGTGTACATACATTACATTACTGATCCTGAGTTACACCCTGTATTATACTCCAGAGCTGCACTCACTATTCTGCTGGTGCAGTCACTGTGTACATACATTACTGATCCTGTATTATACTCCAGAGCTGCACTCACTATTCTGCTGGTGCAGTCACTGTGTGCATACATTACTGATCCTTAGTTATATCCTGTATTATACCCCAGAGCTGCACTCGCTATTCTGCTGGTGCAATCACTGTGTACATACATTATTACTGATCCTGTACTGATCCTGAGTTACATCCTGTATTATACCTCAGAGCTGCACTCACTATTCTGCTGGTGCAATCACTGTGTACATACATTATATTACTGATCCTGAGTTACATCCCATATTATACCCCAGAGCTGCAGTCACTGTGTGCATACATTACTGATCCTAAGTTACATCCTGTATCATACCTCAGAGCTGCACTCACTATTCTGCTGGTGCAATCACTGTGTACATACATTACATTACTGATCCTGAGTTACATCCTATATCTCTTTTATTATAAAAATATCAAAAACACAATACATAAGACAGACAAAAACAACATTCCAGAAATCAAAAACCACGATACATGAACTAAAATAAACCACACCGACATACAAAAAAAAAACTTGTGCAAATATGCTAGCTTACGACAGTCCATCTCTGAAGGACATAGTGCAGTGTCTCCAGGCTTTGCAGCCTGAGGGACCCCCAGCAGGAACCTCCAAAAAAAAAAAACAAAACAAACAAAAATCCATTCCTTCACATTCAACCCCATTCACACCTTCACTCATGTTCCCATTCATTCCTGTATACTGGATTTAAAACAGGAAAGTAAACACTTTTTCTGGCCCACTGCCTTAAACAGAAAAAACAGCCATCTTGGCAGACCCTCAACTACTTCCCCTCAACACAGCAAGAAACCACCCCCCTTTTCCCTTTTTTTTTTTTTTTTTTTTTTTTTTTTTTTTTTTTTTTTTTTCTTCATTTTATTTTTTTTTTTTTTCCCACCACCCACACCACAGGTCCACAAGTTCGTAGCCTTTTCCATACCTAGGTCCATGAAAGTTTATGGCCTCAGAAAAAAAAACAGCACCTCAGGGTCCAGGAAAGTTTATGGCCCGTATCTACATTTCCTTATATATTTCCCATGGTCCTTGGTGTAGTTCCCAGGCCATCTCCTTCTGATCTTCGGCCCTTGATTTCTCAGGGTCCATTCCAGGGTCCAAACTTCCCCCCTCCCTCCCGCAAGAAACCCCCTTCCCCCTTTCCTAACTATAATATATACATTTTTTTAAAAGCACCATCCTAGCGACATACATACAATACTGCATACATGTACAGATACACAAAAAGCACATACTACACTTGTTATACACCTAAGATACGACCTGCTATAACCATTGATAATATTACCCAAACAATAAGTATTAACCACATTTCCAAAAACCTTGCCACAGGCCCAAGTTTGGTGCCTGCAAGCCCAATATCCATTAAATTTCATGCTTCCAAAACAAAAAGCTAAAGTGACATGCACCAGCCCAACACCAGGAAAGGAGTTCTGGAGGCCCCATCCCTCACTAACACATTCACCCTGTCCCTCAACAACTAAGACTGTCCCTACTTCTGTCCCTAAAAAAAACTGTCCCTACCTGCCCCTACTCTACCTAACTTATCATAACTAACTCTCTATCTGTCCCTCAGTGCCTGTCCCTATCTGCCCCTAATTCTGTCCCTAACACCCAGTGAAACTTATGCTATCCCTACCCTCATTCACACGGAGCTAGCTCTCCCTTGAGTGCGTTTCTAAAAGGAGAGGCCCCTCCAAAGCCAAGAGGCCTTCCTCACACCCAACCTTTCGAACTCCAAAGAACGGACCTTCACCAGGTCACCCAAGATGTTTCCTACCACCTCATCCCTCGGAAGGGTTTTTTTCCGCGTCGAAACTAGGCACCGTGCATTCCAAGTGTAGAACCTAACCACTACACTGACTAGGAATAAAGTGCACGGGTCCCGGCCACCCAGGGATCTGAACGCTCCATAGGCCCACTCAGCGTAGGAGAGGGACGCCAGCCGCGGCCAACGTATGGAAGCACCCACCCTGTTGTAAACCTCTGCATTAAAGGGACAATGAAGCAGGAAGTGCTCCATGCTTTCCAGCACGTCGCCACACTCCTCACGGGGACAACCCCGATCATCGGATTTCCTGCACTTCAAGTTATCCTTTACATACAGCCTCCCGTGGAAGCAGCGCTAGGTCAAGTCCCAAAACTTCATGGGGATCCGCTTAGAATTTAAAAGCCCCAGCCCGACCTCCAGATCCCGGCCTGGGCAATCCTTAAGGGCCAGGGGCTTCTGGAAATGTGTCAACAGGACCCTCCTGTCAAGGCATTGCCTCGACATGGTCCTGATTTCCCACATTCCCAGACCCCACCGGCGGATCACCTTCAGAACCGGGGTAGCGTAAGCCGGGAGATGCCCATGAGGTGTGCGTAGGTCCTTCACCTGCCCTCCTGTCTCCCATTCCTGGAAGAAAGGCCAAAGCCAACCCTTGCAGGAGACTACCCACGGAGGAGCCCTCTCTAGCCAGAGGTTGGAGATGTTAGTCTTAAGAAAGGTGTTTACTAGAAACACCACCGGGTTGACCATACCCAACCCACCTAGTCTCCTCGTACGGTATGTAACCTCCCTCTTGATTAGGTTAAGCCTATTCCCCCATAACAATTGGAAGAACAGGCTATAGACCCGTGTCCAGAGAGGTTCCGGCAAGATGCACACACTGCCCAGGTATATTAATAAAGGTAGCAGAAAGCCTTTAGCCAGGGCAACCCTTTCCCTCAGGGTTAAAGACCAACCCTTCCATTGGTCCACCTTTTGGGCGGCGATCTTAAGTCTGCCCTCCCAATTTTGCTGGGGGTAATCCCCGGGGCCAAATTCGATGCCTAGAATTTTGGCGGTGGCCTGGGGCCCTGGAAGGGTGTCCGGGAGATCAAACCTGGGATCTCCCCCTCCCAGCCAGAGACTTTCACACTTATCCCGGTTGATCATGGACCCGGATGCCTCCGAGTAGCGCACTACCTCCGACATGACCCAATCCGCCTCCCTTCTCGAGGACACAAAAGGGAAACATCATCGGCATACGCCACCACCCTCAGAGAGGACCCAGAGCCCGCCTGGTCCATCCCGACTCCCGCCAACGGTCCACGATCTACCCTCCTTAGGAAGGGATCGATCGCGAACACGTATAAAAGCGGGCTCAGCGGACAGCCCTGACGGACCCCAGAACCCACCTCAAAAGGGCGACCTGACCAACAGTTTACCAGCGGAAAAGTCTCAGCCCCTTGGTACAAGATCTCTAACCATTTTACAAACCTCCCAGGCAGACCATACCTGAAAAGGACGGACCAGAGGTACTCGTGGTTGACCCGGTCAAAGGCTTTCGCTTGATCTAATGACAGCAAGTACCCCCTCCAGTGACCTGCCCTACCCTGCTCCACTGCCTCTCGGACACCGAGCACAGCACTAAAAGAACTGCGGCCCGGAACAGAGCAATGCTGGGCCCCTGAAAGGAGCCGGGGTGCAAACTTCAGCCGATTAAACAGCACCTTGGCCAGAACCTTCCGGTCCGTATCGAGAAGCGCTATGGGACGCCAATTCTCGATACGGGACGGATCCTTACCCTTTGACAGAATAATGAGGGCTGACTTCCTCATTGAGTCGGGAAGAGTGCCCGAGGAGAGACACTCATTAAATACCCCTGTCAAGAGGGGGACCAAGGAGTCCCTAAAAGTCTTATAGAACTCGGATGTTAAGCCATCCGGACCTGGCGATTTCTTGGGCCGAAGCCCATCAATGGCCAGTCTCACTTCCTCTTCCCTGATTTCCTCTGCCAAAACACCAAGAGAGGGATCACCCCCTGGCTCAGGGACGGTTTCAGCCAGGAAAGCCGACATCCTGTCCCGATCCAGATCCTTCTTTTCCAAGAGGTGTGAGTAGAAGGATCTGACCACCTCCAGGATCCCTGATTTGGATCTGTTCAGGGACCCCGTACTGTCGATCAGTCCTGTCACCATCTTACAATTCACTGACATCTTACAGTTTCTGTAAGGGTCGGGTGAGCGGTACTTCCCGAAGTCCCTCTCAAAAACTAAAGATGTGTGTCTATCATACTGACACCTCTTGAGCAAAGATTTCACTCTGGAGATTTCCTCACGGTCACCTCCAGTCGAGACAAGCTGCTCGAGTTTCCTCCCCAGGGCCTGGTACAAGCGGTTCCTGTTCAGACTCCTGAGGCTCGAGAGCTGACGGAAGAACCCCGCCACCCGCTTTTTGAAGATCTCCCACCACTCTGACTTACTACTACAGAGATCCAACAGCGGTACCTGGCTCTGAAGAAAGTCCTCGAAGGATTGTCTCACCTCCGCTTCTTCCAGCAGGGACGAATTGAGCTTCCACAGCCCTCTTCCCATCCGATGAGTCTCTGCAACATTCAGAGAAAAGAAAATTAGACAGTGATCGGAGAACTCCACCTCAACGGCGGACACAGCAGAAAAGATGGCGTCCTCCTTCAAAAAAAACCTGTCTATTCTAGACCTACAGCTACCCCTATGGTAGGTGAAACCTCCGTGACCTGGGGTGTGCCGGATGTGGACATCCACCAGGCGAGCTTCGCTGGCTATGCTATTCAACGCGACGCTATCATAAGCCAGGCGATCTCCGGGACCCCCCCCCGGTCACGGGACCTCGTAATGGTGTTGAAGTCCCCACCGAAGACCACCTGCCGGCTCGTAAAAAGAAAGGGCTTGATCCTCAGGAAGAGACATTTGCGGTCCCACTTGGACTGCGGGCCGTAGATGTTGATGAGCCGGAGCTCTTGTCCCCTCATGAAGACATCTAGGATCAGGCACCTCCCCATTTCCAACTCAGTAACCCGTCGGCATTCAACAGCTGCAGTCTTAAAAAGGACTGCCACCCCGCTATACGGCTCGGCAGCAAGAGACCAGTATGAGGGCCCGCACCTCCACTCCCTCCGTGCTTTATAGATGGCCCCCATGTCTGTTAGTCTGGTCTCTTGCAAGAATAAAATTTCTGCCTCAATCCGGGAGAAAAAATCAAAGGCCGTGAAGCGAGCCGCATCTGACTTTATGCTGGCAACATTAATAGATGCCAGCGTCAACGGGGCGAGTTCCGCCATCATGGGTGATCAAGCTGGATGGCCAACTTCTTACCACTGCTATCACCTCCACCTGGGGAGGGGTCGGACACCTTCCTTTTCAGGGAAGCTCCCGTTGTGTCCATCCCACCCCCCCGGTGTCCTCGCCCCCGGGTTCCAGGTCTGTCCCCCCCCCCCCCCCCAGGAGGAACACTGCCCCCTGAGGGACGGACCCCACCATCCCCCGAAGGACCCTCTGGTGGTACCCCCGGCCCAGCATCCTCGTCTTGCGGCCCATCATCCGAGCCTCCGAGGACGCTGAACCGGTTGGAGAGATCAATCAGAGGGGGGTCAGCGGGCCCTTCCGTGCGCACCCTGGTGGTCGGGGGCGGGGGAGATTTTGAAGGCTTGCCAGCCTTCTTCCCCCCCGATTTGTTACGATTGGCACGTTTACTTTTGCCACCCGCTGCTGTAGGCTGCTCCTGGACCTCCTCATCAACACTTTCATACTGTGAGGACCCGTCCGAGTCAGCCGCTTTATCCTCCCTCTCCATCCTCCTGATCTCCTCTCTCACCACACTCTCCCTCAGAGGCTTTTGCCACGGGCCTGGAGGGAGGAGCAGGCATCGACCCGGTTGCCCGAGACTTCACCTGCCCCCCACCCCCATGGCGTTTTTCTTGCCTCCGCACATACGCGGGGCCCCTCACCTTGGCATTGCCCCTCACCTTGGCATTGCCCTTCCTCACCGGTCCCTCAGCCCCTTCCCATCCGCCACCACCTGCCACAGCTGCAGGAGCGCCGCCAGAGGTTTCTCCCTCACGGACTCCTCCCGCCGGGCCTGCAGCGGCATTAGAAAAGGAGCGAGGGCAGCGGCTGAGAGGGTGACCTAGGTCACCACACAAGTGACACCGAATGTCTTTACACGAGGCGGCCAGATGACCTACCCCACCACACAAGGCACATTTCTGTACCTTGCAGCTAGCGCTGAAGTGAGTGGGGTCGCCGCACTTGTGGCAGACCTTCGGTTGCCCCTGGTAGAAGACCAGGATCCTGTCCCTTCCCAGGAACGCCGAGGAAGGGATGTGGGTGACCGTGCCGCCGGAAACCTTCAGTTTAACCATGAAGGTCCAGCCCCCCCGACCAGATGCCGAATTCGTCCCTGTTCTTTTTGGGGACCTCGGTGACTTCCCCGTAACGGGAAAGCCACGTCATAATGTCCACGCAGGCAAGTGACTCGTTACAAGTGACCACGGTCACTCGCTTGACGGAATTTTGGCGAGACACCGCTTGCGCAACGAAGTCTCGCCATCCGGGCTCTTCCCGCACCAGCTCATAGTTAGACCAGAAGAGCTCAAGCCCCTCTGGCCGCACAAAGCTGACGTCGAAGAAGCGGGACGCCGAAGGATGTATCAGGGCAAAGATGTCATTCGCCCCGAAGCCCATCTTAAGGAGGAGCTCCACCACCTTGCTCCTAGGTGGACAAGCTTCACTGCCCCCCCACCTAAGACGGACCACATTCCTCCTTTGCGGCCCCTGCCCGGCTGTGGGGAGAGACCAAACAGTCCCTCCCTCCCTTTGGTTTTGGAAGGCAGCAAGGCCGTGTCTCTCTATCCAGAAAGACAAGTCCACTGTCCTCCCCTCTACCACTATCGACCTTTTCTCCTTTTTTGAGGGCCTCCAGGAAACGGTGGTGCAAAGCGCCGTCCCTGGAGCCCGGAGGCGAGGAGACCCCCCCCAGGACCACCCCGAGGACCACCCCGACCCCCAGCCGCGGCCCCCGCATAACTATGTTGGGGTCTTGCGGCCAGGGGGGCAGACGGGCCAGCCCTCCCACCACTACCACCACTTGTGCCAGCACCCTCATTCGTCCTCCCACTCACTCTCCCATTCACTCTTTTATTATTTGCATTCACTCCAGCACACTCACCCACATTCACAGTAGCACTCACTCCCTCATCCATGTCACTCATATCACCATTCACTTCAGCAAAGATCTCCTCAAATATGTCCACTCCGCTTTCATACTCACTCTCACTCGCACAATTGGTGAACATAGCAACATTATTTACATTTTTTACATTTTTAACATTTCCCGAACCAGTGTAGTTCCTCTCTTTGCCTGCTGGGGGCCCTGAGCTCTCTTGCTGGGAGCTACTCCAGCTCCTGTCCAGGAGCGCCGCTGCCCCTTTAAATGCCTCAGTGCTGATGACATCATGCACTCTGCCCTGGCTGGGCCTAGGAGCAACAGCAGCTCCTGGTTTCAGCTCCATTTTTTTTTTTTTCTTTTGCTGAGTTTTGTTTACTCTGGGCAGGGACGGCCACTGGCACCGCTCCCTGCTCTGCACTTTTCTTCACCCCCGCCGCCGGCTTGCCAGGGAGCGCCAGAGTCCCCGCACCCTCAGATGAAGGTAGGCGGGCCGGGGGCCCTGACAACTCCCCGCCAGCTTTTGGGGGCAGCACAGCATTACTTGGAAGGGTGGGTGGGACAGAGGGCAGCGGGCCCGCAGCGGCCACTCCCCCCGCCGGTCGCAGCCACCCCAGGCAGAGCCGCGGCCCCCTGCGAGGCCACGGCCCCCCGGGTGACGTGAGCACAGCGGGCGGAGTCGCGACCGCTGAGGCCATGCCCCCCCCGCCAGTCACAGCCACCACGGGCAGAGCAGCGACCCCTTGCGAGGCCATGCCCCCCCCGGGCGACGCAGACGCAGCGGGTGGGACGACGGCAGAGGAGGACATGCCCCCCCCCCCCCGCACGCCACAGCCTTTGCAGGCCGGGCAACACTCGGGGAGGCCACGCCCCCCTCACGGACCACCGCTGCCACCCCATGCCCACCACTTGAGACAGGCAAGGCCGGCCACTCCCCCTCGTCGCCCAGCGCCCTTTTTGGGTCGACGTGCCGGAGACCCCGCTCTCGCCACAGGCGCCGACATGGGAGCGACCAGCACTTTGCACCGCCTCAGCTGCTGCTTGATGTTCTGTTCGCCCTTCCTAGGCTTCTGGACCCCCACTAGCGATCCAGACTTAGCGGATCCGTACGTGGGGGGTCCAGAAGCCCCAGCACTCGCCGCCGGAGGTGCGGCCCTGGCTGTACCAACTCTACCTGGTGCCAGGCCAGCCCCCCCTGCCACCGAGGGCTGAGCCTGGACACCACCACCAACACCACAACCAGCACCGACCTCCATGTCGCTGCCCTGGTCTGAACTGTCACCAGATGCGACAGTCAGGTCACAACAGTCATCTCTCTCCTCGCTCCCTCGCTGCGGACCCACCACAGGGCCCGAGCCGGGGTGGGTAGCGGGTTCCACACAGCGGGACAGAGGGGCCCCGGGAAGAGGAGCAAAAACCAGTTGTTCCTCCACACCTTCCGAGGCCTTACGCCTGCGCCTCCTGTTTCTCCTCTTCCCGGTTGCCTCATCCTCCGGGCAGACTTCATACCCAAACAACAGCGTGCCAAACCGTGCTGGGGATTCAGTCTGCCGTACTTGTTTAAGGATGAGGCAGCCCCCCTCAGAACTACTCCCGCTCCCTCCATCCTCCCCCTCGCTCCCGCTTTCCTCCGCGTTACTGGAGTCCAGTGGGAGGGCCACCTGCTCGGGGGCTATCCCGCTGCATGTTACCTGACTCACGCTGGTGTCCGCCAGGTCTTCAGGTGGAGGTGGCCCGGATGTGGTGTGGGCGCCATCTTGCTCTTCCTCCTCCTCGCTTTCCTCCACCTGGATGGGGACTCCTGACCCCCCAGGAGACCCACCGGCCATGGCCCTGAACCGGTCCTCGTTTTGAAGCTTTTCCTGGAAGGGGCCGCTGCCGGCCATGATGGTACTTCGCCGGTCCTCCAGGGCCCGAATCTCCCCTTTCAGAAGCTTGACCGTGGCGGTGACCTCCGCTCTCTTTGAGGCAGGGAGCCTGTTTTTACTGATGACCCGGGCTCCCTCCAACTCCCCCCAGAGTCTCCTGAGCTGCTTGCCGGCCTCCTCGTACTCGGAGAGGTGGGCATGAATGCGGGAGGCGTAGGTGGTAGCTGGCTCTCCCGCAACCTTGGAGCCCCAGATGTTAAGGGGGGGCCCTGCCTCACCTCTGCCGGCTGCTGCACCTCCGGGGGAAGGGCCCGCCACAGCCATCACTTCGGGGGTCCCGGACCCTGGAGCCTTGCGGCCCCCTGGGGTCCGCTTTTTCCCCATCCCTGGGACTGGCTGACTGTGCCTTGGGCCTCCTGGTGGTGGATGAGGCCCCCCACCCCCAGCTGGCTTGCCGGAGGGTGGGAGCCAGGGGCACAGCCCCGGCGCTCAGTCCCAGGTAGAGTCCTCTTTCCTGGGAAGGGGGCAGATGGAAAGTCCTTGCAGGAAAAAAAACCTCCCTTCCCAGGAGCTTAGCAAAATCCCAGCCTGCAGACGCTCAGCTGCGACGCTCCTCCTCTTCCTGGGCGTGTCCAGAGCTGCAGTCACTGTGTACATGCATCACGTTACTGATCCTGTATTATACTCCAGAGCTGCACTCACTATTCTGCTGGTGCAGTCACTGTGTGCATACATTACTGATCCTTAGTTATATCCTGTATTATACCCCAGAGCTGCACTCGCTATTCTGCTGGTGCAATCACTGTGTACATACATTATTACTGATCCTGTACTGATCCTGAGTTACATCCTGTATTATACCTCAGAGCTGCACTCACTATTCTGCTGGTGCAATCACTGTGTACATACATTATATTACTGATCCTGAGTTACATCCCACATTATACCCCAGAGCTGCAGTCACTGTGTGCATACATTACTGATCCTAAGTTACATCCTGTATCATACCTCAGAGCTGCACTCACTATTCTGCTGGTGCAATCACTGTGTACATATATTACATTACTGATCCTGAGTTACATCCTGTATTATACCCCAGAGCTGCACTCGCTGTTCTGCTGGTGCAATCACTGTGTACATGCATTATTACTGATCCTGAGTTACATCCTGTATTATACCTCAGAGCTGCACTCACTATTCTGCTGGTGCAGTCACTGTGTACATACGTTACATTACTGATCCTGAGTTGCATCCTGTATTATACTCCAGAGCTGCACTCACTATTCTGCTGGTGCAGTCACTGTGTACATACATTACTGATCCTGTATTGTACCCCAGAGCTGCACTCACTCTTCTGCTGATGCAGTCACTGTGTACATACATTACATTACTGATCCTGAGTTACATCCTGTATTATACCCCCTAGAGCTGCACTCACTATTCTGCTGGTGCAGTCACTGTGTACATACATTACTGATCCTGAGTTACATCCTGTATTATACCCCAGAGCTGCACTCGCTATTCTGCTGGAGCAGTCACTGTGTACATACATTACATTACTGTCCTGTACTGATCCTGAGTTGCATCCTGTATTATACCCCAGAGCTGCAGTCACTGTGTACATACATTACTGATACTGAGTTACATCCTGTATTATACTCCAGAGCTGCACTCACTATTCTGCTGGTGTAGTTACTGTGTACATACATTACATTACTGATCCTGAGTTACATCCTGTATCTCTTTTATTATAAAAATGCAAAACAAAGCTTACAGACAAACTCAATAAAAAATATTATTCATAACCCCAAATGTCCAGCAGAAAAATGAATTTCATTATTACCCCCAGCAAGGGAAGAGACCTCAAGTTATATCCTTTTTTCCCTTTCCATGTACCTTTTTTTTTTCCCCTCATACACTCATACCCACGCATTCACACCTAGAAAACACAAAACTCGGCCAACTGCGCTAAAAAGTAAATAGGCCACCTGGCCAACTTAATTATATATCCTTATATAATACACACACACACACACACATATACACACACACCTATACATACACATATATGTATATTATTTATTATTATTATTATTATTATTATAATTTTTTTTTTTATATATATATATATATATATATTTTTTTCTCCTCTCCTAAACTAAACCACCACCATTCCCCGAAAGGTCCCACGAAAGTTTGAGACCTAACACACCAGTCCCATGAGAGTTTGTGGCCTTTCTCATGCAGCAAGGTCCATAAAAGTTTATGGCCTTTATTTTTCATCATCTTGGCATCCTGCCGTCCATTCTCCAAAACCCATCCCCCCTTTCCCCAAGAAACCCTCCACCCCACCTAAACTAAATCCCCCTACACGCACCATAGTACATACAACATATATATATACAACCTTATAATAACATGTTAATTCTAACATACTTATCAATAATAATCAGTATGCACCTTAACCATGACCAAAGAACAGGCCCAAGTTCAATGCTTGCAAGCCCTATACCCGGGATACCAATTACAAAACAAAAATCTATAAGTGAGGGTTACAGCCCACCACCAGGAACTGGAGACCGTAGAGGCTCTAACCCTAATCTACTGCACATCACCCTGACTCTCCCTAACAAAAGAGAAAAACCTGTCCCTATAGCCCTACCAATCTCTCCCTACCTGACCCTCACTACCAACCTAATACTAACTACCTGTCCCTAAAGACTGTCCCTACACATCTATCTGACCCTACAAAATAAAGATAAAAGGATAAAAAAAAAAAAAAAAACTAACTCAACCCTATCACATGCACACAGAACCTAACTCTCCCTAGGGCACATTAAAGGAGAAACCCCTGCATAGAATAGAGGCCCTCCCTGCACCCAGCCTCTCAAACTCCAGAGAGCGCTCTTTTGCCAGGTCACCCAGGATGTTCCTAATCACCTCTTCCCTGGGGAGGACTTTCCGCTGAGTAGACACCGTGCATTCCCCGTGTAGAACCTAGTTACTAAACTAACTAAGAAAACAGTGCCCCGATCTCGGCCACCAAGGGACCGGAATGCCCCATAGGCCCACTCCGCATAGGAAAGGCCTGCCAGCCTGGGCCTGCCAATGGATGCACCTACCCCGTTGTAGACCTCTGTATTAAAGGGACACTGAAGGAGGAAGTGCTCAATGCCTTCAAGCATACCGCCACACTCCTTGCGGGGACAATCCCGGTCATCGGAGCTCCTGCACTTCAGGTTGTCCCTTAGGGTACCGTTACACCTAGCGATGCACCAGCGATCCCGACTAGCGATATGACGCGGTCAGGATCGCTGGTACATCGCTAAGTGGTCGCTAGTGAGCTGCCACTCAGGCAGATCTCACTAGCGACATCGCTGGGGATGGGGATCACTACTTACCTGTCAGACGCGGCGATCCTGCGTCCTCCCGCCCGGTTCCACACGTCGCTCGTCGTCACAGCAGGAAGCTGACGACGAGAAATGATCCAGCAGCTTCTCGCGCGATCAGCGATAACCAGTGGGGGAGCCAGTCGGAGGTAAGTGTCACATGCAGCGATATCGCTAGCAATATCGCTGCAACGCCACAAAATCGGTGACTTTACAGCGATATTGCTAGCGATATCGCAGTGTGTAACGGGGGCTTTACATGTAGCTTCCCATGGAAGCAGCGCCAAGCCAAGTCCCAAAACTTCAAGGGGATCCGCTTAGAGTTCAATAACCCGAGCTCCAGATCCCGGCTTGGGCAATCCCTGTGCGCCAGGGGCTTCTGAAAGTGGGTCAACAGGACCCTATTGTCAAGAAACCTTCTCGACATGATCCTGATCTCCCACACTCCCAGACCCTACCGATGGATCACCTTCAGAACCGGGGTAACATAAGCCGGAAGATGCCTATGAGGCGTTCAAAGGTCCTTCACCTGCCCTCCTGTCTCCCATTCCTGGAAGAAAGGCCGAAACCACCCCCTAGAGGAGAATACCCACGGAGTAGCCCTCTCTAACCAGAGGTTGGCGATGTTTGCCTAAAGAAAGGTGTTTACTAGAAACACCACTGGGTTGACCATACCCAACCCTCCTAGTCTCGTGCGGTTCGTGACCTCCCTCTTGATTAGGTTCATCCTATTTCCCCATAATAATTGGAAAAACAGGCTGTAGACCCGTGTCCAAAGAAGCTCTGGCAAGATGCAGACGGTGCCCAGATATATAAGCAAAGGAAGCAAATAGCCCTTGGCAAGATTAACCCTTTCCCTTAGGGTCAAAGACCAACCCTTCCACTGATCCACCTTCTGGGCGGCAATCTTAAGTCTGCCCTCCCAGTTTTGCTGGGGATAGTCCCCCGGGCCGAAACTGATGCCTAATATTTTTGCTGTGGCCTGAGGCCCTGGAAGGGTGTCCGGGAGATCAAAACTTGGATCTCCCCCTCCCACCCAGAGACTCTCACACTTGTCCCGGTTGATCATGGACCCGGATGCCACCGAGTAGCGTTCAATCCGCTATCAGACATCACCCAATCCGCCTCCTCTCTCGGATACAAAAAGAAAAACGTCGTCAGCGTACGCCACTACCCTCAAGGCGGCCTCTGACTCCGCCTGGTCCATCCTGACTCCCACCAACGGTCCGCGCTCCACCCTCCTTAAAAGGGGGTCAATCGCGAACATATATAACAGTGGGTTCAGAGGACAGCCCTGGCGGACACCATTGTATAAAATTCTCAAGCAATCAACAAACCTCCCAGGCAGACCATACCTCAGAAGGACGGACCAGAGGTACTCATGGTTAACCCTGTCAAAGGCCTTCGCCTGGTCTAAGGACAGCAAGTACCCCTTCCAGTGACCTGCTCCACTGCCTCTCGGACACCGAGCACAGCTCTGAATGTGCTGCGGCCTGGAATAGAGCAGTGCTGGGCCCCCGAAAGGAGCCGGGGCGCAAACTTCACCAACCGATTAAAAAGCACCTTTGCCAGAACCTTTCTGTCCGTATTGAGAAGCGCTATGGGACGCCAATTCTCAATATGGGACGAGTCTTTACCCTTTGACAGGATAATCAGGGCTGACTTCCTCATTGAACTGGGCAGAATGTCCAAGGAGAGGCACTCATTAAACACCTCAGTCAAGAGGGGGGACCAAAGAGTCCCTAAAAGTCTTATAGAAATCGGATGTTAAGCTATCCGGACCGGGCGACTTTTTGGGCCGGAGCCCATCAATCGCTCGTCTCACTTCCTCTTCCCTGATTGCTTCTGCCAAAACATGAAGAGAGGGGTCATCCCCCGGCTCAGGGATGGTTTCAGCCAGGAAAGCCGACATCTCATCCCGATCAGGATCCCTCCTCCCCAAGAGGTGGGAGTAGAAGGATCTGACCACCTCCAGGATCCCTGATTTGGATCTGTTCAGGGATCCCGTACTGTCGATCAGTCCTGTCACCAGCTTACAATTCACTGACAACCTGCAGTTTCTGTAAGGGTCGGGCGAGCAGTACCTCCCGAAATCCCTCTCAAAAACCAAGGATGTGTGCCTATCGTACTGGCACCCCTTGAGCAAGGTCTTCACCCTGGAGATTTCCTCTCTGTCCCCTCCAGTCGAGACGAGCTGCTCGAGTTTCCTCCCCAGCTGCCGATACAAGCGGTACCTGTTCAGGCTCCTGACGCTCGAGAGCTGACGGAAGAACCTTGCGACCCTTCTTTTGAAGATCTCCCACCACTCAGATTTACTGCTACAAAGACCCAAGAGAGGTACCTGACTCTGAAGAAATTCCTCAAAGGCCTGTCTTCCGCTTCTTCCAGAAGGGGCAAATTCAGCTTCCATAGGCCTCACCCCATGCAGGGAGTCTGTGTAACATTCAAAGTAAAGAAAATTAGACAGTAATCGGAGAACTCCACCTCAACAGCGGACACTGCACAAGAGACGGCTTCCTCCTTTTAAAAAAAAAACAAACTATCTATCCTAGACCTACTGCTTCCCCTATAAAAGGTGAAACCCCAGTGACCTGGGGTGTGCCGGATGTGGACATCCACCAGGCGAGCTTCGCTTACTATGCTATTCAAGGCTACGCTATCATAAGTCAGCTGGTCTCCGGGGCCTCCCCTATCACGGAGTCTGGTTACAGTATTAAAATCCCCACCGAAGACCAACTGCCGGCTCGTAAAAACATAGGGCTTGATCCTCAGGAAGAGACATTTACGGTCCCACTTGGATTGCGGGCCATAGATATTGATGAGCCAAAGCTCCTGTCCCCTCAAGAAGACGTCAAAGACCAAACATCTCCCTATTTCTACCACGATCACCCGTCTGCATTCCACCTCCGCCGTCTTAAAAAGGACCGCTACCCTGCTCGCCCACAAGAGACCAGTATGAGGGCCCACTCCTCCACTCCCTCTTTGCTTTGTGGTTGGACCCCAGGTCTGTTAGTCTGGTCTCCTGCAAAAATAAAATATCAGCCCGGGTGAAAAAAAATCAAAGGCCGTAAATCTAGCCATATCCGACTTTATGCTGGCGACATTAATCGACGCCAGAGTCAACGGGGTAGGTTCCGCCATCACGGGTGATTGAGTTAGATGGCCTGTTTTTTTAACCGTACTCCCCCTCTGAGGAGGATCCCGACTCACCCCTCCTCTTTAAAGACACAGAGGTGTCCATATCCTCCTTTACCGCAGTGGACACCTCCTTCCCAGACCTAGTCTCCTCGCCCCTGGACCCCGAGGTAGTCCCCCCCCCCCATCCCCCGGAGGTTGGACCTCGCCACTCTCTGATGGCACCCCAGATGTTGCGTTCGGTCCCTCACCCCCGACACAGCAGAGTCATCGAGGGCTTGAAACCGATTGGAGAGGGGGATCAGAGGAGAGCCGGTGAGCCCTTCCATAGGCACCTTAGCGGTCAGGAGGGGGGCTTAGATTTTTTTGCCTTGTTCTTCCTCTTCCTCCGACTCTTACCGGTACGATTGTCACCCGGTTTTTAGGCTGCTCCACCACCTCTTCATCCAGACTTTCATACTGGGAAGAGTTATCAGAAGCAGCCACCTCCTCCCTCTCCATCCTCCGTATCTCCTCGCTCATCGCCTTCTCCCCCAGGGCCTCAGAGGCTTCTGTCGCTTCCAGGGTGGGGACTGTCATCACCCCAGTTGCCTGAGGCTTACCCTGCCCCTGTCCTTATGGCGCGTCATCTGTTGCCACTGGTGGGCAGATGTACTAGCCTCGCCTTTCCTCACTGACCCTTCAGTTCCCCTCACGCCTCCACCCTCAGCCACAGCAGAAGTTGCACCACCGGGGAACCCCCCCTTGACTCCCCCCTGCCGGGCCAGAGATGGTGCTGGAAAAGGAACGGGGGCAGCGGCTATACGGGTGACCTAGGTCACCACACAGGTGACACCTAATGTCACCACAGGCCGAGGCAAGATGGCCTACCCCGCCACACAAGGCACACTTCTGCACCGTGCAGCCTGCACTGAAGTGGCGGGGATTCCCGCACCTGTGGAAGACCTTTGGTTGTCCTTGGTAGAAGATCTGGATTCTGTCTCTCCCCAGAAATGCTGAGGAGGGGATGTGAGTGACCGTACCTACTGAAACCTTCAACTTTACCATGAATGTCCAGCCCCCTGACCAAATGCCAAACTCGTCCCTATTTTTCTTAGGGACGTCCGTGACTTCCCCATAACGGTAAAGCCACATCATGATGTTGACCCCAGAGTGACTCGTTACTTGTCAGAACGGTCACCCTCTTTACGCTATTTTGGCGAGACACCACCTGTACAGCAAAGTCTCGCCAGCCGGGCTCTCCCTTTGCCAGTTCAAAATTCGACCAGAAAAGCTCTAAGCCCTCTGGCTGAACAAAACGGACATCGAAGAAGGAGGTGCCAAACGGATGAATCAGGGCAAAGATGTCCGTCGCCCTGAAGTCCATCTTCAGAAGGAGCTCCACAACCCTCGCCCTTGGGGGGCATGCTTCACTGCCCCTCCACCGAAGACGGACCACATTCCGCCTGGCCACCCCCTGCCCGGCTGTCGGGAGGGACCAAACCGTTTCCCCCTCCCTTTTATCTTGGAAGGCAGCCAGGCTGTACCTATCCAGCCAAAAGGCCAAGTCCACCGCTCTGTCCTCTACTTCGATCGTCCGTTCTCCCTTTTTGAGGGCCTCCAGGAAATGGCGCCGCAAGACGCTATCCCCGAGGTCCAGAGGCGAGGACACCCTCGTCCAGACCCTGAGGCCCCAGTCACCACCCCCGAATAACTCCGAGGACCGGTGGCCTGGGGAGGGCAGATGGACCAGCCCCCTCCTCTCACTACCATCAGACACCCCATTCACACTTGCCACTTTAGACACACTGCCACTCGCATCCTCAACCACAGACACTTCCATACCCGCACCCTCCTCATCCACTCCATTAGTCACCCCACTCTCACTCACATGCACACTGGGGTCAATATCATCTTGCCTCACTTTTTGGGAATTTTCAGGTTTTTCTGCTTCTCCACTGCTACGGCCACCTACTGGTGGCATCTTCCCTGCTGGGGGGTTCTGCACACACAGTGCTGCTGTCAGTCATGCTGCCATAGGTTTTAGCAGCACTGCACCCACAACTTGTACAGAACTTCCTCCATCACTGGCAGGGAGGAAGCCAGGAGCAGTCCCGCCTCCAGCTCCGTCCTGCGTAGTTGCCATCGCCCCTACCTCAGGTAAGCCCCCAGACTCGGGACCCCGCCAGGCAAACGCCCTTGCTGCTGTCTGCTGCAGTCTCTGCTTCATTGTTGATCACATGTAAGACCGTTTTTTTTTCTTTTGCTTGAGAAGCCACGCCCCCAGCCTTCAGCTGCACAGCCACCCAAAGCCGCACCCACATGGGCAGCGGGTGCCGAGGAGGCCACGCCCACCGGAACTGACCCAACCCTGGCGGTACCAGTCTCCCGGGGCACAGCGCCCCCCACCATCACACCCTGGGCCACAAACAGCCTGGCCACAGCAACGCCGGCCCCAGGCTACCCCACTTCCCCTCAGCGTCCACCGGCGGCGGGGCCCCCAGCCCCGACTTCACCGCAGACCCCGCCAGGGGAGCCGACTCCACCATTTTCTTTTTCTGAGCCGGCTCTGCCGGAGTCGCAGGCCCCTTCACTTTACTAGGTGCCTGGGTCCACAGAAGTGATCCAGCTTTAACGGATCCGTAAGTGGGGGACCCAGACACCCCAGCGCTCACCGCCGGAGATGCGGTCCCGGTTGTCACTCTCTTGCCCACTGGGCCGCCCTCTGCACCATGATCCATATCAGACACACCACTGCCCCCTCCGTTACCACAAACAGAGGCAGCGCCCTGCGTGTCATGGCCTGTAATCTCCCCGCTCCCTTGCTGCGGACCCACAACAGAGCCGGGATGGGTAGCGGGTGCCGCACAGTGGGACCAGGGGGCCCCAGAGAGGAGGATATACACAATTTTTGCACAACAGATGATTTCTTCTTTACCTTCTTCTTAGCCTTTCTCTTCGTCCCCCTCCTGGTTGCCTCGTCATCGCAGATCTCCTCCCCGAACCTCAGCTCGTTAAAACAGATCAGGGACTCGATCTGCTGCATGACGAGGCAGCCCCCCTCACTGCTGCTACCACCATCCTCTTCCTCCCCCTTCGCTCCCGTTGCCCTCTGAAGGGCCAGAATCTGACGGGAGACCCACTTGCTCGGGGGCTATCCCACTATGCGACGCCTGGAGATCTCTTACCAGGCCACCAGGCGGAGTGCAGGGCACGATCTCCTCACATTCCTGCTCCTCATCTTCCTCCACCGCCTGGCCGGAGCTCCGTGGCCCCTCCGGAGCCCCACCGGTCATGGCTCTGAACCGGTAGTCGTTTTCCAGCTTCTCGCGGAAGGGCCCGCTGCCAGCCAAGATCTCGCACCTCCAGCTTTCCAGGTCTTGAATGGATTTTTTTATCTTCCTGACCGCGGCGGATAGCTCAGCCTTCTTATTGCCGGAGGCCCTGTCCGACCTCTCCTGAGCTACCCTCAACTCCCCCCAGAGGGATCTTAGCTTCCTTGAGGCATCCTCATACTCGCAGAGGTGCGCATGGGTGCGAGAACCATACACCACGGCAGATTCTTTCGCCACCTTGGTGCCCCAATTAAGGGGAACCGCTTCAGCACCCCTGCTCGTACTTGGCCTACCTCCGGGGGAAGGAGCGGCCGTGGCCTCAGGGGTCCTACAGGTCCTCATGCTGGATCCCTTGCTTGGAACTTCTTGGCCAGATTTTGTGACCCTAGCCGGATTGGGAGTCCTCCCACCCCCCGCCGGCTTGGACCAGGAGGTGGAAGTTGGGGGGCCAGCCCGGAAGGCCAGTCCCAGAATGAGCCTTCTTTCCTGGCAAGGGGGCAGACAAAAAGTCCTGGATGAAAAACTTTACCTCCCTTCCCAGGAGCTCTCTCTAGGCACCACACACACCGAGCACACGGCAAGCTCCGCCTCTTCTTGCATGATACTCCAGAGCTGCACTCACTATTCTGCTAGTGCAGTCACTGTGTACATACGTTACTGATCCTGAGTTACATCCTGTATTCTACTCCAGAGTTGCACTCACTATTCTGCTGGTGGAGTCACTGTGTACATACATTACATTACTGATCCTGTACTGATTCTGAGTTACATCCTGTATTATACTCCAGAGCTGCACTCACTATTCTGCTGGTGCAGTCACTGTGTACAAACATTCATTACTGATCCTGAATTACATCCTGTATTATACCCCAGAGCTGCACTCACTATTCTGCTGGTCCAGTCACCATGTAGCCTCTTAGTAACATTTTCAGGAGAAAACCAGAGGCTGTGAAGTGTAAAACAAATGCAGCATTATCTGTCTCGTAGTGACATACTTCTGGCTCCATTTCAGTTCTCCCTGCCTGGCGCCGCACTCTGAGCTTTAGTGGACCCAGAGTCTCTGCTTGTGATGTCACTTCTGCTTTTGGCCCAAATCTCGTGCATGTGCTGCTCTTTTGTCCAGTGAATATGCAGCACCCTCCTATGTTCTGCCCCGATACTCAGCCTTGTACTGTGCATCCAGTAAACAAAGCATTAGTATTACATCTGCATAATTTAGGCCAAAGACAGAGCTGATGTCACACTGCACACTTTTTGTCACCACTGTTCTAGTGGATCTGTCAGTTGCTCAAAAAATAGTTAGTTTGTAAACATCCCCAAGTTCCCTAGAATCTGCTTTTTTTTTTTTTTTTTTTTTTTTTCTGAATTATATTGCGTCACTTTATTGTAGAACTATTCACATTTGTCTGTTTTGGAGCGCAGTATGTGAAATTTCTGCTTGAAGTGCAACTGGGCGTTTCTTCTGAGTCTTCTCAGGGGACTTGCGCTGTCACCGCTCCCTCCCAGATGCTGCCAAGCACAGCTCGGCAGCTAATAAAGCTGTCTTGTGCACTACCGAAATGTTATTGGCAGCGTCTGGGAGGGATGTAAGCACACGCCCCAAAAGAAGACTGAATAAACACCCAGCTGCACTACAAGCAGAGAATTCACATACTGCACTTCAAAATGAACTAATGTGAACATCTCAGAATAGGAGCTAGACTGCCTAAAGCAGAAAAAAATGCAAAATCTGAAAAACTCTGGAAATATTTTAAGAAAATATTTACCGTAACTCATTTTTTTTCTGGTCAAGTGACAGGTCCTCTTTTATTATCCTGCATAAAGCTGCGCCTCAGATTTTAGTGATTCCCCTATTTACACAGTGAAAAAATTGCATATGTGTCTCTACTTCCTGTGCCAGCAAGCTGCAGAAACACCCCGGGAGTCGACTTTATGCCTTGTGAGTGACTTCTGCTGTGTAGAAAGCCTTTATGACAAGTTACCAGCAGTCATAATGGAGGTGACAACAAACATGGAATAAACTGGTGCATTAGAGAAGATCCTGGTCATAATCCTTCACTGAAGGGTTTTCTTGGTGTAATGTCTCACCTTCAGTATTGTTTTTGTTTCCTTTTGCAGGAAGTTCGGTGCAATGTCTCTCCTCTGAGTCACATCTGCAGGAGCTTTGTCGGATTGAGCACGTATGTTGTACAGCTCTGGGAGTGAACCGTAAAAATATCTGTAACTTTGAGGTGGAATATCTATGCGACTACAAGAGAGTTCAGGTGGCGTATATGTATATAAAAAAAAAAATGAAATAATGTGCTCTTTTTAATCAATATCCTGCTAAAGTTACAGCATCACAACACCAATAATTTGGGAACCCTTTAGTTTATAGCCATTTACAGCAGAGTGGAGGCGGCTTCTTTCTTCTAATGGTTGACAGATCTTTGTGGCAAAGAAGTCGTTCTCTTAACTAATATTACATGCCTTATGTCAGGGGTGCACAACCTTTTTTTGGGGGGTCCAGCAGCCACATTGCCATACTTAACCAATCCTAAGAGCGGCAAACTTGTGCACAAGCCCCCCCCCCCTAAATTTGCCACAAAAAACTGAGAAAACTTATTGACTCGCGTATAAGCCTAAGGTGGAAAATGCAGCAGCTACTGGTGAATTTCAAAAATAAAAATAGATACCAATAAAAGTAAAATTAATTGAGACATCAGTAGGTTAAATGTTTTTGAATATCCATATTGAATCAGGAGCCCCGTAGCATGTAAGCCCGAAAGGGCAGGGTCCTCTCTCCCCTCTGTATCAGTCTGTCATTGTTAGTTTGTTTACTGTAAGTGATATCTGTAGTTTGTATGTAACCCCTTCTCATGTACAGCACCATGGAACCAATGGTGCTATATAAATAAATAATAATAATATGCTCCATACTGTTCATGATGGCCCCATAAGATGCTCCATACAAAATACACCTGATATAATGCTGAACAAAGGTTAATAATGCCCCCATAAGATGCTCCATAGAATAATATGCCCCATATAATGCTTCATAAAGTTTATGCCCCCAATAAGATGCTCCATAGATTATGCCCCAATAAGATGCTCCATAGAATATGCCCCCATAAGATGCTGTATATATTATGCCCCCATATGCTGCTGCTGCAAAAAATGCCATACTCTCCTCTCCTGCTCAGGATCCGGCACCTGAGATATTCACCTGTCCGCGGTCCATCGCTGCTCACCGCTGTCTGCCGCTTCCTGTGTCAGTGACTTCAGCCAGCAGAGGGCGCAGCACGCACTAACCACGTGACCGCGCCCCCTGCTGCCTAAACGTCACTGAAACAGCGGTGAGCAGCGATGGACCCCGGACAGGTGAATATCGCTATACTTACCCCCTCCTGGCGTGGTCCCTGCAGCCCTGCTTCTCCACTGTCTCCCTTCCTGCCTTCAGCAGTCATGTGATACTGCTCATTACACTCATGAATATGCGCATATTCATGAGTATAATGAGCGGTACCAGGTGACTGCTGAAGGCAGGAAGGGAGACCGTGGAGAAGCGGGGGGGCTGCAGAGACCTCGCCAGGGGGGGGGTAAGTATGATCTCTGACACCCCCGCTACCCCCAGGTATATGACTCGTCTATAACCTGAGAGGGGAACTTTCAGCCCTAAAAATGGGCTGAATCTCGGCTCATTCATGAGTATATACCTGTGACTTCACCCGCACGTATAAAATGGGCGAGAAAAAAAAACGGATGATGGGAGCTGCCCCATAGATTAACATTGGTCCGAGTGCTATGCAATTTTTTTTCGCATAGCACTTGTACCGTATTCTACGGTAGTGTGACTCCAGCCTTACTGTTTTATCTCACAGTGATGATATCTTGCATTTCAGGATGAGGAGCTGTACCTTGTGAAATGGAAAGGATACTCGGATACTGAGTGTTCATGGGAACCTCGTCATCATCTCAAGTGCTTCCATCTTCTAAAGCAGTTTCACCGTGATTTGGAGAGAGAGCTCCTCCGTAGGGCAAAGTCTCAAGGGAACACTACAAATAAAAAGGTTATTGCACGGTGTCCACGTATCCTTGATTCAAGCCTTTCTCACCATGTAGTTTTAAAGGCCAAACAGAGACAAAGGCTTCGATTGTGGGAGCAACAACTCAATGCTAAACGTGCCCACCCGGGCCTTATATTAGTAGAGAATGAAGTGGATCTGGAGGGGCCCCCAAAAGACTTCATGTACATTAATCAATATAAGGTGGGCGAAGGTGTCACCATTATACAGTCTGCTGTAGGATGCACGTGCCGGGACTGTTTTACAGATGATCGAGGTTGCTGTCCAGGAGGATTTCAGCACAAATTTGCTTACAACGAAGATGGACAGGTGAAAATCAAACCTGGCTTTCCAATTTACGAATGTAACTCTCTCTGCCGATGTGGCCCCTCCTGTCCGAACCGAGTGGTGCAAAAAGGAATTCAGTACAAGTTCTGTATCTTCAGGACCGAAGATGGCAGGGGCTGGGGGGTCCGAACCCTGGAGAAGATTCGCAAAAACAGCTTTGTTATGGAGTATGTTGGTGAGGTAAGATGCCATTGGAGGGATGACTCCACTTGGATGTCCGATCACCATGTGATTAACGATGTAGAGGGGCCTAATATTAACACATTGTATTAAAGTTAAATTACAATGTCTTGTATTAAAGAGCTGATCTAAAGAGGGTAGCGTTTCTTAGGCGAGTTTTATATGTCTATATGCATTTGTGCCATTATAAATGCTGCTGTATTGGTTTTCAGATAATCACTTCAGATGAGGCCGAACGCAGGGGACAAATCTACGACCGACAAGGGGCTACCTATCTGTTTGACCTGGACTATGTGGAAGATGTGTACACTGTGGATGCCGCACGCTATGGGAATATTTCACACTTTGTAAACCACAGTGTAAGTACTGGTGTCGGGTATGTTACAAATCCACAAAAGAACTTGTCCTTAACAGTACAGCCCCTGCCTCATGTGAAATAACACACCTTGGTGTGAGCTGCCGATGGCCATTCAAGCCTTGTACAGACTGCGCTTTCATTCAGAATTTCTTACATTAATAACTGAAAATCATATTTTATGCAAAAAAGGCATTAATTCCCTTTTTTTTTTTTTTTGACGCAACATATGTGACTTCATATGGAGCACTGGACCGCCCACAATAGTGTACATGATCAGGGTAGCAAGTCATGCTGTAATGATGGTCGCTCACTCTTTGTAATACATTTTAGTCTGTGGCCAGGTTTTACAAATGTATTTTTTACATTTCTTTTCTGGGTTTGTTGCAGTGTAAACCAAACCTCCAAGTCTACAATGTCTTTGTTGATAATCAGGATGAACGGGTGCCTCGCATTGCATTCTTTGCTACGCGTACAATACGTACTGGAGAAGAGCTTACTTTTGACTATAACATGCATGGTAAGGGTTTGTTTTTTTGTTTTTTTTCTATTAAAAGGGGTTGTCTCAATATCATTATTGGTTAAACTTGCAAAGAAGCAAGCAAGCTTTCCTCTTATTATTAATCTTCTCTGTTCTCAACAACAGTGAGTTTTAATTCCATAATTTACTGCTTATTCTCTACGATACTGAGCACTGCTGTAGTCTAGCCGCAGTGGCCAAGCAGGGGCAGTACTTACAAGGTCTTTTTAATAAAGCTTGTAAAGTGCTGATCTGAGTGTACATTGTGGCCATCGTTTGTGCTCCTCCGATTTTGCCACAGTATCAGAGAATGTATAGTTGCCCCCCCCCCCCCCCCCATGGCTCAAACTGTTAATTTTCAATAACTCGCTGCCCAAAAGCAAACTAGAGGCAGATGAGCATTTCCTCCTCAAGATGAAACGCGAGAACAACCCTGCATATAAAGACTGCATCTTCTACCTGACAACTCCATCTATAAATGCAAGTTTGAAAATTCTGCGTGCCTGTGTAGCGGTCCTTAAATGCATCCCAAAATACGGTGTGCGGCCCCTTCCACTGCAATCTGTACCGTGTCGCCAGTGCTGATGTTTGTTTGGCACTCGTAGTCATGTTTAATTAATTTTGACCATTCTGTTTTGACAGTGGATCCCGTTGATGTCGAAAGCACAAAGATGGATTCGAATTTTGGTTTAGCCGGCCTCACTGGATCCCCCAAAAAAAGGATCCGGGTCGAATGCAAATGCGGCTCAACAAAGTGCCGTAAATACCTCTTCTGAACGTAGACTGATTAACCCTTTGTGGATCAGCTTGCTCCCACAGCACTTGAATAACTGTTACCAGGGAGGAGTAGAGTGTTTACATCGCTAGTAATTATTCTGTGGGAGGGCCTCCGCCTGCACTGCCTGCCATCTCCTCCCACAAACACAATGGTGCTATATAATGTGTTTTTATCATTTAATTTTTTTTAATGTGATATTAACAGGGCTGCTTGTGCCTCCATGTTTCTCCTGGAAGTACCCGGTTCCTCACACACCTCACTCTCGTACGCAATGGGCTCAACTCTGCGTCACTCACAATAGACTATAATACTTGAATTGTCTCCGGTCCGCCATTCAATCTGCAGGGAAGTAAGCACCACGGGCGGTCCTGCTGTCTGGCAAACTTGCCGCGATTCTGTCCCTCTGTTATGAAATATTGGCTGATATATATTTTTTAGCTTATTCGGAACACTCCCCTGTTAACTTTTTTTTAACCTTTTACCTTTCTTGTATGTAAATACACTATAATGTAACCTCAGCATGGATGACTGTCTTTTATGGGGAGTTGCTTTTTAACATTTACTCAGCATTATGGTGACATCCTCTAAAAGGGATTTTAAAGGTGGAGATAGGGGGTGCTATACTGCTGATGACTAATGTTGGTGTAGAAAATCTAGGGCTAGTACTACAATAGCCAGAATGGGGGTACAATTTACTCTTTTCAGTTTCAACATTTAAAATATGTGCATAGTCTAACAAATGACTGACTTGTCCTTATGGTTATGTCAGGAATGTGGATCGGTATGGGTCCTAGTGCTTAGCCTCCACGATCCCTAAAATAAAGTGCTCTGTTAAGTGCTTCCAACGCTCTGCTTTAGCGAGCAATAGGGGTATCAGCACTTAGAATCCCACCTGCAGTTGTAACACTTCACAATCGTAATGTCCAAAGATGGAAATAACCTTTCAGCACCTATTTATGGGATTAGTAATAACTTGATCATTGGGTTGTCAGGTTGTGGGAATGGAGCTGTGAAATTCCCTGTCTGGAGTGGTTGCTGGATGTTCTAGTTGAGACTGAAAATATGTTAACTAAAAAGAAACCTAGTTGCCTGCAGCCACCCTCAGGGAGCGCTTACGGAGTGCACATTAATTGATTTATTCTAATGCATTAGCTCTCCCTAGTAGTGGCTGCAGGAAACTATGTCTGTCCAAGGGGTCTTGGAGCAATGTGCAGCAACAACGGCAATATAATTGGCAGGGCCATAGACCAACTTAAGAATTGGAAGATTTGGGTATTCACTTTAATATATTTATGTATGCAAAACTAACAACAGAACTGGCCTCAGTCCAGGCTCAGAGCCATGGTCTAAGAATTCGCTTTTTTACAAGCACCCATGACTGCACCCAACGAGAGAGGGGATCCGCCCCACAAGGACAGGGAACCTTTAAGATAAAAAGGGTGGCTCCTCTCTCTGCATCAGTGGTTTCCTGTCCTTGTAGGGCAGAGCCTTTTACCTGAATGGTGGCAACAGCAGCGCGCTGCAGAAGATAGAAGAGAGGATTTCACCCAGGCCTGGGCCGTTCGGCAGGGCACAAACTCTGCTACGGCCGGTGCCCTGGAAGCGGGGGGAGGGGGGGGGCGATTGGGCACCGCCTGGAGTGTGCGGTGCATAGCACAGACGGAAATCGGAAGTCGCGCGTGATGCTGGGGGCTCCCCTCTGCACCCAAAGTGACGGGCGTGTGGTACTGGAAGTGCGGGGGACGCCGACCGGTGGATCCCCGTGCAGAGCACATATTTTTACGGGGATTGCCGAATCGAGCAGGAGCAATAAGCGCAGCATGGAGGGGCAGGAGCCCACTCCGCGGCAGCAGGACCCGCAACGAAGTCCGCAGCAGCACCATGGAGGTTCTTCAAGGGAGCAAGTGCAGCGTCACAGGGAGAAATCCAGCAGTGCGTAGAAGTCCAGAGACTCCAAGCGGAGCAGCTCCTTAAAGACAAAAGGTTCCAGGCCTAAAGGAAAACTTTTGGATAGCACCCAGCCTCCTGTTTCGTGTTCTCCTAGAAAACACACAGGGAAGACAAAACATAGGGAGTGTGCTTTATGTGGACAGAGCCTACACCATACATGGCCTAAAAAGTTGTGTCAGTCATGCATCAATGCTGAACAAGGAAAAAGGACCAATGAGGAGAGATGCACACCACCCATATTTATGATGCAAGGTGAAAAAGCTTTATTAACAACGTCAATTTAAAAACATGGAACACTTTCAGATCTTGCATGGGAATGTTATGCGACTAATTTGGCTGACATACTGTTTGTTATGTTTCTTACCCGAGGGCTATTTTATTTCTTTTTGAGTCTCTACTATGTGGGTGACCTTATCAGCATTGTATATCATTATTTTGGTATCATTATACAGTTTCATATATTGATGTGGACACACACCCATCTTATTTCAATCATTTATATTGATGTTACATGTATGAGACTATTTATTGTCTGTATAGATCAGGGTACAGTTGTATGGTCAATTGTTCTTGTTTTTACATGTTTTTAAATTGACGTTGTTAATAAAGCTTTTTCACCTTGTATCATATATACAGTATGGGTGGTGTGCATTTCTCCTCATTGGTCTATCGTTTTCCTTGTTCAGCATCACTTCATGTGACCATTGATTTGCACCCCCGTCATTTGTTATTGCTTGAATATTAGCAGTGCGCCCTTACCTTTTTCATTTCAGACATGCATCAATGACACAATAGCTAAGGAAACCCTGGATTTCTCCAGCTCCCTGAGGACCCTTATCTGAACCGAGGTGGAGAGTTCCCTTAGTTCATGGTCCCGTATCGGGGGGCCATCGAGGAAGGATAGGGTTGAAACGTCCCCTTCACCACCTGAATCCTCGGAGGAGGGAATGCTACAGGACACGGCGAGTTCTTTCTCAGAGAGCGAATCGGGTTCAGGGTATTGCTTTCCACTAGAAGAGGTGGATAGGCTAGTACAAGCTGTAAGGGCCATGATGGGGTTAGTAGACCTGTTAGAATCTGTTCAGGACATTATGTTCGGTACTTTAGAGAAGAAAAAAACACAGAACCTTTCCCTTAAATGATCAGCTTCAAGGCCTGATTACCAAGGAGTGGGGAAAACCGGACAAAAGAGGCCTCCTGCCGTCCTCCTTTAAGAGGAAATATCCTTTTGAGGAAGAAGCTTCCTCTTTCTGGAGTAAGGCAACAAGATTAGACGTCGCCATATCAAAGGATTCTTCTCTTCCTTTTGAGGACTCAGACTTGAAAGGTAGACACCTTCCTCAAATCCACGTGGGAGTCCTCAGCAGGAGTGTTAAGGCCAGCCATTGCAGCAGCTTGCACGGCCAGGTCCCTTATGATGTGGCTAAGCACATTGGAGGACCAGCTGGAGGAAGGTCCGTATGCGGAGGCTGTTAAAACTGCACTGCCAATGATTAAAGGAGCAGCGGCTTCTTTGGCAGATGCATCTGCCGATTCGGCTAGGCTGGCCGCAAAATCAGCAGCATTGTCAAACGTGGGCCGCAGAGCAGTCTGGTTAAAGAACTGCCCTGGGGATGCTCAATCCAGAGGGAAATTATGTTCCCTTCCCAGTGAGGGACAGTATTTGTTTGGGCCAGCCCTAGACGACTTGTTAGAGAAAGCGCCGATAAAAAAGGATTCCCTAAATCACGCCGCTCGTCCTTTAATCTGTCCTCTCGGAAGATAAACTATAACAAGAAATGGGGATTCATGGATCAGAAGAAGCAGGATAGTCGCAGAGAATCCAAAGGGTTCCTGTTTGGCGCTTCCTCCCAAAAAGACAGTCATTTGGAGGATTTCCAATCTCCCAGGTGGGGGGGAAGACTCTCCCGCTTCCTTCCAGCCTCAGAAAGAATATCTTCAAGCCCCTGAATTCTCAATCTGGTGGGGGGCAGGGTTAAAGCTAGATTTCACAAGGTATCTCCTGGACAAGTTTATAGTCACGGCTCCACGAGCATCTAGCGCAGAGACGAGAGCCCTAGAAATGGAGGTTCTAGGCCTCCTGGAGAAGAAGGTCCTTCAGTATGTGCCAGCAGAAGAGCGGGGGAAAGGCTTCTATTCTCCTCTGTTTCTTATTAAAAAAAAAAAAAAAAAGCCAGATGGCTCTTACAGGCCCATCTTCAAACTGAGAGGCCCGAACAGGTACTTAAAGATCCCAAAATTCAAGATGGAGTCAGTAAGGTCGGCCATTCAGTTACTTTTCTCCGGCTGCTATATGGCCGTCCTGGACTTGAGGGATGCATATTATGTGCCAATTCATTCACACTTCAGAAAGTTCCCCAGGGTAGCAGTGCCGGTGAACGGCACAGTCAAGCATCTTCAATACTAAGCGCTTCCCTTCGAGTTGGCAGTGGCTCCTTGGGTGTTTACAAAGCTAGTAGCGGAAGTCACTGCTTACCTGAGAGAAAGGGACAGGCTAGCGATTCCGTATTTGGACGATTTTTTTAATAGTCGGTCGATCCTTTACTCACTGCCAGCGTCAAGTAGAAGACATAGTAGCCATCTTAAGAGAATTAGGATGGTGTTTAATTTAAACTTAGAAAAATCAAGCTTACTACCGCAGACGACAGATCTTTATGGGCCTTGTGCTCGACTCCCGCAAGCTGGAATGTTGTCTCCCGGAGGAGGAGAAAGAAAAATTGTTCGCTCTCATCTTCTGGACAATACAAAATCCAGTCTTGACTCTCAGAAGTGCAATGTCGCTCCTGGGATCCCTAACCTCATGTATTCCAGCAGTAAAATTGGCCCAGATCCATTAGAGGGACTTGCAGCAGTTCGTCCTGGAAAGTCGTCATCACATTCAGGGACAACTAGACTATACACTAATTCTGCCACAACAAGTCGTGCATTCTCTCCGTTGGTGGTTAAGGATAAAAACCGTTCAAGAAGGGGTACCTTGGTTTCCTCACATCTCCAGAGAGGTCACCACAGATGCCAGCCCGAGGGGATGGGGGGGCTGACCTGGGGAGTCACCTGGTTCAGGGTACATGGTCGTGGTTAGAAGAGGGAGCCTCTTCGAATATGTTGGAGCTGCTGGCGGTACAAACTGTGCGAGGCTGTCTTGCAGGGCCATCATGTAAAGGCAATATCGGACATTCAGGCCACAGTAGCATATCTGAGCCATCAAGGCGGTACACGATCCCACACCTTACTGCAGACAGCCAGACACATTTTTCAGTGGGCAGAGGCATTCTATCACTATCAGCCCTCCATATCAAAGGGAAGGACAATGTGACAGCGGATTTTTTAAGTCGCATGCTGTTTCTGCAGGGGGAATGGTCCCTCAAGCTGACAATCTTCAAACAGTTGGTACAGATGAGGGGAGAACCAAATATCGACCTGTTTGCCACCCGACAAAACGCCAAACTGAAAAAATTCTGCTCCCTGAACCCGAGAGAGCGCCTACGTAGTAGACGCCTTTCGGATCAGGTGGAACTTTCCCCTAACATATGCCTTTCCCCCAATGTGCCTGATACCAGCGGTCCTCAGTAAGATCAGGCAGGATAGGGCAAGAGTGATCCTCATAGCCCCCTTCTGGCCAAAGAGGGCTTGTTTTTTTTTGGCTCAGGAGTATGTCAATTGCGGATCCCTGGGTCCTCCTGGAGATCTCAGACCTTCTGGCTCAAGGGCCGATACTTCATGCTCAGGTGTCTGGGCTGCACTTGACAGCCTGGAACTTGAGAAGTCGGTGCTGGAAGGTAAGGGATTCTCAGTCTAATTTCCACCTTACTGGCCTGTAGGAAACCAGTCACGACGAGTATTTACAGGAGAATGTGGAAGAGATTTTTATCTTCTACAGGATGTTCTCCAGAAGGGAAGGTGCCCCTGAAGGAGATCCTAGAATTCCTACAGAAAGGGCGAGATCAGGGCCTAGCATTAGGTACATTAAAAGTTCAAGTGTCAGCACTGGGGGCGCTCTATAACTACAACTTAGCGGGTAACAGTTGGGTATTTAGATTCATCAAGGCCTGCACTAGGGCCAGACCAACCCCGATAACCAGAGTCCCTCCTTGGTACTTGAATCTAGTACTGAATGCTCTGACCAAACCCCCGTTCGAACCATAGGGGGAGGCGTCCTTAAAGTTGGTAACAATAAAGTCCATACTCCTGGTGGCCCTTACGTCAGCACGTAGGATTGGAGACATACAAGCCCACTCAGCAGATCCTCCCTTTACAATCATAACGGATGATTGAATAGTCCTAAAACCTGACCCAGCCTATTTACCCAAAGTAGTGTCAAATTTTCATAGGTCCCAGGACATATCCCTACCCTCCTTCTGCCCTGACCCTAAAAATAAGGAAAGACAATTTCATACACTAGATGTCAGGAGGTGCCTTTTTTATTACTTACAGGCAACAGAATCTAATAGGAAGAATAGGGCTTTGTTTATCTCCTTCCAGGGTTCTAGAAAGGGGAGGGGAGCCTCGAAAGGTACCCTATATCCAGGTGGATAAGGGAGGCGATCAAGTTGGCCTATGTGTATGCAAGAAGACCGATCCGGGGTGATTTGACGGCCCACAAGAGCGATGACAGCCTCCTGGGAACAGGTGTCTATCTAACAGATCTGTAAGGCGGCTACGTGGTCATCACCTTCTATAGTCACTATAGACTAGATCTGTCGGCCTCTTCTGATTTGACATTTGGGCGAAGGGTTCTACAGGCTGTGGTCCCTCCCTGATAGAGTAAATTTGTCGCTGGGTGCTAGGAAAACACAGGTATTAGTTACCGGTAATGTGTTTTCACAAAGCCCATGACAGCACCCATATATTCCCTGCCGTTGCTAATCTTTTTCACCCTTTGATTTGTGGGCCAATTGTAGATAATTTCACTTGAGTGAGTTAATACTGGCTGATGGTTAAGTCAAGTTGAAATAATGAGTAGAATGTACAGTACATATGTGTGCGCACTAACCGGAGGTCCTCTTAAGCTCTGTAAACCACTGATGCGTAGAGAGGAGCCACCCTTTTTATCTTAAAGGTTCCCTGTCCTTGTGGGGCGGATCCCCTCTCTCGTTGGGTGCTGTCATGGGCCTCGTAAAAACACATTACCGGTAAGTAGTACCTGTGTTTAACTAGATGTGGAAAAAATAGTTAAAGCGTACTGATAATCCCTGTCACTGGGGGTTGTGCATGGCATTCAGTTGAAAGGACACTTGTGAGGTTGATAATGCTCCTCCCTATCCTTTTAAGCTGGATTCCAATAATATATAAATATTCTCATCTAATCCTAAACATATGAAAGGTATGGTTTCTTATTGTTTTATTTGATAGGACACATACTGAAAATATAAATAGGAGGGTAGATGGAATGAAGTGGGACATTGCACAAGGTTATTCGGGAGCTGCCTTTAAATGGCGGTGACATGGATTCACTTCTGCTCTCTTCTCCAGATGATAACCATCCCCTTCGCATCACTGGAGGCAAGGAGGCTTTCATCACAGTTGAAGCTGACACCTAGAACAGCAGCACTGTGTCCTTGGAGCTTGTTCACAATGGCCTTGGTGGCTCGTTCCACGTCAAAAAAGTAAACGCACATATCTTCACTGCCAGTTACTGCCGAGGGAAAATACAATTATTCAATGTAAGACTTAACTACTGACTTACATTACATAAGTATGGAGCCCAAATATTTCCCAAAACCTGCACTTTGACACACTTATAAGACTAAACTGTATATAGCTGTTCCAAGCTAATGAATGGTGATGAGCGAACGTGCTCTGATAAGGTGTTATCTAAGCATGCTCGTGTGCTAACAGAATGTCTTGCGGCTGTTCGACAGCCGCAACACAGGCAGGGGATTGCCTAACAAACAGGCCATTCCTGCATATGTTGCAGCATGTCAAACAGCCGCAACACAGGCAGGGGATTGCCTAACAGGCCATTCCTGCATATGTTGCAGCATGTCAAACAGCCGCAACACAGGCAGGGGATTGCCTAACAAACAGGCCATTCCTGCATATGTTGCAGCATGTCAAACAGCCGCGAGACATGCAGCCGTGGGGACTTGAACATATTTTTCGAGCACACCAAAGACACTCTTAGCACACGAGCATGCATAGATAACACTTTATGTGAGCACATTTGCTCATCACTACTAATGAAGCCTTAGGCAGGGAAGATGTGGGACAATACAAGCTTATTATAGGTTTCCATTCTGCAATCACAGCAGTGGCAGGAGGTATACAAACTGAGAACAGATACAAGGCAGACATTGCATGCTAGGACATACGCACCAACACAGGCTCCCTGCCTGAAAGACATGAGTGGACAGAAAATACTTCCGATGGCGTGACTGGTCTGCTGGATCTGAAACGTTCGCTTCAACTGCAGCGTTCCCTCATTGTCAACAACCCTAAAAATGCAACCAGCACCATCAGAAGGTTTACAGTGTTGTGACATAGGCTGATAAATTCTAGATGTAGCAGGGCTGGAGTGGTCATTCTCTGCGCGGATGCCGTGGCTGCCCTAATCTTTAGTATATAGGCGAGGGACTGCATCTGTCAGACATTTATGGCATGTCATAGGTTAGTAAGGTAGGAATGCAGACTTTAAATGAACACCATGAAGGTATTGATTGACTGGAAGCAATCAGAGATCTTGTGAATGGGGGAGAAATTGAAACATTTGACAATATATAATCACTCTTCATTTATATCCGTACCTGTACAGCAGCAGCTTATTGATACAGGCGTTCACCAACAAAGAAGGATCCCGAGCCTCACGACTGATCCACGACCGAGCAGAGATGCTGGTGATGGCGCTGCCTTCTGACACCACAAGGCGCTTGGCTTTGGTCAGTTTACCTTGATGACACAAGGATAGGACACAGATATGATATGCAGGCTACTGGAACCTTTCCTAAATACGGAATGAACCAGCATGTTGCAGTCCAGTCTGCCTACTCCCATCAGAGTGGAACATGCTGTAATCCTCAGATGTTGGGAGACAGCAATCTTAAAGTTGGGCAAAAAGTTTCACATAACACTGATCCAGCAGCCACAATGGTAGTCCGTGACCATCAGACCCAAGCACTGTGAGCCTCCTTCCTGGGGCATCCTGTTACCTCTTCTGGTTAGTAAACCCTGTGACCCCCAATTACACTATGACCCACGAATGGCCGCTTGAAAAGGAACTTGCAAAACCTTTTACTCAACTAACTTGGCCACCTTTAGCCAGCAGACCATGGCCACGAGGATCTGCATATGGAAATCCTGATGGACTGGTTTTTAGCAGCTAATAATAAATTGCACTAAGCAGTTCAGGAGCTGGGGAAAAAAAGTTTACTGTCGCATTTAAGCAGTCCTATACATGTGTCTCATAAGATATGCTCACATTGTAGTTCTGGGCATTCGTTATGTGGGTTTGTGACATTGGCCCAGATCGATGGAACCAATGGTGGCATCTCGGATCCCACTCACCTGTGGCCATATCAAACAGGAAGGAGAAGATACTCCCACGGTCGTCACCTGCCCAGAGGATGCGCCCGGCAGAGTCAAAAGACAAGGAGAGGATGCGGCCGGTTAGCTTGCTGCTGCCACCCTTCACCTTTTTACCAGTGGAAATGTTCACAACATGGATATTGTGTTTGCTGTTACCAACCTAGAAAATATCAATACCAGTGCTAAGCTTTACACGTACCCCCAGATTCCCTAATACTGTGGGCTCTAAGACTACAACTCCCAGCATGGAGACAGGCTCTTCCTATGTACACGAACAGTGAGTGCATGTCAGTATACAGAGAATTGCACTCACCACAGTGAGATTATTATTGATGGGCTGGAAAGTGCAGCAAAGCATCTGGGCTGAGTCCGGGTCTGGAATCTGTCGGATGCTGCGGCCATCGTGGGTGTTCCAGATGCGCATGCTGCCATCCAGAGAGGTGGAGACGATGATGTCGTTGGATAAGGACCATGCAAAGTCACTGACTGGACCTTTGTGCCCTCTTAGAGTCTGCAGGACGGTGGGGGGCGTGGGGACCAGCTGGCACACAGATATGGTGCCATCTAGAGAGCAGCAGGCCAGGAGATGCTTGTCGTCATTGGCAAATTGTACCTTAGGGACTAGGAGGGAAAAAATTGGTAAAAATGAAGACATCTGACAACTATACTCCCCCACTCTTACTGCAGGTGTCAGATATTCACCTCTAGGTAAATTACTTACCAGCTTGATCCACGTGTTGGTCGAATATGTGATACATTCCAGCGAATGCGTAGTTTTCGCTCAGTGTGGTGTCGCCAGCCATCGCCCTGCTGGCTTCAGCCAGAGGTGTGGGCACCACACTGCCAGGAGCCCTGTGGGGAAGGCACAGCATTACCTTCTGCCTGTGCCCAGGGATCTCTCCCTATGTAGCTCTCACCTTTCTTCTTGTGCCACACGGTTCATCTGTGCCTGCAGTTGGTAGGAGCCTCGGCTTACCGAACGCCTGTGACCTCGCGGCCCCTGGGACCGTGGCTCTTCTTCCAAATCCTAAAGGTATACCATAATCATTGAGTGCAGTCCTCATCATGGCCGGGTGATGGGCACTGCCACTCCATTCACACTAGGGATTTTGGAACCCACAGATTGGACATTAATCATCCGTCCTGAGGATACAGGAGTCACTCATTTAGAGGGAGAACCCGCTCCAGGCTGTACAGATGCCCTCTGTGCTATACAACTGGCATGCGCCTGCATCAGCAGTGGCCAGAGCTAGCTACGATGGCTGCTGTTTAAGGATTTGGATGCTGCTGTCAATCAGTAACCTGATTGCTAATAACTTGCACGTGTGTAGCCCACATTGCCCTATTGGGGCTCACCTCCATACGGTCCAGGGTGGTGCGAGAGCTGCGGATGCTGTTACTATGTGCTCGGAAGCTGCTCTGCTCAGACAGGGGTCCGTACCGCTGGGCAAGAAGTTGGCTCCGGAGCTTCAAGTACTGTCGCCGCAGCTGCGGATCATACCCGGCCTTGGCATTCTCCCGCAGGAGCTGGCTGCGTCTCCGGATGTACTGAGTGCGGAACTGCGGGTGCGCGGGGGTGCGGTATGCGTTGTACCTGCGGAGAGTTGGGAGGTTACCGTCAGTGGACACTGACGCACACACACGCTGTCAGTGCGGCCTGTACCTTGCATCAACTGCCAGAACCTGTTGCCAGACAGCAGCCATTCCACACACGCGGCAGGTCCCTCAGCGCAAAAGGACAGAGAGATCCTGAGAGGGAGAGGAACATCTGATTATTGGTAATGCCGGGGCCAGACAGCCCTGCTTGCTGTCAGTGAATGGAAAAACGCCGGCCCCTAGCAAGACAGTAGGTACAGGTCATTAGGAAGCGATGAGCAGCTGCCCTGCATCCGTCACTGCTTATCTATGCAGCCCCTGTATGTGAATGCAGCACACCAGACACCCTACATGGCAGCCGGAGTGATGGCTCACGGCGCCAGGACATGAGTGCGGGGCCCAGCACAGCATACACTACCTGCTCCGCCGGATGACCCATCCGCCCTACTGATGTGTCGTTCGTGAACGATCCGATACAAAGAGCCGGCTCCCTGCTGTGAACGAAATGAGCCGGCTCTGCAGGGTGAATGAGCCGTTTTTTTTTCTTCTTCTGGCGCCTGGAAGCAGTGAATCCTGACTGTGACACATCTGGGGGGAGGAGCGGTCAGGAGAGCAGGAGATGTGGATAAATGCACGTGAGTTAACCCTTCAGTCCCAAATATATCCTGCCAGTTCCTCCATGGCATATATGGTGTGTGACTATGTGTGATAGGAGGGACACAGCACATTGTCATCATCATCATCTGCAATGACCTGTGCGTTACCTTTAGGCTATGTGCCCACGTAGCGTTTTATTCCAGACACTAAAAACCGGACTCCTTCCCAGAAATCGCGCTTTTTTTCCGCGCAATTTTAACACGATTTTGCCGCGATTTTCGCGTGCGATATTCAAGCACTTTCCCCGCGATTTGAAGCATCGCTTGGAAAGTGATTGACAGGTTGGTCACACTCATCAAACATAGTGTTTGACAAGTGTGAGCAGCTTTTTACTATTGAGGCCGCCTATGTGGCATCAATAGTAAAAGATAAAATGCTAAAAAAAAATAAAAAAATCGGGGTATATTTACCTTCTGACGTACCGCGCTGCCATCCCGGGCCTCAGCGTTCCCAGCGATGCCTTGCGAGACCTGTGATGACGTAGTCTCGCGTTACTATAGCGATCTCATGAGACCACTAGAGTCACACGAGACTACGTCATCACAGGGCCTTGCCGCAAGGCATTACTGGGAACGCTTAGGCCGGGAATGCAGCACGGGACGTCGGAAGGTAAATATACCCCGATTTTTTATTTTTTATTCTTTTTTTTACAGGGGTATGGTACCCAGGGCCTGGAGGACAGTCTCCTCTCCTCCACACCGTGGGTACCAACCGCACATGAGACGCTTAACTTCCCGCATGGTGGGCATAGCCACATGCGGGAAGTAATTTATTCTCATGCATTCCTATGGGTGCGGAATCGCGGCAATTCTCTGCGATTCCGCACAAAAGAATGATCATGCTGCGATTTTTTCCGTGATGCGATTCCGCCGCGGAAAAAAGCGCAGCATTAGCACAGCATGTGCGGAATGCCATAGGAATGCATGGGGGGCGTTCTGTACACGATTTTTAAACGTTTTTGCGCCGAAAATCGCTGCAAAAACGCTTAAAAATCGCTACGTGGGCACACAGCCTTAGTCCCAAATAAAGCTACACTTTCCTGGCCCCTCATCCCTGGCGTATACATACAGTATATGGCCGTGTAGGAGGAGAGACTCCGCACATTGTTTGGTATATCATCATCTCATAGTGTTAGGCCAGGTTCACATTGCGTTTATGGCCCTGCGTTCAACGGCACTAACGCTGTAATGGATGAGTTAACGCCCCCATTGGCCACACTGATACTAACGCATCCAAAATCGGCATGATGCGTTACTTCTTGACGTCCCCTGGAACGCGGTCTGCAGCATTTGTGGGTGCGTCATGAAGTAACGCATCGTGCCGATTTTGGATGCGTTAGTATTGCGGCCAGTGGGGGCGTTAACGCATCCGTTACAGCGTTAGTGCCGCTATGTAACGGATCCCGTTGAACGCAGGGCCAGGAGGATTCAGGACAACACTACAGGGAGGAGGATAGATGACGGCAGTTGTTGCTGCTAACGGCTTACACTCACTTGTGAGAGACGCACGTGATTCTCGTGCAAGTCTCACGCATGAAAACCTGGCACTGCCACCAGCACTTGGACCAAAGCGTGTGGTTACATGTACTACTATGCAGTCACCCCCTCCGGTCCCAGTGCCGGCGGCAGTGCCAGGTTTCCATGCGAGAGACTCGCACGAGAATCGTCCGAGTCTCTCGCTAGTGAGTATGAGCCCTAAGGGTAGGGGAAGGAATATAAAGTGATTTTAGGCAAAACCTGTGGAGAGATTTCGGTCCAGCTTCCATCTTTCTATAGGGTTAAACTGGTGTCACACTTGCATATTTTGCAATCCGTGTGAAATGGCTGCACACGGATTCGTTTTCGTCTCCATTGACTTTCAGTGGTGACGGATGGGACTTGCATGTGCATCCAGTTGTCACCGTTTTCCCACAGATCCGCATGTCTGCATATTTTATCAGATGCACAAAAACGCAACTTGTTGCAGTTTTGTGTCATCTAAAAAACACGCAGGCCCAGGGAGACGCACGGGTCCGTGGCTACACGTCTGGAATTAACATGGAGCTCTATGGAACACGGATCCAGGACAACATGGATCCATGTGCTTCCGTGTGCAGGGATCCGTTTTGCGGCATTGAGCATGCTCGGAAGCGAGGGATGTGCTGTGTGGGACCAGTCTGCAGACATAATATACTGTAGACTACGTCCGCATGCTGCTCTGTCATACAGTGATCTTTCCTGCCTCACTAGAAGGGCTTGTGCCCTGTGCTATGCTGTGGTAATGATAATAAAATGTATTGGGAGCATGTATGGGGGCTCCTGGTTAGGGGCTGCATGAGTGGGGCTGTGTTCACACTAGTGCAGGGGCGGACATAGACTGTAGTGGGCCCCTGTGCAAGAAATTTTTCACCCCCCACCCCCCTTCATAGGGCAACAATGTTATTTGTTATCTAATATTGAGTCTATGCAGGGCTGGATATAATATCTGTATAGAATATAATGTAACCCCCCATAGAATATAATGCAGTCCCCCCATATAGTATAATGCAGCCCCTCCATTGAATATATGGCAACCCCCTCATAGGATATAATGTAGCCCCCATATAATATAATAAATATAATACAGCCCCCCTATAGAATATAATGTAGCCACAAATAGAATATAATACAGCCCACCTCCCCATAGAATATAATGTAGCCCCCCATATTATATAACATAGCCTCCCCTTATAGAATATAATGTAAAATGTACCCCCATGGTATATAACACAGCCGCATAGTGTATAGCCCAGCAACACATGGCATAGAACCCACCATGGTATATAGCCCACCATGGTATAATACAGCCCAGCATGGTATATGGCCCCCCAGAATGGTATAATACAACCCAGCATGGTATAATACAGCCCAGCATGGTATATAGCCCCCCACAGCATGGTATATAGCCCCCCATCATGGTATAATACAGCCCAGCATGGTATATAGCCCCCCACAGCAAGGTACAATACAGCCCAGCATGGTATATAGCCCCCCAGCATGGTACAATACAGCCCAGCATGGTATATAGCCCCCCCAGCATGGTATAATACAGCCCAGCATGGTATATAGCCCCCCAGCATGGTATAATACAGCCCAGCACGGTATATAGCCCCCCAGCATGGTATAATACAGCCCAGCATGGTATATAGCCCCCCAGCATGGTATAATACAGCCCAGCATGGTATGATACAGCCCAGCATGGTATACAGCCCAGCATGGTATAATACAGCCCAGCATGGTATGATACAGCCCAGCATGGTATACAGCCCAGCATGGTATATAGCCCCCCCCAGCATGGTATAATGCAGCCCAGCATGGTATATAGCCCCCAGCATGGTATAATACAGCCCAGCACGGTATATAGCCCCCCAGCATGGTATAATACAGCCCAGCATGGTATATAGCCCCCTCAGCATGGTATGATACAGCCCAGCATGGTATGATACAGCCCAGCATGGTATATAGCCCCCCCCAGCATGGTATAATACAGCCCCCCCCAGCATGGTATATAGCCCCCTAGCATGGTATAATACAGCCCAGCATGGTATATAGCCCCCTAGCATGGTATAATACAGCCCAGCATGGTATATAGCCACCCCCCAGCATGGTATAATACAGCCCAGCATGGTATATAGCCCCCCCATGGTATAATACAGCCCAGCATGGTATATAGCCCCCCCCAGCATGGTATAATACAGCCCAGCATGGTATATAGCCCCCCCAGCATGGTATAATACAGCCCAGCATGGTATATAGCCCCCCCAGCATGGTATAATACAGCCCAGCATGGTATATAGCCCCCCCAGCATGGTATATAGCCCCCCCAGCATGGTATAATACAGCCCAGCATGGTATATAGCCCCCCCAGCATGGTATAATACAGCCCAGCATGGTATAATACAGCCCAGCATGGTATATAGCCCCTCCCAGCATGGTATAATACAGCCCAGCATGGTATATAGCCCCTCCCAGCATGGTATAATACAGCCCAGCATGGTATATAGCCCCCCAGCATGGTATAATACAGCACAGCATGGTATATAGCCCCCCAGCATGGTATAATACAGCACAGCATGGTATATAGCCCCCCCAGCATGGTATAATACAGCCCAGCATGGTATATAGCCCCCCCAGCATGGTATAATACAGCACAGCATGGTATATAGCCCCCCAGCATGGTATAATACAGCACAGCATGGTATATAGCCCCCCAGCATGGTATAATACAGCACAGCATGGTATATAGCCCCCCCAGCATGGTATATAGCCCCCCCAGCATGGTATAATACAGCCCAGCATGGTATATAGCCCCCCCAGCATGGTATAATACAGCCCAGCATGGTATATAGCCCCCCCAGCATGGTATAATACAGCCCAGCATGGTATATAGCCCCCCCAGCATGGTATAATACAGCCCAGCATGGTATATAACCCCCCAGCATGGTATAATACAGCCCAGCATGGTATATAACAGCACAGCTTGGTATATAGCCCCCCCAGCATGGTATATAACCCCCCAGCATGGTATAATACAGCCCAGCGTGGTATAATACAGCCCAGCATGGTATATAGCCCCTCAGCATGGTATAATACAGCACAGCTTGGTATATAGCCCCCCCAGCATGGTATATAACACCCCAGCATGGTATAATACAGCCCAGCATGGTATAATACAGCCCAGCAGGGGTGGATTAAGGGTAGCCAGGGCCCGGGGCAGTTCAGACTCTGTGGGCCCCCCTCGTCACGTGACGGGGGTCACGAATCGTAGAGCCACACTCTACATAGAGAATAATGGAGCCTCCAGCACTGACCTCCACCCGCAGAGCCCCACTCCACATAGAGAATAATGGAGCCTCCAGCACCGACCTCCACCCGCAGAGCCACACTCCACATAGAGAATAATGGGGCCTCCAGCACCGACCTCCACCCGCAGAGCCACACTCCACATAGAGAATAATGGAGCCTCCAGCACCGACCTCCACCCGCAGAGCCGCACTCCACATAGAGAATAATGGAGCCTCCAGCACCGACCTCCACCCGCAGAGCCACACTCCACATAGAGAATAATGGAGCCTCCAGCACCTACCTCCACCCGCAGAGCCGCACTCCACATAGAGAATAATGGAGCCTCCAGCACCTACCTCCACCCGCACTCCACATAGAGAATAATGGAGCCTCCAGCACCGACCTCCACCCGCAGAGCCGCACTCCACATAGAGAATAATGGAGCCTCCAGCACCGATCTCCACCCGCAGAGCCGCACTCCACATAGAGAATAATGGAGCCTCCAGCACCGACGTCCACCCGCAGAGCCGCACTCCACATAGAGAATAATGGAGCCTCCAGCACCGATCTCCACCCGCAGAGCCGCACTCCACATAGAGAATAATGGGGCTTCCAGCACCGACCTCCACCCGCAGAGCCACACTCCACATAGAGAATAATGGAGCCTCCGGCACCTACCTCCACTCGCAGAGCCGCACTCCACATAGAGAATAATAGGGCCTCCAGCACCGACCTCCACCCGCAGAGCCGCACTTCACATAGAGAATAATGGAGCCTCCAGCACCGACCTCCACCCGCAGAGCCGCACTCCACATAGAGAATAATGGGGCCTCCAGCACCGACCTCCACCCGCAGAGCCGCACTCCACATAGAGAATAATGGAGCCTCCAGCACCGACCTCCACCCGCAGAGCCGCACTCCACATAGAGAATAATGGAGCCTCCAGCACCGACCTCCACCCGCAGAGCCGCACTTCACATAGAGAATAATGGAGCCTCCAGCACCGACCTCCACCCGCAGAGCCGCACTCCACATAGAGAATAATGGGGCCTCCAGCACCGACCTCCACCCGCAGAGCCGCACTCCACATACATGGCTGCTCTCAGTGCTCTGTGCTGTGCGCACAGGACCTGTGATGAGGTCACAGGAGGGGAGGAGACAGGGGTCACATGATCGGGGCCCTGACACCTTCCCTCCTGTGATCTCATCACAAGCCTTTGCACGCTACCAGCAGCACCAGCGTTCACGCTACTTGTAGATGCTGCTGGTAGCAGAGCACATAATGCCGCCCCCACGGTCACTCACTTTTAGGTGGGGAGAAGATGGAGTGCCATTGCAGCAGCCAGCAGGAATGTGGTGGGGGCCCCCTTAGAAGCTCTTGTGGTGGGGGCCCCGGGGCTGAAGCCCCGCCTGCCCTGCCTGTAATCCGGCCCTGCGCGGTGGCGGATTATAATGGAGCAATTTACTGGCCTGGGCTGTGGGCCCCTTAACCCCACTGGGCCCGGGGCAACTGCCCAAATTGACCTCATTATAATCCGCCACTGCAGCCCAGCATGGTATATAGCCCCTCAGCATGGTATAATACAGCACAGCTTGGTATATAGCCCCCCCCATCATGGTATATAGCCCCCCCAGCATGGTATAATACAGCCCAGCATGGTATAATACAGCCCAGCATGGTATATAACCCCCCAGCATGGTATATAGCCCCCCAGCATGGTATAATACAGCACAGCATGGTATATAGCCCCCCCAGAATGGTGTAATACAGCCCAGCATGGTATATAGCCCCTCAGCATGGTATAATACAGCGCAGCTTGGTATATAGCCCCCCCAGCATGGTATAATACAGCCCAGCATGGTATATAGCCCCTCAGCATGGTATAATACAGCACAGCTTGGTATATAGCCCCCCCATCATGGTATATAGCCCCCCCAGCATGGTATATAGCCCCCCCAGCATGGTATAATACAGCCCAGCATGGTATAATACAGCCCAGCATGGTATGATACAGCCCAGCATGGTATATAGCCCCCCCAGCATGGTATAATACAGCCCAGCATGGTATATAACCCCCCAGCATGGTATAATACAGCCCAGCATGGTATATAACCCCCCAGCATGGTATAATACAGCCCAGCATGGTATATAGCCCCTCAGCATGGTATAATACAGCACAGCTTGGTATATAGCCCCCCCAGCATGGTATATAACCCCCCAGCATGGTATAATACAGCCCAGCATGGTATAATACAGCCCAGCATGGTATAATACAGCACAGCTTGGTATATAGCCCCCCCAGCATGGTATATAACCCCCCAGCATGGTATAATACAGCCCAGCATGGTATAATACAGCCCAGCATGGTATAATACAGCACAGCTTGGTATATAGCCCCCCCAGCATGGTATATAGCCCCTCAGCATGGTATAATACAGCACAGCTTGGTATATAGCCCCCCCATCATGGTATATAGCCCCCCCAGCATGGTATATAGCCCTCCCAGCATGGCATAATACAGCCCAGCATGGTATATAGCCCCTCAGCATGGTATAATACAGCACAGCTTGGTATATAGCCCCCCCATCATGGTATATAGCCCCCCCAGCATGGTATATAGCCCTCCCAGCATGGCATAATACAGCCCAGCATGGTATATAGCCCCTCAGCATGGTATAATACAGCACAGCTTGGTATATAGCCCCCCCATCATGGTATATAGCCCCCCCAGCATGGTATGATACAGCCCACTAGTGTTTTGGTACGGTGCGTTGTGATGCGTAGCAATCCTGATGCATTCTGATCCAGATTAGATCCCTATACTTAACATAGGGACGCACGGACCTGCGTTTGCATCAGGATCAGGCGGCATCAGGTGCACCAACACATATCACAGCACTTACTAGTTCACAAAGGACATTAACAAAAAATGCCACAATACATGTTAAGACTACAACCGAGGAGGAGCCGGGGCCTAATCACAAGAGCTGACAATCTGAGGAAACAGCAATGCTGATAACAGTCTACACTGCGTCACACAGGGGGAGAATGAGGCCCTCAGTTCACAGGCAAAGACCTAGAACCATGACTGTGGAAAACGGATTTCTATTTAAAAAAAGAGCCGGCTCTTTATGGTGAGCGGAGCCGAATCACCAAAAAGAGCCGAACTTCCCATCACTAATCCAGCCTGACCCTACCGTTGATGTCAGCAACACACACTGCACCTCCCATTGGTCCCCAGGCTGTCAAATGCTCCACCAATCAGAATGCGTCTTCTTGAGATTCCACCAATAGCCATGAGGAGTAGGCGGGATATTACAGCAAAACACTAGGTGGAGGCTACATGGTATAGTTGTGTCATCACATCAGGCGCCATGTTGCCGTAGTCTCTGGGGGTTTACAATAAAAGAGGTTTGTTCTATAATGATGATGCTCTATAATGGTCAGCACCACACATTGCTTGCTCCAGAGGTGCCATTAACACTCCCATCCCCGCATGTGCCAGTCACTGCCCCCACAAATGACAGTCATACCAATATGTGCCAATCAGACATCTCTAAAAGCCACAAGTACTACAGACAGCTCCTTCATGTGTCAGTCACTTCTCCAATGTTTGGCACATCTGCCATGCTGCCGCAGTGACTGGGAAGAGATGGAGTCTAGATTCTGGCATCTCTGTAGTCTTGCAGAGGGGAAAGACACCAAAAAAAATCTCTCTCTCAGAATCGTGTAGAACAAACGGATGAAAAAAAACGGATGCAACTGATTAAGGCCTGTTTCACACATCCGTTTTTTCCCTTCAGTCAAAATCCGCCAAATTTAAAAAAACGGATACGCCAAAAAAGGGGCGGATCCGTTTTTTCCCCCATAGACTTACATTATTGGCGAATCTTGACTGATGGTCGTCCGTCTCATCCGTTTTTTTACGGATCCGCCAAGATTTTAGTGGCTCCCGGGCGGATGAAACGGACCCTGCAACGTTTTCTTGCTTTGATGGTCCACTAATTTCAGCATTAACCCATAAATGCCGCTTCGGGAGCCGATAAAATCAATCTCTCTCTCTCTCCCCATCCCGCGATATCCCTCTCCCGATTGCGCTCCACCTCCCGCGATATCACGCTCCTCCTCCCGCAATATCGCGCTCCACCTCCCCCGATATCGCGCTCCACCTTCCCCGATATCTCCACCTCCTGCGATATCACGCTCCTCCTCCCGCGATATCGCGCTACACCTCCCCCGATATCGTGCTCCACCTTCCCCGATATCTCCACCTCCTGCGATATCACGCTCCTCCTCCCGCGATATCGCGCTCCACCTCCCCCGATATCGCGCTCCACCTTCCTCGATATCTCCACCTCCCGTGATATTGCGCTCCACCTCCCACGATATCGCGCTCCACCTTCCCCGATATCCACCTCCCGCTCTATTGAGCTCCACCTTCCCCGATATCCACCTCCCGCGATATCGCGCTCCTCCTCCCGCAATATCGCGCTCCTCCTCCCGCGATATCGCGCTCCACCTCCCGCGATATCGCGCTCCACCTCCCGCGATATCGCGCTCCTCCTCCCGCAATATCGCGCTCCACCTCCCACGATATCGCGCTCCACCTCCCGCGATCTACATGCAATGCGCGACCGCCGCAGTCGCTTTAAATTTGGCGACATCACTTCTCCCACGGATCCTTCATCCTACGTGCTCCGCTGACATCCGTCCGTCACGGATCAGTTGGTTTCAACCTTTGGTGGATTTCAACTGACCGCCGATCACGGAGGTATGAAACAGACCTAAACAGATCAGTATTTGCAGCTGATCCGCTAGACGGATCAGTCGAAAAAACTCATCAGTTGCATCCTTTTTTCACTAATTTCAACTGATCCGTCATTCTGTCAAAACGGCGGGTTTTGACTGACGCCAGAAAACTGAAGTGTGAAACAGGCCGGAGCTGGACACGTGTCACGAGTCGTTACCCTACATTACAGTTTCCAATCTGGCCATAAAAATGTCAACTTAAAAAGAAAAATTGAAGCTTGCCACCCTGATAATGGTGCAGCAGAAGTGTCCAATGTGGGGGAACTACAAGTTTCAGCACATTTCCTCCTAAAATCATGTACAGAAGCTCTTGATGTGCGGGCTGTGACTACCTGATGCTCATCGCACCATAACATGACTAGAGACGGTTTGCCACCTCGAACATGGCGTCTGGAACAGTTATTGCTAAGCGACGTTTCTAGGACAACACACTTGAAAGCCTTTTGGGTAAAGGCGGGATGTATAAATGTCCTGTCCAATAAGGAGGCTGCTATAGCAGCAAGGCTGACCAATAGCATTTGTAGTTTTTAGCAATGGGAAGTTCGGCTCTTTTTGGTGATTCGGCTCCACTCACCATAAAGAGCCGGCTCTTTTGGCTCTTTAAACGGCTCTTTTTTTTTATATAGAAATCCGTTTTCCACAGTCATGGTTCTAGGTCTTTGCCTGTGAACTGAGGGCCTCATTCTCCCCCTGTGTGACTGCAGTGTAGACTGTTATCAGCATTGCTGCTTCCTCAGATTGTCAGCTCTTGTGATCAGGCCCCGACTCCTCCTCGGTTGTAGTCTTAACATGTATTGTGGCATTTTTTGTTAATGTCCTTTGTGAATTAGTAAGTGCTGTGATATGTGTTGGTGCACCTGATGCATCCTGATCCTGATGCAAACGCAGGTCCGTGCGTCCCTATGTTAAGTATAGGGAAGTAATCTGGATCAGAATGCATCAGGATTGCAACACATCACAACGCACCGTACCAAAACACTAGTGGGCTGTATTATACCATGATGGGGGGGCTATATACCATGCTGGGCTGTATTATACCATGATGGGGGGGCTATATACCATGCTGGGCTGTATTATACCATGATGGGGGGGCTATATACCATGCTGGGCTGTATTATACCATGATGGGGGGGCTATATACCATGCTGGGCTGTATTATACCATGATGGGGGGGCTATATACCATGCTGGGCTGTATTATACCATGCTGGGGGGGCTATATACCATGCTGGGCTGTATTATACCATGCTGGGGGGGCTATATACCATGCTGGGCTGTATTATACCATGCTGGGGGGGCTATATACCATGCTGGGCTGTATTATACCATGCTGGGGGGCTATATACCATGCTGGGCTGTATCATACCATGCTAGGGGGGCTATATACCATGCTGGGCTGTATTATACCATGCTGGGGGGGCTATATACCATGCTGGGCAGTATTATACCATGCTGGGGGGGGCTATATACCATGCTGGGCTGTATCATACCATGCTGGGGGGGCTATATACCATGCTGGGCTGTATCACACCATGCTGGGGGGGCTATATACCATGCTGGGGGGGCTATATACCATGGTGGGCTGTATCATACCATGCTGGGGGAGCTATATACCATGCTGGGGGGGCTATATACCATGCTGGGGGGCTATATACCAAGCTGTGCTGTATTATACCATGCTGGGGGGGCTATATACCATGCTGTGCTGTATTATACCATGCTGGGGGGGCTATATACTATGCTGGGCTGTATTATACCATGCTGGGAAGGGGCTATATACCATGCTGGGCTATATCATACCTTGCTGGGGGGATATATACCATGCTGGGCGGTATTATACCATGCTGGGCTGTATCATACCATGCTAGGGGGGCTATATACCATGTTGGGCTGTATTATACCATGCTGGGGGGGCTATATACCATGCTGGGCTGTATTATACCATGCTGGGGGGCTATATACCATGCTGGGCTGTATCATACCATGCTGGGGGGGCTATATACCATGCTGGGCTGTATCATACCATGCTGGGGGGGCTATATACCATGCTGGGCTGTATTATACCATGCTGGGGGGCTATATACCATGCTGGGCTGTATTATACCATGCTGGGGGGGCTATATACCATGCTGGGCTGTATTATACCATGCTGGGGGGCTATATACCATGCTGGGCTGTATCATACCATGCTGGGGGGGGCTATATACCATGCTGGGCTGTATCATACCATGCTGGGGGGGGCTATATACCATGCTGGGCTGTATTATACCATGCCGGGGGGCTATATACCATGCTGGGTTGTATTATACCATGCTGGGGGGGGGCTATACACCATGCTGGGCTGTATCATACCATGCTGGGGGGGTATATACCATGCTGGGCTGTATTATACCATGCTGGGGGGCTATATACCATGCTGGGCTGTATTATACCATGCTGGGGAGCTACATACCATGCTGGGCTGTATTATACCATGCTGGGGGGCTATATACCATGCTGGGCTGTATTATACCATGCCGGGGGGCTATATACCATGCTGGGTTGTATTATACCATGCTGGGGGGGGGGCTATATACCATGCTGGGCTGTATCATACCATGCTGGGGGGCTATATACCATGCTGGGCTGTATTATACCATGCTGGGGGGCTATATACCATGCTGGGCTGTATTATACCATGCTGGGGGGGCTATATACCATGCTGGGCTGTATTATACCATGCTGGGGGGCTATATACCATGCTGGGCTGTATCATACCATGCTGGGGGGGCTATATACCATGCTGGGCTGTATCATACCATGCTGGGGGGGCTATATACCATGCTGGGCTGTATTATACCATGCTGGGGGGCTATATACCATGCTGGGCTGTATTATACCATGCTGGGGGGGCTATATACCATGCTGGGCTGTATTATACCATGCTGGGGGGCTATATACCATGCTGGGCTGTATCATACCATGCTGGGGGGGGCTATATACCATGCTGGGCTGTATCATACCATGCTGGGGGGGGCTATATACCATGCTGGGCTGTATTATACCATGCCGGGGGGCTATATACCATGCTGGGTTGTATTATACCATGCTGGGGGGGGGCTATACACCATGCTGGGCTGTATCATACCATGCTGGGGGGGTATATACCATGCTGGGCTGTATTATACCATGCTGGGGGGCTATATACCATGCTGGGCTGTATTATACCATGCTGGGGAGCTACATACCATGCTGGGCTGTATTATACCATGCTGGGGGGCTATATACCATGCTGGGCTGTATTATACCATGCCGGGGGGCTATATACCATGCTGGGTTGTATTATACCATGCTGGGGGGGGGGCTATATACCATGCTGGGCTGTATCATACCATGCTGGGGGGCTATATACCATGCTGGGCTGTATTATACCATGCTGGGGGGCTATATACCATGCTGGGCTGTATTATACCATGCTGGGGAGCTACATACCATGCTGGGATGTATTATACCATGCTGGGCTGTATTATACCATGCTGGGGGGCTATATACAATGCTGGGCTGTATTATACCATGCTGGGGGGGCTATATACCATGCTGGGGGGGCTATATACCATGCTGGGCTGTATTATACCATGCTGGGGGGCTATTTACCATGCTGGGCTGTATTATACCATGCTGGGGAGCTACATACCATGCTGGGCTGTATTATACCATGCTGGGCTGTATTATACCATGCTGGGGGGCTATATACCATGCTGGGCTGTATTATACCATGCTGGGGGGGCTATATACCATGCTGGGGGGGCTATATACCATGCTGGGCTGTATTATACCATGCTGGGGGGCTATTTACCATGCTGGGCTGTATCATACAATGCTAGGGGGGCTATATACCATGCTGGGCTGTATTATACCATGCTGGGGGGCTATATACCATTCTGGGCTGTATTATACCATGCTGGGGGGGCTATATACCATGCTGGGGAGCTACATACCATGCTGGGCTGTATTATACCATGCTGGGGGGGCTATATACCATGCTGGGCTGTATTATACCATGCTGGGGGCTATATACCATGCTGGGCTGTATTATACCATGCTGGGGGGGGATATATACCATGGTGGGCTGTATCATACCATGCTGGGGGGGCTATATACCATGCTGGACTGTATTATACCATGCTGGGGGGGCTATATACCATGCTGGGCTGTATTATACCATGCTGGGAGGGGGCTATATACCATGCTGGGCTGTATTATACCTTGCTGGGGGGGCTATATACCATGCTGGGGGCTATATACCATGCTGGGCTGTATTATACCATGCTGGGGGGGTTATATACCATGCTGGGCTGTATTATACCATGCTGGGGGGCTATTTACCATGCTGGGCTGTATCATACAATGCTAGGGGGGCTATATACCATGCTGGGCTGTATTATACAATGCTGGGGGGGCTATATACCATGCTGAGCTGTATCATACCATGCTAGGGGGGCTATATACCATGCCTGGCTGTATTATACCATGCTGGGCTGTATTATACCATGCTGGGGGGGCTATATACCATGCTGGGCTGTATCATACCATGCTGGGGGGGCTATATACCATGCTGGGCTGTATTATACCATGCTGGGGGGGCTATATACCATGCTGGGCTGTATTATACCATGCTGGGGGAGCTATATACCATGCTGGGCTGTATTATACCATGCTGGGGGGCTATATACCATGCTGGGCTGTATCATACCATGCTAGGGGGGCTATATACCATGCTGGGCTGTATTATACCATGCTGGGGGGGCTATATGCCATGCTGGGCAGTATTATACCATGCTGGGGGGGCTATATACCATGCTGGGCTGTATCATACCATGCTGGGGGGGCTATATACCATGGTGGGCTGTATCATACCATGCTGGGGGAGCTATATACCATGCTGGGGGGGCTATATACCATGCTGGGGGGCTATATACCAAGCTGTGCTGTATTATACCATGCTGGGGGGGCTATATACCATGCTGTGCTGTATTATACCATGCTGGGGGGGCTATATACTATGCTGGGCTGTATTATACCATGCTGGGAGGGGGCTATATACCATGCTGGGCTATATCATACCATGCTGGGGGGATATATACCATGCTGGGCGGTATTATACCATGCTGGGCTGTATCATACCATGCTAGGGGGGCTATATACCATGCTGGGCTGTATTATACCATGCTGGGGGGGGCTATATACCATGCTGGGCTGTATTATACCATGCTGGGGGGGCTATATACCATGCTGGGCTGTATTATACCATGCTGGGGGGCTATATACCATGCTGGGCTGTATCATACCATGCTGGGGGGGCTATATACCATGCTGGGCTGTATCATACCATGCTGGGGGGGCTATATACCATGCTGGGCTGTATTATACCATGCTGGGGGGCTATATACCATGCTGGGCTGTATTATACCATGCTGGGGGGGCTATATACCATGCTGGGCTGTATTATACCATGCTGGGGGGCTATATACCATGCTGGGCTGTATCATACCATGCTGGGGGGGGCTATATACCATGCTGGGCTGTATCATACCATGCTGGGGGGGGCTATATACCATGCTGGGCTGTATTATACCATGCCGGGGGGCTATATACCATGCTGGGTTGTATTATACCATGCTGGGGGGGGGCTATATACCATGCTGGGCTGTATCATACCATGCTGGGGGGGTATATACCATGCTGGGCTGTATTATACCATGCTGGGGGGCTATATACCATGCTGGGCTATATTATACCATGCTGGGGGGCTATATACCATGCTGGGCTGTATTATACCATGCTGGGGGGCTATATACCATGCTGGGCTGTATTATACCGTGCTGGGGGGCTATATACCATGCTGGGCTGTATTATACCATGCTGGTGGGCTATATACCATGCTGGGCTGTATTATACCATGCTGGTGGGCTATATACCATGCTGGGCTGTATTATACCATGCTGTTGGGCTATATACCATGCTGGGCTGTATTATACCATGCTGGGGGCTATATACCATGCTGGGCTGTATTATACCATGCTGGGGGGCTATATACCATGCTGGGCTGTATTATACCATGCTGGGAGGCTATATACCATGCTGGGCTGTATTATACCATGCTGGGGGGGTTATATACCATGCTGGGCTGTATTATACCATGCTGGGCGGGCTATATACCATGCTGGGCTGTATTATACCATGCTGGGGGGGCTATATACCATGCTGGGCTGTATTATACCATGCTGGGGGGCTATATACCATGCTGGGCTGTATTATACCATGCTGGGGGGGCTATATACCATGCTGGGCTGTATTATACCATGCTGGGGGGCTATGTACCATGCTGGGCTGTATTATACCATGCTGGGGGGCTATATACCATGCTGGGCTATATTATACCATGCTGGGGGGCTATATACCATGCTGGGCTGTATTATACCATGCTGGGGGGCTATATACCATGCTGGGCTGTATTATACCGTGCTGGGGGGCTATATACCATGCTGGGCTGTATTATACCATGCTGGTGGGCTATATACCATGCTGGGCTGTATTATACCATGTTGGGGGCTATATACCATGCTGGGCTGTATTATACCATGCTGGGGGGCTATATACCATGCTGGGCTGTATTATACCATGCTGGGGGGCTATATACCATGCTGGGCTGTATTATACCATGCTGGGGGGGCTATATACCATGCTGGGCTGTATTATACCATGCTGGGGAGCTACATACCATGCTGGGCTGTATTATACCATGCTGGGGGGGCTATATACCATGCTGGGCTGTATTATACCATGCTGGGGGGCTATGTACCATGCTAAGCTGTATTATACCATGCTGGGGGGGCTATATACCATGCTGGGCTGTATTATACCATGCTGGGGGGCTATATACCATGCTGGGCTGTATTATACCATGCTGGGGGGGCTATATACCATGCTGGGCTGTATTATACCATGCTGCGGGGCTATATACCATGCTGGGCTGTATTATACCATGCTGGGGGGGTTATATACCATGCTGGGCTGTATTATACCATGCCGGGGGGGCTATATACCATGCTGGGCTGTATCATACCATGCTGGGATGTATTATACCATGCTGGGGGGGCTATATACCATGCTGGGCTGTATTATACCATGCTGGGGGGCTATATACCATGCTGGGCTGTATTATACCATGCTGGGGGGCTATATACCATGCTGGGCTGTATTATACCATGCTGGGGGGCTATATACCATGCTGGGCTGTATTATACCATGCTGGGGGGCTATATACCATGCTGGGCTGTATTATACCATGCTGGGGGGGCTATATACCATGCTGGGCTGTATTATACCATGCTGGGGAGCTACATACCATGCTGGGCTGTATTATACCATGCTGGGGGGGCTATATACCATGCTGGGCTGTATTATACCATGCTGGGGGGCTATGTACCATGCTAGGCTGTATTATACCATGCTGGGGGGGCTATATACCATGCTGGGCTGTATTATACCATGCTGGGGGGCTATATACCATGCTGGGCTGTATTATACCATGCTGGGGGGGCTATATACCTGCTGGGCTGTATTATATCATGCTGTGGGGGCTATATATACCATTCTGGGCTGTATTATACCATGCTGGGGGGGCTATATACCATGCTGGGCTGTATTATACCATGCTGGGGGGGCTATATACCATGCTGGGCTGTATCATACCATGCTGGGCTGTATTATACCATGCTGGGGGGCTATATACCATGCTGGGCTGTATTATACCATGCTGGGGGGCTATATACCATGCTGGGCTGTATTATACCATGCTGGGCTGTATTATACCATGCTGGGGGGCTACATACCATGCTGGGCTGTATTATACCATGCTGGGCTGTATCATACTATGCTGGGGGGGCTATATACCATGCTGGGTTGTATTATACCATGCTGGGGGGGGGGCTATATACCATGCTGGGCTGTATCATACCATGCTGGGGGGCTATATACCATGCTGGGCTGTATTATACCATGCTGGGGGGCTATATACCATGCTGGGCTGTATTATACCATGCTGGGGAGCTACATACCATGCTGGGCTGTATTATACCATGCTGGGGGGCTATATACCATGCTGGGCTGTATTATACCATGCTGGGGAGCTACATACCATGCTGGGATGTATTATACCATGCTGGGCTGTATTATACCATGCTGGGGGGCTATATACAATGCTGGGCTGTATTATACCATGCTGGGGGGGCTATATACCATGCTGGGGGGGCTATATACCATGCTGGGCTGTATTATACCATGCTGGGGGGCTATTTACCATGCTGGGCTGTATTATACCATGCTGGGGAGCTACATACCATGCTGGGCTGTATTATACCATGCTGGGCTGTATTATACCATGCTGGGGGGCTATATACCATGCTGGGCTGTATTATACCATGCTGGGGGGGCTATATACCATGCTGGGGGGGCTATATACCATGCTGGGCTGTATTATACCATGCTGGGGGGCTATTTACCATGCTGGGCTGTATCATACAATGCTAGGGGGGCTATATACCATGCTGGGCTGTATTATACCATGCTGGGGGGCTATATACCATTCTGGGCTGTATTATACCATGCTGGGGGGGCTATATACCATGCTGGGGAGCTACATACCATGCTGGGCTGTATTATACCATGCTGGGGGGGCTATATACCATGCTGGGCTGTATTATACCATGCTGGGGGCTATATACCATGCTGGGCTGTATTATACCATGCTGGGGGGGGATATATACCATGGTGGGCTGTATCATACCATGCTGGGGGGGCTATATACCATGCTGGACTGTATTATACCATGCTGGGGGGGCTATATACCATGCTGGGCTGTATTATACCATGCTGGGAGGGGGCTATATACCATGCTGGGCTGTATTATACCTTGCTGGGGGGGCTATATACCATGCTGGGGGCTATATACCATGCTGGGCTGTATTATACCATGCTGGGGGGGTTATATACCATGCTGGGCTGTATTATACCATGCTGGGGGGCTATTTACCATGCTGGGCTGTATCATACAATGCTAGGGGGGCTATATACCATGCTGGGCTGTATTATACAATGCTGGGGGGGCTATATACCATGCTGAGCTGTATCATACCATGCTAGGGGGGCTATATACCATGCCTGGCTGTATTATACCATGCTGGGCTGTATTATACCATGCTGGGGGGGCTATATACCATGCTGGGCTGTATCATACCATGCTGGGGGGGCTATATACCATGCTGGGCTGTATTATACCATGCTGGGGGGGCTATATACCATGCTGGGCTGTATTATACCATGCTGGGGGAGCTATATACCATGCTGGGCTGTATTATACCATGCTGGGGGGCTATATACCATGCTGGGCTGTATCATACCATGCTAGGGGGGCTATATACCATGCTGGGCTGTATTATACCATGCTGGGGGGGCTATATGCCATGCTGGGCAGTATTATACCATGCTGGGGGGGCTATATACCATGCTGGGCTGTATCATACCATGCTGGGGGGGCTATATACCATGGTGGGCTGTATCATACCATGCTGGGGGAGCTATATACCATGCTGGGGGGGCTATATACCATGCTGGGGGGCTATATACCAAGCTGTGCTGTATTATACCATGCTGGGGGGGCTATATACCATGCTGTGCTGTATTATACCATGCTGGGGGGGCTATATACTATGCTGGGCTGTATTATACCATGCTGGGAGGGGGCTATATACCATGCTGGGCTATATCATACCATGCTGGGGGGATATATACCATGCTGGGCGGTATTATACCATGCTGGGCTGTATCATACCATGCTAGGGGGGCTATATACCATGCTGGGCTGTATTATACCATGCTGGGGGGGGCTATATACCATGCTGGGCTGTATTATACCATGCTGGGGGGGCTATATACCATGCTGGGCTGTATTATACCATGCTGGGGGGCTATATACCATGCTGGGCTGTATCATACCATGCTGGGGGGGCTATATACCATGCTGGGCTGTATCATACCATGCTGGGGGGGCTATATACCATGCTGGGCTGTATTATACCATGCTGGGGGGCTATATACCATGCTGGGCTGTATTATACCATGCTGGGGGGGCTATATACCATGCTGGGCTGTATTATACCATGCTGGGGGGCTATATACCATGCTGGGCTGTATCATACCATGCTGGGGGGGGCTATATACCATGCTGGGCTGTATCATACCATGCTGGGGGGGGCTATATACCATGCTGGGCTGTATTATACCATGCCGGGGGGCTATATACCATGCTGGGTTGTATTATACCATGCTGGGGGGGGGCTATATACCATGCTGGGCTGTATCATACCATGCTGGGGGGGTATATACCATGCTGGGCTGTATTATACCATGCTGGGGGGCTATATACCATGCTGGGCTATATTATACCATGCTGGGGGGCTATATACCATGCTGGGCTGTATTATACCATGCTGGGGGGCTATATACCATGCTGGGCTGTATTATACCGTGCTGGGGGGCTATATACCATGCTGGGCTGTATTATACCATGCTGGTGGGCTATATACCATGCTGGGCTGTATTATACCATGCTGGTGGGCTATATACCATGCTGGGCTGTATTATACCATGCTGTTGGGCTATATACCATGCTGGGCTGTATTATACCATGCTGGGGGCTATATACCATGCTGGGCTGTATTATACCATGCTGGGGGGCTATATACCATGCTGGGCTGTATTATACCATGCTGGGAGGCTATATACCATGCTGGGCTGTATTATACCATGCTGGGGGGGTTATATACCATGCTGGGCTGTATTATACCATGCTGGGCGGGCTATATACCATGCTGGGCTGTATTATACCATGCTGGGGGGGCTATATACCATGCTGGGCTGTATTATACCATGCTGGGGGGCTATATACCATGCTGGGCTGTATTATACCATGCTGGGGGGGCTATATACCATGCTGGGCTGTATTATACCATGCTGGGGGGCTATGTACCATGCTGGGCTGTATTATACCATGCTGGGGGGCTATATACCATGCTGGGCTATATTATACCATGCTGGGGGGCTATATACCATGCTGGGCTGTATTATACCATGCTGGGGGGCTATATACCATGCTGGGCTGTATTATACCGTGCTGGGGGGCTATATACCATGCTGGGCTGTATTATACCATGCTGGTGGGCTATATACCATGCTGGGCTGTATTATACCATGTTGGGGGCTATATACCATGCTGGGCTGTATTATACCATGCTGGGGGGCTATATACCATGCTGGGCTGTATTATACCATGCTGGGGGGCTATATACCATGCTGGGCTGTATTATACCATGCTGGGGGGGCTATATACCATGCTGGGCTGTATTATACCATGCTGGGGAGCTACATACCATGCTGGGCTGTATTATACCATGCTGGGGGGGCTATATACCATGCTGGGCTGTATTATACCATGCTGGGGGGCTATGTACCATGCTAAGCTGTATTATACCATGCTGGGGGGGCTATATACCATGCTGGGCTGTATTATACCATGCTGGGGGGCTATATACCATGCTGGGCTGTATTATACCATGCTGGGGGGGCTATATACCATGCTGGGCTGTATTATACCATGCTGCGGGGCTATATACCATGCTGGGCTGTATTATACCATGCTGGGGGGGTTATATACCATGCTGGGCTGTATTATACCATGCCGGGGGGGCTATATACCATGCTGGGCTGTATCATACCATGCTGGGATGTATTATACCATGCTGGGGGGGCTATATACCATGCTGGGCTGTATTATACCATGCTGGGGGGCTATATACCATGCTGGGCTGTATTATACCATGCTGGGGGGCTATATACCATGCTGGGCTGTATTATACCATGCTGGGGGGCTATATACCATGCTGGGCTGTATTATACCATGCTGGGGGGCTATATACCATGCTGGGCTGTATTATACCATGCTGGGGGGGCTATATACCATGCTGGGCTGTATTATACCATGCTGGGGAGCTACATACCATGCTGGGCTGTATTATACCATGCTGGGGGGGCTATATACCATGCTGGGCTGTATTATACCATGCTGGGGGGCTATGTACCATGCTAGGCTGTATTATACCATGCTGGGGGGGCTATATACCATGCTGGGCTGTATTATACCATGCTGGGGGGCTATATACCATGCTGGGCTGTATTATACCATGCTGGGGGGGCTATATACCTGCTGGGCTGTATTATATCATGCTGTGGGGGCTATATATACCATTCTGGGCTGTATTATACCATGCTGGGGGGGCTATATACCATGCTGGGCTGTATTATACCATGCTGGGGGGGCTATATACCATGCTGGGCTGTATCATACCATGCTGGGCTGTATTATACCATGCTGGGGGGCTATATACCATGCTGGGCTGTATTATACCATGCTGGGGGGCTATATACCATGCTGGGCTGTATTATACCATGCTGGGCTGTATTATACCATGCTGGGGGGCTACATACCATGCTGGGCTGTATTATACCATGCTGGGCTGTATCATACTATGCTGGGGGGGCTATATACCATGCTGGGCTGTATTTTACCATGTTGTGGGGCTATATACCATGCTAGGCTGTATTATTCCATGCTGGGGGGGCTATATACCATGCTGGGCTGTATTATACCATGCTGGGGGCTATATACCATGCTGGGCTGTATTATACCATGCTGGGGGGCTATATACCATGCTGGGCTGTATTATACCATGCTGGGGGTCTATATACCATGGTGGGCTGTATTGTACCATGCTGGGGGGGGCGATATACCATGCTGGGCTGTACTATACCTTGCTGGGCTGTATTGTACCATGCTGGGGGGGCTAAATACCATGCTGGGCTGTATTATACCTTGCTGGGGTGGCTATATACCATGCTGGGCTGTATTGTACCATGCTAGGGGGGCTATATACCATGCTGGGATGTATTTTACCTTGCTGGGGTGGCTATATACTATGCTGGGCTGTATTATACCATTCTGGGGGGGCCATATACAATGCTGGGCTGTATTATACCATGGTGGGCTATATACCATGGTGGGTTGTATACCATGTGTTGCTGGGCTATACACTATGCGTATGTATGTGTTTTATACCATGGGGGGTACATTTTACGTTATATTCTATAAGGGGAGGCTGTGTTATATAATATGGGGGGGCTTCATTATATTCTATGGGGAGGTGGGCTGTATTATATTCTATTTGGGGCTACATTATATTCTATAGGGGGGCTGTATTATATTTATTATATTCTATGGGGGCTGCATTATATTCTATGGAGGGGCTACATTATACTATATAAGGGGCTGCATTATATCCTATGAGGGGGTTGCCATATATTATTATGCATTTATATAGCGCCATTTATTCCATGGTGCTTTACATGTGAAAAGGAGAAAGATAGACAAGTGTAATATATACAAGAGTAATATACAAGTGTAAAGACAAGGGACAAGGGACACACAAGTACATAAGGAGAGAGGACCCTGCCCGCGAGGGCTCACAGTCTACAGGGATGGGTGAGGATACAGTGGGAGAGGGTAGAACAGGTCGTGCGGTGGTTCAGTAGACCGAGGATCATTGCAGGCTGTAGGCTTGTCGGAACAGGTGGGTCTTCAGGTTCTTCTTGAAGGTTTCCGTTGATGGTGAGAGTCTGATGTGTTGCGGTAGGGAGTTCCAGAGTATGGGGGAAGCACGGGAGAAGTCTTGTATGCGGTTGTAGGAAGAAGAGATAAGGGGGGAGTAGAGAAGGAGATCTTGGGACGATTGAAGGTTGCGTGCGGGTAGGTACCTAGAGACCATGTCACAGATGTATGGAGGAGACAGGTTCTGGATGACTTTATATGTCATGGTTAGGGTTTTGAATTGGATCCTCTGGGCAATAGGATGCCAGTGAAGGGCCTGGCATAGGGGGGAGGCTGGGGAATAGCGGGGAGACAGGTGTATTAGTCGGGCAGCAGAGTGTAGGATGGACTGGAGCGGTGCTAGAGTGCTAGAGGGGAGGCCAGAGAGTAGGAGGTTGCAGTAGTCGAGGCGGGAGATGATAAGAGCGTGCACTAGTGTTTTTGTGGTTTTGTGGTTGAGGAATGAGCGGATCCAGGAAATATTTTTGAGTTTGAGGCGGCAGGAGGAGGCGAGGGCTTGGATATGTGGTTTGAAAGAGAGCGCAGAGTCGAGGATCACCCCAAGGCACCGGGCATGCGGGACTGGGGAAAGAGAGCAGCCGTTGACATTGATGGATAGCTCTGGTGGAGGGGTAGAGTGAGATGGGGGAAAGATGATGAATTCTGTTTTGTCCATGTTCAGTTTGGAGAAAGCGAGCAGAGAAGAAGGCTGAGATAGCAGACAGACATAGTGGGATGTCTATTGAGGGGCTGCATTATACTATATGGGGGGACTGCATTATATTCTATGGGGGTTATCTTGTATTCTATACAGATATTATATTCAGCCCTGCATAGGCTCAATATTAGATAACAAATAACTTTGTTGCCCTATGAAGCGGGGGGGCCCGAAAAATTTCATGCACAGGCGCCCACTACAGTCTATGTCCGCCCCTGCACTAGTGTGAACACAGCCCCACTCATGCAGCCCCTAACCAGGAGCCCCCATACATGCTCCCAATACATTTTATTATCATTACCACAGCATAGCACAGGGCACAAGCCCTTCTAGTGAGGCAGGAAAGATCACTGTATGACAGAGCAGCATGCGGACGTAGTCTACAGTATATTATGTCTGCAGACTGGTCCCACACAGCACATCCCTCGCTTCCGAGCATGCTCAATGCCGCAAAACGGATCCCTGCACACGGAAGCACATGGATCCATGTTGTCCTGGATCCGTGTTCCATAGAGCTCCATGTTAATTCCAGACGTGTAGCCGCGGATCCGTGCGTCTCCCTGGGCCTGCGTGTTTTTCAGATGACCCAAAACTACAACAAGTTGCGTTTTTGTGCATCTGTGAAAATATGCAGACATGCGGATCTGTGGGAAAACGGTGACATCTGGATGCACATGCAAGTCCCATCCGTCACCACTGAAAGTCAATGAAGACGAAAACGAATCTGTGTGCAGCCATTTCACACGGATTGCAAAATATGCAAGTGTGACACCAGCTTAACCCTATATAATGATTGGGGCTGGACCGAGATCTCTCCACAGGTTTTGCCTAAAATCACTTTATATTACTTACGCTACCCTTAGGGCTCATACTCACTAGTGAGAGACTCGGACGATTCTCGTGCGAGTCTCTCGCATGGAAACCTGGCACTGCCGCCGGCACTGGGACCGGAGGGGGTGACTGCATAGTAGTACATGTAACCACACGCTCTGGTCCAAGTGCTGGTGGCAGTGCCAGGTTTTCATGCGTGAGACTTGCACGAGAATCACGCGACTCTCACAAGTGAGTGTAAGCCGTTAGCGGCAACAACTGACGTCGTCTATCCTCCTCCCTGTAGTGTTGTCCTGAATCCTCCTGGCCCTGCGTTCAACGGGATCCGTTACATAGCGGCACTAACGCTGTAATGGATGCGTTAACGCCCCCACTGGCCGCAATACTAACGCATCGAAAATCGGCACGATGTGTTACTTCATGACGCACCCACAAATGCTGCAGACCGCGTTTCAGGGTGCGTCATGAAGTAACGCATCAGGCCGATTTTGGATGCGTTAGTACTGCGGCCAGTGGGTGCGTTAACTCATCCGTCACAGCGTTAGTGCCGCTATGTAACGATCCCGTTGAACCTGGCCTAACACTATGAGAAGATGATATACCAAACACTGTGCGGAGTCTCTCCTCCTGCACACACTATATACTGTATGTATATGCCATGGATGAGGGGACAGTGAAGTATATCTTTATTTGGGACTAAAGGTAACGCACAGGTCATTGCAGATGATGATGATGACAATGTGCTGTGTCCCTCCTATCACACATAGTCACACACCATATATGCCATGGAGGAACTGGCAGGATATATTTGGGACTGAAGGGTTAACTCACGTGCATTTATCCACATCTCCTGCTCTCCTGACTGCTCCTCCCCCCAGATGTGTCACAGTCAGGATTCACTGCTTCCAGGCGCCAGAAAAAAAACAAACCGGCTCATTCACCCTGCAGAGCCGGCTCATTTCGTTCACAGCAGGGAGCCGGCTCTTTGTATCGGATCGTTCACGAACGACACATCAGTAGTAGTTTTGGAGCGGGAAACGGGGATACAGTTGAACTTGATGCCGAGATGGCGGAGGCTGCGCAGCGGTGAGTGGCGGGCCGGTGAAAATGCGAATGGTGAAGGCTTCATGCTAGGTGATAAAAGAGCGGCTGCTCAATTATAGAGGAGCCGGCATATCGTGTATGCACTGGGGGGCGCTGTCATACCCCTGATATTTATGTATTATAAACGCTGGGGGGCGCAGTTATACGCCTTCTATTTATTTATACTGCTCAAAGAAATAAACCGAACACGTTTTAGCCTCTTGCCTTATTTTTTTTGAGCAGTATATTATGGATTCTGGGGGGAGCTGTTATACGCCTGAGATTTATATATCATGGGGACTGGGGGGAGCTGTTATACGCCTGAGATTTATATATCATGGGGACTGGGGGGAGCTGTTATACGCCTGAGATTTATATATCATGGGGACTGGGGGGAGCTGTTATACGCCTGAGATTTATATATCATGGGGGCTGGGGGGAGCTGTTATACGCCTGAGATTTATATATCATGGGGACTGGGGGGCGCTGTTATACGCCTGAGATTTATATATCATGGGGACTGGGGGGGTGCTGTTATACGCCTGAGATTTATATATCATGGGGACTGGGGGGGTGCTGTTATACGCCTGAGATTTATATATCATGGGGACTGGGGGGGTGCTGTTATACGCCTGAGATTTATATATCATGGGGACTGGGGGGGTGCTGTTATACGCCTGAGATTTATATATCATGGGGACTGGGGGGGTGCTGTTATACGCCTGAGATTTATATATCATGGGGACTGGGGGGGTGCTGTTATACGCCTGAGATTTATATATCATGGGGACTGGGGGGGTGCTGTTATACGCCTGAGATTTATATATCATGGGGACTGGGGGGGTGCTGTTATACGCCTGAGATTTATATATCATGGGGACTGGGGGGGTGCTGTTATACGCCTGAGATTTATATATCATGGGGACTGGGGGGGTGCTGTTATACGCCTGAGATTTATATATCATGGGGACTGGGGGGGTGCTGTTATACGCCTGAGATTTATATATCATGGGGACTGGGGGGGTGCTGTTATACGCCTGAGATTTATATATCATGGGGACTGGGGGGGTGCTGTTATACGCCTGAGATTTATATATCATGGGGACTGGGGGGGTGCTGTTATACGCCTGAGATTTATATATCATGGGGACTGGGGGGGTGCTGTTATACGCCTGAGATTTATATATCATGGGGACTGGGGGGGTGCTGTTATACGCCTGAGATTTATATATCATGGGGACTGGGGGGAGCTGTTATACGCCTGAGATTTATATATCATGGGGACTGGGGGGGCGCTGTTATACGCCTGATATTTATGTATTATGATCGCTGGGGGGGCGCTGTTATACCCCTGATATTTATGTATTATGATCGCTGGGGGGGGCGCTGTTATACCCCTGATATTTATGTGTTATGATCGCTGGGGGGGCGCTGTTATACCCCTGATATTTATGTATTATGATCGCTGGGGGGGCGCTGTTATACCCCTGATATTTATGTATTATGATCGCTGGGGGGGGCGCTGTTATACCCCTGATATTTATGTATTATGAACATTGGGGGGTGCTGTTATACCCCTGATATTTATGTATTATGAACATTGGGGGGTGCTGTTATACCCCTGATATTTATGTATTATGAACATTGGGGGGCGCTGTTATACCCCTGATATTTATGTATTATGAACATTGGGGGGGCGCTGTTATACGCCTGATATTTATATATTATGAACACTGGGGGGGTGCTGTTATACGCCTGATATTTATATATCATGGGGGGGGGCGCTGTTCCATACCTGATTACTTGCATCTGACCGCAGAAGACTCCCAATGGTAGAGACCCTCGTTGTCCATTTCCTATGGGGCTGCAGAGAGCGCTGCTCCTCTTTTAATACTGGCACCCAAAGCTCTTTTTCATTGGGCAATCTGTTTTAACTTTAAAAAAAAACCAAACACTTTCTGATATATATTACTGAAAGCGTTAACCGGGCTGAGTGGTGGCAGCGGTCGGTCAATCGGCTTAGCTCTGGTATGAGGATAACAGTCTTGTCTGGGGATTACCTGTGATCTGGGAGACAGAGCCTAAGATGTCTCCGGGATCTTCTCCGTTCCATTATATTTATGTGGCCTATATACTGATATCACTGCACTCCCAGCATGTCTCCAAGAGCCTCCTTGTGGCCTCTGTTGGGATGAGGCACGTTTCTCCCTATACTGTATTGGGATGCACATTTCAGTCTTTGAAATCAGGATTTGTTCCTGTCACCCCGGTGTATAACATCCGATATCCCCCCCCCCCGTATATAACATCCGTCTGCCTTTACTAACGTGACACAACAGCTGGTGGTGCAGAGCTCGGTGATACCAGCGGCCCTGTAACAGGAGCAATTGGGGTGACAAGTCCGTTCATGACCTTTCTTTTCCCCATCACTTGTGGGTGAGCTTTGTGGGAACAGTTTGGGTAAGACCCTGTTCTGTTCCCAGTGCACAAGGACCATACGGACATGGAGGGGGAGTTTAGTAGAAGAACATGAGCAGCCGCACAGAGCCCGGACCTCAGCCCCATCCTATAACGGAGATTGTGACGCCAGCCTCCCCCCAACATCAGGGTCTGACCTCACAAATGCTCTGCTGGACAAAAAGTCCTACATGCACTTCCCAAAATCTTGTTGAAATCCTTTCCAGAAGAGTGGGAGCTGTTATATCTGCAGAGGGGCCAACCCCATAATAATGTCTATAGATGTAGGATGGGAGGCCAGACAGATCTCTGCAGGGGCCACGTACTGTGCACTATATGGAGTAAAGGCTCTTTAAAATATGGGGGCGGGGACTGGAGACCACAATGTGTCTTACAATTTATCTAGAGGTGTCTGTTTTGTTTTTTTTATGTTATATAAAAAAACTTTCACATTTGTGAACTAACTCTGCATAGTTTATCACCATATCACCAGCTCACTGAATTCTGCTCTGTAGGCTTTTGGATTCCCTCAGGAACAGCCCGTGCCTGGATATACATCATAAAGAGGAAGGAGATGGAGAGATCCCAGCTAAAGTGCTGGTGGATTATTCCATGGTGAGATTTCAGTTTTCTCTGTTACTAGTTTTTAAAAGAATCAAAACCACCCGTCCTAGCCATTGCTGCAGCTGGAGGGAACTGATGTTTTTAAAATATATATTTTTTTTTGGGGGGGGGGCAAAGTGTCAGTGATTGGACCCCGACAGATCTAATAGTTATTAGTGATGAACGAGTATACTCGTTGCACGGGTTTTCCCTAGCATGCTCCGGTGATCTCCGAGTATTTTGGCGTACTCGGAGATTTATTTTTCGTCTTCTCAGCTACATGATTTGCGACTTGTAGACAGGCTGAATACATGTGGGAATTCCCTAACAAACAGGCATTCCTCACATGTATTCAGGCTGTCTAGCAGTCGCAAATCATGTAGCTGAGACGACGAGATCTAAATCTCCGGGCACGCCAAAATACTCAGAGACCACCTGAGCATGCTCGGGGAGACCCGAGCAACGAGTATACTCGCTCATCACTAGTAGTTATCACTAATTCAGTGAACATGTCATAATTACTTCAGTTTGTGTCTCCCTTAAATTCGCATAGCTGAGGGTTTGTTATAGTATTTGTCTAGACTGGATTATGTGTGAGTTCGCACATCGAGCTGTCGGCTATGGGATTATGATCCTCTAGCTCATAGGTTGGACTTCTGGTATCCATCACAATATCCTCCCCGTCATATAATGGCATATAATAATGCGTGATCACCTAATATCTTCAGCGGCCACCAAGGAATACATTTCTTTTTTTCAGGAAAGACGCAGGAAGCAGAAGATGTTGTGCAGTCAGCTGCAAGTGCTGCGCTTCCTCCTAGAATTGCTCCAAGAAGCGGACACTGCCAACTGGGAGGAGATGAGCCCCGAGCTACTGAGTGAGTGCCGACACGTTGTGTTTAGGGGTCCCAAATGGTGACTTTTTCTAATTGTTTAATTCTTCTCTGATATATCCTTTTCTTTTTATGATGGTGGCTTATTGGCAATGTATGCCACTGTGTCATGTTGCAACCTTTGCACAGGGTATATACACTGAGAAATCCTTTTAATGGTGCAGACTAACTGGCAGAATTTTCACCATCAGATATAGAGGTAGAAGAGGTTAAAAAGAAGTGGAAATCCCTCAGATCTGAATATCAGGAGAAAGTGAATGAAGTGGAAGAGCTTATCCCACAGCTCCTGGAGAAGATTCAGCTCATACAGGAGAAGAAGACTCAGTTGGAGGAAACGATGGAAAGGTACCAGGCTCAGGTGAGGGTAAGGTACCTGTACAGGTACGTGCCAGGCTTGGAGTGAGGGTAAGGCACCTGTTAAACACTAGAGATGTTCTAGTGGTGGGTGATCACATGTAAGGAGCGATCTCTTGCCATGTTCATTATATGCCCTTCCTCAGCCTTGCATGTTCATACTCCGGTTATTCCTATATACCTGTCCCCATACAAGAGTGTGACAAAAAAAAATTAAATACCCTTTCCATTGGCTTTCTTCCACTGATCTATTTTTGCCTTCCAGGCCAGGGAAAGGCAGCAGCATCTGCAGGAAGTTTTCCAAGAGCAGCAGCTGGTGGTGCAGAAATGTCAGATTCAGATAGTGCAGCTGAAGGATGAGGTGCAGAAGCTGGAGCAGTCAGTGGATTGCTGGATCCGGACTGTGAACAGGTGATGTGTAGTGTGTAGCACCACTTCTAGGGGTTGTCCACTATATTTTGACTAATACAATATGATTTTTTTTTTTTTTTTTTTTTTCCCCTCTTGTCGCTCTAAAGTTGTATTCACATGTCCAGGTTCGCCAATGACTTCCAGACCAGCTCCGCATCTCCTAGCAGCCTCATGGGCATATTTGAAGCTGTTGTCTTCATGTCAGGAGGCCCCCTGGCCTGTCTGAAAATCACACAGTCTTACTAATATGTAGTGGGCTGGATTCATATCCCTGCTGTTTTGGAACGAACATAGAGCCACGAGTCTCAGACTGGTCCTTGCTCTCCTGACGTGTACATGGTCTATAACAGTGGATGTTTTCTTTGCATCTTGTAACCAGAGCTGCCCATAATAATGGAATCCAGGAAGCACCCAAAATATTACTGTGATCCCTATGTATTTCTTGAACCATGATGAAGAAAGGGTGCACTGCTATCATGTCATCATTAACCAATAGAGTGCCATACCTAGCCTATGACAATTAAGCAACAAAGGGGGAAGAAAAAGACTAAGCTAATAATGTTATGCACGTCTCAATAATAACTGAGATGTGCATACCTATTAGCTTAGTCTTTTTCTTCCCCCTTTGTTGCCCTATGTATTTCTGTGACTCTCTTGTAGGGACTCCAAACTTGCAGGTCTCCTGAGCATGCACGGAGTGTCATTGCTGTCTGTTGGTGAGAACAAGCTTCTTCTAGATTTACACGTCATTGATAAGACTGAGATCCCACCGCTGAGGGTTAATCTGCACTTGTCATCTGAGGGAGACTTTCAGGTGCAGGTGAGAGGAGCGACACTGCCCATGCTGTCAGTATTGGAGGTGCACAATGACCAGTAACAGATGGGATTATTAGAGCACGTTTACACCTATAGCTATGATTATTTAATTTTAGAGATTTAGAAATATCTCTTTACATGTGCAGAAAAGGAAAACTTACACAACTTTACTGAAATACTTTAATTAAAAAGGCTCCCTGATCTGTGAATAGCGGCAGCTGCACTCCCACCTTAGGTTTGATATGAAAGTGTTTTGTGTCGCCATGTAACCAGTGAGGTGGGCTGGTTCAGCTAATGAAATGAGAAGCCAACCACCCCTGATCGCATACTGACCAAGAACTGTTCCTGTCATGATTCCAAGTTGGGTTCTAGCTAGCATGACTGTGCTGGTGTCTTTTTAGATCAGTACCTCTTTCCAAAGTCCAGTATAGCAGTAACTTGTGTGGTCTTTTTGCATTTTGATTTTAAACACATCAATAGCTCTATTCTCCCATTTGGACAACCTTTGTAATGACACATCTGAATGTTCTGCAGCCAGAAGACTCCATGCTCACGCTGCCTCCAGAACTGCGCCGTGGGGCTATATCTCATATTGTTGCCATCATCCTGGAGTTGCAGTGTTGGTACCAGAGCCACGCCACACTTCTGGAGGAGCTGAAAGAACTTCAACAGAGGTAACGATACATATCTGACTCGTGGGTGGCGTTGTCAATCTAACTAATATTGGTCATGGCAATACCAGAGGTAACGATACATATCTGACTCGTGGGTGGCGTTGTCAATCTAACTAATATTGGTCATGGCAATACTTTTTTTTTTTTTTCTCTATCACTTTTGCAATTTTACCTATTTAACAGGAACCTGTCACCAGGTGTGTTTGTGTTATGAAGAGGTGATTGGGGGGTCTTACAGCTTACTAAAATTTTGTGAAATAGTACAGCCATCGCCTTTAAAGTCCTTTCATATTGGGGAAAACAGGGTGGCAGGTTCCCTTTTTTTAAAGGGATGCTATTGAGGTCTGCTTTTCTCACCTGCTTGACTGTATATTGTCCTATTCCTAGGTTTGCCATTGACTGGCACCCTGCTGAGAGGCAGCTTCTATTTTTAAACAGGAACAAGCAACACAGGCTGGCAATTGGGCCAGGATACCCGGTGAGCGGAGGCATCTGGTTGCTATCTGTGAAGGGAGCAGATCCGTGTGACACTGCTGATAAAATCAAGGTACAAAACTTCAGACCCTCTCTCTGGGTATTGGGCACAATAACTATCCTTGAATTGGAGTTAACATAAATTTTCTGCTATTTAGCCCCCTGTAGTGAACCCATCACTCACTGACTGGCTTGAATACCTACATGGCAATCCTGACTACAGTACCCAATGATATCCCAGGCATCCATAAGGATCTACGCTGTCCCGGAGTTATGTACTGATGCCAATATTCATAACCCAGTCCTGTATGTAGGAACTGTCGTACCGTACACGGATCATCTTGATATGCACTTTGCTTTTTGTATTGTTACTTGGTGGTAGTTCTGGATCTACAGTGAATGTTAAATGCTCCTGCTCCATTTATCACTTCAAGAAATCTCCTTAATCAGTAGAATTGTATATGACTTTCATGAGTGAAGTTTCATTTATTTTGGTTTTCAACCCTTTCTCCAAAAAAAGGAAGGGAAAATAAAGCTATATGAGTGTTATTGGCACAAAGAACTTAAACCAGCAGTGGGGAGCAATCTGGAACAAATTGGATTACAGGTTGTAAAGAGGAAGAAGGTAAAGACTGATTAATACACAGAGGGATTTATATCTGCCTGCTTTTCACGTAAGAGAAAGCGTTCTCCGCTGGGACAGCATTACGCTGTATATTAATGTTCTACATGTATATTTTTCTTACAGTATTTCTGCACCAGTATTTCTTTATTAATTTTTCATCACTTTTTTTAATCAAATATTTTTTTATTACAACAGATAACCATATTGTAACATAGTCTGACACAAACTCCAGACAGATACAAAATGTAATGTAAAAAGCAGAATAAAACATTTTCCTTTTTTTTAATTTTTCATCACTGACGCAAATTTTTTTTTTTTTTTGAATGCCGTTAAAGCTCCTTCTTTCTGCAGCTGCATGTCAATAACTTCTGCTTCCTGCTCTGCCCTGGTACACTTATGGTAATTTAATAGAGGGTAATAAAATACAATTGGTAGAGGAGGATAGACCTGTGGGGTCGGGTGGAGTTGTAGTGACTTATACAAGGCTGGATGCACATGGGTTTAAAGACCTGCCATAATTGTGTTGTAAGATCTCATTCAGATGTACGTTGTTCTGGGTAGGATATATATATATATCAATTTTCTGTGCACTGCTCCTTAGGCAATAGCTGTAAAAGCTGGGGGTCTAAGTAATTTGGTGAGAACAAGATACTTGGGCTCTATACCTGACTTCTACTGTGTGAAAAAGCAGCATGTACCATATTTAGAAATTTCTGAAAATCTGTTCCATTCCTCTGAATAGTGTTTTAGGTAAATGAGACAATTGCAAAACTTCCTGCAACACATTCCATATTCAATATGCAGCATGTGAACATACCCTTACATATGTTATGCTACTTACACTGCCGAAGGCACAGAAAAAGTACCAAAAGTAGGTGGTCCAGCTCCTTGTAACGACCCCCAGCCCCTTATAACGTTTCCTCCTCTCCCTTCTTCATATTTTACTATAGGTAAAGTCTGGTCATTGGTACGGAAACAAAAATGCAACGTCTTGCTAAAAAAAATTGTATTATAGTGCTTTTAGGGTATGTGCACACGTTGCGGATTTGCTGCGGATCCGCTGCAGATTTCCTAATGATTTACAGTACAATGTAAATCTATGGTAAAACAAACCGCTGTGTACATGCTGCGAAAAAATCCGCTCGGAAACGCAGTGGTTTATTTTCCGCAGCATGTCAATTCTTTGGTCGGATTCCGCAGCGTTTTTACACCCATTCCATTATAGGAATCCGCAGGTGTAAAAACGCAGGCGAAATCCACACAAAATCTGTAATAAATCCGCAGGAAAAACGTGCAGATTTTTACCTGCGGAGTCTGCCAAAATATGCAGATTCCGTGTGGAAAATTCCGCACACGAATCCGCAACGTGTGCACATACCCTTAGGCCTCATGAAGATGGCCATAATCTCGGTCCATCAGATCGCAAATTTGTTGCAAAAAAAGTTTAGGTTGACATGTTGAAGTAATATTCTAGTGTAAATGTACTAGTTATCTATCACAATCCTCGCCACCAAGTAAGTACAGGGACAATAAAGCCGTTCCCATCTGCTTTCCTGTTGCTTTCAGTGATGATGAATTATCCAAATCAATGCTGTTTGCAGTTTTCAATCTATAATAATGCAGGGGCAGGGTTAGCCAAAACCCACGTGTCTGGGTAATAGAATAAATGTGTTCAGAACGCCATAGAGTTTATAGCACAATGTTAGTCTATCTACAGCATCCATGCTCTACATACAACTTGTAACTACATGTAATTTTTTTTTCCCCCAATTGAATGGGTAAAAAGAAACTGAATAAATTAACATGCTGCTGTTTAAAAAAAAAAAAAATTAAAAAACAACCCGCTGCAGCTAAAACAACAAATCAAAACTCACCATGTGCCTGCAAATCTAATTTATGTTGCTGATACTGTAAAATACTGAGATGTTTCCACATGAAAAAATGTCCAAGAAAATCTGCTTTAAAAATGCATCGTAATTCACAACACACATGCCATGTTGTGCTGCAGCAGCTTTCTCCACTCGTGGCTAGTCCTTTTTTTTTTTTTTCTTCAGTAGTGCTTGGGTACACAATGCAGTGCTAGCCGGAGACCTCTAATGTGGCAGCTACTAGACATAGGCCATGTGTGACTGACCTAAACCTGAAGCATGCCAACATTTCATGGGGCTCCTGATTCAGATCACATGGATTGTGGAACCATAATATGGACCCTAGATGAAGGCCACCTAAAGCAGACTGATAGGTTAATTACATGTTCCAGCATTATTATGGCGTACACTATAGGGTCACTACGTGTGAATATACCCATACAATAAGAGAACACAGAGAATAATAAGGGATGGAATTTACATAGGTAAGGTTCACGGGAGTATGATCTTGTAACCCATATATCGCATATCTATGGTCAGTTTCAGCCTGCTTCCTTTACAATAAATGTTGTTCTAAGCTTGTTTGTAATATTTTGCAATATATTATATAACAATTATTTAAGTTGCATAACAAATTTTATTTATATAGAAGCCAGACCGGTGATTAGCAGCTTGCTTCCAGTCTAGCCTCATCGGGGGAGAGCCGTGCCTGTCCATAAAAGTCATACATATGTCCGGTTTCACACTTCCTGAGACTTCTAGTACCAGAAAAAAAACATATCGCTGTCCGTGTGCAGAAGATTGATAACATCAGAGACAGTTTTGGTCAACAACCCCCAGAGCCCCTTCTCCCGTTTTCCCAGCCCTCCACCTCCAAAACCAACTTCTCCACCATTACAGAAGATTGACTCTCCACTCTACTCTCAAGATCACATCTCACCACTTGTGCACTTGACCCGATCCCTTCCCACTTCATCCCAAACCTCACCACAGTCTTCATCCCAACCCTAATCCATCTCTTCAACCTATCACTAACAACTGGTGTTTTCCCCTCAAGCTTTAAACATGCCTCAATCACACCTATCCTCAAAAAGCCCTCTCTTGACCCATCCTCTGTATCTAGCTATCGCCCTATATCACTTCTCCCCTATGCCTCCAAGCTACTGGAACAACACGTCTACCTTGAACTGTCCTCCCATCTCTCTTCTTGCTCCCTCTTCGACCGCTTACAATCTGGCTTCCGGTCACACCACTCCACCGAAACTGCCCTTACTAAGGTCACCAATGACCTCTTAACCACCAAGAGAAAGCGACACTACTCTGTCCTCCTCCTCCTGGACCTGTCGGCTGCCTTTGACACAGTGGACCATTCCCTACTATTACAGACCCTCTCATGCCTTGGCATCACAGACTTGGCCTTGTCCTGGATCTCATCATACCTAACAGACCGGACATTCAGCGTCTCCCACTCACACACCACCTCCTCACCTCACCCCCTATCTGTCGGAGTCCCACAAGGTTCAGTCCTAGGACCCCTGCTCTTCTCCATTTACACCTTTGGCCTGGGACAGCTTATAGAATCTCATGGCTTTCAGTATCATCTCTATGCTGATGACACACAGATCTACATCTCTGGACCAGATATCACCTCCCTGCAAACCAGAATCCCTCAATGTCTGTCCACTATTTCATCCTTCTTCTCTACCAGATTTCTGAAACTTAACATGGACAAAACAGAATTCATCATCTTCCCCCCCATCTCACGTGACCACCCCAACGAACCTATCCATTACAGTAAATGGCTGCCCACTCTCCCCAGTCCCACAAGCTCGCTGCCTCGGGGTAATCCTTGATGCTGATCTCTCCTTCAAACCACATATCCAAGCCCTTTCCACTTACTGCCGACTTCAACTCAAAAATATTTCACGAATCCGTTCATTCCTCAACCAAGAATCTGCAAAAACCCTAGTCCATGCCCTCATTATCTCTCGCCTTGACTACTGCAACCTCCTGCTCAGTGGCCTCCCCTCGAACACTCTCGCACCCCTCCAATCTATTCTAAACTCCGCTGCCCGACTAATCCACCTGTCCCCCCGCTATTCCCCAGCTTCTCCCCTCTGTCAATCCCTTCACTGGCTCCCCATTGCCCAGAGACTCCAATACAAAACCCTAACCATGACATACAAAGCCATCCACAACCTGTCTCCTCCATACATCTGTGACCTTGTCTCCCGGTACTTCCCTGCACGCAACCTCCGATCCTCACAAGATCTCCTCTACTCCCCTCTTATCTCCTCTTCCCACAATTGCATACAAGATTTCTCTCGTGCATCACCCCTACTCTGGAACTCTACCACAACATATCAGACTCTCACCTACCATCGCAACCTTCAAAAAGAGCCTGAAGACCCACCTCTTCCGACAAGCCTATAACCTGCAGTAACCACCGATCGACCAAACCGCTGCATGACCAGCTCTACCCTCGCCTACTGTATTTTCACCCATCCCTTGTAGATTGTGAGCCTTCGCGGGCAGGGTCCTCTCTCCTCCTGTACCAGTTATGACTTGTATTGTTCAACATTATTGTACTTGTTTTTATGTATACCCCTCCCTACATGTAAAGCGCCATGGAATAAATGGCGCTATAACAATAAATAATAATAATACTTGTGGCATATGTGATCTTTATAAATCAGATTTTTATTAGAACATAGTAACATAGTTATTAAGGTTGAAAGGAGACTTTAAGTCCATCTAGTTCAACCCATATCCTATCCTAACTTGCCCTAACATGTTGATCCAGAGGAAGGCAAAAAAAAACCCATGTGGCAAACACTAAGCTTCACATTGGGTAAAAAATTCCTTCCCGACTCCACATACGGCAATCAGACTAGCTCCCTGGATCAACGCAATATTAAGGAAACTAGTGTATATAACCTGTAATGTTATACTTTTCAAGAAAGGCATCCAGTCCCTTCTTAAATTTTAGTAGGGAATCACTCATTACAACATCTTATGGCAGAGAGTTCCATAGTCTCACTGCTCTTACAGTAAAGAATCTGCGTCTGTGAGTATGCTTAAACCTTCTTTCCTCCAGACGTAGAGGATGCCCCCTTGTCCCCGTCACAGGTCTAAGAGTAAAAAGATCATTAGAAAGGTCTTGGTATTGTCCCCGTATATATTTATACATTGTAATAAGATCACCCCTAAGCCTTCAATTCTCCAAACTAAATAACCCCAAGCAGGGCTGTGGAGTCGGTAAGCCACAGTTGCGACTCCGACTCCTGGATTTTATCAGGCTCCGACTCCGACTCCTTCATAAATGGCCAATTCATAACAACAAATTTACTGTTGTAAAATATTAAACATCGTGCTTATTCAGTTTCTCACCATCATATAAGTAATCAGACCACTTAGAGCAAAAACTACATTTATTAGAATACAATTAGAATATAGCAAATAACTTTTATAAACTTTTCTAAACTGTAAGTAAATATGCAATAAACACTTTTATGCAGTTAATAAGAAATCTATAAATTTGTCCTCAGAAAAAGTATTGCCTCTGTCAGATCCTCCTTCATGGATGCCCTCAAATCTGATCTAATTATTTTGAGAGCAGAGAACAACCTCTCTACACTAACTTGTGTTGGTGGCAAAGCAGTAACCACTCGGGCAACATCTCTGACAATGTTAGGATACAGAGGAATCGCTTGTTGCACTGTTATTTTTGATGAACGGTCAAATTTCTCAATTTCTTTTAGTGCACATGAAAAATTCTGCTGAAATGTACTGGCTGTGTTCCTTGATGGGGATGACTCTTCTATGCGGGAACGCTTTGCACGGTCCTTGTGATCCAAATATTTTTCGAAATTAAATTCTTCATCATAGAATGGTAGAGTTGGAAGGGACCTCCTGGGCCATCTGGTCCAACCCCCTGCTCAAAGCAGGATTCGCTAAATCATCCCAGTCAGATGTCTGTCCAGACTCTGTTTGAAGACTTCCATTGAAGGAGAACTCGCCACTTCTCGTGGCAGCCTGTTCCACTCATTGATCACTCTAACTGTCAAAAAGTTTTTTCTAATATCTAATCTGTGTCTCCTCCCATTCAGTTTCATCCCATTGCTTCTAGTCTTTCCTTGTGCAAATGAGAATAAAGTTGATCCTTCTACAATGTGACAGCCCTTTAGATATTTGTAGACAGCTGTTAAGTCTCCTCTCAGTCTTCTCTTTTGCAAACTAAACATTCCCAAATCCTGCAACCTTTCCTCATAAGACAGGGTTTGCAGACCGGTCACCATTCTGGTCGCTCTTTTCTGAACTTGCTCCAGTTTGTTGATGTCTTTTTTTAAAATGTGGTGCCCAAAACTGGACACACTATTCCAGATGAGGTCTGACCAAAGAGGAGTAGAGGGAAATAATGACTTCACGTGATCTAGACTGTATGCTTCTGTTAATACATCCTAGAATTGCATTTGCCTTTTTTGCTGCTGCATCACACTGTTGACTCATATTCAGCCTGTGATCTATTAGTATACCCAAGTCTTTTTCACATGTGCTGTCACTTAGCCCTATTCCTCCCATTCTATATATGCTTTTTTCATTTTTATTGCCCAGATGTAGTACTTTGCATTTCTCCCTGTTAAAAACCATTCTGTTAGTTGCTGCCCACTTCTCCAGTTTATTTAAATCTTTTTGAATCCTCTCTCTCTCTTCTCTAGTATTAGCTATCCCTCCTAGCTTTGTGTCATCAGCAAATTTAATCAGTTTACCCTCAATTCCTTCATCTAAATCGTTGATAAAGATGTTGAACAATACAGGGCCCAGGACAGAGCCCTGGGTACCCCACTTGAGACATTCTTCCAACTGGATGTGCAGCCATTTACGACCACTCTTTGGGTCCGATCACTAAGCCAGTTATGAATCCACCTAACAGTTGCCTTGTCCATTCCATACTTAGTCATTTTTTCAATAAGGATTGTATGAGAGACTTTGTCAAATGCTTTGCTGAAGTCAAGATATACTATATCTACAGCATTTCCTTGATCCACCCAATCAGTGATACCGTCATAGAAGGAAATTAAGTTAGTCTGACATGACTTATTAGTTACAAACCCATGCTGACTCTGTTTAATCACTTCATTCTTATCCAGGTATTGACATACATGTTGTTTAATAATTTGTTCAAAGATCTTTCCTGGTATAGAAGTCAGACTCACCGGCCTATAGTTCCCTGGGTCCACCTTCTTCCCCTTTTTGAAGATAGGAACAACATTTGCTCTTCTCCAATCTTCTGGCACTTCTCCTGTTCTCCAAGAATTTTCAAAGATTATGGAGAGGGGTTAAAAAATTTCTTCTGCTATCTCCTTCAGTACTCTGGGGTGTAATTCATCTGGACCTGGAGACTTGAATTCATTTAGGTTAGCTAAGTGTTTCCTCACTATCTTTCTGTTATAGATATCCTGGATTCTTCTATTCCCTTAATAGGACAGTGAATAACAGTTGATGTTACATTTCCTTTCTGAGAGAAAACAGATGCAAAATAGGAATTTAAAAGTTCAGCCTTCTCAACATCCTGTCTTACCATTTCATCATTTTCATCCTGTAAAAATCCTATAGCATCTTTGACTTTTCTTTTACTTTTGACATATCCCCAAAATCCTTTATTATTGTTTTTGACATCTCTTGCAAGCCTCAATTCATTTTCAGCTTTAGATAATCTGATTTGTGCCCTGCAGGTTCTGCAGACAGCATTATATTCTTCTTTAGATATGCCTCCCTCTTTCCATTTTATAAACATTTTTTTCTTCCTTTTTAGCATGTGCTTAAGTTCTGTGTTCATCCTTCCTGGTTTCCTTAAATGCTTCCTATTCTTCCCTCTTTTCGGAATTGTTAACAACTGTGCTTTGAGAATTTCATTTTTCAAGATTTCCCATCCCTCCTGGACATTTTTGTCTTTTAGGATATCCAGCCATTGGATCCCTCCAATTCTCTTTCTGAATCCCTTAAAATCTGCCTTTCTGAAATCTAACCTTGACGTCTGAGTCTTCATAGGTCTTCCGCCTCTAGTTATCCAAAATTCTAAAATAGCATGGTCACTACCTCCTAGGGTCCCAGCCACTTTTACCTCCTCAACCATTTCCTCCCTGTTTATAAGGATTAGATCCAAGGTAGCAGTTCCCCTTGTTTTCTCCCCTACCTTTTGGAAGATAAAGTTGTCAGCAAGAGAGGATAAGAATTTCCTTGACCTGTTAGTTTTGCCTGAGAGAGATTCCCAACAAATGTCTGGATAGTTGAAATCTCCCATGACAACTATGTCATTTTTTGGAGAACTTGGCCATTTGATGCATAAAGAGTTCATCCATATCTTCAGCTTGCACAGGCGGCCTGTAGTAAATGCTTACAATGGTGTCCTTTCCATTGTTCTGTCCTTGTATTCTTACCCAGTTTCCACAGAACTCCCAGTCTCTGAAGCTTCAATCTCTGTGCAGATATACGCGTTTCTAACATACAATGCGACACCTCCTCCTCGTTTATCAAGTCTGTTTCTTGCAAATAAGTTGTATCCATCTAGTCTTGTATTCCAATCATGTGTATTGTCCTACCAAGTTTCAGTGATTCCAATGACATCATATTTCTTTTCCTGTGTTAGTAGTTCCAATTCTCCTTGTTTGTTGCCCATGCTTTGTGCATTAGTATAGAAGCATTTTAGTTTGTGATTGGTTTCTCTTTCTCCAATATTTTTATGAATTAGATTCTTTCGTCTTTGTTCTTCCTTTCCACTTCTAATAGCAGAGTTCTCAATAGCATTTGTCAGGTGTATGGCTTTTTCTGGTCTTTTGCTTCCCTTCCCATGTTCTAGTTTAAAGCTCTCCTTACAAGTGTAGCAAGGCGACTTCCAAATACATGCTTTCCAGTCTTCGTAAGGTGCACCCCATCTCTAGCAAGTAGTCCATCGTATAAGTAGTTCACTCCGTGATCCAGAAATCCAAATTGTTGCTGACGGCACCATCGACGTAGCCAGTTGTTCACCTGCAGAATCTTATTCCACCTCCTTGTTCCATGGCCATCCACTGGGAGGATGGAAGAGAAGACCACCTGCGCTCCCAGTTCTTTCACTTTCTTGCCTAAGTCTTCAATGTCTCTGCAGATGGTTTCCAGGTCGTTTCTTGCGGTGTCATTTGTCCCCACATGTAGTAGCAGGAATGGGTAGTCATTTGTAGGTCTGAAGAGTCCTGATATCCTGTCAGACACATCTTTAATTTTTGCACCTGGAAGACAGCACATTTCTCTTGAAGTTACATCCGGTCTGCATATAGCGGCCTCTGTTCCTCTCAACAGGGAATCCCCCATGACCACCACTCTCCGTTTCTTCACAACATTTTTCTTTCTCCATCCAGGAGGACTCTGAAGGCGTACAAGGTTGCTGTTTGTGGGCAAAGTCTTATCCTGATGTATTTCTTCATCGTTTTCCTGCGTGAGAGCCTGGTACTGGTTTCTGAGCAGTATGGGTGCTGACTGCCTCCTGATCCTCCTGCTTCTCTGGGTCACATGTCTCCATTCCTCTGTTTCTTCAGGTGCACTTCGAATTTCCTCTCTTTCTGTAACATGAAGAGATAATTCTGCTCTGTCCAAGAACTCCACCTTCCTTAATGATCTTCAACGTAGCTAACCTCTCTTCGAGATTTTGCAACTTTTCCTCCAACAGGGACACAAGCTTGCATTTGTGGCATGTGAAGTTTGGCTTTTCCACTGGTAAATCTGTGAACATGTAGCAAGAAATGCAGCTCACCAAATGGCTCCTGGCCTCTTCCGTCTTGAGATTTCTTAAAAACGATGAAAGATGAGCCAAAATTTTTCCGATTTCCTCTTTTCAGCTGCATCGGCCAAAACCCAGTGATCGTTGAGCTCGCGGAGACTCTTCACTTATCCCAGAAGGCACTGGGAATATGCAAATGATCTCCTCAAGACTCTTCCCCCGGTTTTCCGATTTCCTCTTTTCAGCTGCAACGGCCAAAACCCAGTGATCGTTGAGCTCGCGGAGACTCTTCATTTATCCCAGAAGGCACTGGGAATATGCAAATGATCTCCTCAAGACTCTTCCCCCAGTTGATGAGGGTGAAGATGTGGCAGGACGACCAAATTCTTCTTGTTCCTCCTGACTGTTCTGCAACCCTTTCATCCTTACTGCTATTTCAAACAGCTTCTTTTCCTTTACTTAGCTGTTGATCATCTATAAGAATCCAATGCATTGGGTCTACATAAACAGCTGCCAAAAGAATGTTATTTTGTAATAGTAGCTCCTCTCTCCGTTTCATTGATGTAGCAATGCCACTTGCAATTAACCCTCCTCTTTGGGACAGGCGAAACATCAGGTTCTTCCACTCCTTTAAGAAAATACCTGGAGTTAAGTCCTCTGCTTGTAATTTTTTAGTCACTGTAAATGGGTGCTCTAGCAATTTTTCCAGCTCAGTCACCTGATTCCACTGACTTTCATTTAGCGTCAGTTGAGGGTTAGCCATGTCTACAAGAAAGGTTTTCAGTTAAACCAAGCGCTGAATCATTAAGTAAGTTCTGCCCCATCGTGTGGCTTGATGAATAATTGCCCCTTTTCCAGCACGTTTCTTCAAAATTGAGTCAACTTTAGGGGTTCTGGCAACAGTAGCCAATTTTCTCACCTTGCCAATCAGTGCAGCAGCATGTCCTTCTTGCAGACTCTTATAGCCAGCTGTAGCGTATGCACAACACAGCGCATGTGATGAATGAAAGAACATATTGACACAGTTTCAACAAGATCATCTAAACTATCATGTTGCTGTTCATCTGAAGCAACTTCAGTTTGCTCCTCAGTTACAATACTGTGTTCCTCTATTTCAAACATTTCTGTGTCTGTGGACCCAGAATGTTCTTCTAGCTGCTGGTCACCATCATTACTCTCATTCATTAGCTTAATAGTACTTATCATATTTGAAGCATTGTCAGTTACGACAGAAAGAACTTGCTCTTTTTTAAGTTCATAGTCTTGCAGAAGCTTTTCCACCAAGACTTGGAGAAACTCACTGGTGTGATGAGCTTTGGTGTCTTTTACTGCCAATGTCTTGGTAACTAACAAATCGGACATTGATGGCAAAATAGTTCACTCTGTGACGTGTGCAGGCATCCATTTTAAGAAACAGAAAGCGTCCCTTGAGAGTTTTTTTAAGTTCTTCCTTTTGTTTAAAAGCTTCTTCGATTACTAATTTTCTAATACTCTCTCTCTCCAGAGAAACACCAAGCTTGCGGGCCATTTCCCCATTCAGACACATAAAAGCTGGTCGTGAAAATAATGAAATAGGCACACTATCCTTTACAACAAGCTCTATGATCTGTTTTTTAAATGTATCTACTGTCATTGTCACAGTAACTTTGTCACTGACAAAATATCTTGCAACTAATGGCTGCAAAGTTCTCTGCTCCTTTGGCTGGAAGAGCTGGGCACTGGTTCATTGGTTTGGATGCAGTCTTTCTCATCCACTGCTTTCAGTACTTCTGGATGAAAGCGCTGTAAATGTCTCTTTAGATTAGAAGCTCTGGTAGGAGCATTTTTATCTTTGCCTGAATATGCACTCATCTTGGCTTCACAGCATTTGTTTTCGTCTGGATCATTTGTCATACACTGACAGACATAATGTTTTCTATCTTGAGTGATGGTGAAATGTTCAAATACAGCTGATTTAATGTGATGCTTCTTTGACATTCTCAGGTTTTTAATTCTGCATTCACAATCCAAATGACAATTGTTTTTCCTAAAAACAATTGTACAAAATTATTGCCAGGTCGTACAACTGATATAGTGGTCAGTAATACTGTTATTATTCCTCATGTACTCACAGTTAACTGATGCAAAGTTTGTTGAAAGGATAATACTTCTTACAGTCTTCCTCTTCTGAGTAGCAGGCAGCTGTGAGATGCTTGGAAGACGCACACCTAGTATGATCTAGTCTAGAGGAGGAGCTTTACTACTAAGAATTTGCAACACATTTTCACTTTCAGTTTCATACATTGTAAGTAGGGGGGTTGGGGCAGCATGAGGTTAACCAAGTATAAGATTAGATAAGGGCAGTGGAGAACAATGACACACAAGAAGTAAGAAATGTCTATCTCCAGCAGAACTGCTTATCACTGTTGTTCATAGTTTGATAGAACATATATATTTGAGTAACATTTATAAAATTCATATGAAAGTTCAATTATGAAATATTAATACATTTTTTTTAAAGCTGGAGTCGGAGTCGGTACATTTCTACCGACTCGACTCCAACCAAAACTAACTACGACTCCGACTCCACAGCCCTGACCCCAAGTGTAATATAACCTGTCTTGGTATTGCAGACCCCCTAGTTCCCTAATAACCTTGGTCACTCTTCTCTGCACCCGCTCCAGTTCAGCTATGTCTTTCTTATACACCGGAGACCAGAACTGTACACAGTATTCTAAGTGTGGTCGCACTAGTGACTTATATAGAGGTAAAATTATGTTCTCATAACCATCTATGCCTCTTTTAATGCATCCCATTATTTTATTTGCCTTTGCAGCAGCTGCCTGACACTGGCCGCTAAATGTGAGTTTGTCGTCCACCCATACACCCAGGTCTTTTTTAGTGACTGTTTAGCCCAATGTTTTACAATTAAGCACATAATTATACATCTTGTTCGTTCTACCCAAGTGCATGACCTTACATTTATCCCCATTAAAGCTCATTTGCCATTTATCAGCCCAAGCTTCTAGTTTACATAAATCCTCCTGTAATATAAAATTGTCCTCCTCTGTATTGATTATCCTGCAGAGTTTAGTGTCATCTGCAAATATTGAAATTCTACTCTCTATGCCCCCTACAAGGTCATTAATAAATATGTTAAAAAGAAGCGGGCCCAAAACTGACCCCTGTGGTACCCCACTGCTAACCGTGACCCAGTCTGAGTGTGCTCCATTAATAACCACCCTTTGTTCCCTATACCTGAGCCAGCTCTTAACCCACCTACACATATTTTCCCCTATCCCCATTGTTCTCATTTTATGTATCAACCTTTTGTGTGGCACCGTATCAAAAGCTTTTGAAAAGTCCATATACACCACGTCCACTGCATTCCCTTTGTCAAGTCCTGTACTTACCTCTTCATAAAAGCTTATCAGATTAGTCTGACAGGAACGGTCCCTTGTAAACCCATGTTGATATTGGGTCATGAGGTTATTCTTCTCCAGATACTCCAGTATAGTATCTCTTAGAAAACCCTCCAGGATTTTACCCACAGTTGAGGTTAAACTTACTGGCCTATAATTTCCAAGTTCAGTTTTTGTCCCCTTTTTGAATATTGGCACCACATTTGCTATACGCCAGTCCTGTGGTACAGACCCTGTTATTATGGAATCTTTAAAGATTAAAAATAATGGTCTATCTATGACTGTGCTTAATTCCTGCAGTACTCGGGGGTGTATCCCATCCGGGCCCGTGGATTTGTCAATTTTAGTGATTTTTAGACGCCGCCGTACTTACTGCTGGGTTAAGCAGATGACATTTAATGGAGGATTTTTATCACTGATCATGTTATCCGTTATGGGATTTTCTTGTGTAAATACTGTTGAAAAAAAGTCATTTAGCATATTGGCTTTTTCCTCATCCACCATTTCACCCAGACTATTTTTAAGGGGACCAACACTATCATTTTTTAGTTTCTTACTATTTATGTAGTTAAAGAATATTTTGGGATTATTTTTACTTTCTCTGGCAATGAGTCTCTCTGTCTCAATCTTTGCTGTTTTGATTTGCTTTTTTACAGAATTTATTTAATCTTCTGTATTTAGTTAATGCCTCATCACTACCTACTTGCTTTAATTCTCTAAATGCTTTATTTTTATCTCTTATTGCTCCCCTTACAGCTCTATTTAGCCATAGTGGTTTCCTCCTATTTCTCGAATGTTTATTCCCATACGGTATATATTGTGCACAGGTCCTGTTCAGGATGCTAATAAACGTCTCCCATTTTCTTTGTGTATTTATATGTCTCAGGATATCGTCCCAGTTAATTGCACCAAGATCATCTCTCATCAGTTGGAAATTTGCCTTCCTGAAGTTCAGTGTCCTTGTAACCCCTCTACTACACATCTTATTAAAGGATACATGAAAACTTATTAATTTGTGATCACTATTACCCAAGTGACCCTCAACCCTTACATTTGATATGCGGTCTGGCCTGTTGGATAATATTAGGTCTAGCAGTGCCCCCCCTCTTGTTGGGTCCTGAACCAGTTGTGAAAGGTAATTGTCTCTCATAGTTGTCAAAAACCTATTACCTTTGCTGGAACTGCAGGTTTCGGTTCCCCAATGTATTTCAGGGTAGTTGAAGTCCCCCATAATGACTTCTCCTTGAGTCGCTGCTTCATATATTTGCTTTATGAGGATATTCTCTGTTGCTTCCATTATTTTTGGAGACTTATAACAAACCCCTATCACTAATTTATTATTTTTCCCCCTCCCCTTATCTCTACCCACAGGGACTCTACATTTTCATTAGATTCATATATATTATCACGAAGGATGGGTTTTAAGGATGATTTTACATATAAACACACGCCTCCCCCTCGCTTATTTGTACGGTCATTTCTGAACAGACTACAGCCCTGTAAATTAACAGCCCAGTCATGGCTCTCATCCAGCCATGTCTCAGATATCCCCACCATGTCATAATTATGCTCCAACAACATTAACTCCAATTCCTCCATCTTGTTGGCAAGGCTTCTGGCTTTAGTATACATGCACTTTATGTATCTCTCTGTACCTCTATTCTTTCTTAAATTAACTGTTCTAACCCCACCCCCCATGCCACCTCCACCCCCAATGTCATTATTTGTGCCCAGGTCTCTATCTGCACTGTCTTCCCCTCCTATAAAAGGAATACCCTCCCCCCCCCGTCCCTAGTTTAAACACTCCTCCAACCTTCTAGCCATTTTCTCCCCCAGCACAGCTGCACCCTCCCCATTGAGGTGCAGCCCGTCCCTAGCGTAGAACCTGTAGCCAACTGAGAAGTCGGCCCAGTTCTGCAGGAACTCAAACCCCTCCTTCCTACACCAATTCCTGAGCCACTTATTAACCTCCCTAATCTCCCATTGCCTCTCTGGCGTGGCACGTGGTACAGGAAGTATTTCCGAAAATACCACCTTGGAGGTCCTTGCTTTAAGCTTGCAGCCTAATTCCCTGAAATCATCTTTAAGGACCTTCCACCTACCTCTAACTTTGTCATTTGTGCCAATGTGCACCATGACCGCTGGATCCTCACCAGCCCCTCCCAGTAATCTGTCAACATGTCAAAATATAGTACAATTACATGACAGTACTCATTTTACATAGCAAATTTCCCTCCTCCCATGGAGACAGTCCCAGAAGCAAACACTACATCATTGACTATTGACAATATCCGACAATAATACAATTCACCATAAGTATTACATTACAATAGAATACACAGGTGTTATTCTAACTAATACTATCCAACTATCACTTCCATAATCTATGGAAATATTCCTGTTTATTCCTTTAATATAAATATTTCCAGTTATTATTTATTTATATAGCGCCATTAATTCCATGGTGCTGTACATGAGAAGGGGGGGTTACATACAAAGTTATAGATTAGCAGTAAACAAATTTACAATGACAGACTGGTACAGAGGGGAGGGGACCCTGTCCTTGCGGACTTACATTGTACGGGATAGTGGAGAAAAGACAAGGTCGGGGGTGCAACAGCTCGGGCGGTGGTGAGGCGGCAGAATGGTTATTGCAGGCTGTAAGCTTTCCTGAAAAGATGGGTTTTCAGTTTCCGTTTGAAGGATCCGAGGGTGGTGGATAATCGGACGTGTTGAGGCATGGCATTACAGAGGATAGGGGATATTCTGGAGAAATCTTGGAGGCGGTTGTGTGAGGAACGAATAAGTGTGGAGGAGAGTAGGAGGTCTTGGGAGGATCGAAGATTACGTGAGGAAAGATATTGGGAGATTAGTTCAGAGATATAGGGAGGGAAAGGTTGTGAATGGCTTTGTAGGTCAGTGTTAGTAGTTTGAACTGGATTCGTTGGGGAATTGGGAGCCAATGGAGGGATTTGCAGAGGGGGGAGACAGGGAGTAGCAAGGAGAGAGGTGGATTAGTCGGGCAGCAGAATTGAGGACAGACTGGAGTGGTGCAAGAGAGTTAGCAGGGAGGCCACAGAGGAGAGTGTTGCAGTAGTCAAGGCGGGAGATGATGAGGGCATGTACAAAACTAGTAGATTGAGGACTGAGGGAGGGACGGATTCTGGAAATATTTTTGAGTTGGAGGTGGCAAGAGATTGGACGTGTGGTTTGAAGGATAGTCGAGAGTTACTCCAAGGCAGCGGATTACAGGTGCGGGAGAGAGCGTGATGCCGTTTACCATAATAGATCGGGTAGGGAAGATACACGAGATTGAGTTCAGTTTTGTCTACGTTGAGTTTTAGGAAGCGAGAGGTGAAAAAGGAGGATATGGCTGAGAGACACTCCGGGATTCTGGACAGCAGAGAGGTGACATCTGGGCCAGAGAGGTAGATCTGAGTGTCCTCTGCATACAGGTGGTACTGGAAGCCATGGGACTTTGAGTTGTCCTAGGCCAAGAGTATAGATGGAAAAAAAGTAGGGGCCCCAGGACAGAGCCTTGGGGGACTCCAGAGAGAGGGCGGGATGAGGAGGTAGTGTGGGAGTGGGAAACGCTGAATGTGCGGTCAGAAAGGTATGAGGAAATCAAGGACAGGGCAAGGTCTTTGATGCCAAGGGATCAGTTGGATTATATACTTCATTTGAGCAATAAATTCCCGTCTGGACGGGGGCTCCTCTAATCCAATATTTTGCAATCAATTTTCTGCCAATAACCAATCTTGCAATTACTATTTTGGTCATGCTGTCTGTTTCTATTTCCTCCACATACCCCAATATACATGTCAGTGGGTCCCTAGGGAGAATACACCCATATACAGTGGGGCAAAAAAGTATTTAGTCAGTCAGCAATAGTGCAAGTTCCACCACTTAAAAAGATGAGAGGCGTCTGTAATTTACATCATAGGTAGTCCTCAACTATGGGAGACAAACTGAGAAAAAAAAATCCAGAAAATCACATTGTCTGTTTTTTTTTTCATTTTATTTGCATATTATGGTGGAAAATAAGTATTTGGTCAGAAACAAAATTTCATCTCAATACTTTGTGATATATCCTTTGTTGGCAATGACAGAGGTCAAACGTTTTCTGTAAGTCTTCACAAGGTTGCCACACACGGTTGTTGGTATGTTGGCCCATTCCTCCATGCAGATCTCCTCTAGAGCAGTGATGTTTTTGGCTTTTCGCTTGGCAACACGGACTTTCAACTCCCTCCAAAGGTTTTCTATAGGGTTGAGATCTGGAGACTGGCTAGGCCACTCCAGGACCTTGAAATGCTTCTTACGAAGCCACTCCTTCGTTGCCCTGGCGGTGTGCTTTGGATCATTGTCATGTTGAAAGACCCAGCCACGTTTCATATTCAATGCCCTTGCTGATGGAAGGAGGTTTGCACTCAAAATCTCACGATACATGGCCCCATTCATTCTTTCATGTACCCGGATCAGTCGTCCTGGCCCCTTTGCAGAGAAACAGCCCCAAAGCATGATGTTTCCACCACCATGCTTTACAGTAGGTATGGTGTTTGATGGATGCAACTCAGTATTCTTTTTCCTCCAAACACGACAAGTTGTGTTTCTACCAAACAGTTCCAGTTTGGTTTCATCAGACCATAGGACATTCTCCCAAAACTCCTCTGGATCATCCAAATGCTCTCTAGCAAACTTCAGACGGGCCCGGACATGTACAGGCTTAAGCAGTGGGACACGTCTGGCACTGCAGGATCTGAGTCCATGGTGGCGTAGTGTGTTACTTATGGTAGGCCTTGTTACATTGGTCCCAGCTCTGCAGTTCATTCACTAGGTCCCCCCGCGTGGTTCTGGGATTTTTGCTCACCGTTCTTGTGATCATTCTGACCCCACGGGGTGGGATTTTGCATGGAGCACCAGATCGAGGGAGATTATCAGTGGTCTTGTATGTCTTCCATTTTCTAATTATTGCTCCCACAGTTGATTTCTTCACTCCAAGCTGGTTGGCTATTGCAGATTCAGTCTTCCCAGCCTGGTGCAGGGCTACAATTTTGTTTCTGGTGTCCTTTGACAGCTCTTTGGTCTTCACCATAGTGGAGTTTGGAGTCAGACTGTTTGAGGGTGTGCACAGCTGTCTTTTTATACTGATAACAAGTTTAAACAGGTGCCATTACTACAGGTAATGAGTGGAGGAAAGAGGAGACTCTTAAAGAAGAAGTTACAGGTCTGTGAGAGCCAGAAATCTTGATTGCTTGTTTCTGACCAAATACTTATTTTGCACCATAATATGCAAATAAAATGAAAAAAAAACAGACAATGTGATTTTCTGGATTTTTTTTTTCTCAGTTTGTCTCCCATAGTTGAGGTCTACCTATGATGTAAATTACAGACGCCTCTCATCTTTTTAAATGGTGGAACTTGCACTATTGCTGACTGACTAAATACTTTTTTGCCCCACTGTACCACTCCAATACAGTTCAACACCACAATCCAAAAGGAAGACAATCTGGGACAATGCCAAAGCATATGCAGTATGCCTGCCCGAGAATGTGAACACCTCGGGCAGTCAGAATTGGACCGCAACCCTGCTTTAAATAACATATCAGGGGTCCTATACACCCTGTGAATTGCATATAACTGTGACAATCTCCCAGGCTCACTCATGGATATCTTGGGTACATATTCCAGAATAGACTCCCACCTATCGTCATTTATCTCTTCCACTTCTCTCAAGCTTTGATGGGGTGTCCTCCCAAAAAGGCATGTAGCTGGTCACCATATACCCCAGATATCACCCCTTTTGTTCCTTCCACTACTTTTAAGTATAAAATCTACCATAAGATCCCGTTTGAATTACCGTACTATAGGCCCTCTCCTACTTTGTGTCTGGAATGTGTGCTGAACCTGTCTATATTGGAAGAGGTTTGGCCTTGGGAACCAAAATTCTTCCTGCAGTATCTCCCATGATTCAGGGTGTGTGCAAACGTAAATGTTTTCACCGGCAAAAACTCTTTAAAAAAAAAAGCTTAAAAGAAGCATCCCATTCATTTTAATGAATTCTGCACTTTTTGTGCATATTGATGCGTTTTTTTTCCACGAAAAATACGCATCGCGGTCAAAAATGCAGCATGCGCATTAATTTCGCTGAAAAATTTGCATTTCTAACTATTTTCTATGAGACTGGGGACGCTCCGGAAAAATGCAGAAAACGTGCGGAAAAAAACACGCGTTTTCTGGGAAGGAGTCCGGTTTTCAGTCAGGAATTTTCTACATACGTGGGTACATAGCCTTAAGGCCTGTTTCACACTTCCGTTTTTTGATGTCAGTCAAAATCCGCCAATTTTAGAAAAAAACAGATCCGCCAAAAAAGGGGCGGATCCGTTTTTTCCCCCATAGACTTACATTAGTGGCGGATCTTGACTGACGGTCGTCCGTCCCACCTGTTTCTTGACGGATCCGGCAAGATTTTGGCGGCTCCCGGGCGGATGAGATGGACCCTGCAACGTTTTTTTTCCTTGACGGTCCGCTATTTTTAAGTGCGCATGACCGGAAACTTTACTCCGGGAAGCATTTTAACCATGAAATGCCGTTCCGGGAGCGGCGAAAAAATCTCACTCTCGCTCGCTTTAAATTTGCTGCACTTTTCATCTTCGGCGGATCCGACCAAATTGGCGTCCGCTGACTTCCGTATGTCCCTTCCCGGAGGCAGATCCGTAGTTTTCGTTTTTGGCGGATGTCAGCTGTCCGCCAACCACGGAAGTGTGAAACAGGCCTAAGCTTCCCCTGGTATATCAACTGACAGACTAATACCCACCTCTTTCCACTTGAGACATCTTTTTTGACATAAAAAGCATTTTGAGTCAGCCATTTTTTTTGTGGACACTGACCCTACCTCCCTTTTAATCCTGTACAGCATATCAGTATATTTTTACTCCGAGATAAGTTCATAGCACAACAGCACTTTAACACTTTGAGATAAGACTATCCTTAAATGAGACAATATCTGTCTCCCCACTAGGGGTAATTTTTCGCTCATATACGTGTCTGTTTTTTTTCCTGTGTATCCCACCTTTTTGATCTGTTAGTAGGGTGTTCTTGGGCTCTTAGGGATACTGACGTTGAGTCCTCTCCCTTTTTTTTTTTTTTTTTACTATTTTATCTATTTAGATTGAATTTTGTGTGGACAAGTACCTGTCTGATCATAGCACCTTTGTGTTTGGGTATTTTCATTAAAGCTTCCACCGCTGCCCTCAACTCCTCCATTACCGCTATATCTGCAATTCTGGATGCAGTCTTATGCCTCAATATGTCCCTAAAAAAAAATCTCCCTTAAATATGCCTTCATAGTGTCCCAAACAATATGTTGCTCTGCACTACCCTCCTTAAGCCTAAAGAATTTCGCTATCTCGTCTCTAATCTTTCCCGTTTCTAGGAGCTGTAACCAATAAGGGTTAAGTCTCCATCCCAATCTATTCCCTGGGTCCTCGATTTGTATCATCACCACTAACAGACTATGGTTGACAACACTCTTGGTAAATACTCCACCTCTTGCACTAAGTTATCCATCCATTCATTTCCCAAGGCCAAATTAATTTAGGACAAAGAGCCATATGTTGCCGAATAGCAGGAGTAGCAATACCTATCTACAATCCCCTCTCAGCACAGCATGTCTTCCCGTATCCTAGTGGTCATTAACAATATTATTCACATCCCCCACTATAAGCATAGGCACCCTTACCCATCTACCCGATATTTATAGGATTCCTTCCATCTCTCTTCTCCCCCCCCCGGTATGGTGGAGGAATATACACAGACACAATACATATCAATCTATCGAAAACCTTACCCACAACAAATACACCGTCTTTATCTATCACCACCTCCTCAAACGGTGTGCTTGTATGTACCAATAGTGACACCCCTCTAGCATAGGCTGAGAACGTCGCGTGGTATGCCTTCCTCACCCATCTCTTTTGAAACACCGCTATTTTTTCGCTAACCAGGTGTGTTTCCTGAAGACATTACTGAGGGTCTCTGTTGCATAATATATTTCAACACTGCTGTACGTCTCATGCTGTTAGAAAGACCTGAAATGTTCCAGCTTACAATGTTAACACTTCGTAGTCAATGATAACAGCATTTCTCCTGCCACCCATTTGGGTATCCAAACACTCCCATTGCCATCCCTTCAAACCCCTACTGCCCCACAAGTCCCCAGTTTAACCTCAATTTAAACTACCCCCAGGGCAGGCATTAGCGACAGGCAGACCAGCCAGCTGCCTAGGGCCCCCGCTTCCCCAGGGGCCCCTAGTTAGCGGCACATCATGCAGCCGCTATGGGGGCAGGGGGGCCCACCTGCCTCCAGCACCAACTCCTGCCACATTGAACTTTACCGGCGTCATAGATCCCGGCACAGTTCAAAGCAATGATGGAGGAGAGAGCATCAGACGACGCTCCCTCTCCCATCATTCCCCTCTGCCTCTGACACTGTGGGTGCGCGATGATGTCATGTCATTGTGCACCCACTGTGTGCCCGGGCAGTGCAGCCACTGAGACCGTAGCAACACGGGGCACGAGGAAGGGTGAGGATTGGGTGTTGTTTTGTGGTTTTTTATTTTAATATATCCGTGAGTACTGGACTGTGGTGCTACATTATATTCTATGGAAGAGGCTCTGTTATATACTATTGGGGGCACATTATATTCTATAGAGGAGGCTGTGTTATATACTTTGGGTGGGCTGTATTATATTCTATGGGGGGCTACATTGTATTCTATGGTGGGCTCCATTATACTCTATGAGGGGGCTACCATATATTCTATGGAGGGACTCCATTAAACTATATGAGGGGGGCTGCATTATATTCTATGGGGGGGTACATTATATTGTATTGCGGGGCTGCATTATACTTTGGGGTGGCTGCATTTTGCTCTATGGGGTGGCTACATTATACTATATGTGGGCTGCATTATACTGTATTGAGGACTATGGGGAATACATTATACTATATGAAGAACTATAGGGTGCATTATACTATGGGAAGTGAATTGTACTACATGGATTACTATGGTAGTGCATTATACGATATGTAGCACTATAAGGAGTGTACTATACTATATGGAGGACTATGGGAAGTGTATTACACTCCCTATAGTCCTTCATATAGTATAATACACTCCCTATAGTCCTTTATGTAGTATAATACACTCTGTTGTGAATTCGCTTTCTGGCCTACCTCTGGTTACTAGTGAAGGTAGTGGAGCTGGTTATATTGACAGAGGGGTCGTGAGTTCTCTTTCCGGGCTCCCTCTGGTGGTTACTGGAGATAATGGAGCTGATTTAATTAACAGAGGCCTGCCACCTGATAATGAGGAGGATGACTGGAGATCTGGAGTTTCTGACTGGATTTAAGACAGCCGACTCCCTCTATACCTGCTGGTGATTTTTTTCCTGCCTCCTGAGGTCTTAGTTTCCAGCTCAGTCCCTGCATGCTCAGCTAAGTGTTCTTTTGCTATTGTTTACATTTGATCTGGTTTTGTCTATTTCAGTTTTGTGTGGTCAGCCAGCTCCGGCTGGGGCTGTGCTGAATTTCCATCCTTATGTTACTGCTTGTGCCAGTTTGTTTTTGTCCCTTATTAGATTGGCCTCTTTTTGCTCTGCTTTCAGAATATACCAGAGTGCTGATATAGTGTGCGAAGTCTAGTGACTGCAGTATTTTTCTATCAGACGTGTTTGGCATTTTTTGCAGGGTTTTTTGCGTGATTGCAGACAGAGTCTGTCCTGTCTAGTTAGTGTGGGCCCCATCGTTTGCTCAGTCAATTTTCCTACCTGCGTTTGTGTTTTCATCTTGTCTCACCGACAATATATGTTTGGGGTCTATCTATTCCTTTGGGATCTGCTCTGGGGTAGTTTATATTTCCCCTTTCTTGCTTTAGGCTTATTTAGTTCTCCGACTGTGTTGAGGCATCTAGGATCATCGTAGATATGCTCCACGGCTACTGCTAGTTGTGTGGATAGGATCAGGGGTCTGCAATCTGCTTAGTTACCAACCTCTCTGGTTTTCTGTGGCTTAGCTTGGTCTTGCTTTCCTCCTCGGTGACCCAATCATAACGACACTCCCTATAATCCTTCATATAGTATAATACACTCCCTATAGTCCTTCATATAGTCTATTACACTCTCCCATGGTCCTCCATATAGTATTATATATGGAGGACAGCGGGGGAGTGTATTATACTATATGGAGGACCATGGGGAGTGTATTATACTATATGGAGGACTATGGTGCACATTATTATATATGGAGGACTATGGGGTGTATTATACTAAACAAGCAAAATGCTGCATATTCATTATGACTGGATTGTTTATGCCGGAACAGAAATCATTGTTCTCAGCAGCACATCGCCGGTGTAAACTGTAGATATGCTGCTGATAACATGATACTGTATGGGGATAGATTGATCTATTAGTGATTGTTCTGTTCCCATCCTTCTTTCTCAGTTGGTGTAAAGAGGCCGGAAAACAAGCGTCGAATGAATTCAGTATTGTCGATCATACTCGTTTAGTGGCCTCAGCGCATGTAAATGCAACAACAATGCTTCTGTGTGATGTGCAATATGTTAGCATTTGAGGCCCCATTTTAAACTTTTGCCTAAAACCGGCCCTGTCTACCCCTCAAACTTCCTCCACCCTCTCCCCACAAGAACTTTATCAACCCTTTGCTTTAATATCTATAGCTCTGGAAAAAAATTAAGAGATCACTGCAAAATTTTCAATTTGTCTTATTTTTCTCTTTATAGGTATATTTTTGAGTAAAATGTAAATTGTTCTTTTATTCTATAAACTACTGACAACATGTCTCCAAATTTCCAAGCAATAAATTTTGTATTTTTTTTCTAAAAATTAGAAATGGTCAAAATTAAGTAAAATAACCAGTGCTTTCAGACCTCAAATAATGCAAAGAAAACAAGTTCATAATCATTTAGAAACAAGAAAGAAGAAAAAGGATTGCATCATCAGCCAAGGTTGTCGAAAGGGATCAACCTGAAGCATGTCAAATCAGTAGGCAACAAATGAAAAAAGAAACATGCTATATATGAGGGACCACCAATTATAAATGTACACAATACCAAAATTTACTAGAGTCAACACAACACCTGCAATTAAAAAAGTTTAAAAACACTTACATTCCCCACCGGACATGAAAAACACCAGAGTATGCAAACAAATAATAATGGTAATAATATACAGTGCGTTGCGAAAGTATTTAGCTCCCTGAAACTTTTCAGCCTTTTCCCACATATCATGCTTCAAACATAAAGATACCAAATGTAAATTTTTGGTGAAGAATCAACAACAAGTGGAACACAATTGTGAAGTTGAACGAAATTTATTGGTTATTTTAAATTTTTGTGGAAAGTCAAAAACTGAAAAGTGGGGTGTGTAATATTATTCGGCCCCTTTACTTTCAGTGCAGCAAACTCACTCCAGAAGTTCATTGTGGATCTCTGAATGATCCAATGTTGTCCTAAATGACGATAAATATAATCCACCTGTGTGTAATCAAGTCTCCGTATAAATGCACCTGCTCTGTGATAGTCTCAGGGTTCTGTTTGAAGCACAGAGAGCATCATGAAAACCAAAGAACGCAACAGGCAGGTCCGTGATACTGTTGTGGAGAAGTTTAAAGCCGGATTTGGATACAAAATGATTTCCAAAACTTTAAACATCCCAAGGAGCACTGTGCAAGCGATCATATTGAAATGGAAGGAGTATCATACCACTGCAAATCTACCAAGACCCGGCTGTCCCTCTAAACTTTCATCTCAAACAAGGAGAAGACTGACCAGAGATGCAGCCAAGAGGTCTATGATCACTCTGGATGAATTGCAGAGATCTACAGCTGAGGTGGGACAGCCTGTCCATAGGACAAAAATCAGTCGTACACTACACAAATCTGGCCCTTATGGAAGAGCGACAAGAAGAAAGCCATTTCTCAAAGATATCCATAAAAAGTGCCGTTTTAAAGTTTGCAACAAGCCACCTGGGAGACACACCAAACATGTGGAAGAAGGTGCTCTGGTCAGATGAAACCAAAATCGAACTTTTTGGCAACAATGCCAAACGATGTTTGGCGTAAAGGCAACACAGCTCATCACTCTGAACACACCATTCCCACTGTCAAACATGGTGGTGGCAGCATCATGGTTTGGGCCTGCTTTTCTTCAGCAGGGACAGGGAAGATGGTTAAGATTGATGTGAAGATGGACGGAGCCAAATACAGGACCATTCTTGAAGAAAGCCTGTTGGAGTCTGCAAAAGACCTGAGACTGGGATGTAGATTTGTCTTCCAACAAGACAATTATCCCAAACTTAAAGCAAAATCTACAATGGAATGGTTCACAAATAAATGTATCCAGGTGTTAGCATGGCCTAGTCAAAGTCCAGACCTGAATCCAATTGAGAATCTGTGGAAAGAGCTGAAAACTGCTGTTCACAAACGATCTCCATCAAACCTCACTGAGCTCGAGCTGTTTGCCAAGGAAGAATGGGCAAGAATTTCAGTCCCTCGATGTACAAAATTGATAGAGACATACCCCTAGCAACTTGCAGCTGTAATTGCAGCAAAAGGTGGCGCAACAAAGTATTAAGTTAAAGGGACCGAATAATATTGCACGCCCCACTTTTCAGTTTTTGAATTTTCACAAAAATGTAAAATAACCAACACATTTCGTTCAACTTCGCAATTGTGTTCCACTTGTTGATTCTTCACCAAAAATTTACTTTTGGTATCTTTATGTTTGAAGCATGATATGTGGGAAAAGTTTGAAAAGCTCCAGGGAGCCGAATACTTTCACAAGGCACTGTAGTACCCTCATCAAGGATAATTCTGGTCCCCTGTCAAAATAAATTTTGACACCCTATAAGGGATAATAAGGGTAAAAGGCCTGTTCTTCCAAAAGTAATGGAAGGCATGTGTGGATAATGAGAACCTGAAGATGAAGTAAATACAGTACCTATCCTAATGGAGGCACATACCAAGAGAAGAGAAGCCAATTTACACTTTCATGGTCTTATGTATAAATGGAACAAATTACAAAAATTGGAGACGAAGACACGAAGTCCCAACATATCTAAAATGCGCATGCGCAAACCATATAGAAAAATAGCTATTCGCTCTAGTGATTTGATCAAAAGATGCCGAAATGCAATCGCGCTTTGTCATGATTTGCAGCCTTGCCCTGTCCTGTATTTTGTATAATATGTCATTTAACTTTCCTCTGGTTCATTTGCTGTAAATTAACCATGTCTCCTTCCCCCAATACTTGCAATGTCTTGTGATGTACCTGGACCATAATCTAATTTAGGCTTGTGTCAACAGCTAGTGGAACTTTGGCTATTGTTTTCCTAAGCAGAAGATAACCTACAATACACATCCTGTAGACTAAGTGGAGCCCTTACATTTCTAGAATCTTCTGATGGACCAAACCATTGAATAGTAGGTGTGACCCCTACCCCCCTTCAGATGGACTGATCCCAGGAGCCCTGACAATACATTCTTGCTTTAAGATCAGATGTGAGTTGGATGCTAAAAGAGAAGGACGAGGCTGTCTGAGGAAGCTTCGGCCTCTGTGTGATCGTGGTGGATTTCTGGGACTCTTAAAGGACTATGGTTTTGTGATCTGGCACAAGGATTGTCGGGAGGTGCCCCCGAATCAGTTTCCTGTGGACTTATTTTGGGACTCTGCAAATTACCTTCGTGTTGTTCCTGTTTTTTGGTCAATAAATCTGTTGGATTATTCCCAGGCCTGTTGTCCCTCCTTGCTCTGGAGAATACTCCCGTCACAAACTGGTGGCAGCGGTGGGATCAGAGCAGAAGGAATGGAGGACAACGGCCCATCAACATCTGGAACCAGCACCGCAGAGTACAAGAACTGGACTGCGGTGAACCTACAAACAAAGGCCCGTGAACTGGGAGTCAGCTACAAGGGACTCTCCAAGGAGCAGCTGATTGAGGCTTTGGAAGCAGTTCACCTGCAAGATGATGCTGAGGAAGGATCCTCACAGCAAAGAGAGGAAAGGCGGCAGTCGGAGGTAAATACCCAAAAAAGTCAGTGGGTTGTGTGGTACGAGGAGGAGATGGCCTTGCTGGGAGAAGAGGCTACCATAGAAGATAAGAGGGAGGTCATGCGTACAGCCAAGGAGAGGCAGCGCAGGATGGAGGAGAGGGCAATGCTGGAGAGGGAGATCACTTTGGAGGCAGCGAGAAGCTCCAGACAGACTGTACCCACAGCATCCCCCATGAGGGAACTCCCCAGAGGGTCCCGCAAAGACTTCAAGCCATTTAATGAGGCTTCCGGTGACATTGAGGGCTTCTTCCTGGACTTTGAGCATCAGTGTCGATTAATGGAAGTCCCGGAAAGGGAGCGCGTCCGACATCTTGTGGGGCTCTTAGAGGGTGGAGCTGCCGCAGCCTATAGAGCTATGGACCCTCGGTTGAACTGTGAGTATGCGGAGATTAAACAGACTATTCTAGAACATTATGCTGTGACCCCAGACACTTACAGGACTCAGTTCCGTACTTTAGCCTGTGATGAGGAAGTGTCCTTCAAGATGTATGCTCACAAACTCAAACATATATGTCATCGCTGGCTGGAGGCAGAGGAGGCAATAACCTGGGAAACGTTCCTGCAGGTCATCCTAAAAGAGCAGTTTTATTTTAAGTGCCCCGCTGAGATCCGGGAATGGGTGCGTGAAAGGAGACCAGCAACAGTGGAGGAAGCTGCAGCTCTAGCTGATGAGGCTCTCACCATCAAGCCTCAGTGGAAAAAATTACTACTCAGGGAGAAAAAACACTACCAGCCCCCCAACGCTGGCGGCCCCTGGTCCTTCTGCCTCCAATATTCACCATCCCACTAGACCATCAACTCATGGTGACCTTCGTGTGACTGTGCCTCGCATTACTCCTGCTCCACCTTTGGGACTACGACGTGGAGGAAGAATCCCAGAGCGCAGATGCTATGGATGTGGGCAGCCCGGGCATATGCAATTCCAATGTCCAGGTGTACGGAGGCAGAACACCTACAGACCGCCTTTGCCTGTTCATTATCTACAGACCCCCTCACCTGGAGAAGAGATGGATTCAGTGCCTGATGACTTGCCAAGTGACTCTGATATCCTGGCTTCCCTACCAGGAGTCTATGGGGTGCGAGCCCCAGCCACCTGTTCTTCTGATCTTCAGCACAAACATCTACAGGAGGTCGTGCTGGATGGTCAAAAAGTTGTTGGCTTCCGTGACACTGGGGCTTTTCTCACCATAGCCGATCCCCGAGTAATTCAACCAGAAGCAATTCAAAAGGGACCAGGAATTGCCATTGAATTGGCTGGAGGTACCCAGAGATATATTCCAAGAGCGAGTGTGACCCTGGATTATGGCTTTGGGGCCAAACAATGCATGGTCGGTGTGATGAGCGGCCTCCCTGCAGACGTTCTTCTAGGAAATGATGTGGGGAATCTTCATTGCCACTTTGTCGGTGCGGTAACCCGAAGTCAAGCCAAGAGAGCAGCAAATGTGGACGTGTACAACCCATCCATGGAAATGAGGCCACCAGAACTGCCGTCACAGCCGGTGAGTGATTCTTCTTGTGGGGATAATATGAATGTTACCTGGGATAAAGTTCAGTTTAGACAAGAAGTGGAGACTGACCCCACCCTAGCTAGTTTTAGAGCTCGAGCTGAAATAGGGCAGCTAGGGGAGAATGGAGAAAGAATTATCAGAGAAAATGGACTTCTGTATCGGGTTACCAATGCCGACTCCCTAGATAAGCCCTGGACTTATAGCAAACAGCTGATTGTTCCTCAGAAATACAGAATTCCCCTATTACACCTTGCTCATGATATTCCTACTGCTGGCCATCAAGGCAAAACCCGCACCGAGAGGCGATTGACTCAATCTTTCTATTGGCCTGGGATTTCCCAAGCAGTGGCGCATTTCTGCCGAACTTGCGACATATGTCAGCGTAGAGGGCGACCCGGAGATCACCCAAAGGCACCCCTGCAACCGCTCCCTATAATAGAAGAACCCTTTCAAAGAGTAGCTGTTGATATCATTGGACCTCTGGCTAAACCAAGTAAATCTGGAAAGCAGTACATTCTCACTGTTGTGGACTATGCCACCCGATATCCAGAAGCGGTGGCCTTGTCAAGTATTTCTGCAGCCAAGGTGGCCGAGGCCCTGGTTACCATTTTCACCAGAGTAGGATTTCCCAGTGAGATCTTGTCGGACCAAGGCTCCCAGTTCATGTCAGAGCTGGTCCAGTGTCTGTGGCGCACCTGTGGAGTACGAGCGATCCGCACGACCCCGTATCATCCCCAAACAAATGGACTTTGTGAACGATTTAATGGCACTCTGAAGAATATGCTGAGGGCCTTCACTGACAGAGATTCAAACTGGGAGAAGTACCTACCCCATCTCTTGTTTGCCTATCGGGAAGTTCCCCAGGAGTCCACTGGGTTCTCCCCCTTTGAACTACTCTTTGGAAGAAAGGTCCGAGGACCCTTAACCCTGCTCAAGGAATACTGGGAGGGGCAAGTTGAAGATACAGGGGCCCCTGTTGTCCCTTATGTCCTAAAGCTGAGAGAAACCCTGGCCCAACTTGCTAGTTTTGCCCAGAGTCATGTGCGGATGGCTCAAACCAGACAGAAGACATGGTATGACCGTAAAGCACGCTACCGGGAGTTTGTAGAAGGACAACAGGTCTTAATGATTGTTCCCCATCGGCAGAATAAACTGCAGACAACATGGGAGGGTCCCTTCCGGGTTCTCAGAAAACTGAATGACACCAATTACCTTCTTGCTTTAGATGATCAGGGGCTAAGACAAAAGACTGTCCATGTGAATATGATTAAGGAGTACCATGACCGGACCTTTCCAATGATAGCAAGCTGTCGGCTAGCTTCAGAGGACGGTCAAGAGGATGAGGACTCCCTACCTGATCTTGTGGAAGCAGCGAGAGCCCCATCCACTGTGGAACAGGTTCCTCTGGGAGATCACCTGGATTCCTTACAGAAAAACCAGATGCTGGGAGTGCTTCAACAGAGACGTGCTGCTTTCTCATCCCAACCAGGTCGAACCACCGTCACCCAACATCATGTGGACACTCAGGGCATCCGTCCCATACAACAGGCTCCTTACCGGGTACCTGAATCAGTTCGAAACACCATGCAGCACGAACTGGAGGAGATGCTACAGCTTGGGGTAATCCAGGCCTCCCATAGCCCTTGGGCCTCTCCTGTGGTGTTAGTACCCAAGAAGGATGGGAGTACTCGATTTTGTGTGGACTATCGACGACTAAACGACCATACCGTCAGTGATCCTTACCCAATGCCTCGTATTGACGAACTTCTAGACCGACTGGCTGGATCCCGATATGTCACTATCTTTGATCTCAGTAAGGGATACTGGCAAATCCCTCAGACGGAGGAGGGGAGAGAACGGTCCGCTTTTATAACCCCCTTTGGTCTGTATGAATTCCTAAATATGCCCTTTGGAATGAAGAATGCCCCGGCCACCTTCCAGAGAATGGTGGACCAGATCCTCCGGGGATGTGGTGACTTTGCTTGTGCCTACTTGGATGATATCGCTATCTTCAGCCAGACGTGGGAGGAACATCTGAACCAAGTAGCCGTTATTCTTGACCTGCTTCTTGCAGCAGGCCTAACCATTCGACCAGATAAATGCCAATTGGGGATGGGTGAAGTCCAGTACCTAGGGCATAGAGTAGGAGGAGGGAAGCTCCGTCCCGAACCTGCCAAAATCCAGGCTATTAGAGACTGGCCTGTACCCCAAACTAAGAAACAAGTTATGGCTTTTTTGGGCACTGCCAGTTATTACCGAAAATTTGTTTCTCATTTCAGCACTGTGGCCAAGCCTCTTACCGACCTGACCAAGAAAACGATGCCCCGGCTGGTGATCTGGACTCCAGCCTGTGATGAGGCTTTTAACCAGCTGAAGGACGCTCTGGTCTGTGACCCTGTTCTGGCTGCTCCAGACTACAAGAGGAGATTCATTGTGCAGACGGACGCCTCTGCTTATGGACTGGGAGCTGTCCTCAGCCAGGTGAATGCAGCTGGGGACGAGCACCCCATTGCCTACCTCAGCCGGAAACTGCTGGACCGAGAAGTGGCCTATGCAACTGTTGAAAAAGAATGTCTGGCTGTAGTGTGGGCCCTTAGGAAACTAAGGCCGTATCTGTATGGACGAGAATTCACTGTCATTACTGATCACAATCCCCTCACCTGGCTGAACAGAGTCTCTGGGGACAATGGACGCTTACTACGATGGAGCCTGGCACTGCAGCCCTATAACTTTACCATACAGTATAGAAGAGGCAGCCAACACCAAAATGCAGATGGACTGTCCAGGCAAGAGGAGCCCTGAGTCCTGTCAGCCATGCCTGTGTGTACTTAACCAGTGACCTGTAGAGGTCCCTAGTACGTACACAAATTGGGAGGGGAAGGGATTGTCATGATTTGCAGTCTTGCCCTGTCCTGTATTTTGTATAATATGTCATTTAACTTTCCTCTGGTTCATTTGCTGTAAATTAACCATGTCTCCTTCCCCCAATACTTGCAATGTCTTGTGATGTACCTGGACCATAATCTAATTTAGGCTTGTGTCAACAGCTAGTGGAACTTTGGCTATTGTTTTCCTAAGCAGAAGATAACCTACAATACACATCCTGTAGACTAAGTGGAGCCCTTACATTTCTAGAATCTTCTGATGGACCAAACCATTGAATAGTAGGTGTGACCCCTACCCCCCTTCAGATGGACTGATCCCAGGAGCCCTGACAATACATTCTTGCTTTAAGATCAGATGTGAGTTGGATGCTAAAAGAGAAGGACGAGGCTGTCTGAGGAAGCTTCGGCCTCTGTGTGATCGTGGTGGATTTCTGGGACTCTTAAAGGACTATGGTTTTGTGATCTGGCACAAGGATTGTCGGGAGGTGCCCCCGAATCAGTTTCCTTCCCTCCTTGCTCTGGAGAATACTCCCGTCACACGCTTGTTATCAGCGCACAGAAGCACCATTGATATATGTTACTTGCGCATAATGATGTAATCTGGAGTACCTGAGGTCAAACCAGCAATGCAACAGTCAATCGCGCAGGTGCAACCAAAGTTCAATTCAAAGTAGATTGTGTATTGTTTAGAAACAACAATACTAATTTTTAACTCAGGAAGAGTTCAGAAATCAATATTTTGTGGAATAACCATGATTTTTAATCACAGCTTTCATGCGTCTTGGCATGCTTTCCACCAGTCTTTCACACTGCTGCAGGCGCAAATATTTAAGCAGTTCTTCCTTGTTTGATGGCTTGTGACTATCCTACATTCCAGAGGTTTTCAATGGGGTTCAGGTCTGAAGATTGGGCTGGCCATGACAGGGTTTTGATATTGTTTTCTCTTAACTTTTGCCAGAGCGGTATACCGCCCTCTCTATACGAGAAATGGGAACGCCATTCCACAACCTTGCAGCTATGAGAGTCCAGAAGTCGGACACTGTATCACTCATCTAACTAACTCTCCACCTCTTCATCTCCCCCGACCACCTTTGACAGGATAGAATGCCTGTTGCGCCACCGAACACAACCATCCCGAACATTATCGTCCCACAATATCTCAGGACAATTACCTCCGAAACATACAATTTAAACAATTGTAATAATAATTTATCCCACGATTAAAACAAAGCAATATCAGTGTGCCCCATCTGCTCCGATACGTTTGTTATTCTGATTCAGCCAATTTGTCGCCTCCTCAGGAGTCTGAAAAAAGTGAACGTCCCCAGGGCTACCACCCTTAAGTGGGCCGGATATAGCATTGAATACGCCAAACTCAGTCCCCGTAATCTCCTCTTGACCTCGCCGAATGTCATCCTGAGCTTTTGGACTGCTGTGGAGTAATCCGGGTATATAGCTCTCTGGTTGCCATCAATGGTTAATTCTGTCATGTCTCTGGCCCTTTTAAAGGGAATCTGTCACCCCATTTTTCGAGTATCTGCAGCCAGCACCGCCATCAGGGGCTTATCTACAGCATTCTGAAATGCTGTAGATAAGCCACCTATGTAACCTGAAAGATAAGAAAAATTAGTTATATTATACTCACCCAGGGGCGGTCCGGGTCCGGTTTTGGTCCGATGGGTGTCGCGGTCCGGCGCCTCCCATCTTCTAACAGTGACGTCCTCTTCTTTGCTGCCTGTTGTGGCTCCTGTGCAGGCGCACTGCTCTGCCCTGTTGAGGGCAGAGCAGAGTCCTGCAGTGTGCAGGCGCCAGGAGAGGTCCTACGCACTGCAATATTCTGCTCTTCTCTCAACAGGGCAGAGCAGTGCGCCTGCGCAGGAGCCACGACAGGCAGCAAAGAAGAGGACGTCACCGTTAGAAGATAGGAGTCGCCGGACCGCAACACGCATCGGACCAAGACCGGACCTCCCCCCGCAACCCCCCCCCCCGGTGAGTATAATCTAACTCATTTTTCAAGTTACATTCATTACAGAATGCTGTAGATAAGCCCCTGATGGCGGTGCCAGCAGCTGATACTCGAAAAATGAGGTGACAGATTCCCTTTAAGTAAAATATCATGGTCCCGGTAGTTCAGGATTTTGGCCAGAATAGATCTCGGGGACGACCCTGGGGGAGGTAAGGGTCTCATTGGTACTCGATGAGCTCTCACAACTGCAAACAATTTAGTAAGGCTGACTCCTCCCACTTTGGGTTTCAAACAAGTTTCAATATAATCAGTATGATTTTTCCCCTCTACCTTTTCAGGCACATCAATTATTCTCAAGTTGTTTCTACGGTAACGGTTTTCAAGATCATCCGGTTTAAATTCCAGCTCCGAGATGCGTTGGACATACTTTTTCTCTTTTTAACAGTTCAGCAATCTGATCCTCAGCACCACCGAACACGTTCCTCCACCGCCTCCGCCCTCTCCTCAGCTTTCCGCATAGCAATACGGAAAGCAGCTAATTGACCCTTTAAACCATCAACCTGCAGGGTCAGGGCAGTGAGTGCAGATTTGCAGAATGACACTACTGAAAATACATCCTTGAGGCTATGTGCCCACGATGCGATTTTTAAGCATTTTTGCCGCGATTTTCGGTGCAAAAACGCTGCGAAAACGTTTAAAAAACTCGTACAGAACGGTCCCCCATGCATTCCTATGCCATTCCGCACATGCTGTGCTAATGCGTTTTTTTCCACAGTGGAATCGCATCACGGAAAAAAATGCAGCATGCTCATTCTTTTTGCGGAATCGCAAAGAATTGCCGCGATTCCGCACCCATAGGAATGCATGAGAATCGCTTACTTCCCGCATGTGGCTATGCCCACCATGCGGGAAGTTAAGCGTATCATGTGCGGTTGGTACCCACGGTGTGGAGGAGAGGAGACTGTCTTCCAGGCCCTGGATACCATACTCCTGTAAAAAAAAAGAATAAAAAATAAAAAATCGGGGTATATTTACCTTCTGGCGTCACGCGCAGCCTTCCCGGGCCTCAGCGTTCCCAGTAATGCCTTGCGGGCAAGGACCTGTGATGACGTAGTCTCGCGTTACTCTAGCGGTCTCGTGAGATCGCTATAGTAACGCGAGACCAACGTCATCACAGGTCTCACAAGGCATCGCTGGGAACGGGAGCATCGCTGAGGCTGCGCGGGAGGTCGGAAGGTAAATATACCCCGATTTTTTTATTTTTTTATCATTTTTAACATTCTATCTTTTACTATTGATGCCGCATAGGCAACCTCAATAGTAAAAAGCTGCTCGTACTTGTCAAACACTATGTTTGACGAGCGTGACCAACCTGTCAATCACTTTCCAAGCGATGCTTCAAATCGCTTGGAAAGTGCTTGAATTCCGCACGCAAAAATTGCGGCAAAAACACGAACATAATCGCAGTAAAATCGCGCGTTTTCTGGGAAGGAGTCCGGGTTTGAGTGTCTGGTTTAAAACGCTACGTGAGCACATAGCCTAAGTGTGAGTTCGTTCATAGCTGCTTCACATAAGTCTACAGGCTGTTCACTGTGCACAGGGGCTTGTGAGGCTGCTGTAGTGTGCAATGCGTCACATTTATCCTGCAACTTCTCAGCACACATGGGGATCTGCTGCATCATGGGGCTATACTGTGCCTGGAGCTGTTCCCTGTTTAGCTCCCCTGCATCCTCCATGCCTCTAGCCTGCATATGTGATATATGATCTGCGATGAACTCAGTGACGTTTTTCCACGGTGCTGAAGTCACCACAGTTCAGCCCGGCTGGGAGCGCAGCCTCAGTGACCGGCAGTAACCCAGATTGCTTCACTGCTACTCACTGATGCTGTGCTCACAGCAGCTCATTCATCAGTGGTTCTTGAAAACTATTAAACCCTGGACATGGATTACATCCATTAAATTGAATGGGCCTATGTGTGTATCACCACACATATTGAACACACTGCTGTGTGAAAGAGGTTTATGGCTGGTTATGCAGTGCATTGTGGTCTCAGAGCAGGGGCAGCTCTTCATCCTGGTTCTTAGGTGGGGGGAGGGTAGAGGCTACCCTATAAGATGTCCACCTGCTGTGTTAAGCTAGTTTCACACTAGCGCTTTTGAGCGCAGCGACGGCCTGCGCACGGCCACCGCTAAGCCCCGCCCCCTGCGGTAGCTCCGCCTACCGGCGCATGACGCTGCATGCGTCCTGCGTCCCCTATCTTTATCACTGGGGGCGCAGGCCGTGCGCAGTATGCGTTTGGCGGCGCATGCGCCTTTTTGACGGTGCGCCGACCTGCGCCAAACGCAACCTGCTGCAGTTTGGTTGCGTTCGGCGCACCGTCAAAAAGGCGCATGCGCCGCCAAACGCATACTGCGCACGGCCTGCGCCCCCAGTGATAAAGATAGGGGACGCAGGACGCATGCAGCGTCATGCGCCGGTAGGCGGAGCTACCGGCGGAGGCGCGGCAGGGGGCGGGGCTTAGCGGCGGCCGTGCGCAGGCCGTCGCTGCGCTCAAAAGCGCTAGTGTGAAACTAGCCTTAGAAACTCGACAGCCTCATACGCAGTGAAATAAGTATTCAACATCAATTTTCTAAGTACTATAAATATATTTCTAAAGATACTATTGACATGAAATTCTCCCCAGATGTCAGTAACAGTGTAATGGGGTAGCCGTGGCTGATGGTGGTCGCTCTATCACCCCCTGGTCTCCCGCCACATACACACGATATCCCCTTTGTAGCGTACCTCTCTTCCCACTTTCGGATCCATCAGGGTCCCCTCTAATCTGCTGAGGATCTCCTTCTGATGGTTCCATACAAAGAGAGACAGAGTCCAGTTCCAACTTAAAGTAAACGTTTTTACTAGGTTCCAATCTCAGTACGTCCAGCTCAGTCACTGAAGCAACAGAGGGTTCATCACAGAGTTCATTCTCTTCTTTCCCTGTGCATTTCCTCACTTCCTCCGGAATGTCCCAGGGTCGTACTCACTGAGTTACCCTGTCTGTTATGCCCCAGACATAAGGGCATCTGCCCACGTAGTTGGCTGCCACATATTGGAGCTGCCCTTCATTCCTTCACTGATGTGACTTTCGGCTCACAGGCTCTGGACGACTAGGCTACTTGACAACTGCCCTGTCTGGGCTCCCAGGCCCTACTGACTAACATGAGACAAACTCACTGACTTACCCACGCCTCCCCCTGTTTGATCTAATCAGCTGACATGTTCCCCTAACAGCCGCAGGTAAAATGGCCCGCGGCTGTTCACATGTTAAATGCCGCTGTCAAACTGACATTTAACATGGATGCGCAGGAAGTGTGTCCTTTCCTGCTCCCATTGGCGCCTGTGTCAAATGACCGAGAAAAGAAGACCCGTGTGGTTGTCATTGCTGCATTGCTATGAGCGCCGCGTGGTGGTCGGCGCCGCTCATAGCAAATGAGCATTTCTGATACATAGAGCAGGGCTGCAGCCCTGCTCTATGTATCAGAGGCGATCAGACAAGTTCATCTTCAAGTCTCCTATGGAGAATATTGAAGCAAGTAAAAAAATGTTTTTAAAAAAATATAAAAGTTCAAATCACCCCCCTTACACCCCATTCAAAATAAAATAAAAAAATCAAATATACACATATTTGGCATCACCGCGTTCAGAATCACCCGATCTATAAATATATAAAAAGAATTAATTGAATCGGTAAAGGGTGTAGCGAGGAAAAAATCGAAATGCCAGAATTATGGGTTTTTTTTGTCGCTGCAACATTGCAATAAAATGCATTAACGGGCGATCAAAAGAACACATCTGCACCAAAATGGTATTAATAAAAGCAGCAGCTCGGCACGCAAAAAATAAGCCCTCACCCGACCCCAGATCCCGAAAAATGGAGACGCTACGGGTCTCCGAAAACGGCACCTTTTTTTTTTTATAAACTTTGGAATTTTTTTTTATCACTTAAATAAAAAATAACCTAGGCATGTTTGGTGTCTATTAACTCATAATGACCTGGAGAATCATCATGACAGGTCAGTTTTAGCATTTAGTGAACCTAGTAAAAAAGTCAAACAAAAATCTAGTGTGGGATTGCCGTTTTTTTGTAATTTCACTGCACTTGGAATTTTGTTCCTATTTTCTGTTATACGACATGGTAAACCCAATGGTGTTGTTCAAAAGTACAACTCATCCTGCAAAGCATAAGCCGTCACATGGCCATATTGATGGAAAAATAAAAAAGTTATGGCACTGGGAAGAAGGGGGAGCAAAAAATGAAAATGCAAAACCTAAAATACCCCTGGTTGTTAAGGGGGTGGGGCATAAACCAGTCTCTGAACCCCTTAGGCTATGTGCACACGTGCGGAATTGCCACGGATTTTATGCGTTTTTGCCGCGAAAACGCATACAATAAGCAACCCATTGAATTCAATGGCATTCTGCACATGCTGTGCTAATTTTTCCGCGGCAGAATCGCATCAAGGACAAATACGCAGCATGCTCATTCTTTTAGCGGAATCGCGGGGATTCCGCACACATAGGAATTCATTGTTCCGCTTACTTTCCGCATATGGCTGTGCCCAACATGCGCAAAGTAAGCGGAAAATGTGCGGATGGTATCCAGGGTCTGGAGGAGGGGAGACTGTCCTCCAGGCCCTGGGTACCATATCCCTGTTAAAAAAAGAATTAAAATGAAAAATCGTGATATTCTCACCTTCCGGCGACTCCCGCAGCCTTCCCAGGCCTCAGCGATGCTCCCGGCAACTCCCGTTCCCAGTGATACCTTGCGACAATGACCTGTGATGACGTAGCGGTCTTGCGAGATGCTACGTCATCTGGGGTCATTGTCACAAGACATCGCTGGGAACAGGACTTGCCAGGAGCATTGCGAGGATGGGGAAAGCTGCAGGGGACGCCGGAAGGTGAGAATATCAAGATTTTTTTATTTTTTTAAAATTATTTTTAACATTAGATCTTTTTATTACTGATGCCGCATAGGCAGCCTCAATAGTAAAAAGTTGGTCACACTTGTCAAACACTATGTTTGACGAGTGTGACCAACCTGTCAATCAGTTTTCCAAGCGATGCTACAGATCTCTTGGAAAACGCTAGCATTCTGCAAGCTAATTACGCTTGCAAAAGGCTAGTTTTTCGCGGGAATTCCGCATGCGGATTTCCCACGGCAGGGAGTTGCGGAACTGCCGCGGAAATATCTGCGGCAATTCCGCACATGTGCGCATAGCCTTACAACATCACATCAACACAGGCAAAGAGGTCACCATAGATGTCCAGAAGTTAAGTCATGTGTAACAATGAGAAATGACACAGGGAAAAGTATTGAACACATGAAGAAAGAGGTGCAAAAAGCAATGGAAAGTCCTGACACCAGCTGACATCTATCAGTAACTAGAAAGCAATCCTGCCACTTAGTGAGAAATAATATCAGCTGATGGCCTATAAAAAGGTATCTCATTACTAAGGCGCCACACAGGAACCATCTCATGATGGGTAAAACCAGTGGTCTCTGTTGAATGAATAGGTAAAATCTATACCAAACGAGCACTTCTGCAGCAAATAGTGACATACTGAAGCTTTAACAATGCAACAAAGGCTAATGTCTGTGTTAAAAAAAACCAATAGCATGTGAATGTGAAAACTCCTTCATTTTGCTGGTTCTGTGAAAATGCTGTTGACTTTACATTTATAAAGTCCAGGGTAAATGATGTCTGATTCTCGGTGTAAGTCCCTCTGTATGTTATGAATAATGCGGGTGAGCGGGCATCTAGCCTTTCCCTATTAATGGGACTGTAATACTCCCTTTCATCGTCTATTCTGAGTGTCTGCATTAATTAGAAATCACTGTGTGCGTTCGCTTTGGCGGTACGGTATGGAATTCTGGCATTTGCGGAGTCGCCTTCCTCCTGCCCTTTCTCTCTGTGTAATCCCAGCCGCCCCTGAACCTTCTGACTATTGCAGAACATGAGGTATTGTTCTCTGTTCGTCAAGGCTGTTGCTGGGAACAACGTGCTGCGCGCTTCTCTATTCAGCTTTCATGGTGATGAACGAAGCGGTGAAGATCAGGGCTGTAGAGGAATCACTGCAGGATTATAAGGTTTGTGGGATGTGGTCAGTGGTACTGGGAAATGCTCTGACAGACCAGGTTCCTACTGGATAGACTGGAAACGCAAAGTCTGCAGCGGAAACTGGCGCCGCAGATTTAAAATCCACCTCATGTTTGTGGGTTTCGCTCTTTGCAATACAAGGGGTTAAACCTGCAGTGATTCAGTGGTGAAATTCCCATGATTTGTTTCAGATGATGGAGTCACTATGGCAATAGCTTGGTGAATGGACTCCATTCCGAGTCCCGGTTCAGAAAATCAATTTTTCATAGTATTAAGCAAAACTACCATTCCCAGCAACTCAGGGTTTGTTGAGAGTTGTAATTTTGCAATGGAAAAAAAAAAAAAAAGATTGCTGTCCACGTCAACTACAGATAAGATGCACATGGAAATCTGTCAGTGGATGCTAGGAGTTGTAGCTCCATAACACTGGGAAATTGCAGTTGGATAAAGGTGATGTAGTGACATGCTCCGACAGGGGTCTAAAACCTGCGCCACACCAGCCGCTGTGAATCAGGGCATGCTGGGAGTTGTAGTGTGACAACAGTTGGAGTGCCGCAGGTTGCTGACCCGTGTGTGAAGTCACTACATGCAAGGATTGTCTTATTCTGTATAAACCATGGACCCGCCAATCAATCCAACATTGTAAAAGAAAATGGCATGACCCCCCGCAGGCTCTACCCCTAAGATCAGCATTCGAGGCTCATGTACCAGACGGGGAGCGGAGCTTATGAGATAATTATCACTTATTTTGCAATTGATTTCATAGCTACAATACAAAGAGTTGAATTTTGGGCCTTGTAGTTCCCTGTCACAAACTTATTGGGCACTGATGAATGAATTCTGACATTTCCCTTCTTATAGGGTGGTTGCTATGTAGTGGAAGGAAGGCGGGCAGTGAAGATCTGGACTTCTCCTCCTCCTCCTTCCTGTAAGATCACATACATCGCACACGGCTGAAGACTCCCAGGCCAGGAAAATCCACATTTCTCAGTAAGTGTCTGTTCTGTGTTGTGTCATGAGCTGAGTGACAGCAAGCAGAGAAGGTACCCCATAGTAACTTGTATGTTCTCGTCCCTACGCTGAGAGTTGGGGTGTGCAGACCTCTTGTGCCTGCATCGCTCCTCCATACTGATCTTTCTTTTCTTATGATGTTCCTTTAAATCTGACTTGTAACATTCAGTCTCCTGTTGTGGATGGCAGCTAAACCCTGACTATGGAGGTATAAGAATACTGGGAGTGGAACGGCAAACGGTCCATGATCACAGCGTTTCCTTTATCAGGGAGTTTTTGCAAAAATTCTACGATTTCCAGCTATGTTGTAACCTCTGCGGTTATGTCACCTCCTCCTTCTATATAGGATATCACTGTGGTTGCACAGTGGTCAAGGTACAGCCCACCACATTAGATACAATGTAATAAGAAAAAAGTTCTGTTGCTTCTCACAAAATTAGAATATCTTCAAAAGTTAATTTATTTCAGTTCTTCAATACAAAAAGTGACACTCATTATATAGTCATTACACACAGTGATCTATTTTACGTGTTTATTTGTTAGTGTTGATTATGGCTTACAGTCAATGAAAACCCAAAAGTCATCATCTCAGTAAATTAGAATACTTTATAACAAAAGCTTCAAAAATGATTTTAAAATCAGAAATATTGGCCTACTGAAATGTATGTTCAGTAAATGCACTCAATACTTGGTCGGGGCTCCTTTTGCATCAATTACTGCATCAATGCAGTGTGGCATGGAGGCGATCAGCCTGTGGCACTGCTGAGGTGTTATGGAAGCCCAGGTTGCTTTGATAGCAGCCTTCATCCTCATCTGCATTATTTGGTCTGGTGTCTCATCTTCCACTTGACAATACTCCATAGATTCTCTATGGGGTTAAGGTCAGGCGAGTTTGCTGGCCAATCAAGCACAGTGATACTGTTATTTGTAAAGCAGGTATTGGCACTTTTGGCAGTGTGGACAGGTGCCAAGTCCTGCTGGAGAATGACATTTCCATCTCCAAAAAGCTTGTCCGCAGAGGGAAGCATGATGTGCTCTAAAATTTCCTGGTAGACGGCTGCTCTGACTTTGGTCTTGATAAAACACAGTGGACCCACACCAGCAGATGACATGGCTCCCCAAACCATCACTGATTGTGGAAACTTCACACTAGACCTCAAGCAGCTTGGATTGTGGCCTCTCCGCTCTTCCTCCAGACTCTGGGACCTTGATTTCCAAATGAAATGCAAAATTTACTTTCATCGGAAAACACCTTGGACCACTGAGCAACAGCCCAGTTCTTTTTCTTCTTGGCCCAGGTAAGACGCTTCTGGCGTTGTGTATTGGCCATGAGTGGCTTGACACAAGGAATGCGACACTTGTAGCCCATGTCCTGGATACGTCTGTGTGTGGTGGCTCTTGAAGCAATGACTCCAGCAGCAGTCGACTCCTTGTAAATCTCCCCCAAATTTTTGAATGGCCTTTTGTTAACAATCTTTTCAAGGCTGCTGTTATCCCGGTTTCTTGTGCACCTTTTTCTACCACGCTTTTTCCTTCCACTCAACTTTCCATTAATATGCTTGGATACAGCATGGTGGCTCAGTGGTTAGCCCTGCAGCCCTGCAGCGCTGGGGTCCTGGGTTGAAATCCCATCCAGGACAACATCTGCAAGGAGTTTGTATGTTCTCCCTGTGTTTGTGTGGGTTTCCTCCATGTTCTACAGTTTCCTCCCACATTCCAAAGACATACAGATAGGGAAATTAGAATGTGAGCCCGTTGGGGACAGTGATAATATTGTCGGTAAAGCACTTTGGAATTAATGGCGCTATATAAGTGAATAAAATAAATAAAAAATAAATACAGCACTCTGTGAACAGCCAGCTTCTTTAGCATCGGGTATTCTAGAATATGTATGTAGTTTATTTATGAAGTTTTATTAATAATGCAATGCAATAATGCTCCCCCCAATCCTGATATGCATGGTCCTCTCACCCCCCAATCCTGATATGCATGGCCCCCTCACCCCCCAATCCTGATATGCCTGGTACCCCTCACCCCCCCAATCCTGGTAAGCATAGTCCCCTCACCTTCCAATCTTGGAATGCAAGGTCCTTTCACCCCCCTTTCCTGGTATGCATGGTCCTCTCGCCCCCCCCCCCCAATCCTGGTATGCATGGTCCTCTCACCCCCCCTTTCTTGGTATGCATGGTCCCCTCACCCCCCCTTTCCTGGTAAGCATGGTCCAGTCACCCCCCCCCCCTTTCCTGGTATGCATGGTCCTCTCACCCCCCCAATCCTGGTATGCATGGTCACCCTCACCCCCCTATTCTGGTATGCATGGTCACCCTCACCCCCCCTATCCTGGTATGTATGCCCCACCCCTATCCTGGTATGCATGGTCACCCTCACCCCCCCTTTGCTCGTATGTATGCCCCACCCCTATGCTGGTATGCATGGTCACCCTCACCCCCCCTATCCTGGTATGCATGGTCACCCTCACCCCCCCTTTGCTGGTATGCATGGTCACCCTCGCCCCACCCCTTTGCTCGTATGCATGGTCACCCTCACCCCCCCTATCCTGGTATGCATGGTCACCCTCACCCCCCTTTGCTGGTATGTATGCCCCACCCCTATCCTGGTATGCATGGTCACCCTCACCCCCCTATCCTGGTATGCATGGTCACCCTCAACCACCCCTTTGCTGGTATGCATGGTCACCCTCACCACCCCCCTTTGCTGGTATGTATGCCCCACCCCTATCCTGGTATGCATGGTCACCCTCACCCTCCCCTTTGCTCGTATGTATGCCCCACCCCTTTGCTGGTATGCGTGGTCACCCTCACCCCCCCTTTGCTGGTATGTATGCCCCACCCCTTTGCTGGTATGCATGATCACCCTCACCCCCCCTTTGCTCGTATGTATGCCCCACCCTTTTGCTGGTATGCATGGTCACCCATGCCCCACCCTTTTGCTGGTATGCATGGTCACCCTCACCCCCCTATCCTGGTATGCATGGTCACCCTCAACCACCCCTTTGCTGGTATGCATGGTCTCCCTCACCCCCCCTATCCTGGTATGCATGGTCACCCTCACCACCCCCGTTTGCTGGTATGTATGCCCCACCCCTATCCTGGTATGCATGGTCACCCTCACCCTCCCCTTTGCTCGTATGCATGGTCACCCTCACCCCCCTTTGCTGGTATGTATGCCCCACCCTTTTGCTGGTATGCATGGTCACCCTCACCCCCCCCCTATGCTGGTATGCATGGTCACCCTCACCCCCCCTATGCTGGTATGCATGGTCACCCTCATACCCCCCTTTGCTGGTATGTATGCCCCACCCCTTTGCTGGTATGCATGGTCACCCTCACCCCCCCCCCCATCCTGGTATGCATGGTTACCCTCACCCCCCCTTTGCTGGTATGTATGCCCCACCCCTTTGCTGGTATGCATGGTCTCCCTCACCCCCCTTTGCTGGTATGCATGGTCCTGTCACTCTTCTTTTCTAGTATGCATGGTCTCTGTTAAAATAAAAAATAGTTATATACTCACCTTCCGACGGCCCGCGATCTCCACTCCACGCGCCCGGCCTCGCGGTCCCAGTAATGCATTGCGCGAAACACCGCTGATGACGTCATCTCCGGTCTAAAGCACAATGCATTACTGGGACCGCGAGGCCGGGCGCGTGGAGTGGAGATCGCGGGCCGTCGGAAGGTGAGTATAACCTTTTTTTTTTTTTTTTATTTTAATTCATTTTTTTTTTTTTTTTTTTTTTTATTTTAATTCATTTTTTTTTTTTTTTTTTTTTTTTACAGAGCCCTGCGCCCGACTGTACCTGCCGAGACCAATCAGCAGCAGACGCAGCTTACCGTTACAAACAGCTGCGCCTGTCGCTGATTGGTCAGCGCCGCAGGATTTCGGTTGCAGACAGACAGACGCGATAAGACGATATGTATATAGATTATAAAATATTCGCTGATTCAATTCCTCTCCATTGTCACGATCTCTTCTTGTTTTACCTAATATTTCTCCCATCTGGAGGTTTGCTACAATGGTCTAGGAAATCCTTTTTAATATTGTAGCAATATATCAGTACAGCATAGAGCTTTGTGCTGCCAGATAGCAGACATATACTGACACGTGTGATGTCTCGTGCCTGATCCAGGTTCTGGTCTTGTCCTGTACTTGGTACCTGTGACTTGTCAAGTGATGGTGACTACGGTCCTGACTCTCATGGCCCTGCTGGTGTGCATTGTCCTCCTGGTTGTCTGGCGAGTGCGTACCAATGGTGAGTGGGCACTCTGGTGGCACGATAACTACCTGGAACGAATACGAGACTTTCTTTCTGGAACCACTCGGCCGATGCGGATCCTGCAGTATGTACAGCGCAGTGCCAAGTATGGAGATGTCCTCAGTGTCATTTCTACCATAGATTCGTTTTGCTCCAAGGTGGAATGGGCCATGAATGTTGGAGATAAGAAAGGTAAGTAACAATATCATTTTAATTATCTGTCCTGAATGCTGAGGGCAGTATTATAGTAGTTATAGTGGATACGAAAAGTATTCAGACCCCTTTAAATTTTTCACTCTCTTGTTTCTTTGCAGCCATTTGGCAAATTAAAAAAAGGTTCATTTTTTTTCTCATTAATGTACACTCTGCACCCCATGTTAACTGAAAAAAACAGAAATGTAGAAATTTTTGCAAATGTATTAAAAAAGAAAAACTGAAATATCACATGGTCATAAGTATTCAGACCCTTTGCTCAGTATTGAGTAGAAGCACCCTTTTGAGCTAGTACAGCCATGAGTCTTTTTGGGAATAAGTTTTTCACACCTGGATTTGGGGATCCTCTGCCATTCTTCCTTGCAGATTATCTCCAGTTACGTCAGGTTGGATGGTGAACGTTGGTGCACAGCCATTTTCAGGTCTCTCCAGAGATGCTCAATTGAGTTTCGGTCAGGGCTCTGGTTGGGTCAGTCAGAAAAATGGTCACAGAGTTGTTCTGAAGCCACTCCTTTGTTATTTTAGCTGTGTGCTTAGGGTTATTGTCTTGTTGGAAGGTGAACCTTCGGCCAAGTCTGAGGTCCAGAGCACTCTAGGGAAGAGCTTTTCATCCAGGATATGTCTGTAGTTGGCCGCATTCATTTTTTCTTCAATTGCAACCAGTCGTCCTGTCCCTGCAGCTGAAAAACACCCCCATAGCATGATGCTGCCACCACTATGTTTCACTGTTGGGATTGCATTGGGCAGGTGATGATCAGTGCCTGGTTTTCTCCACACATACCGCTTAGAATTATCACCAAAAAGTTCTATCTTCATCTCATCAGACCAGAGAATCTTATTTCTCATAGTCTGTGAGTCCTTCATGTCTTTTTTTTTTTTTTTAGCAAACTCTATGCGGGCTTTCATATGTTCTTCCACTGAGGAGAGGCTTCTGTCGGGCCACTTTGCCATAAAGTCCCGACTGGTGGAGGGCTGCAGTGATAGTTGACTTTGTGGAACTTTCTCCCATCTCTCTACTGCATCTGTGGAGCTCAGCCACAATGATCTTGGGATTCTTCTTTACCTCTCCCCATGGCTCTTCTCCCACGATTGCTCAGTTTGGCTGGACGGCAAGGTCTAGGAAGACTTCTGGCAATCCCAAACATCTTCCATTTCAGGATTATGGAGGCCACTGTGCTCTTAGAAACCTTGAGTACTGTAGAAATTCTTTTGTAACCTTGGCCAGATCTGTGCCTTGCCACAATTCTGTCTCTGACCTCCTTGGTCAGTTCCTTTGCCCTCATGATTCTCATTTGGTCTGACATGCACTGTGAGGTCTTATATAGACAGGTGTTTGCCTCTACAAATCAAGTCCTATCTGTTTAATTAAACACAGCTGGACTCCAATGAAGGAGTAGAACCATCTCAAAGAGGATCACAAGGAAATGGAAAGCATGTGACTTAAATATGAGTGAGCAAAGGGTCTGAAAACTTATGACTGTGATATTTCAGTTTTTCTTTTTAATAAATTTGCAAAAATTTCAACATTTCTGTTTTTTTCAGTCAATATGGGGTGCAGAGTGTACATTAATGAGAAAAAAATGAACTTTTTTGCATTTACCAAATGGCTGCAATGAAACAGAGTGAAAATTTAAAGGGCTCTGAATACTTTCCGTACCCACTGTATATTCTTGTACATAGGAGCAGTATTATTGTAGTTATATTCTTGTACATAGGGGGCAGTATTATTTATTATTATTATTCATTTATATAGCGCCATTTATTCCATGGCGCTTTACATGTGAAAAGGGGAAATATCGACAAGTGTAATATATACAAGTGTAAGACAAGGGACACACAAGTACATAAGGAGAGGTGACCCTGTCCGCGAGGGCTCAGTCTACAGGGATGGGTGAGGATATAGTAGGAGGAGAGGGTAGAGCAGGTCGTGCGGTGGTTCAGTAGATCGAGGATCATTGCAGGCTGTAGGCTTGTCGGAACAGGTGGGTCTTCAGGTTCTTCTTGAAGGTTTCCGTTGATGGTGAGAGTCTGATGTGTTGCGGTAGGGAGTTCCAGAGTATGGGGGAAGCACGGGAGAAGTTTTGTATGCAGTTGTGGGAAGAAGAGATAAGGGGGGAGTAGAGAAGGAGATCTTGGGACGATCGAAGGTTGCGTGCGGGTAGGTACCTAGAGACCATGTCACAGATGTATGGAGGAGACAGGTTGTGGATGGCTTTGTATGTCATGGTTAGGGTTTTGAATTGGATCCTCTGGGCAATAGGAAGCCAGTGAAGGGCCTAGCATAGGGGGGAGGCTGGGGAATAGCGGGGAGACAGGAGGATTAGTCTGGCAGCACAAAGTGTAGGATGGACTGGAGCGGTGCTAGAGGGGAGGCCAGAGAGTAGGAGGTTGCAGTAGTCGAGGCGGGAGATGATAAGAGCGTGCACTAGTGTTTTTGTGGTTGAGGAATGAGCGGATCCGGGAAATATTTTTGAGTTTGAGGCGGCAGGAGGAGGCGAGGACTTGGATATGTGGTTTGAAAGAGAGCGCAGAGTCGAGGATCACCCAAAGGCACCGTGCATGCGGGGCTGGGGAAAGAGAGCAGCCGTTGACATTGATGGATAGGTCTGGTGGAGGGGTAGAGTGAGATGGGGGAAAGATGATGAATTCTGTTTTGTCCATGTTCAGTTTGAGAAAGCGAGCAGAGAAGAAGGCTGAGATAGCAGACAGACATTGTGGGATGTCAGTCAGTAAGGAGGCGAGGTCGGGTCCAGATAGGTAGATCTGCGTGTCATCGGCATAGAATATAACTACTATTATAGTAGTTATATTCTTGTACATAGGGGGCAGTATTATAGTAGTTATATTCTTGTACAAAGGGGAAAGTATGTCAGTGAGGGTGACACTATGATGGAAAATTTGTTCTGTATTCTGAGATATATTAATGTTAATTAAATAAATTAGAATTTATAAGAATGTACTATTTATCTGAGGAGTGATAACTGCAATGCCAGAGTTAAGTATTCGTAAACCATTGTGTTCCCTCTTGTCCATATTCTTTTGCCAGGTGAGATCCTCGATGCAGTGGTATTGGAGACTCGCCCTCATTACGTATTGGAGCTTGGTACATACTGTGGATACTCGACCATGAGGATAGCCCGTCTGCTGCCCGCTGGTGCACGACTTATTACTATAGAAATGAACTCTCACTATGCCCAGGTGGCTAAGGAGCTGTTTCAACATGCTGGTCTGGATGCACAGGTGGGAAGCGGCGGCATTGTACCCAAGACATTGGACAGTAGCTTTTCCATATCCTCATATCTTATTCATCTTTCTGTTTTTTTTCTGTCATACACTGCACCTGATTTTTCCATTCTCCCTGCCCCTGTAGCTGCCCCCTATATCCGATTTCCCATTACCTTCCACTCTTCCCTCTTGCTCTCAGGCAGAGCAGAATGTCATGCAGTCCGCTTGCCATCAGCGTAAGTGGTGTCTCCAAGAGGCCCTTCTCTATACCACGCTACAGTGTCTGCAGCTGCCACTTCAGCTGTTTTCTCGTTCCCCTCAATCCCCCCTGAGTCCTTCCTCACTTTCTGCCCAGGATAAATCTGTAGAGAAGCGGCCAACAGGTCCAACGTGCAAGGTGAGATCCCGAGCTCGGTAGGATTTACAAGCTGGTGTTACTGCTTGGGAGTGTGCTGGAGCAAATGAGATCAGCCCGTATTGATTTAATGGTGTTACAGGAGATGGATTTTGGATTAAGTCAGACCACTCTGTACAAGTCCCACCTTTCTTCTTGGTTCCTATTTCAGGACTAAGTACAATTGCCCTCATTAATGTGTCTACTATAAATGTCTCCATAACATTATCATCATAGGAGTGGCATTCAAAACAGTGCTCCATGTAGATAGGGGCCAGATAAAGAACACAAGCCATCAATGCCTGCTTAAGTGTCACTAGGTACTGACCATAGGCACCTATAAGAGTGGCTGACATGTATGCCTTCATAACAGTATTGTATAGGAGTTTCACCCAAAACAATGCCAACCATGAATGGCCACATTGCAAAATCTTCCCAAGAATAAAAAAATATAAAACAGTCTCACCCAAATCAATGCCCCTATAAAAGCACCAGCCATGAATGCCTCCATTAGCGTCAGCAGTTACTGACTGTGGGCATCCAAAATAATTTTATTATTTATTTATAAAGCGCCATTAATTCCATGGTGCTGTACATGAGAAGGGGGGTTACATACAAAGTTATAGATATCGTAAACAAATTTACAATGACAGACCGGTACGGAGGGGAGAGGACCCTGTTCCTTGTGGACTTACATTCTAAGGGATAGTGGGGAAGAGACAGAAGGTCGGGGGTGCAGCAGCTCTGGTGGTTTTGAGGCGGCGGCTCGGGCGGTGATGAGGCAGCAGAATTCTTATTGCAGGCTGTAAGCTTTCCTGAAAAGATGGGTTTTCAGGTTCCGTTTGAAGGCTCCCAGGGTGGTGGATAATCGGACGTGTTGAGGCATGGAATTCCAGAGTATAGGGGATATTCAGGAGAAATCTTGGAGGCGGTTGTGTGAGGAACGAATAAGTGTGGAGGAGAGTAGGAGGTCTTGGGAGGATCGAAGATTACGTGAGGGAAGATATTGGGAGATTAGTTCAGAGATATAAGGAGGGGACAGGTTGTGCATGGCTTTGTATGTCAGTGTTAGTAGTATGAACTGGATTCGTTGGTGAATTTGGAGCCAGTGGAGGGATTTGCAGAGGGGGGAGACAGGGGAGTAGCGAGGAGAGAGGTGGATTAGTCGGGCAGCAGAGTTGAGGACAGACTGGAGTGGTGCAAGAGAGTTAGCAGGGAGGTCACAGAGGAGTGTTGCAGTAGTCAAGACGTGAGATAATGAGGGCATGTACAAGAGTTTTAGTAGATTGAGGGCTGAGGAAGGGACGGATTCTGGAAATATTTTTGACTTGGAGGCAACAGGAGGTGGCAAGAGTTTGGACGCGTTGTTTGAAGGACAGGGCAGAGTCGAGAGTTACTCCGAGGCAGCGGATTTCAGGTGCCGGAGAGAGCATGATGCAGTTTACCATAATAGATAGATCAGGTAGGGAAGATATATGAGATGGAGGAAATATGAGTTCAGTTTTGTCTACATTAAGTTTTAGGAAGCGAGAGGTGAAAAAGGAGGATATGGCTGATAGACACTCTGGGATTCTGGACAGCAGAGAGGTGACATCTGGGCCAGAGAGGTAGATCTGATTGTCATCTGCATACAGGTGGTACTGGAAACCATAGGACTTTGAGTTGTCCTAGACCAAGAGTATAGATGGAAAAAAGTAGGGGCCCCAGGACAAAGCCTTGGGGGACTCCAACAGAGAGAGGGCGGGATGAGGAGGTAGTGTGGGAGTGGGAAACGCTGAATGTGCGGTCAGAAAGGTATGAGGCAATCCAGGACAGGGCAAGGTCTTTGATGCCAAGGGAAGAAAGAAACTGTAGCAGTAGGCAGTGGTCGACTGTGTCGAAGGCAGAGGACAGGTTGAGAAGGAGGAGGATGGAGAACTGTCTGTTAACTTTGGCTGTAAGTCATTAGTAATTTTGGTCAGGGCAGTTTCAGTGGAGTGGTGGGGGCGGAAGCCAAATTGGAGGATGTCAAGGAGGGAGTTAGATGAGAGGTAGGAGGAAAGTTGAGCATGGACATGCTGTTCAAGGAGTTTAGAAGCAAAAGGGAGCAGTGATATGGGGCGATAGCTGGGCATAGCAATTGGGTCAATGTTTGATTTTTGAGGATGGCTGTTATGGTGGCATGTTTGAAGGCAGAGGGGAAGGTACCAGAAGATAGGGATAGGTTGAAGAGATGGGCTAGGGCTGGAATGATCATGTTAGTGAGGTTGGGGAGCAGGTGGGAAGGGATCAGGTCAAGTGCACAGGTGGTGAGGTGTGATTTGGAAAGGAGATGAGTAAGCTCTCCTTTGGTGATGTTGGAGAGGGAGATTATTAGGGAAAGGCAGAGGTCTGGTATGTGGAGTGGTTGGGGTGGTGGAACAGTAAAGGTTTGCCTTGTTTGGTTGATCTTGTTTTTGAAGTAGGTGGCAAAGTCCTAAGCAGAGATGAGGGGAGTTGGAGGTGGCAGTGGTGGGCGGAGGAGAGAGGTAAATGTGCTGAACAGTTGTTTTGGGTTGTGGGATAATGAAGATGCAAGGTTTGTGAAATAGTTCTGTTTAGCAGAGGTGAAGGCTGATTTGAAGGTAAGTGTAGCTTGTTTGAGAGCAGTGAAGTCGTCTGGCAGGCGTGTTTTCTTCCAACGCCGCTCCACGACCCTGGATGCTTGTCGAAGTTTTTTGGTGAGGTTGTTGTGCCAGGGTTGCCTATTGATTTGTCGCACTTTTCCATGCATGAGAAGGGCGACTGAGTCTATGGCTGATGTGAGGGTGGAGTTGTAGAAAGCGGTGGCACTGTCCGTGTCGTGAAGATATGGAGGATAGAGGTAGAAGAGAGTCGAGTCTGTGAATGTCTAGGTGTGCGAGGTTTCTGCGAGGATGTGCTAGTGGCTGGACATGGGGGGCAGGTGAGAAGGACAAGGATGAGATGGTGAGTAGCTGGTGGTCAGACACGGGGAAGGGAGAGTTTGTGAGATTGGGTAGGGAACAGAGATGGGTGAAGATGAGGTCTAATGTATGTCCATCTGTGTGGGTGGCTGTGGAGGACCACTGAGTAAGTCCAAAGGATGAGGTAAGTGACAGGAGTTTGGAGGCTGCTGGGTGTCAGTGGGGATGTTGAAGTCCCCCATGATGATGGTGGGGATGGAAATAATACCCCCACAAGAGTAGAAATAAGATTTTGAGGTTTGATGCTTTACCCCCTGGGTACACTGGTATAATTCATCAGATTATTGCCGAGGCCCTAAAGAGAATACTTCACCACTTTCACCCATGGGGCCTGATAACAGGACTTTTGTCACCACCTTCACCCCCCATGGGGCCTGATAACAAGACTGTCATCACCACCTTCCTCCCCATGGGGCCTGATAACAGGACTGTCGTCACCCCCCTTCACCCCCCATGGGGCCTGTTAACAGGAGGGTCGTCACCACCATCACCCCCAAGGGGCCTATGTAATCAGCTGTTAATGTTCACTACGGAGTGGAGCAGCTGATAACAATTTACAAATCAATGCTTGGTTCCCATGATAGAATCCGGCTCACGCCCTCTCCATTATCTGTGCCCGTCCTCATTATGCCGCATCCAGGGAAGACCAGTTATCTGAAGAAGAGTAATTTTACTCTTGGGGATACCACCAGGTTTCACTGCACAGGGATCGGACCTGTATGACAGGCAAAGCCGTCAGGTAAATGAGTGTTTCTCATGCTGGATCTCCAGTGAAGTCAAACCTAAAGGGAAGAAGGATCTCCTCTATATGACAGCGGAGACCTTGGAACAGTATAACTTTTTGTCTGCTACTGGGCAAGAACCAATCGACTGTGCATGTCCAAAATCCAAAGTCAGAATTGTTGTAACATGACAGGAAATTTTGTAATGCATACATTTCACAAATGAATGAAGCATTTGGAAAGCAATGAATCATTTTGTAGAGGACGAGTTTTACTCCAACAATTACTTGATCTACATCAAAGTTTTCATAGTAAACTGTATATATGAAAATGGAATAACAAAACTTCAAAGTCTTGAATTCCAGTTTAAATGTCTTAATTGAGCAAGACCCAGTACTGTTAGTGCTTCAGGCGTCTGCTTTTACTCTTGTGATCGTGCATGTGTACCCATTGCGAAAACCAGCAGTAGTCCGCCATCATGTTGGGATTCCAGTGGCCTTGGTATCTATTCATCTCTTTATGGAACATCTCTCTCCATGTTTGTCCCTTATATGTCCCACATTGGGTGGAAAAAAGTCATGATGGGAATGTAAGAAATGTATTTTCTTTTTTTTTTTTAACTGTGTATTTTATTAACATTTTTAAACAGATACAGAAAAAGTACATGAATGTATAGATATGTCTCACAAGCTTGTTAGCAATAACTGTAAACCAGAAATCAGTATACATATCTTAATATCCACTAATACAATGAAAACAGGGAATATGACAAGACGAACAATACAATACTAGACAGGGAAATATAAGGAGGGGGGGGGAAGGAGCGGGGAAGGTGAATATTTCAGGCTTCCATCAAGGCCAAACTTCACTGTTATTCTTTATTGGCCCAATAAGTGTCCCATAGTGACCAAACACTTTCAAAAAGATCTACCGTGTCATTTGACAAGGCAGATAGATACTCCATCCTTCTCACATCTTGGATCCGAGAATGGAGATCGGCAAGTGAGGGTGGGTGGGCTAACCTCCAGTTACAGGCAATTAGACACCTGGCGGCTGTGGTCATATGCAACAGTAACCGCTTCACTCTCTTCCCCAGCTGAACAAGTGGTATATTTAATATGTAGAATTTAGGATCCAGGGGAACCCGAAGGTTAGTTACTTTATAAATAAGAGATTGCACCAGCCTCCAGAAACCCTGGATATTGGGGCATACCCAGAATATGTGCGGTATGTCTCCTCCTGTAGCTCCACACCTCCAACAATTGTCAGGTATAGTTGGGTTTAGTTTATGTAGTAGTGATGGGGTGTGATACCAATACATAATTAATTTATACTGATTTTCCTTATAAACATAGCACGAAGATGTCTTTGAGGCAGTATCCCAGATCCGTTTCCACGTACACAAGGGAATGGTCTCACCAAGGAAATCTTCCCATTTCCTCATATAGGTGTGATTTGGCTTGTCTTCTGGGCATGGGGCAACTAAAATACGATATATATCTGAGATGAGGCCTTTAGTAGAAACCCCAGCTCTGCATAATCTTTCAAATAGTGTAGGGATAGAGACTTCTAAGGAGGCAAAAAGGGAATGCATCAGGTGTCTTACTTGTAAATACCGATACTGGAAATTGCCAGGGAGATTGAATTTAGCAGATATGTTGGCGTAGGGGAGAAGTACTCTGGAACTTGCGTCTACTATGTCAGCAAAGCAAAAGAGTTTCCTGTCAAACCATGTTTTAGTCGCTATACCCTGCATACCGTCTGGCATTCTGGGATTAAAAAGAAAAGAAGTCAAGGGAGAACGTTCGGATTTAAGTGGAAACTTTTTGACACAACAGTCCCATATCCTCTTAGTGAAGGCTATAGGGCCCAGGGTATGTGGATCAAGCTTGTTAGATGAGGTGCCCCAGAGGTAGGAGTTGGGGTGTATTGGGGCAAGCCATAACTTCTCTATTTCCATCCATCTAGAGAAGGCACAGCGATTAGACCATGCAGGGATGTGACGTAAGTGTACTGCCCAGTAGTACCTAGTAATATCTGGGACCCCCAAGCCTCCTCTCAGTTTACTGTCAAATAAAGTGGTTTTCTTGATTCTATATCTCTTGTGGGCCCAAACAAATTGAAGTATACTAGACTGAATGTTGCGCAACTCTTTGTATGGCACACACACACCGGAAGGGTCTCAAATAGGTAAAGTAGCTTTGGCAGAACAGACATTTTGACTGCAGAGATTCTGCCAAACAGAGACAACGGGAGCCTGTTCCAATTGAGCAGGAGCTTTTTTATCTCAGTAAATAAACTAGGATAGTTCTGCTGGTATAATAGCTTATACTTAGATGTTAATTGTATCCCCAGGTATGTCAAGGATATATTTTTCCATTTATAGTTGTAGTTTTCCTGTAATGAGGAAACCCGCACCTGTGGAATATTAAGAGGCAGAGCTTCCGTTTTGTTCTGGTTGACCTTATACCCCGACAGCCTTCCAAATTGTAGCAATAAGGAATGCAAATTCGGGAGGGTGATATGTGGTTGGGACAAAATCAATAGGACATCATCCGCATATAGAGATAGCTTAAACTCCTTATCTCGTACCATTACTCCACGTATATTAGGGTCATTGCGAATAGCAGCAGCCAATGGTTCAATACACAAGACAAAAAGAAGGGGGGACAAAGGGCATCCTTGACGGGTGCCGTTGTGTATTTGAAAGGGTTGAGATGTGGCATAAGGAAGCCTGACCGAAGCTGAGGGGCATGAATATAGACTTTTCAGGGCAGTAATAAATGCACCCGAAATTCCAAAATGATGTAACGTTTCGAACATGAATGGCCACCCCAGTCGGTCAAATGCCTTCTCCGCATCCAAACTAAGAAGGAGTGCTTCACTCTCTGTCTTATTAACAACCTCTACTAAGTCAATGATCTTCCTGGTATTGTCTCCTCCCTGTCTACATGGGACAAAACCCACCTGGTCTTTGTGTATTAGGTGAGGGAGTAGCGCTGAAAGACGTAGAGCCAGTAGTTTAGTAAAGATTTTCATATCAGCATTAAGGAGTGCTATGGGCCTATAATTGGCACATTCCATAGCATCCTTCCCCGGTTTGGGTATAAGCGTAATGTAAGAATGTAGCATACTTGCGGGTATAGGGGAGCCCGTGAGGAAGCTATTAAATAATTTAACTAAATAGGGGGTGAGTCGAACCGCAAACGCCTTGTAGTAGAAGTATGTCAGGCCGTCTGGACCCGGTGATTTTCCATTAGGAAGTAATTTAAGCACCTCTCCTACCTCTTCACCCGTGATTTCTTTATTCAGTGTATTTACAGTGTTCTTAGTAAGAGTAGGCAGCTTACACTGCCCAAGAAAGGAGTGGATTAGGTCCCTCTGTTTTCCTGGGTCTGTAGGAAGAGTGCTAGGCAAAGAATACAATCTTGACAAATAATCCTGAAAGATGTTTGCGACTTTAGTGGGATCATAGAACATATTCCCTCCCAAATCTCTCAAGGCATAAACGGATGAGTTCCCCCTATCCTCTCTAAGTTGGCGGGCTAAAAGGGAGTGAGGTTTATTTCCTTTGTCATAATATTTATGCTTGCTATAAAGTAGTAATTTTTCTGTTGTATTGACCGCTAAGACCCTCAGTTGGGCACGAGTCTTTACTATACCTCTAAGGGTACGTATTGTTGGGTTAAGGGTCATCCTATTCTCTAAGTCTCTGAGACTTTTGAGGAGCTGATCTCTCTGATATAATCTATCTTTTTTTATACGAGAGCTTAATGCTATGCATTGCCCTCTAAAGACGGCCTTATGGGCTTCCCAGACAGTAGAAAAATTAGGCACTGACCCCTCATTGTTCTCGAAGTATTCCATCAATCCGGCTTCCAGTTTGTCTCTGTAGGGAGCCCTCTTGAGGAGGGACTCATTGAGCCTCCAGTGGCAGACTCTTGTACGTGGGATTGTCTGGTCTAGGGTGAGAGTCATTGGCGCGTGGTCTGACCACGTTATTGCACCAATATCCACATTGCTCGTCAATCTAAGGGTCTGAATGTTGCCAAAGAAAAAATCGATCCTGGTGTGTGTGCCATGAGGGGGGGAGTAGAAGGTAAAGGTTTTTTCTGAGGGATGTTTAACTCGCCATAGATCAAATAAGGCAAACCTGCGGATCAGTCTTCGAAAGGCAGCTGTCAATTTACGTTGAGATGGGCTCGACAATTGATTGTAAATGGTCAACCTGTCCAATGAGTGATAGAAAATAGTGTTAAAATCTCCACCCACAATCCACGCTGAGGAGGGGAGGCGTGTTAATTTGAGGAGTACCCGGTTCAAAAAGAGGACCTGGGAGGTATTAGGGGCGTAGATGTTACACAGAATAATTGGAACTTCCTTATATGACCCTTGTAGGATAAGGTACCTGCCCTGTGGGTCTGCCAGGGAGGTAGTAACTTGGATGGGACAGGTCCTTGATATCAAAATCGCCACACCGGCTTTTTTCCTTTCCTGGGAGGCTAAGAAAATTGTGGGGTAAAGGTGTTTAGCGAAATTGCAGTTCCCATTGAGATTCAGGTGTGTTTCCTGTAAGAAAACCACATCAGCTCGCTGGGTCCGCATCTCACCAAGCGCCATTCGTCTCTTAATGTTTGAGTTTAAACCCTTAACATTTAGTGTTAAAATTTTAACCATATTTTAGGTTGTAGTAGCAGAAAGCAAAATTAGCATTACATACAGAGACCAACCGGGTATTGCCCATCTCAAAATTGCCTGATGGCCCACGATGGATGGCTCTCAAAGAGGTACAGAAGATTCCCTCACCACAATCAGGGTAGACACATAAGGAATGGGAGAAGACATTTACAATACACACAACACATAGATCACAACATTTACATGTCACAAATATTACCAGAGAGGAGTGAAGCCACAGGCGAAAGCCTTCTCCGCTACCGTCCTCTCCGGCCAGGGTCAGAGAAAAAAAGATTGGCATAACGTAAAACTTTACCAATATCTAAACCCTGACCTCCTTTACCAACTCTTCCGTAGGAGGAACCAGGGTAACTCTAACCCTTAAAAGGGGGTCTGTAGCTATGGACACACTGCTATCACAGTCAGTGTCAAAAGCTAGATTCTAAACATTTAAGAGAGGAGAGTGTTCAATTCTCACCGCCCTAGTAGCAAGCCAATGCAAATAGTGTGAGGAGTCTTAACCAGATATATTATCATAAAAGAAAAAGAAAAAAGTGAACAGCTACTTATGAAAGAAAGAACCAACCAAAGTCCCTATAATAAACTGGGGAGGGCACAAGATCCCCCACCAACTGCCCCCCAAGGGGGGACTCCAGCTTGAAACCAGAGATTCAAACACAGGGCTCCAGTTCCCAGAAGGAAGAAAAAATATGAAAAATTGTTATCTCAGGTCGGAGCCGGTCGTGCCTTAGGTCGTGATGAAGGGAGATCCCCCCTAGAGTCCACCTGTTGCCAAACCGGACGGAGTAGACTGGACGGCATCTCCAATTCCCAGTCCACCAGGGAGGGCGGAGGAACCCCCAGGTCAGTGCAGAAGGCTGGGAGGTCCCGAATAGATCGAAGCACTACCGTACGACCATCTTTTGAGGCTATGAGGGCAAACGGGAACCCCCAGCGATATCGGATGCCCTTATCTTTTAAGGATGCAAGTAGTGGCTGCAGATGTCTCCTTTTCTGTAGGGTGATCCAAGATAAATCAGGAAATAATTGGATCCGAGTCCCTTGATATTCAATTCTCTCCGAAGCACGGGCTTTAGCCATAATAGACTCTTTTAATTGGAAGTCATGGACACAGGAAATAATGTCACGAGACTGATTTTGCGGCCCCCTGGGGCGTAATGCTCTGTGCTCTGTCCAATTTTATCCTTTGAGTTGTGGGGCACTCCAGTACAGTGTTGAATATGGTTTCAAGTATGGCATGGACATCCTCATTACCCGTGGCCTCAGGGACGCCTCTCACTCGGATATTATTACGGCGTCCTCTGTTGTCCAGGTCTTCCAGATGTTTGTTAGTTTCACTCAGAGCCTGAGCATAAGAAGTCACGTTCTTTTGTAGTTTGATGATGTACTGTCTAGTAGCATCGTGATCCCTTTCCATTGAGTCCACTCTGTCTGCTAGTAGCCCAACATCTTGGCGGATTGAGTTAATCTCTGACTTACAGGTTTCTTTTACTTCTGAGATCAGGGATTTGAAGTCCTCTTTGGTAGGGAGGAGATCCAGATACTTCTTCAATCCTCTGTGGTCAAAATGGTGTTCCATCTCTCCCGACTCAGTCTCTGATGGGGAGTCACGCGACCCCCCCCCCGTCCTCCTGCTGTGACACCAGAGCAGACAGTGAGGGCGTAGAGTCCAGGTCCATACCCACTGGGCCCGACCACGTAGTTTTATTTTTCGCTTGAGTGCCTTTATGGATTGATTGTCGTTGTGACTTTGGTGGCATGGGGTCACTCGCAACACAGTCTCTCTTAGTAAGAAACTTGTCCAAAGGGGTCATAAATGGCTGCCCCCTTCTTAATCTGTATGACCAGCTTGAACCTCGTCTCCTCCTCAGCCCCGCCAGGTCGTCCCCTAGTCCGTGCAATGTATTATATCTCCTTTCAATATTATTTATTGATGTAAAACCGTTAAAATTATAGCTGTCCACTTATGTCCTCCATCTGGGCGGAAAGGCAAGTCTCCCCTCTACGCAGACATTATACAGGGGTGTATATCTCCTCCATGGCTCTTTCTCGTAGTAATTTCTTTACAACAGGCTATTATTTCGATGACCACTAGATGGCAGTAGAGTATAAGGCAAAAAGAGAGCCTTTCCTGCTTTTTTTTTTTTTTTTTAAGGCAACTGCAGCCCAGTTTCCCGCTCCCTTCTTCTTCAGCTATCAGAGCTTGCAAAATGGCGTCGCCCACATGGAGCCCCGGGGTCCCGAGGGGGGCGCAATCGCCGCCGTTGCACCTCTGGAGCACAACCACTTTGTCACTTGGAGATGCCTCCTTCTCCTCAGGGACACTATCTCTCCCGTGTCTGAACTGGGACAGCACTGAAGGTAAGACCCAGGGCTGCACCCTGACTATGTGGAGGTGCTATAAGAAGGCCTTACCTCCACTGTTTCTCTGTGCGTGCTAGGAGCAGTCCCACGGGTATAGTTCCGATCTCAGTGTTCTGCTTGAAGCCCTCCTGGAGTTATGCTCCCAGCCCAGGTCTGTGTCCAGAACCCGGGGTGATAGCCAGGGAACCTGGCTTGCCCCTCGCCGGCCACCTAGGGGTGCTGAATCCTACAGGTATCTTCCAGGGTAGCAGGGGAACCAAGTCAGGATGTTTTGCAGCAAATTGTAAAGTTTAAAGAGGAAGTTTCGTGTTCTAAAAGCAGGAGCCCAAGTGAAGTGCTTCTTCCCTGTTAGGTGCCCAGGCCACGCCCAGAAATGTATTTTCAATGACATTCAGCAGCTTGTTGTCTACTAGTTCAGTATAGCTTTCAGCACGTCTGTTCTCAAGCTGCTAGCTCCAGAAAGCTGAGGTTTGCTCTGAATGTGTCATCATGCATTAGTTTGTTGATTTCGGGTCCAATAACAATTCTGGCCATTTCTATTATGATCAATTGCAACTACATAATATTTTATTAAACCAAGTTTAATGTGAAATGATGGAAGATAAACCTGAAGTCGCCGGACCAGTGATTTGTATATTGTACCCACCCCCTGTGTGCTCGACCCTGAGAGGCCATTGTATCATAATGTAATGATTGCTGTCATTACGATGGTTCCACAGGCACAAGAACCACATGCTTGGTGTCACCTGACTGTGGGTCACCACCATAGGGTCCACACAAATGTTCCATTTATGCTCTGAGTATTTGATCATTTTCAAAATTCACTCCATAGAAGCATGGGTCTTACGTTGTAACCACGTGAGCCAACAGAACAGATGGTTTTTCGTGACCATTGTGCAACAAAACAGCTGTCAAACTCGTTTAACTAGAGTCTATGAATGGCCTCCATTCATAGGGAACACGTGTACCATCTAACTCCACCATAAGACCACTTACACCAGTGCAGAGGCAGACATCGCATTCCATTGCGTAGTATGTGAGGTTGTGGTGCCTCGTTGCAGCAAACGCCATTCCCGAAGTCGAGAAGCTAATTAGCCATTCTTACTTTTCTTTATATAATGACAGATCTCTTACCAGATCCTCTAGATCTGATTGGCTCAGTAAGTGCGGCTGACCCTTCAGTTGTTCTGGATCAGGACATACATCATACCAATCAACATCATCTCCTTCATCAGGATCAGAGCCGTTGGTTTCAGTGGCCATTCCTGCTGCGGGAGGGACAGTGTAATTCAGTATAATTTACATGTTTTTCTCTCAATAGCAAAATCCTTGTTGCGTGGTGGTGGGGGGGAGGGTGGTAGCCGGAGAGTGTAAGATAGCGGGTGCATGGCCACCTCTGCCACTGGGGTGGCGGTGGGGTTTCAGAAGTAGATAGCAGAGTTCTTGATTTTGCAGATTACAATCCAATTACTGAGCTCTAATGACAGCTATAATAATTATATGGCTTTCCCAGAGTCCTGAATAGCACATCTGCTGTAGGGGTCAGGGAATTGTTTCTCCAGCCGTATTGTTTTTTACCCAGCTTTTCTAAGACCAGATAGACCTGGGACTTGTGTGGTGATACATTTTTTTCTTCCCTAGGTGGAGCTGTTGCTGGGATCCAGCTCTGTCCTGATTCCGCAACTGAAAAAGAAACTGGATATAGACAAGTTTGACCTTGTGTTTATAGACCACTGGAAAGTCAGCTACCTCCCTGACACCAGACTGCTGGAGGTGAGTGCACGGTGCAAGGCTATGTCCACCCCTGGGAAACATCAGGCCGCATTCACACAGGGCTGGTGACTAACCTCCCATTTCATTTAGAACAACGCAACACAATTATTACTTCTCCATATTTCATGATCTTTTGTTGATGTCAGTGAATGGAAAGACTGAATCACAGGTGCATGGTTTATTAAAGGATCACACCCAGATGAGGGGTACACATAAAAATCTGGGGGACTCAGAGCCAAAGTCTGAAGTTACTCCCTCCTATGGGTCTCCAACTGCCATTCAATAAGCCATCAGGTTCCGGAAAGCGTGTCGTAGGCTAATGGGAGAGATGAGGCCCACGTTTAACCAGCTAGATGCCAAAGTCACTGTCCACTACAGCATCTTAAAGTATTACACCACTGCGACAACTAACCCCAGCTGTAACAGTTACTGGCAGGTATCTGTTGTGTAAAACGGCTGGGCTGTCCCTCGCTGGCTACGGAGTAGGCACAATTAAAGCCATACAAATCCTGCAGACAATCGCCATGCATATATGGTGAATGTTGGGAGAAAGGTAGCACCCGGCAGTGGGTGGGAACGTTCTGATTCGGGCTTCCTAGCCGCCGTGTGGCCTGCTGTCACCACACCACTGAATTTACTTTACAAATTTTGCATAAATATCGCCCACAAACCGCATGACACTTCTTCATCCTGCAAATATGGGTCTGATCCATCTGAGGATCAGTGGCAGTATAAATGGCAAATCCCAGACAAAAATGACACCACACATTTTTCCAAATTGCACTCGTCACATGCTGGGGGGTGCGAGGTGCCAGGGTGACCTATGCCATTCTCTCTGTATCCTCGTGTCATGTGCTAGGGATAAAAAAAAGCCAATTTTGCAGTGAAACAAAAGCATCTACAGTACCTCTGATTCAGCTCCTGCATGCTCTTATCGCCCCAATACATCCTGCATTCTTGGAGGCTTACTACAGTCTTACTGCTCCGCCATCTGTGCCTACATGTTGTGCCTTCTTGCTCCCCTTGCCCCTGGCATGGCCTCTTCAGCATTGTCGTAACCTTCCATTCTCTTCCTCAGGAATGCGGATTGTTAAAAGCCGGCTCTGTTCTCCTGGCCGATAATGTGACTTGTCCTGGAGCCCCCGATTATCTGGAGTATGTGAGGAACAGCCCTCGTTATCGGAGCCAGTATTTCCCATCCCAGCTGGAGTACCTGCAGGTGGAGGATGGCGTGGAGAAATCTGTCCTGTTAGGGTGATGCCAATCTGTGCGTTACACTACAAAGAGCTTGGCTCATCTGGCCCAGACTGGTCACCTAGGAGTTCAGGGGGGAGGCTGGTGGGCATCAAGTTCCCATTTTCATGCCCCTCAATGTATAGAGTAGATCGTCATCTGGTGCCAGTGCAATGTGACGTCATCGTGGTATCACAGTCTGATGGGTCAGTTAAGGAGATCTGTTCTCCGCCATCTAATCATTTACCATCAAATATACATTGGCCACAAATAGAAATAGCCACCGTCTCTCGGCTGCTCAGGCCCCTGGAAATAAATACTTGGATAATGTAAGAACATTAACATCTAAAACACAAAAAATAAAATCACTTCGTGTTTTCTGTTAAATGGTTCCTCTACGGACAGACTTTTGTAGTGTGATAAATAGACAATATGCAGATTACTTAAATGTTGTTTTACCCCTATAAAATCTGTCCCAAACTCCACTAGGTGTCTCTTGTCTGACTCGCTGTCCACTGCCTCTTGTCAAGTGTAATCTGTCTCTAGTAGTAGAAAGACTGAGGTAGATTAGCGGAATTGGGGCGGGGCATTGAAGCTATACAGGAAGTGGGGTGGAGCTTTGATGCTGCACAGGAAGTGGGGCTTTGCATGCAGGAAGTGAGGGAGTTTAGTTTTTGCTCCTGCTCATTAGGCCTCTTTCACACTTGTTTTTTGTGTCAGTTAAAATCCGCCAAAAAGGCGGAAAAGCAGATCCGTTTGTAACTGATGTGAACGGATGCCACATGATCCGTTTTTTGACGGATCCGCAGAATGAAGAATTTTAAGGCTGTGTGCACACGCTGCGGATTTTGCTGCGGTTCCGCAGCGGTTTTGGCCGCTGCGGACCCGCAGCAGTTTCTGCTGCGGTGTACAGTACAATGATTCCCTATGGGAATCAAAAACCGCAGTGCAGACGGTGCGGAGTTTTCCGCGCGGATTATCTGCGGTTTTCAATCCGCAGAAAGAATTGACATGTCAATTCTTTCTGCGGATTCCATTGAGGAGATGAAAAACCGCAGGGCAAAACCGCTGAGCAATCCGCAGGTAAAACCGCAGGTCTTTTGACCTGCGGTTTCACCTGCGGATTGTATAAAATCCGCGCGGATGAATCCGCACCTTTTCCGCAGCGTGTGCACACAGCCTAAAGGAACCGCTGCCCGGGGGGGGGGGAGAGAGAATTTTTACATCCGCCAGATTGGATTTCAGGGTTAAATTTTCTCCCTGACTTCCTTTCTCTGGGCATGCGCACTGGAAAGTGCAGATCCAACAACCAAAAAAACGTTGCAAGGTCTGTCCAGGCTTACCATCGGATGGAAAAAATTTGGCGGTTCCTCACAAAAACGGATCCAACGGATGGCCATCCGTCAAGATCCGCCAGTAATGCAACTCAATGGGGACAAAAACTGATCCGCAAAAAAAAAATGGTGGATCCGTTTTTTTCAAAACCTGGCGGATTTTGACTGGTTAAAAAACGGAAGTGTGAAAGAGGCCTTAGACAAACTGTATAAAGGTGTAACGGAGAGGTCGTCTTTCAGTTCAGGGCACCGAAGTCTTTGGACAATAGCATGTGCAATGCATACTATGAAGTGAGGGAAAAGACATCCCAGCTCCTATAATGCTGCCAGAATGCTGGAAATATTAAGTTCCCTCTGATAAAGAAAACCTATCATGTTAAACACTAGAAGAGTCAGGAAGCTCCTTGTGTATGACGAACGGATCAAATCCCCAAAGTACCAAGGGGAGTGATGCGGGTAAGGAATTCACAGGATTCAGATGAATAGTTGTAGTTTATTCCCAAAACGTTTCTAGGTAAAATTGACCTTTTTTTCAGGGGAACCACCTGAGGAAGAGGTCCAATATGGAATAAAGAACCATCTATTCTAGTCATCAGCATCCTGTGAGTTCCCTACCCGCAGCACAGCACACCCGCACTGCCCCCTTTGGTACATATATGTTGATCTAGCCTCCCAGCGGAGCAGTAGCAGCAGGGGTGTTGTCGTCTAAGGCTATTGAATGGCATGTGATTTGGTTAATGCCCAATGAACACTTTTTGTCAATCACAAGTCTATCAAAGCTTTCTGGTGTCATCTATGTAAATTGGAAGATTATTCAATAATTAGTATGGCCATGCAAGCCTTAATAAAAGGGTAGAGGTGCAGGCCCTCTGCTTTATGGTTGTGATAATGCCTTTCTGCCCAATCACGTGTAAGGATTGCAGTACTTTGTGCAGTCATCCATTAGAGAAGCCACCGATTGTCTGCATGGCTGGTGAAGCACAGGGGGGCTGTGGGAGGCCCCCATATTCCAGCATGGGACACAAATGACTGATCAGAGACCGTTCTGCTGCACCTTGGTAATGGCCTGTAATTAGAATAATGACAGGGGGCTCAGGAATTTAGGTCACCCGGCAGGAGGGGGCAGCTCATGAGAGGCCTGTGAGGATTAGGGCACTACTTACTGCTGGCATAATTAGGAAGGACACAGACTAATTTATCTCTTCCCTCCTACAGTTTTGATATTAATATTCATGATTCTTGCAGCCGTCTCCTGACGATCGATGTTCGACATGGGTTTATGAATGAAGTATCAGGTCATCTGCTGCCATTCTTATTGTCGCCAGTCATTTGCACAGGAAAATATATCCCAATCATCTGCAGAAGCCAACGGCGCAGGACACTAACGCTCTTTACAATTGGTGTCATTACGTTTTTCTTTCTAAGTCTTAGCACAATTCACACATGCTACAGTCGGATATCATTATACAGAAGAAAATGTCTCCATAGCTATCAGCATTACATCGTAATCACCATGGACAGTGCGATACTGAGCTGTGTATCTAAGCCTTTGTGTGATACTGTTGGTATACTTGCTGTAGCTAAGTATATTGTGCGATTGTATCTGCTGCACCAGTGTATCTAATCCCATCTTATTTGCTACAATCTGCTGCACATCTAATCCTATTGTGTGATACTGCCTCAGAACAGCATGGCTGTAATATAGATTTACACCCTGGAGTATATCACTGCTGGGTGTATGTAGGGGACACGTACGTACAGTATCTGGGTCACAACTCCTGCCCGTTTCATACATTTCTGCATCTACATTGGGAACGGACACTGGAGTGATGTCATCTTATAATTGTGTCACAGGAGAGATGAGCAGCAAATTTGGATTATCTATAATCTCTGCAAATGTCAAATGATGCCATCTGTAATATAAATCGGAGCTGGAAATCATCCGGCTGCTGCGCACCGACTCTGAGCCATCAACCCGTGTGACCGAGCGATGGCCCCTGATCTGTTACCGCTCCCTTCAGAGCACCCAGCGTCTGCGCTGCAATCTCCTGCCATAATGCCACAAATGTTTTTCTCCATGCAGTAAAATTGTGGGCAAAGTGCATCATCACTGGTTACAGAAAGGGTCTCCAGCCTTTAGTTTCCCATATCACACTTTCAGATGAAAAGTCCCACAATAAAAGCAGGTCCGGGTGCTGTGATTCGATATGCATTCGGTCTTGTGGCTGTAGTCTGCCTCAGGAGGCCAGGCAAAGCACGGGAGTGCTGACTTGAATGCATTTTAAAGCGTCTAGCCACATCTCAATGATCTGGAGAAATATACAGCTCACCTTGCACATTACCATTACAAGGGCGTTTGCCCATCCCAATTTCTATATTTATGACTGAGGCATTGCCAACGACGTATTGATTAAGACCTGGGATCAGTTGAAGCGTCACTTGAATATTTTTCCTGCGCTTCACCGTTATTTTTTTGCTCTCATCAATTATATTAAACATTATTTTCTTGCAACACTAAGTTATAGAGTGTGGTAAATTTTAACTCTAGGGAGTTTAGGCTACACCTCAGGTTAATAATAGAAACACGACATGATACATTAGTGATTATTTGTAAAACATGGGGCTATAGAAAAGTACACTGAAACATCCTGTAAACTGTACACAGTAATTTGCTGCAGACATAATGGCCGGGTTCTTAGCTTCCCTCTTTTAGATCCTGAGCAGACAGAACAGGAGTCTGAGTACTTTTTTTTCTATTTTGTTTTAGTAGAACAAAATTATCCATAATTTTATTAAATTATTAAAATAGCAAGGAAAAGAACTATACATTACTACAGATGAAAAAAAATATAGAAAATAGGTCCTACTGATGGTGCCCTAGTGCTCCGAGAGCTGGATATGATCGCCACCTGCTGGAAGCATTCACCTCTGCAGCCTTGAGCTGGATAAAATGCACGATAAGGGGAGAGTCAGACAGCTGTACAACTCGGATGAGGATCGCTATGCAGTGCACAGACTGGCAGGCGGCTCTCCCGACCCGAGCGTGACAGCTGCATAGTATTACATGCTGTTATGTTCAGGTCAAGTGATCTGACAGCCAGTCCCAGCATGGTGTTGCAATTCTCAGTTATATACTGTAGTCGTCTATCTCTTCCGCTAGGCTATGGTTACACAACAGTATTTTCTCTCATCTGAGAGAATTGGCCCGATTATGCTAATCACAATCTAATCAGAGCTTGAGACAATTTTTTATGATGAGGAGAAGATGGGAAAAATAATTCTCCATTCTGTCAGTCTGTGAAAATCAGACTACACCGAGATATCATTCGAGTGCAGTTATGTTTTACACTAAATCAATGACTTGCCATACAGTGCGATACAATAATCTAATTCTACTTGGGCATGTTGCGATTTTTTTCCAAGGAACAGCTTGGTCCAAGCAGGAAAAAAAAAATAAAAAAAAATCAGACACGTGCACAGCCCCATATAAAAACACTGGTCCAAGTGTGATCCGATGCGTTGTTGGATCACACTCGGACCAAACATGTGCACGAGCCCTATGGGCGCATTTAGATGGCCGTATAAATCGTAGAAAGATCTGAACGGAGAGTACAAATTGGCTAGCAGCTTTCCTAACCCGAGCTTGACCACTGCATTGAAATACATGAAGCGGTAATGCTAGGGTCAGAAGAGCCACCGACCAGTCTGTGCACTGCGTTCTGATCTTGCTATGATTTATATTGTCATCTGACTGCACCCTTAGGCTTCAGTTTGTAGGTGATCTAAGCAGAAAGACTGTGCATTGTACAGTTGAAACTAGAAGTTTACATACACTGTATAAAAAGACACATGCATGTTTTTCTCATTATCCGATATGCAATCAGAATAAACCTTTCCCATTTTAGGTAAACTAGGATTACCATAATTATTTACCAAATGCCAGAATAAGGAAAGAGGAGAGAATGTTTTAAGGCATTTTTACTTACTACAAAGTCAAACGTTTACATATACTAAGATTACTATGACTTTAAACAATTCTGGACTGCCCATATGATGTCATGTGTTTGGAAGATTCTGATAGGTTTTTTGGCAACATCTGAATTAATTAGACACACACCTGTGAAAGTAGTTTAATGCACACTTGCAACACACTGCGTCTTTATGTAGCATCATGGGAAGGTCTCGAGAATTCAGCCGAGACATCAGGAAGATAATTGTGAACTTTCACAAGTCTGGCTCATCCTTGGATACAGTTTCAAGATACCTGAAGATGCCTCATTCATCTGCACAAACAATTATATGCAAGTACAAACAAGATGGGAATGTCCAGCATCATACCGCTGAGGAAGGAGATGGGTTCTGTGTCCCAGAGGTGAATGGGCTTTGGTCCGACATGTGCATATCAAAAGATAAAACCTAAAGACCTTGTGAAGATAATGGCGGAAGCTGGTAAGATTGTGTCAGTATCCACAGTGAAACGAGTACTGTATCAACATGTGATGAAAGGTTACTCTGCCAAGAAGAAGTCATTAGTCCAAAAGAAACATAAAAGCCAGATTGTTTGCAAATGCACACAGGAACAAAGACCTTCATTTGTGGAGACATGCCCTGTGGTCTGGTCAAACTAAAATTGAACTTTTTGGGCATAATGACCATCATTACGTTGTGAGGAAAAAGGGAGAAGCTTGGAAGCCTAAGGACACCATCCCCACTGTGAGACACGGGGGTGGTAGCATCATGTTGTGGGGTTGTTTTGCTTCAGGAGGGAATTGTGCACTCCTCAAAATAGATGGCATCATGAGATAAGAATTTTATGTGGCATACTGAAGCAACATCTCAAGACATCAGCCAGGAAGCTAAAGCTTGGGCGGAAATGGGTCTTTCAACTGGACAATGACCCGAAGCATACTGCCAAAATGGTAACAACGTGGCTTCAGGATAACAAAGTCAATGGTTTAGAGCCTCCATCACAAAGCCCTGATCTCAATCCTACTGAAAATTTATGGCCTGGATCAGTTACACCAGTTTTGTTAAAAGGAATGGGCCCAAAGTCCAACCAACTATTGGGAGAAGCTTGTGGAAGGTTATCCCAAATGTTTGACCCGAGTAATTCAGTTTAAGGGTATTGGTACCAAATAATAATGAAACGGATGGAAACTTTTGACTTTGCTGTAAGTAATAAAAAAAGGCTTACAAAATTCTCTCATTATTTTGGCATTTGGCAAATATTAATTATGGTAATCCTAATTGACCTTAAACAGGAAAGGTTTATTCTAATTTCATGTCAGATATTGAGAAAAATATGCATATATCTTTTATATGTAAACTTCTAGTTTCAACTGTATGTCATTTCATGTGTTATCCAATGCTGATAAGTGTTACGACGCCACACCTGCAAAGAAGTGTACATGGACAGCAAATGTGTGGGGTCATAACATCATTGGCATAGAAGATAGAGGCTTATAGACTGGGATTGTCCAGCTCTCTGATCACACAAGACAATGCCTTGCTTAGCAGCACCTTCTACGACCAAGGGCAGAAAGCTGCTACTAATTACGTCAACCAACTCTTCCAAAATCATCATAATTGAGGTGCTTCATCCTGATAAGCAAGTAGTTGTGCACCCATAAAAGCGGAATTCCAGTAGAAGGAACTTATCTATACGCAGCATGCTTTTCCATAGTTCCATGCATTCTCTGTTGAACTGCTGGAGAAATCGAGAGTACAGCGCTCTGCCCATCCATTCTAATGGGGATAAAAGTGTATCATTCTAGTGATCGATGGGGGTCCACTGGTTGGACAGCAACCAACCTGGAAGTTATTTCCTATCCTATGGGTAGAAGATAATTCCTTACGAACAAAATACCCATGATGTTAAAAAGAAACAGGAATTGATCTTAAGAAATTGCTTTACGTTCCTGCCCCTTAGTTTAATAACGATTCTGTCCTGAGCTGAAAGATACATCCAAGTAACTAGTCAGTCATGTGTCTGACAACCTCAATTAAACTGGATATTTGATTTTTAAGCTCAAAGCTAACTAGCAGGGGGAGAACCAGTTTGTTTTGCAAGGGAAAGATGCTCATGGTGGCCATTTAGTTGATCGTCCATCCACTATGCAGCTCTTCGCTCTGGGGCAGAGGGAGGTAACTCCATCACTATGATAATCATAAACCCTAACATGAAATATGAACAGAAGTCTTACAATCCAGCACATAAGTAGATTTACTGTACTATGTCCATAAGATTAACCATGTTGGAGAGAGCGAGAGAGAGAAAGACAATATACTAAAACTTCTTGTACGTTTCTCATGTTTTATACTCCGGAAACATTGAAAATTTTGTGAAGAAGTGAGCGATTGGTCTTTGACTGTTCCTCCGCTCGCTGCACCTGTTCCTGCCGCTTCTGTATACGATTCTTGTCACCGCCTGATTTAAGGGCCTGTATTTCCTCTTCTGTCTTCCGCTGTGTGAAGTTCCATTGCTTGTCTGGCACATGGTTACTGTCCGGCTCTGCCGCCTTTTTGCGAGCTGATCTGGCAATCTTTTTGCCGCGCTCCACATTCTGCAGGTAGAAGTTTGTCTCTCTCTTAACCTGAGACACTTCGGCACGCATCCTCTGCTTCCGCACATGCCTCTCGATAGCCAGCTTTTCGCTTAGGTGGGACCATTTAAAGCGGTGGAGATACTGTCAAAGCAATAGGGTGACATCACTAGAATGCAGACACAAATTTAAAAAGAACCTGTCACCAGCAAAATGCTATTAACCTGCAGATATGGGGTTAAACTGCTGATTAATAGCGTTACAAACATGCCCGGCGCCTGCACGTAGCTGAAGAGGTGGTGAGAAAATTACCTTTGTTACTCAGAGAGGTGATTGAAACGGGGAGTATAAAGTTCATTTTCTCCCAGCAGTGTTCACCAACGTGAAAGCGCTGGGCATGTTAGTAACACTATTAACCTGCTGATTACTAGTGTTTTTGCTGGTGACAAGTTCCCATTAAAGGGAACCTGTCAGCGGGATTGTGCATAGTAACCTACAGTGTCAGGTAGGCGCTGTTATACTGATTGCAGTGATACCTTGGTTGATGAAATCAGTCTGGAGGTTGTTGTTTAATCTTTATTTACAGTTTTGAGTTTATGAGATTCTCATACTCGGGGGGGGGGGGCAGTGTGGGTGTCTTCATGTGGTGCTCTGCTTATGTATTCATGTGTATGGCTTCTGACAGGTCACTGATCCCTCAGTGACCTGCTCCCTTGTTTACATAATGATCATCATATAAAGGTGCTTCTCATAAAAGTAAATTAACTTTTTGATAGTCTATTTCAGTTCTTCAATACAAAAAGTAAAACTCCGATATTATATAGAGTCATTACAAACAGCGCAATTTCACGTTTATTTCTGTTAATGTTGATGATTATGGCTTACAGCCAATGAAAACCCAAAATTCATTATTTCAGTAAATTAGGAAAAAAAAAAAAAAAAAAAAAAAAAACACACCTGCAAAGGCTTCCTAATCATTTAAAAAGGTCCCTTAGTCTGTTTCAGTAGGCTCCTTAATCATGGGGTAGGCTGCTGACTTGACAGATGTTCAGAAGGCAGTCATTGACACACTCCACAAGGAAAGTAAATTTTGCATTTCATTTGGAAATCAAGGTCCCAGAGTCTGGAGGAAGAGTGGAGAGACACACAATCCAAGCTGCTTGAGGTCTAGTGTGAAGTTTCCACAATCAGTGATGGTTTGGGGAGCCATGTCATCGGCCGGTGTGGGTCCACTGTGATTTATCAAGACCAAAGTCAGTGCAGCCGTCTACCAGGAAATTTTAAAGTACTTCACGCTTCCCTCTGCCAAAAAGCTCTTTGGAGATGGAAATGTAATTCTCCAGCAGGACTTGGCACCTGTCAACACTGCCAAAAGTACCAATACCTGGTTTAAAAACAACAGTATCACTGTGCTTGATAAGCAAACTCACCTGAACTTAACCCCATACGGTATTGTCAAGAGGAAGATAAGAGACATCAGACCCAACAATGCACACGATCTGAAGGCTGCTATCAAAGCAACCTGGGCTTCCACAACACCTCAGCACTGCCACAGGCTGATTGCCTTGATGCAGTAATTGATGCAAAAGGACACCCCGACCAAGTATTGAGTGCATTTACTGAACATACATTTCTGTAGGCCAACATTTTGGATTTTAACCCATTCCTTACCAATGACGGAATAGTACGTCATCGGTAAGTATCCCCTGCTTTGCGGTGGGCTCCGGCGGTGAGTCCACCTCAAAGCCGCGACATGTCAGCTGTTATAAACAGCTGACATATGCCCGCAATAGGCGAGTGCGGAATCGCAATCTGCTCGCGCCTATTAACTAGTTAAATCTCACTGTCAAAGCTGACAGCGGGCATTTAACGAGCACTTCCGACTGGAGGGCCGGAAGTAAGCGCATCGGTGACGCGTTCCCTAGACAACCAGAGGTCTCAGAGACCTCTATGGCTGTTGAAGGCACATTGCTGTGAGTGCCGCCCGGTGGTTGGCAATCATAGCAATGGAGTAAATCTGCTACATATGGGCGATCTGCTCATCGCCCATATGTAGCAGAGCCGATCAAAACGTAAAAAAAAAAAAAAGAAAAAAAAAAAAAAAAAGGATTAACCCGATCGCTAAACGGCGTAGTGATAAAAAAAATTCAAAACGCAGAATTAATTTTTTTTGGTCGCCGCAACATTGCATTAAAATGCAATAACGGGCGATCAAAATTTGCACAAACGTGGTATCAATACAAACATCAGCCCGGCACGCAACAAATAAGCCCTCACCCGACCCCAGATCACGAAAAATAGAGAAGCTACGGGGAAAACTGCGCAATTTTTTTTTTTTTTAGCAAAATTTTGAATTTTTTTTCACCACTTAGATAAAAGAGAACCTAGACATGTTTGGTGTCTATGAACTCGTAATGACCTGGAGAATCATATCAGTTTTAGCATTTAGAGAACCTAGCAAAAAAGCCAAGCAAAAAGCAAGAGTGGGATTGCACTTTTTTTGCAATTTCACCGCACTTGGAATTTTTTTTCCCATTTTCGAGTACATGACATGGTAAAACTAATGGTGTCGTTCAAAAGTACAACTCGTCCTGCAAAAAATAAGCCCTCACATAGCCATATTGACGGAAAAATAAAATTATGGCTCTGGAAAGAAGGGGAGCGGAAAACGAAAAAAGCTTCGGGAGTTAAGGGGTTAAAATCATTTTTTTTTTTTTTTTTTTTCTTCTCAAGCTGATGCTATAAAATATTCTAATTTACTGAGATAATGACTTTTGGGTTTTCATTGGCGTAAGCCATAATCATCAACAGACAAACACGTGAAATAGATCACTCTGTGTGTAATGACTCTATATAATATATGAGTTTCACTTTTTATATTGAAGAACTGAAATAAATTAACTTTTTGATGATATTCTAATTTTGTGAGAAGCACCTGTATATTTAAAAAAAAAAAAAAAAAAAAAAATCAATCTGAAAAAGGCACCAGATGCACCTGCGCAGTTGCATCTATTGGTGATCCTATAGCTACTACTGCGCAGGCACCATCTTGCTAGAGAAAAAAAATTACCTCCTCCAAGATGGCGCAACAGCCACCTGCGCAGTAGCATCTATTGGATTGCCATTTTCAGACTTTTTTTTACGTATACCATCAATAACAATAATTAAATACATATTATAGATGCGATGGTCCTGCAGAAGGCAATTTATTTTAAATATATATAGTATTCATTATGTTAATCAGGGGGCAGGTCAATGAGGCATCAGTAACCTGTCATAAGCGATACTGATGAATACCTAAGCAGAGCACCACATGAAGACCTCCTACAGGCCGCCCCGGAGCACGAGCATATCATTAACTGAAAATAAAGATTAAAACCACAAGACGGAGTTCATCAACTAAGGCATAACTTTAATCAGCATAATGGCGCCAACCAGACACTGACTGGTTTACTGAGCACAATGCCGCTGACAGGTTCCCTTTAAGAAAATGACACAGAAAATTACCCCAACTTACTTTCATGGTCCATAAGTCGTCATGGAAACGGTTCTTCTTTCTGGTACCCATTGGGGTATTGTTCAGGCTGAACGCCACTCGCTTGGCCACTTTTTTGTCTCGAAATTCCACCCATCCTTCTATGAAATCACGGGCGTTGCTGCCGGCTTTCTTCTTCTTTTTTCGGATAGAGCGATCTGACAAAGACATTTCAGTTTTAATGAGAATTTACTTTATGGTATACAGTGGGTAGGTCCAGAGGTCACCCCCTCCAAAAAAGATGTATTGACTAGGGGGTGGGACTGCAGTACCGTGGCACCTATAGTAATGATGCAGCTGCTTCCGACCGTCAAGGGTGCTTGATGTTGCACCCCCAATGATCAGATATTGATGGACTATCCTAAGGATAGGCCATTAATAAAAAAAAAAAAAAGTAGTGGCCAACTGCTGCACAAGCTATTGGGAGTCTATGGCTGTTTGAAAATTACACCTATTATCATACTAATCTCCAATATCTTACTCGCCATCTCCAACAACACTATATTAAACCAGAACCCTCCACTTCCTTTGTGAACCAACAGACCATATATTGCACCCCCTCTGCCTTGAGGATTAAGCAACGTGTTAATGTGTGGCCCTTTATTTGGTTCTGTAGTGTCCTATGGATTTTGTAAGAACAAGTTAAAAGATAGAGGCACTGTGCAAATACAAAGTTGCTAAGATTTTACCAAGACTCACAGATAACTTCTACTCTTAAGCTATAGAATTTACAATAAGCATCAGCTACTATTAAACATGATGCAAAAGACATATAACCAATCACCTCCCATGATTAGTGGATCCCCAAAACATAGTGCATTAAGAAATCCTTTGTTCTCACCCTCAGCTTGCAGAAAAATCCTTCCTACTTCCCCAAAGGCACTCATCATCTTGCGGATATGACTTGGCCGGAGCCGAGGTGGGATGTGACCCAAGTATATAATTCCAGGGACAGTCACCTTCTTCTTTGTGTTATCCTGTGGGACCTTCTCCTCATCCTCCATCATCTCTGGGTCCTCCTCGCCATCTTCTTGTTCTACTTTCTCTTCCACCTCTCCTTGGCTTTCATTTGCCTGCTCTTGTTCATCTTCCATGCTCTCTATAGACAAGAACTGATATCATAACAGCTTTTGCATTTTTTTTTTTTTTAAAACATCTGTGGTAGATCATCAAGTAATGTCACAACATTAGCGCTTTTTTTTCCCTAAAACAGAGCCCACCTCGACTATAACGTGTTGTGAAGCAAAAGATTGGAAATGGCCCAGTTTGGGACAAAAACAGAAGAGGCTTTAAACTTAATAGTTGTACATGTAATTGACACTCCCATGGAATATGCCACCATTTTATAATTGTGGGTGGTCTGACCTCCGGGACCCCCCACTCATCCTGAGGATAGAGAGCATACCGAGACCCTGCAACCCCCTTTTGCTTTTCTGCTGCATAGCAGTGTCCCCTACAAGCAATTGGGCAGCTGCAATTCCCAGTAAGGGGGTGCAGACCCACTAAGTCAGCATTGTCGTTTCCTTAATGGATGTCCCAGAGGCCGGACCCCACTGATCAGAAAGTGACGCACATCCCAGCTCCATGCCACCACTTTATGAGATGGGACTACCCTCTAAATACAGCAAAGTGAAACAATCCCCTCTACTTGTGTCACAGCTCTCTTGAAACAAGCCACTCACGCTCCATAGAAGCAGACGGAGCAAAAGTGGCAGAAAATGGCACAATGGCTTCTCGCCCAGAATGGCGGCACAAGGGGGCAAAGCCTCATTCACATGCTGCATACACCTGAGGCTCGAGGTTGTCAGGCACCGTCCTTACCATGTAGCGTCCAGACAGCAAAGCCTTCCTGTGTCTCCCGCCCCTCACACAGCCGGGGCACCAAGAGCACACCCACTGGAGCGCGAAGACCGCGACACAACCAGCGGCGACTCTCCACACACAACGTGCACTGCTTGTCGCACAGCGATGACGTCACGGAAAGGGAAGAGGCAATTCGGGCGATACCATGACGTGGGGAGGGGGGATTAAAGTGAAAGGGCGGGAAATGCGAAAAGTGAATGATTGGCTTGGAGAGTCCTGTCTGGTAACTACAGCTCACACACGCATTCACACAGACATACAGAACACGGTGACGTGACAGACCTCTCACAGCTCTCTGCGGTCCCTCATCATTCTCACAGCTCTGCTTGGGGATTCTGCTGTGTGACAGAAAACCGAGATATCAGCGAAAGCGAAATAACGGCGGCAGTCATAGGACACCGGTGTAGCTGGTTTTCTCGTAGGATTAGATACACTGTCAGTGCTGTATCACAGGATTAGATACACTGCCAGTGCTGTATCACAGGATTAGATACACTGCCAGTGCTGTATCACAGGATTAGATACGTTGTGCGGTATCATAAGATTAGATACACTGTGCGGTATCATAAGATTAGATGCATTCAGTGCGGTATCATAAGATTAGATACACTGTCAGTGCGGTATCATAGGATTAGATACACTGTCAGTGCTGTATCATTGGATTAAATACATTGTTAGTGCTGTATCATAGGATTACATACAATCTCAGTGCAGTATCATAGGATTAGATACGCTGTCGGTGCAGTATCACATGCGATCAGATTAAAAGACTAATGATTGACAAAAAGCGCACTTCGGGCATTAACCAAATCACATGCGATGTTACTGCCTTTTTTTGCACTCACCTGTGATGTGAAACCAGAGCAATTGAATAACCCAACCTGACCAGAACACCAATCACAACAACCTGACAACAGCCGAAATCAGGAAGATGGTAGACGAAGGCCAGGAGAGGTACGTAAGTGACTGGAAGAACGACATCACCAGCTCACAGAAACTGACCATGTACCAGAGTCTACAGAGAGACTACAGACTGGCCCCATATCTGGAGAAACTCCCGGACCCCAAAGACCGCAAGATCCTGAGCTGGTATAGACTCAGTGCCCACAGTCTGGCCATCCAATCCGGCCGACACAGGCAGAGCTACAAGCCCAGGGAGGAAAGACTGTGCCAACACTGTGACCTGGAGGACGAAACCTACTTCCTGCTACACTGCACCAAATACTTAGCAGTGAGGGACACTCACTTCAGGAGACTCTCATCTCTTCCCAGATTTCATCACCATGAAGGAGGAAGAGAAAACATATATCCTGCTGGGGGAAGAAGAGAGAGCAGTGGAGATAGCAACGCGGTATGTGAGCGAATGTCATAGACTGCGAGAAAGAGAACTATGATATGCCATGGACTTCTATGGCCCCCATCCACCTTCCCTATGCCATGGACTTCTATAGCCCTCATCCTGGATCTGCCCTCATTCACCTTTCCTACAGCCCCTACCCAACATCCCTACAGTCCCTATCCCTATTCCCTTTTGTACACTTGCTTTGGCAAAACTAATGTGTATTTAGTCTTGCGAATAAAGCGTCTTTGAATCTTGAATAGCTTAGGTGATAACACCCCCCCCCGCTGCTGCTCTGCTGGGAGGATAGACCAACACCTATGTACCAAAGGGAGAGATGCAGGTGTGCTGTGCTGCCGGTAAGGAATTCACAGGATTCAGATGGATAAGATAGATTGTACTTTATTTCCAACATGTTTCTAGCAGGGCTGTGCAGTCGGTAAGCCACAGTTGCGACTCCAACTCCTGGATTTTATCCGACTCCGGCTCCGACTCCTTCATAAATGGCCAATTCATAACAACAAATTTACTGTTGTAAAATATTAAACATCGTGCTTATTCAGTTTCTCACCATCATATAAGTAATCAGACCACTTAGAGCAAAAACTACATTTATTAGAATACAATTAGAATATAGCAAATAACTTTTATAAACTTTTCTAAACTGTAAGTAAATATGCAATAAACACTTTTATGCAGTTAATAATAAGAAATCTATAAATTTGTCCTCAGAAAAAGTATTGCCTCTGTCAGATCCTCCTTCATGGATGCCCTCAAATCTGATCTAATTATTTTGAGAGCAGAGAACAACCTCTCTACACTAACTTGTGTTGGTGGCAAAGCAGTAACCACTCGGGCAACATCTCTGACAATGTCAGGATACAGAGGAATCGCTTGTTGCACTATTTTTGATGAACGGTCAAATTTCTCAATTTCTTTTAGTGCACATAAAAAATTCTGCTGAAATGTACTGGCTGTGTTCCTTGATGGGGATGACTTCTTCTATGCGGGAACGCTTTGCACGGTCCTTGTGATCCAAATATTTTTCGAAATTAAATTCTTCATCAGTTGATGATGAGGGTGAAGATGTGGCAGAACGACCAAATTCTTCTTGTTCCTCCTGACTGTTCTGCAACCCTTTCATCCTTACTGCTATTTCAAACAGAGCTTCTTTTCCTTTACTTAGCTGTTGATCATCTAGAAGAATCCGATGCATTGGGTCTACATAAACAGCTGCCAAAAGAATGTTATTTTGTAATAGTAGCTCCTCTCTCCGTTTCATTGATGTAGCAATGCCACTTGCAATTAACCCTCCTCTTTGGGACAGGCGAAACATCAGGTTCTTCCACTCCTTTAAGAAAATACCTGGAGTTAAGTCCTCTGCTTGTAATTTTTTAGTCATCGTAAATGGGTGCTCTAGCAATTTTTCCAGCTCAGTCACCTGATTCCACTGACTTTCATTTAGCGTCAGTTGAGGGTTAGCCATGTCTACAAGAAAGGTTTTCTGTTCAACCAAGCGCTGAATCATTAAGTAAGTACTGCCCCATCGTGTGGCTTGATCAATAATTGCCCCTTTTCCAGCACGTCTCTTCAAAATTGAGTCAACTTTAGGGGTTCTGGCAACAGTAGCCAATTTTCTCACCTTGCCAATCAGTGCAGCAGCATGTCCTTCTTGCAGTCTGTCTCTTATAGCCAGCTGTAGCATATGCACAGCAGCGCATGTGATGAATGAAAGAACATATTGACACAGTTTCAACAAGATCATCTAAACTATCATGTTGCTGTTCATCTGAAGCAACTTCAGTTTGCTCCTCAGTTACAATACTGTGTTCCTCTATTTCAAACATTTCTGTGTCTGTGGACCCAGAATGTTCTTCTAGCTGCTGGTCACCATCATTACTCTCATTCATTAGCTTAATAGTACTTATCATATTTGAAGCATTGTCAGTTACGACAGAAAGAACTTGCTCTTTTTTAAGTTCATAGTCTTGCAGAACCTTTTCCACCAAGACCTGGAGAAACTCACTGGTGTGATGAGCTTTGGTGTCTTTTACTGCCAATGTCTTGGTAACTATTTCATTTTTGTCACAAACAAATCGGACATTGATGGCAAAATAGTTCACTCTGTGACATGTGCAGGCATCCATTTTAAGAAACAGAAGGCGTCCCTTGAGAGTTTTTTTAAGTTCTTCCTTTTGTTTAAAAGCTTCTTCGATTACTAATTTTCTAATACTCTCTCTCTCCAGAGAAACACCAAGCTTGCGGGCCATTTCCCCATTCAGACACATAAAAGCTGGTCGTGAAAATAATGAAATAGGCACACTATCCTTTACAACAAGCTCTATGATCTGTTTTTTAAATGTATCTACTGTCATTGTCACAGTAACTTTGTCACTGACAAAATATCTTGCAACTGATGGCTGCAAAGTTCTCTGCTCCTTTGTTTGGCTGGAAGAGCTGGGCACTGGTTCATTGGTATGGATGCAGTCTTTCTCATCCACTGCTTTCAGTACTTCTGGATGAAAGCGCTGTAAATGTCTCTTTAGATTAGAAGCTCTGGTAGGAGCATTTTTATCTTTGCCTGAATATGCACTCATCTTGGCTTCACAGCATTTGTTTTCGTCTGGATCATTTGTCATACACTGACAGACATAATGTTTTCTATCTTGAGTGATGGTGAAATGTTCAAATACAGCTGATTTAATGTGATGCTTCTTTGACATTCTCAGGTTTTTAATTCTGCATTCACAATCCAAATGACAATTGTTTTTCCTAAAAACAATTGTACAAAATTATTGCCAGGTCGTACAACTGATATAGTGGTCAGTAATACTGTTATTATTCCTCATGTACTCACAGTTAACTGATGCAAAGTTTGTTGAAAGGATAATACTTCTTACAGTCTTCCTCTTCTGAGTAGCAGGCAGCTGTGAGATGCTTGGAAGACGCACACCTAGTATGATCTAGTCTAGAGGAGGAGCTTTACTACTAAGAATTTGCAACACATTTTCACTTTCAGTTTCATACATTGTAAGTAGGGGGGTTGGGGCAGCATGAGGTTAACCAAGTATAAGATTAGATAAGGACAGTGGAGAACAATGACACACAAGAAGTAAGAAATGTCTCTATCTCCAGCAGAACTGCTTATCACTGTTGTTCATAGTTTGATAGAACATATATATTTGAGTAACATTTATAAAATTCATATGAAAGTTCAATTATGAAATATTAATACATTTTTTTTAAAGCTGGAGTCGGAGTCGGTACATTTCTACCGACTCCGACTCCAACCAAAACTAACTCCGACTCCGACTCCACAGCCCTGGCTTCTAGGTCAAACGGACCTCTTCCTCAGAGAAATCACAATAAAGATCTTTGCATATTAGTAAACAGTATCACACAGGATCGGATTAGATACATTGCCAGTGCAGTATCAAACTGGATCGGATTAGATACATTAAACAGCAGTATCATATAGGATATGATCAGATACATTGTCATTGCTCTATCATACAGGATAGAATTAGATACACTTTTAGTGCAGTATCACACTGAATATGATTAGATTGTCAGTGTAGTATGACATAAAACAATTAGATACATCATCAGTGCAATATGACACAGGGTAGGGTAAGATACACTGTTCAGCAGACAGCATTACCCTGAGCAGTGTATCTAATTGTCACACACTTGTCAGCATATGACTTGGGGTGCGCTTTCAAGGGTTAATTCATCTCCAGTCACTTAATCTAACACTCAGTCTCTATTCTAGGCTATAAAGTGAGTATAAATTCCACCCTGACACAGTTCACACACCCAGGCTATACAACACGCTGCCACCATTCATCAAACAGGGTGTTGAGTCCCCAATATATGCTACTGTCTGACAATGAAAAGGTCACACACTCTCTGAAGGACTATGGATTCTGTAGAGCATGCAAGGATCAAACTTATTAGGCAGGGTGCTTACAATCCGTAACTAGCACCACTTTGAACGCAGCACATGTTCACTGTGTCCAAAGCACTGTCATCTATTGAACGCAGGTAAATCCGTATATGTGCTAAATGATCCATTCGGATTTACCACATCCAATACAGTTCTATTGATGTAATTTCTCTTGCGGAGATTAGTTCGTCACCACGGGTGATCTGCAGGGGTCTGTGGATGCATAGTGGACATGGGATTTCTAGGAATCCCATCCATTATGCTTTCACAGCTGGCTGCTGCTGGTTTGATACTGCATGAAGACGCAGTGTCAAACCCGCCGCAATTACTGATCAAGATTTTAAGCTTTGATATAAAAATACAGCACTTAAGAAGAAAAGATATAAAAAGGTAAAAATAAAATAACACAAATATGCAAAACAGTTATAAAATAAGTGAGAAATAACAGAAAATACTTAGTTCTTGAGGGCAGAAGAAAATGTACCATGGATCACAACATAGGCAGACCCCCACATGTGAGCACCTTCCTATTGTGTCACCCATCTTGTATACTCCTGGTCTCACATTTCCAGGACGACCTGGGTTATAATATTACAATTGCTTGTATTAGGAACGGCGGAACGCACTAAATAAATAAAGTGCGTTCGCCGCTCGGGGTCCACCGTGCAGTAGGTGTTAAACCACTGCTAGATAATGGCAGACACACTATGTGGCGGTATATTGCACATGGGTTAGATGTTACCCGGTGTGCGCTGGGTGAACTCTGTTTGCTTCACAGAGACGCCTAAGACAATAACAAATGTTGAGCCTGTTGGACTCACAGGTCTCACAGAAGTGCATGCACGATATAAGGTCACAGGATCTGGGCCCAAGGCAGAGGGTCAGAGTCCATCTAGACCTACCGTGCGGCGTCGCAACTACGGATGCCAAGAGGAGCTGCAGACTGCAGCGCGGCGATAGACACTGCCGCTAATAAACAATGCCCGATAGCAGGCACACTGTCGGACGCTAGCTGTTATGAATGGGTCACCGAGGAGGAAAAAACAAAACAAGCTAAGTCACAGAAAACCAGAGAGGTTGGTAACTATGCAGATTGCAGATCCCTGATCCTAACCACACAACTAGCAGCAGCCGTGGAGCGTTCCTACGATGAACCTAGACAGTTTGTCACAGCATTAGGGCTAAATAAGCCTAAAGCAAGAAAAGGGGAAAACTAACTGCCCCGGAGCAGACCCCAAAGGAAAGACAGACCCCACACATGTATTGACGGTGAAACAAGATGAAAACAAACACAGGCAGGAAAATAGGCTGAGCAAACGATGGGGCCCAAACTAACTAGAAAGGATAGGAAAGGAAAGACACTGTCTGCAATCTGCCAAAAAAACCCTACAAAAATAATGTCCAACACTTCTGATAACAAAATTAACCCTGAAGTCACTAGACCTCCCACTATATCAGCACTCTGAAATATTCTGAGACAGAGCAAAAAGAGGCCAATCTAATAAGGGACAATCTCTGAATAATACCCAATGGTCTAGAATATAATCATAAAGAAATATCCCCTAAGAAGTATCATTTTTAGGGGATAATTCTTTATGATTACAATCTAATAAGGGACAAAAAGCAAATTGGCAAATACAGATAAATAAGAGTGGTAATTCAGCACAGCCCCAGCCGAGCCTGGCTGACCACACAAAAAACTGAATAGACCAACAAAATCAAGTGTGAACATTAGCAGAGAAACTTAGCTTGAGCTGACTGGAACAGAGCTGAGAACCAAGACCTGACAAGCCAGAAGGAATCACCAGCACCAGAATAGGGCGTCGGCTGTCTTAAATCCAGTCTGAGATTCCTGAGGTCCAATCGTCATCCTCCTAATCAGGTGGCAGATCTCCACTGATTAAATCAGCCTCACTACCTCCTGTTACCACCAGAGGGAGCCTGGAAGGAGAACTCACAACTGGAAGACCAGAAAATGAACTCACAACAGCTAGCAGTGTGGAGGATGCTGATGTGGCTTGTAGCTTGCCACTGACTGGCGCAGACTCTAAACCTAAGTCCCTATACACACGTAATATCAGAGGAAGGGGATCTTAATGAGTCATTCGCAGGTTCATGCATCCATCATCATTCACACAGTAGCAACTAGAGACTATACTAGCGCATGGCCGAGCGGCCATGCGGACCTTTTATAGCTGTGCGCCTCTGGGACCTTCCAGATATCTGAGATGGACCAATGAGATCTGGAGAAGGACCTGAGCACGTGACTCCCTATCTCCAATGGGAGATCATCTCGTGAGCATGCTCAGTGGAGCGACAGAAGGACTTAGCCTCTGGAGCGATTTGCTGCTGAGCAGCCTGCATTGCTATTGCTGACCCAAAGGTGGCAGCAACAGCCAGACCCACAGAGCAGGTCTGGGCAGAGCGTCTGGGATGCCGGGACTGCTGAGCAAACTCCTCTGTGGTCGATAGATAATGGGAGACCGCAGAATGTGAGGCTCTGGTGTTGTGAGTTCATTTTCCCCTTCACCATTGAGGTCTGATGAACTCCCTCTTCTGGTGAAGGAAGGTAGTGAGGCTGATTACAAAGCACCTGAGCAGAATGATGATGACTGGGTGACTGGGATTGCTGACTGGATATAAGGCAGCCGACGCCCTTCTGCCTTGCGGGTGATTACTCTGAGGGATTCTTGGAGACCAGTCTGATTCCTGCTCCTCAAAAGCTAAGTTTTCTGCTCTACTTTTTGCATTTGTGTTTTGGTTTTGTTTTGCCTTGTTTTTCTGGATTTCCCTGCTGGGTAAGCTGAATTCCTTTTTGCTCTGTCTTCAGATAATACCTGAGTACTGATATAGTCTTTTTGAAGCCTAGCGTCTTCAGGGCTTTTTTCCCTATCAGTCTGTTGGCTCTTGTTTTTGAGAGGGTTTTGGCGGATTGCAGACAGCAGCTTTTCTATTCTGTCCTATTTAGTTAGCTTGGGCCCCATCATTTGCTCAGCCTATCTTTCTATCTGTGTGAGTGTTTTTTCATCTTGCTTCACCATCATTATATGTTAGGGGCTGCCTATTGCTTTGGGGTCTGCTCTGGGGCAGTTTAGATTTCCCTTTCTGTCTTGAGGCTATGTAGTTCTCCGGCTGTGATCGAGGGGTCTAGGGCACCGTAGGAACCCCCCCACTGCTACTGCTAGTTGTTGTTGTTAGGTTCAGGGGTCTGCAATCCGATAGCTGCCAACTTCTCTGGTTTTCTGGACTTAGCTAGTATTTCTGTTTTTGCCTCCTACGGTGACTCATTCATAACAGAATCACCCGCCATACTGCAGATCGTAGGGTACTCAATAGCAGGAAAGAATTGTAAAAAAAAAAAAAAAGTCTGTATATTTTTTCTTCTATATTTCTGAGGCCGTAGGGGGAATTTTTTTTTCTTTCAATGGAGATAAAGCAATTGTCTGATCGTGTGGAGCAGCTCGCTGCGGAAGTGCGGGGAATTTCCGTCTACCTTGCTCATTTACATGCTGCTGAACCAAAGATCCCTACTCCTGATGTGTATTTTGGGGATCGGTCTAAATTTTTGAATTTCAAAAATAATTGTAAATTATTTTTTGCCTTGAAGCCTAACTCGTCAGGTAGCTCCGCGCAGCAGGTTAAAATTGTCATCTCTTTGCTGCGTGGCGATCCCCAGGATTGGGCGTTTTCTTTGAAACCAGATGATCCTATTCTGACTAATGTGAACGCATTTTTTCAAGCCTTGGGGTTGTTGTATGACGAACCTAATGCTATTTATCAGGCTGAAAAGACCCTGTTGGCATTGAGCCAGGGTCGAGATTCTGCAGAATTGTACTGTCAAAAATTCCAAAAGTGGGCGGTCCTTACTACCTGGAATGATAATGCCTTGGCAGCTCTCTTTCAGAAGGGTTTGTCAGAAGCCGTAAAAGATACTATGGTGGGATTTCCTGTTCCCTCTGGTCTTGACGATTCTATGTCATTAGCCATTCAGGTTGATTGGCGTTTACGTGAACGCAGGACTGCACGAGAGGTGTTGCCACCTGTTGAACAAGTGTCTAAACCTAAGCAATGTGATAGAGTTTTGTCCAGGGAGCAACGTCAGGAGTTCAGAAGGCGTAATAAGCTGTGTTTTTTTTGTGGAGATGCCTCGTATATTATTTCTGTCTGTCCTAAACGAGAGAAACGTTGTGCACACACGTTTTCTGTGGGTGGTGTTCAACCTAAGTTTCTTCTGGCAATTACTCTGATCTGCTCCCTGTCCACATTTTGCGCCAAGGCTTTTGTGGATTCGGGAGCAGCCCTGAATCTAATGGACTTGGATTTTGCTAAACGTTGTGGATTTCCGATGACACCTCTGCGGACGCCTATCCCTTTGAGGGGGATTGATGCTACTCCTTTGGCGAAAAATAAACCTCAGTTTTGGACCCAGACCATCAAGAAAATTGCAGATTTTTGGTGTTGCATAATTTGCATGATACCATTGTTCTGGGGTTTCCCTGGTTGCAAATTCATAATCCAGTTTTGGATTGGAAATCTGTGTCTGTGGTGAGTTGGGGTTGTCGGTGTGCCCTTAGTGAGGCTCGGTTTTTTTCCACCTCTCCTCAGTCGCATGATGTTCCTATTTGGTGGACTTTTATGATGTATTTAGTGAGAATGAGTCTGCGTCCTTGCCTCCTCATAGGAGTTATGACTGTGCAATTGAACTGAGCCCGGGGTGTAAATTTCCCAAGGGTCGGCTCTTCAATTTATCTGTACCCGAGCACGAGGCTATGCGATCCTATATTAAGGAGGCGTTGGAGAAGGGTCATATTAGACCATCCTCTTCACCCTTAGGTGCCGTTTTTTTTTTCGTGGCCAATAAGGATGGTTCATTAAGGCCTTGTATTGATTATCGTGCCCTCAACAAAATTACTATTAAATATCAGTATCCGTTACCCCTGATTTCAGATCTATTCTCCAGAGTTAAAGGTGCTTGCTGGTTTACCAAGCTTGACCTCAGGGGGGCGTATAATCTTATCCGCATTAAGCATGGGGATGAATGGAAGACGGCGTTTAATACTCCGGAGGGACATTTTGAGTACCTGGTGATGCCTTTTGGGCTCACTAATGCCCCTTCTGTCTTCCAGTGCTTCATGAACGACATTTTCCGAGACTTTGTGGATAAATTTTTGATTATCTATCTGGATGATATTTTGATCTTCTCCAAGGATTGGGATTCTCATGTGGAACATGTTCGGACTGTGTTCCAGATCTTGAGGGAGAATTCCCTGTATGTCAAAGGATCGAAATGCCTTTTTGGGGTACAGAGGATTTCATTTTTGGGATTTATTTTGTCTCCGTCAACTATTGAATTGGTCCCGGCCCTAGGTACAGGCCATTTATGATTGGGTTCAGCCCACTTCTTTGAAGGCCCTCCAGAAGTTTTTGGGTTTTGCTAATTTTTATCGGAAATTTATAGCAAAATGTTCTAGTATTGCCAAGCCATTGACTGATCTGACTAAAAAGGGTGCTGATGTGTTGAATTGGTCTCCGGAGGCTGTTTCTTCATTTCAGGAGCTGAAGCGAAGATTCACTTCTGCCCCGGTTTTGCGGCAACCTGATGTCTCACTCCCGTTCCAGGTAGAGGTGGACACTTCTGAGATTGGTGCAGGAGCTGTTTTGTCCCAAAAGGATCCTGTAACATCTAAAATGAATCCCTGTGCTTTCTTTTCCCGAAAGTTCTCTCCATCTGAACGTAACTATGATGTGGGGAATCGGGAACTGTTAGCCATGAAATGGGCATTTGAGGAGTGGAGACATTGGTTGGAGGGAGCTAAACACCAAGTCGTGGTCCTCAGTGACCACAAGAATTTGATTTACCTGGAGTCGGCCAAACGCTTGAACCCTAGACAGGCTAGGTGGGCCTTGTTTTTTACACATTTTGATTTTGTGGTCTCTTTTCTTCCTGGCACTAAGAATGTTAAGGCAGACGCCCTCTCTAGGAGCTTCTTTGCTGATTCTCCTGTGGTGACCAAGCCTGCTACCATCTTAGGCGAAGGGGTAGTTCTTTCTGCCATCTCGCCCGATTTGAGACATGCTCTGGAAGAGTTCCAGGAGGACAAACCTGAGCGTTGTCCCAGTGGAAAGTTGTATGTTCCTGACCAGTGGAAGAAGAGAGTGATGTCTGAAGTTCATTGCTCTGCATTGGCTGGTCATCCAGGTATTTTTGGTTCTAGAGATCTGGTGAGTCGGTCTTTTTGGTGGCCCGCCTTGTATCGTGATGTCAGGAGTTTTGTGCAGTCCTGTGGGACTTGCTCCCGGTCTAAACCTTGTTCTCGCTCTAGTGGGTTGTTGATGCCTTTGCCGGTCCCCAGGAGGCCATGGACCCATATTTCAATGGATTTCATCTCTGATATTCCTGTCTCTCAGAGAATGACTGTTATTTGGGTGATTTGTGATAGGTTCTCTAAGATGGTTCATCTTGTACCACTCCCTAAGTTGCCATCTTCCTCTGAGTTGGTGCCCCTGTTTTTGCAACAGGTGGTTCGCTTGCACAGGATTCCTGAGAACATTGTATCTGACAGAGGAGTTCAATTTGTGTCTAGATTTTGGAGGACTTTCTGTTCCTAGCTGGGAATTCAGTTGTCCTCCTCCTCTGCTTTTCACCCTCAGACCAATGGGCAGACGGAGAGAACAAACCAGACCTTGGAGTCATATTTGAGATGTTTTATTTCCGCTGATCAGGATGATTGGGTTTCATTTTTGCCCTTGGCCGAATTTGCTTTAAATAGTAGAGCTAGTTCTGCCACTTTGATGTCACCTTTTTTTTGTAACTTTGGGTTTCATCCTCGATTTTCTTCAGGGCAGGTGGAGCCTTCTGCCTGCCCAGGTGTTGACACTGTAGTGGAGAGAATGCACCAGATCTGGGACCAAGTGGTGGATAAGTTATCTCTCTCCCAGGAAAAGGCCCAGCGGTTTTCCAACCGACATAGGACCATTGGTCCCCAGTTTAAGGTTGGTGATATGGTTTGGTTATCATCAAAAAATATCGCTATGAAGGTGGCTTCTCCTAAGTTTAAGCCTAGATTTATTGGACCTTACAAGATTTTGGAGATTATTAATCCGGTCTCTTTTCGTTTGGCTCTTCCTGTCACATTTAAAATTCATAATGTGTTTCATAAGTCCTTGTTGCAGAGGTTTGTTGAACCAGTTGTTCCTGGGGTGGCACCTCCGGACCCTGTATTAGTTGAAGGTAACATGGAATATGAGGTAGAGAAGATACTGGATTCCCGTCTGGTTAGACGGAGACTCCTGTATTTGGTTAAGTGGAAGGGTTATGGTCAGGAGGATAATTCCTGGGTCTCTGCCTCTGATATTCATACCAAAAGATTGGTGCGTGCCTTTCATCGGGCTCACCCTGATCGCCCTCGTGGCGTGGATGAGGGTTCGGTGACCCCTCCTCAAGGGGGAGGTACTGTTGTGAGTTCATTTTCCCCTTCACCATTGAGGTCTGATGAACTCCCTCTTCTGGTGAAGGAAGGTAGTGAGGCTGATTACAAAGCACCTGAGCAGAATGATGATGACTGGGTGACTGGGATTACTGACTGGATATAAGGCAGCCGACACCCTTCTGCCTTGCGGGTGATTACTCTGAGGGATTCTTGGAGACCAGTCTGATTCCTGCTACTCAAAAGCTAAGTTTTCTGCTCTACTTTTTGCATTTGTGTTTTGGTTTTGTTTTGCCTTTTTTTTCTGGATTTCTGCCTTTCCCTGCTGGGTGAGCTGAATTCCTTTTTGCTCTGTCTTCAGATAATACCTGAGTACTGATAGTCTTTTTGAAGCCTAGCGTCTTCAGGGCTTTTTTCCCTATCAGTCTGTTGGCTCTTGTTTTTGAGAGGGTTTTGGCGGATTGCAGACAGCAGCTTTTCTATTCTGTCCTATTTAGTTAGCTTGGGCCCCATCATTTGCTCAGCCTATCTTTCTATCTGTGTGAGTGTTTTTTCATCTTGCTCCACCGTCATTATATGTTGGGGGCTGCCTATTGCTTTGGGGTCTGCTCTGGGGCAGTTTAGATTTCCCTTTCTGTCTTTAGGCTATGTAGTTCTCCGGCTGTGATCGAGGGGTCTAGGGCACCGTAGGAACCCCCCACGGCTACTGCTAGTTGTTGTTAGGTTCAGGGGTCTGCAATCCGATAGCTGCCAACTTCTCTGGTTTTCTGGACTTAGCTAGTATTTCTGTTTTTGCCTCCTACGGTGACTCATTCCTAACACTCTGGATTCTGTTATGAATGGGTCACCGAGGAGGAAAAACTAAACAAGCTAAGTCACAGAAAACCAGAGAGGTTGGTAACTATGCAGATTGCAGATCCCTGATCCTAACCACACAACTAGCAGTAGCCGTGGAGCGTACCTACGATGATCCTAGATGCTTCATCACAGCCGGAGGACTAAATAAGCCTAAAGCAAGAAAAGGGGAAAACTAACTGCCCCAGAGCAGACCCCAAAGGAAAGACAGCCCCCACACAAGTATTGACGGTGAAACAAGATGAAAGCACAAACACAGGCAGGAAAATAGGCTGAACAAACGATGGGGTCCAAATTAAGTAGAAAGGATAGGAAAGGAAAGACACTGTCTGCAATCTGCCAAAAACCTTACAAAAATAATGTCCAGCACTTCTGATAGCAAAATTAACCCTGAAGTCACTAGACTTCTCCCACTATATCAGCACTCTGAAATATTCTGAGACAGAGCAAAAAGAGGCCAATCTAATAAGGGACAAAAAGCAAATTGGCAAATACAGATAAATAAGAGTGGAAATTCAGCACAGCCCCAGCCAGGGCTGGCTGACCACACAAAAAACTGAATAGACCAACAAAATCAAGTGTGAACATTAACAGAAAAACTTAGCTTTAGATGACTGGAACAGAGCTGAGAACCTAGACCTGAAAAGCCAGAAGGAATCACCAGCACCAGAATAGGGCGTCGGCTGTCTTAAATCCAGTCTGAGATTCCTGAGGTCCAGTCGTCATCCTCATTATCAGGTGGCAGATCTCTACTGATTAAATCAGCCTCACTACCTCCTGTTACCACCAGAGGGAGCCTGGAAGGAGATCTCACAACTGGTGGACCAGAAAATGAACTCACAACAGGATTCCTGTTGAGCCGACGCTTAACATTACCCCCCTCCCCCCTGAGCCTTCCAATCACCAAATACAGTTTTTTGCCACGTACCACCTTGTGTCGCTTAGAGGCATAGGCCTCAGGCTTGTCCAAAGACAAGTCTGATGTCCCAGCAGATGACTCGGAAAATCAGGACATGTGAACAGGTTTGAGAAGGGACACGTGGAAAGCGTCAGGGATGGCAAAGTCGCCAGGAGCAAAAGTTGGAACGGGGCGCTGATATGTGTCGACGAGCATCTTCATTCTCTCTTTAGAGGCTTGAGTGGCATGCGGGCTGCGACCAAAACTGTCGCGAACCTCCATTGCCCGGTCTGCCACCGGCAAGGGATACAGTAACCCAGCCGGCCTCTGTTTAGAGGAGCTGTTCCGAGCACAAGAGGCGCATGCCTGAATATATTTTTTAGTGTCCCGAGCCCTGTGCGGCCACCAGTAAGACCTTGCCAGAAGTTTTGTGGTCCGCTTGTAACCAAAGTGACCACCCATCCTGGACGTGTGTGCCCACGCGAGAACCTTGGACCACAGGTGAGGTGGGACAAAGGTTCTTGGCCGATGGCACAGAATCAAGGGCGGCCGTAACCGTGGACCTCAGATTCCTAGTGGGGGGGGGCGGAAGGACCCGTGGGCACCTCTGCAGAGGCCACTTGGACACTGCCCCCCCATACACCTTACCACACAGTCCTTGCTCCAGCCCAGTATACTCCCCGAGGACAACTCTTTATGAGTGGAATGGCAACGGAGCCAGGGAAGCCCGAGAAGCACCTGGTCGGTGCCCCTTGGCATAATGAGCAGGGACAACGTCTCGTGAAGAGACGGGGAGATTGAAAACCCCAGGGGTGCTGTCTGGTGGGTAATCTGAGATAGTAAGGTAGATCCATTGACCACTCTGACGGTCACGGGGTGAGGAAGTGGCACAGGGGAATAGCGTGCTTTTGGACGAAGGCCGAAGACATATAATTCCCTTCTGCCCCAGAATCCACCGTGACCTCTACCTCCCAGGTGGAAGCTCCACTGTCTAACGTCCCTCGGAATACCGGTTTGGAGGAGAAAGTTTTCATATTAGGTAGATCCTGACCAACTACTACTGGAGGCGAACGTTTTTTCGATCGCTGCGGACACCTGTTAGACAGGTGGCCAGACTGTCGACACAGGTAACAGCATGTGGAACTCTGTGCCGGACGCGGATTGGGACCCGTAAGAGACACATCCATGGGCTCAGGAGGTATAACTTCCAGATCAGGGGGTTCAAGCAATTCAGAGAAGTCGGGAGCCAGCCCAAGCTTCTGTCTGGATTGAGTATGCTCCAGCCCGCGCTCCGTAAAACAGAGGTCAATACGGGTGGAAATCACAATCAACTCCTCTAGGCTTATGGGAACCTCCCTGGTAGATAAAGCATCTTTGACATGCTCAGCCAACCCTCTCCAGAATACAGGGATGAGTGTTTTATCAGGCCACTCCAGCTCGGAAGCCAGTGTCCGGAAACGGACAGCGTACTGACTGACCGACAGGGATCCCTGTGTTAACGCAAGTAACTGGAGAGAGGTGTCGTGAGTGACCTGTGGCCCTAAAAAGACCTGCTTTAGTGATTTCAGAAACTGAACAGCGCTCAGTACCACAGGGTCATCACGTAGCCCATTCCAATGCCCTGCCTGACAGGAGGGAGACTATAAACCCCAACTTAGCCCGCTCTGTAGGGAATCGTGTGGCCAGTAACTCGAGCTGGATAGAGCACTGGCTCACAAAGCCCCTACAGGTGGCGCTGTCACCAGAAAATTTATCGGGCAACGGGAGGCGGGAAATTGTGGGCGTGGACATGGACGCACGGGAGACAGCCTCTGCAATTGCCTGAGCAGCGACCGCAGCAGCATCTGTGGCACCCCCAGGAGTATGGCCGCCACAGTGGCTTTGCCTTCCTCCAGGGGAGGGTAATGCCAGGCTTGGAGGCAATGATGGGTCTCTCTCGCAGTCAATCCATACATGCAACACAGTTCCACTCCAGGCCAGCAGGGGGAGCTCTGAACCGGAATTAAGGGGAGGAGTGCTCTCTGAGGACCAAGAGGAAGGAGTGGTCAGTTAGTCTGCGGAGGGTGAAGTGTACAGACGTGTAGAGAGAAGATGGAGGTTGAGCTAGGAAAGGAGAGCTCCCTCACAGTGAGAGCGCATGAACTGGAGCCTGGTCTCCACGGTTGTATGGATACTAACGGTCCTGCAACAGACACCAGAGGAGTAGGAGGCTGTAAATGCCCTACTCCCATCTAAGACTTGAGGGCACAACAGCAGCTTGGATAGTGAGCCAGGACTCAAGAGAGAGGAGTCCCCGAGAAAGACTACAGCTGTCTGCCGTGCAAGTAAGGTTCTTGGGAACATCTGACAGGAGGAACTTCAGTGTAACTCAGTACTTGGAGTACTTCATTCAAACGAGCGCTAGGAAGGAGACTGCACAGCCCATCTGCTGAGAGAGAATCCCTGAATTGCTTCCAGGCTAGTCTGCTTCGTTACCATCTGTAATCAGGACCCTGGACTGCAGTTATCGAGTAAAGGTACAGAAATTGCACCCCGCTGTGTCTTGTCTGCTTCCTACCCTTACGGCACTGCTACATCCCCGTGCCGAAAACTTCTACACTGCCCTGGGACTACAGCTTCACCTATGGGGAGCTTTTACACCTTTGCTGCACCCTACCATCATTCCCAGTGGATCTGCATGCAGCGTCGGCTTAACATCTCACTTGCCGAACACCACAGGTGGCGTCACGAACTATTCCATTCCATTAACTACATTCCCCCATTACTTGGGCGCCCAGGGCCACGGACCGGGTCACCGCTGCTGTGACACATTCCCCTGTACTCTGTTATCTTCACAGAGACGCCTAAGACAATAACAAATGTTGAGCCTGTTGGACTCACAGAAGTGCACGAACGATATCAGGTCATAGGAGCTGGGCCCTAGGCAGAGGGACAGAGTCCGTCTAGACCTACCGTGTGTGCGGCGTCGCAACTGCGGACGCCAAGAGGAGCTGCAGACTGCAGCGTGGCGATAGACACTGCCGCTAATCAACAATGCCCCATAGCAGGCGCACTGTCGGATGCTAGCAGTGTGGAGGATGCTGATGTGGCTTGTAGCTTGCCACTGGCTGGCGCAGACTCTAAACCTAAGTCCCTATACACACTCGTAATATCAGAGGAAGGGGATCTTAATGAGTCATTCGCAGGTTCATGCATCCATCATCATTCACACAGTAGCAACTAGAGATTATACTAGCCCATGGCCGAGCGGCCATGCGGACCTTTTATAGCCGTGCGCCTCTGGGACCTTCCAGATCTCTGAGATGGACCAATGAGAACTGGAGAAGGACCTGAGCACGTGACTCCCGATATCCAATGGGAGATCGTTTTGTGAACATGCTCAGTGGAGCGACAGAAGGACTTAGCCTCTGGAGCGATTTGCTGCTGAGCAGCCTGCATTGCTATTGCTGACCCAAAGGTGGCAGCAACAGCCAGACCCACAGAGCAGGTCTGGGCAGAGCGTCTGGGATGCCGGGACTGCTGAGCAAACTCCTCTGCAGTCGATAGATAATTTGAGACCGCAGAATGTGAGGCTCTGGATTCCTATTGAGCCGCAGCAGGAACCCCACGCCTAACAGCTTGTCTGTGACTGGGTTAAGGGCAAATTTAGGGGTAAGCACCATGCATTTTAAATAGTTTGTGTCTGCAACCACCCTTTCAACATAATAACTACTGTAGAGAATATTCACCCTTTCTACAATCACCATCTGCCCACATTTCCGAAACTTAGCTCACTAGACTGAGGTGTCACAATTGATACCTCTCAGCATGGCTGCTAACAGAAATTTCAGGGCTACATACTGGCAAAATTTTTGGGCCTCCTTGAGACTCTGCCCCTCAAACCTTCCACAGTCCCATTGCCCACTCTTGGAAAAACTCCACTTCTGCACCACCGCCTCAACAATCACATATGAACAGTTCCCATAGAACACCATATCACATACATAGCCATTAGCTTTTGTTTTGGCCAAAAGATTCTTTTAAGCAGCTACCATAACCAGGAAGACTCTTTTGGCCGAGCCCTATTCTACTGTAACCTATTAAACGTTTCTTAAAATATCCAATGCTCTTTATAGGTATATTTTATTTATTTTTCTTTAAGGGAGTGTGTCACATACATTTTTTAATATGAGCAATAATGCAAAATACAAGTGACAAATATCGTCACACTATGGCTGTATCACATATTACCACCACACAGTGACCGAATAGTAATACATACAAGGAACAAATTGTTAGGCGTCTGGTTTCTGCGTCTGCTCTGCAGGAATCCAGAGCCTCACATTCTGCGGTCTCCTGCTGTCTATCTACTGCAGAGAAGATTACTTTGCAGCAGACCGCTCCAGAGACTAAGTTCCTCTGTGCGCCTACTGGGCATGCTCACGAGACGATCTCCCATTGGAGATGGGGAGTCATGTGCCCAGGTCCTGCTCCAGATCTCATTGGTTCGTCTCGGAGATCTGGAAGGTCCCGCACGGCTATAAAAGGTGCGCATGACCGTTCAGCCATGCGCTAGTATAGACTTTTCAAGCTAAATGTGTGAATGGTGACGGATGTATGACTCTGGTGACTGACTCATTTGAAACCCCTTCCCTCTGATATTACGCATGTGGATAGGGAATTAGTGCAGCAGTCAGCGCCAGTCAGTGGCAAGCCTTAGGCCACTGTGCACACCGCACCTCTACTCTAGCGTCCGACATTGCGCCTGCTCCCTAGCTTTGTCAACTAGCAGCCGTGTCCTACGCCGCGCTGCAGTTGCAGCCCTCCTTGGCGTCCGCAGTAGCGATGCCACACACACGGTAGGTCTTGACGGACGCAGCTCCTCTGCCTTGGGTCCTGCTCCTGTGACCAGATACCGTGTGTGCATTTCCCTGTGGTCTGTGACTCTAACAGGCTCAGCGTTTTTGTATGTTTATGTTGCGGCGCCTCTGTGTGTGAACAGAGCCCGCCTTGCGCACTTCAGGTGAAGTCTAACCCGTGCGTATTATACCGCCATATTGCTTGTCTGTCATTACCTAGCAGCGGTGTAACACCTACTGCACGGTGGACCCCGAGCAGCGAACTCACTTTATTATTTATTTTTATTTAGTGCGTTCCGCCGTTTCTAACATTATACTAGCGCCAGGGTCTGGCTAGTAATGGCAGCAACTCCTTCAGTGCATTCGCCAGCTAGAGGGCCGGTTGGCTACTCTTGAGAGTGTTATCTCAGCGGCGAAGTCTTCGGAGGATGCTGTACAGGCGATCGCAGAGGCAGTTTCACGTATGTCCATGTCCTCCCCTGCGCCGACAGTTTCCCGCCTCCCGTTGCCCGATAAATTTTCTGGCGATTGCGCCTCCTGTAGGGATTTCGTGAGCCAGTACTCTATCCAGCTGGAGTTACTGGCTGCGCGATTCCCTACGGAACGGGCTAAGGTGGGGTTTATTATTTCCCTTCTGTCGGGCAGGGCGTTGGAGTGGGGCCATGCCACTGTGGGAGCGTGGTGACGCTGAGGTTCGGACCGCTGCTCAGTTCTTAACATCTATCAAGCAGGTTTTCCTGGGACCACGGGTCACACACAATACCTCTCTTCAGCTCCTGGCATTAACTCAGGGATCCCTCTCGGTCAGCCAGTATGCCGTTCGTTTTCGGACACTGGCTTCCAAGCTGGAGTGGTCTGATAAATCCCTCATCCCTGTGTTTTGGAGAGGTTTAGCTGAGCATGTTAAGGATGCTTTATGTACCAGAGAGGTTCCTGCAAGTCTGGAGGAGCTGATTGCCATTGCCACCCGCATTGATCTCCGTTTCTCGGAGCGCGGGCTGGAGCGTGCTCAATCCAGACAGAGGGTTACTCCGGCTCCAAACCTCTTGGAACCTCTGGAATCACCAGAGCCAGAGTGTTCACTCCCAGAGCCCATGGAGGTGTCTCGCACCAGTCTCGAGGCGCGTCCGGCACTAAGCTCCACTTGCGGCTACCACTGTCAGCACTCTGCTCCCCAGGATAACGGGGCCCCGCAATGGCCAAACTCTGCCGCCGGGCAAGACCTTTGTCCCCCCTCGCCTTCGGCCGAAGGTTCTCGCTTGGGCACACGCGTCCAGTGCGGGTGGTCACTGTGGCTATATGCAGACCACAAAACTCCTGGCAGGGTCGTATTGGTGGCCGCACAAGGCTCGGGACATTAAAAATAAATTCGGGCACGCGCCTCGTGCTCGGGATAGCCTCCTTAACAGAGAGTGGAAACGTCCGCCGACACACCGCGGCGTTCCACTTCAACCTATGCTCCGGGCGGTTTTGCCGCTCCTGTTGTCTCCCACGTGTCCCTTCTTAAACCTGGCGATCTTGCCGCCTCTGATACCTTCCACGTGTCCCGGTTTTCCGTGTCATCTAGCGGGACATCAGACTTGCCTTCGGACGAGTCTGAGACCTATGCCTCTGATGGACACAAGGTGGTGGATTGGAAGACTCAGAGGGGAGGGGTCCCGAGGAGGGGGAGTAATGTTAGGTGTCTGGTTTCTGCGTCTGCTCTGCAGGAATCCAGAGCCTCACATTCTGCGGTCTCCTGCTGTCTATCTATTGCAGAGAAGATTACTTTGCAGCAGACCGCTCCAGAGACTAAGTTCCTCTGTGCACCTATTGGGCATGCTCACGAGACAATCTCCCATTGGAGATCGGGAGTCATGTGCCCAGGTCCTGCTCCAGATCTCATTGGTCCATCTCGGAGATCTGGAAGGTCCCGCATGGCTATAAAAGGCACGCATGACCGTTCAGCCATGCGCTAGTATAGACTTTTCAAGCTAAATGTGTGAATGGTGACGGATGTATGACTCTGGTGACTGACTCATTTGAAACCCCTTCCCTCTGATATTACGCATGTGGATAGGGAATTAGTGCAGCACTCAGTGCCAGTCAGTGGCAAGCCTTAGGCCGCTGTGCACACCACACCTCTACTCTAGCGTCCGACATTGCGCCTGCTTCCTAGCTTTGTTGACTAGCGGCCGTGTCTTATGTAGCGCTGCAGTTGCAGCCCTCCTTGGCGTCCGCAGTAGCGACACCGCACACACGGTAGGTCTAGATGGACGCAGCTCCTCTGCCTTGGGTCCTGCTCCTGTGACCAGATACCGTGTGTGCATTTCCCTGTGGTCTGTGACTCTAACAGGCTCAGCGTTTTTGTATGTTTATGTTGCTGCGCCTCTGTGTGTGAACAGAGCCCGCCTTGCGCACTTCGGATGAAGTCTAGCCCGTGCGCATTATACCGCCATATTGCTCGTCTGTCATTACCTATCAGCGGTGTAACACCTACTGCACAGTGGTCCCCGAGCGGCGAACGCACTTTATTATTTATTTTTATTTAGTGCGTTCCACCGTTCCTAACACAAATACTGCCCACCGTGCCTAGACAACATATTACCACCACATAGTGACTGAATAATAACTCATGCAGGGACAAATACCGTCAGACCATGGCTGGACCACATATTACGACCACATAGTGGACAAATAATAGCACATACAAGGAACAAATACCACCACACGATGAGCAGATCTCATATTACTACCACATAGTGACCAAATAATACCACATATAAGGGACAACTACCGCTTTACCATGACCAGACCACATATTACCATCACATAGTAAATGAATAATACCACATACAAGGAAGAAATACCACCACACAATGACTAGACCACATAGTAACTGAATAATACTACATACACAGGACAAATACAGTCACATTGTGACCTGATCACATATTACCATCACATAGTCACTGAATAATACCACATACCAGGGACAAATACTACCACACTATGACCAGATCACATATTACCACTACACAGTAACTGTATAATACCACATACAAGGAAGAAATTCTGCCCCAACCAGACCACATATTACCATGATATAGTGGCCGAATAATACCACATACAAAGAACAAATACCACCACACCATGACCAGACCACATTACCACCACATAGTGTCCGAATAATACCACATACAAGGAACAAATACCATCACACCATGACCTGATCACATATTACCACCATATAGTCACTGAATAATACCACATACAAGA